>NC_140588.1:377087226-378287226 GCF_964204655.1 Triturus cristatus
CAGCGAGTCTCTAAACACTTTTTGCAAGTCGCTATTTATTTGAGATTCGCAAAATTGTGTTAGTACATGACCATACCAATTTTAGCATGCACAAACAGGTCGCTAACCCGTTTGTTAAACTTGGTCGCACATCTGGCCCCAAGAGTTCTCCTGCAAATCTACGGTTGCCTAAACTTTGAAGCTTGCTCCAGGTAATTTATGTGGATCTTCTAAAATGTGAAAATAATTAGAAATCATAGGGAGAATCGTATGATGAATATATTTCTGAATTTTCTGTGATTTCTGCACTAACTGTGAATTGGTTGAGTTGTGTTTATAGAAAGGCCAAACTTGTGGCAAAATACTTAAAAGAAAATGGATATAGAGGGAAATGCCACAAGGTTTGATACAGAAAGAGAAGGACAGGGAATGAGATAGCAATGTAGACATTTAGATGGCCAGGGTGAAAAAGAGGGTTGGTGACTACCACACATAATATAGTGACTATCTTGTTAGGTCTGGTTAAGAGATCAATTATTATATAAATCTGAGCTAGGGCCGTGGTAGCTATGGCTCACAGAAGAGAGGCTTAACGTGACAAAAATATGTAACACATTTAGAAGCACCAATACAGTCAAAAAGCCGAAAACACAACAGAATAAAAACCCACTCCATTTATAAAATGATAGAAAAATGTAATACATAAAATGACAAAAATCCAACTAGGAGGTCTGGAGATTTGAATTTTTAAAGATTTAAGTCAAAATAGTGCCAAGAAGAGCAAAGCACCAATGATAGACAAGTTTTGCAGTAGAACCTAATTGCGATTTGAGACCAATCGTGATAGCAGTGGTTGAATACACCATTTAGATTGGCCCCACCAGAGCCTGGAAGTACTGAAGTTCAAAAACGTTTCTAAGTCTCAATCTGAAGAGGTACCTTGTTACTTTTCTGATGAAAAACTCGTCTTCAACTCCTCTTCAACCCTAAAATTCAATCTGAAACTGTAAAACTGCCAATCGGATACTTTTCATGGTTGGTCCCTTGAAGCTCTGGAGCAAAAATTATGAAAAGTTTCCCAGAATTCTTTGGTGCCGAAAACATCCACAGAAGTACACTTCCAAGGCCCCCAGGTTCTCATGAGGAGCGTTTAGAAACTCTAAAGGTGTCAGACAGAGGGCAATACCAAAGTCCAGCTCCAGTTTCCACTGGCCAACCAGGATTCTTCACAGGAATGTCCTCTTCAGCTTTTTTAGGTCTTGCCTCAGACAGCGCATGGGCTGTTGATTGCAAGACATTTTGTTAGCTTTCAGAGGGCTTAGAGCTGGCCCACACTGCTGTACAACATGGCAAAAGCATTGATAAGTCAAATAGCTCTACTGTTTGGCTTTGTCAATGTTTTTTGGCTTTGTCAATGTTTATTTAAGCCATGTTGTACAGCAAAACGGGTGCTATGCAGCATGGTCAAAAAACATTAAAATGCTATGACACTGCCACCTTTGACCATGTGATAGCATTTATTTTGCTCTTTACTTTCAGTTATGCTACAGAGCAGCATGACTAAAAAAAACAATGACAAAACCAATAGATCTAACATAAATGCAATCTATTGGATTTGCCAATGCTTATTGTGTTCCTGGGGCCATCCATTGAGTCAGCCTGATGATCTTTGGAAATCTTTCTTTCCTTGGATTTCTAGTGGAAGGAAGTCCAACCTCCTCAGGTAGTTCTCACTTGTCACTGATGCCAAGTGAAACAGGTTCAGTCCACCTGGTATCCTATCCTATTGCAAGTCCAGCAGTGTTCTGAAGAAGGCTAGCTGAGGGTCTGGCTTTTTAGGGTTCACCAGCTTGTGGGCTGGGAACACCCTAAGGCACTCCTTGTCCATCTCTGACCAACTGAGCAATTTTTCCAAGGTCTTGGCCTACTTACTTTTTTCATTTGTTTCGGTTTACTTTACTCCAAAAAGTGCCCAAAATGCAATGTGTCACTGCAAATCCAGGGTGGCGAAGGTCTTCTTGTGCCCTGAATGCCTACAGGTGTGAACAAGGAGAGTACTATGATAATCTTAGTGTGCTCCCATTTCAAAAACTAAAATCTAGTTTGAAGAAGGCACTGTTCCCACCACAAGCCCAGAGACAGAAGTCTAAAAGGACCAAAGCAGGGTCCTTCAGAATCCATAAAGGTGATACACAAGAATTCTTCTGGCATTCTGTGTGCTACCTTTGGAGGGTGCACAACTTTTACATGTGCATCTGACAGACGTGTTATGCATGATTTTACACTGTGGTGTATATTCTTATTGAGCTCAGAGGAGTAACCTCTCCCCATTCATGTCAGCCTATTGTGCGCTCCTGGGAGCAATTTTACACCTCTTTCACACCTCTGACTGGGCTGAGCACAAGCTAGGAGAACTTGGAGAGTTAATGCCAATTAGCCTCCTGGAACTTCAGGCATGAAACAGATAACGCTTAAAGGTTACTGTTTCTTAATAATTAATAAAAAAATCCAATTTCACCATTGAATTGGGTTTTTCATAATTACTAAAACTATTGATTTAATTATTTTTCTAGCTGGTACCATTCCCAACATACAGTATTATTTTTTTAATCTGTACTCTGATTTTCTACATTGGATAATTAGGCCTGCCACAGTGAAAATAGCTTTTAGGGCATTGTCGCTGTAGTGAAATGTCAACGTTAATTTTTGAAAAGCCCACTGTTACCTTGTGGGCTACAAGGACTACATGCCTACACAAAGGTGACTTTAAAAGGGGGGGGGGGTTCACCTGTCAAAAAGACTTTTTTTGAGACGTCGCAGTGAAGTTTTCACACTGCAGCAGTCAGGCTACATTGTAGCCCTGAGA
The DNA here is from genome assembly GCF_964204655.1 of Triturus cristatus. Classification (NCBI taxonomy): domain Eukaryota; kingdom Metazoa; phylum Chordata; class Amphibia; order Caudata; family Salamandridae; genus Triturus; species Triturus cristatus. The sequence goes on from NC_140588.1 coordinate 377,090,072, forward strand.
CCATGGTTTCCTTTGCAACACTAGTGGATGGCACAATAATTGCTGCAGTCCACAGGTAACTTATAAGTTTTCATGCCATGAGTGTATTACCCACCATATATGATGGATTTATATAAAAGTTAAACACACCAATTAGTTATTAGCCAATTTCTACATGAGTTAGGGGTCAGAGCTCATACAGTGGGCACTGGACAGCAGTGCTCCAGTGTGCAGTCTAAAAACAAGCAATACAATTCTTAGCAAGAATTGGGAATGCCCATGTAAAAGCAGCATTTTCTCATAGTCAAATAGATCTTTCATTAAAAAGTAAAATGAGTTTTGTCTAAAGTGTTGTTATAGTATAGAACATTGATTACATTGACTATTCGCTTTCTCCATGGCATTGTGTTGTGTGGGGTGCATCTGACTCCTTGTTGGCTGGAATGTCTACCTATGTATTATAGGGGTCATTGAGCCAAAGGCAAAGCTTTTCACATACAGGCTGATCCTTTTTGATTGGGAATGCTTAACTATAGATGAATGCTATTTATGTATTAGCTAACTGGTTAGATGTGAGCCAAACTGATGTTATGACCGGAGAATTTGACTTGGTAGTTAGATTTGTCTTAGATAGGTGTCAGTTGTCTCTAGTGACATCAGTAGAAGACATGGAAACATCAGAGTTTCCAGACTCTAATTCAGAGGTCTTCAAACTGTGGGCCAAACCTGTATACCTGGGGGAAAAGTTCATATGCCTGAGAAAGGAGTTGTAGAAAACGATGGCCTAGAAGAGTAACCTGTTTGGTGTATTCCCAGGACATCTTCATTTACCCACAGAATTGTTGATAGTGTGTTGAGGTGGAAGTTTTTGAGGAAAGGAAACTAATGGGATGGCTTGAAATCCGTGGATTTTCACAAAGGAACAGAAATAGCAAAGCACTCATAATCATTGCCTATGGTAGAGAGTGATATATTGGTGTCCATATTTTTGCAACAGAGGCGAGGAAGCTTTACACCATATTTACCATTCAAGCAGCAGGTACACTGGGACCAGATCAGTGCCATATTCTCAGAAGGCTGGAGTGATATTTTTCAAAGACTTTGAAAAAGAGCATGCCAAAGAGTGCAGGACTCTGGAGAAAGAGAGAGGTGGGAGACCAACATGGAGACAAAGGCACAGAGAGACAGAGACACAAAAGAAATAACCAGATAACTGTTGATAGCCATAAAAATCAGGAGCAGACAAGAGGTTGGGAGCGAGAGATGAAGACAGACAGACAAAGGAAACAAGAGAAAAAGAGACAGAGTGAGAAACAGTTATAAAGAAAGATTAACAAAGATTGTCTTACAGGCAGAGCCATAGACTGCGAGAGAGCCAGAGACTGACAAAGACATACTTTGAGGTACATAAACAAAAGTAGACAATTTCAGAGACACAGACAGACAAGGGTGCAGACAGTGACAGAGAAACAGAGAGAAAGTGTACATGCAAGAAATTAGATAGAGACAAAGGGACAGAAATGGACAGACAGGCAAAACTAAACTCAGAGCCAGATTTGTTCAGAAACTGTAAAAAAACAATCACAGACACATTCAAGGATAGGCAAATGCAGACCGAGAAAGAGATCTGTGAGAGGCAAAGAAAACGTTTACATCAGAGAATGAGATAGAGAAAGATGGGCAAAAATAGACAATGAATGGCAGCGTGAAAGGAGCTCCAGTTTGGAGCTACAGATTGCAGCTAGAGAACCACTGGTTCCTCAAGAACCTCTCCGAATCATCTAACAATTTACTAGGTATCAAATCAGTCTGTGCACTCGGTGAAGAAAAGAAGCTGAGTCCGCGGGTTAAGCTACTTTCCTAGCTCTCCATTGGGAATACCTCATGCAAGGAACCAAGCACGGTGGGTGAATCCCAGGGGGGATCAGCTGAGGTTCTATGACATCAGGCACACAAACACTAGCTAGGGACAGATTTTATGTCTGGAGGCCCCTAATACTGGAATCTCTTCACAACATTGCACTCTAAATTCCTCACACATGCAGCAAGGAAATCACACAAAGGCATAGACAGTTAGAACTCACAGAGGTGTCATAAATCATCCACAAGCCAGCCTTGGAAGCAGCCATCTTTTTTTTTTTACTTTAAAGCACAAAAGGCCTAGACTTCAGATAATTCTTCCTTACTGAGGGGAGACCATGTCTGACTTTGGAGGTTCGATTGCTGCTGATGATGCAAACAAGGGGCCCAGTATAATGAGGGCCTCTCTATAACGCTAAACTGTAATAATGTAGAGCTATTTAATTCTGTTCATATGTTCTCTGCAGTTCTAAAAGTTTCAAAATCTAATTGTCGATCCAACATTTTTTCTCATATAAAACTTGGGGTGAAGTCCAAGCTATATGATACATAATAAAAAAATTAATCAGGGACTCAAACAATCCAGAATCAGAGAGGCAAAGGCAAAACGCCAAACACTCAGACATAAACATGCACCGAATAACAGAGCCAGAAAGCTAGGGACAGACACTGGAACAAAGACAGACAGAGAGACTGTTGCAGAGTGAAAGGCTCATGCTGAAACCCTTTGTAATTTCAATCAGGTTGGAATTAAAACTTGTCACTTGAATTTAAATTCCTCCTTCTACAGAACAACGCAATAAGAAAATGTCCTTCTATTTCTCCGTCAATACCTAGTTGCAAATTTTATGTGAAGCGGAGTTTTCATGCTCAAGCTGTTTTACTAGTTGTGTAAATAAAAATAAGGGTCTGTGATGATGGCTAACTGCATTTTTTCTGCCGGCTTCTGTATTTTTCAAGTCACAGCACAGTAGGCAAAACATTATATTTAAAAAATCCAACCCAAGAGACTTGCACTTTCATTAACACAGGAGAGGACTGGTGGACTGTGAAGAGGAGTAAATGATGGGCTAGGAGACTGAACCATGCTACGAGCAAACGAAATGCATCTCTTCTACTATAACAGATGTAACTCAGCCTTACCGTGCATGCTTACAGTGTGCATTTTTCTGGTTTAATGTTATTGGTATTATGTTGTTTTTTACCCTAAAAATCAACAAATGCACTAATTTTTGTTCCTGATATTTGATTTGATGTATTGTGCAATAAACAGAAAAAAATAATCTTCAAAGGGGGCGGTTGAAAGATTTTCAACAACTATGGGAATTTCTGATTAAAGTGTTTGTTTTATTCAACATTTTCTACAAAAAGTAACACATTTCTGTTGTTCTTTTCAAAATAGTTATTATTTGGAAAATTTAGTTAAAATAGTGGTCAAATCTTGCAGCCCGTTTTATTCGCAGATTTAATACATATCACATCTGATTTGTCCTAAAAGTAGCAGCTTGTTTTTATATAATTGATGCTGCCACGGTTTTACACTTTCACAACACTAACTAATAGTGATTGTTCTTTTGCAGCCATTTTCTATTCATTTTATCAACATCAGTTGTATGAAAGCCTAAGTTCGCCTGCTAGGACGTGAACTGAAACCAGTAACTTGCACACACATTTCAGCAGAAGAGCTTAAGTCTAACAAAACAATGCCTCTTCCAACGGTGTTGGATTCCTTAAAAGCGAAAGTGACATGATAGTTTACTGGGTTTACTGGCTGTACCTGTAAGGTAGCAAGAGCAGTGGTTAATTGTGCCATTTTCCTCCTTACTTTATGTGTTTAGGAGGAATTCTGAATTCATATGTCTGTTTCTCTGCTGAGCCAAAAGTGAAGACATGTGGTCCAGTGTTTGAAGATGAGAATCAACCTAGTAGCTCACATTTCGACTCATTGAAGCTTTTAATAGATTCTATGTCCTGGTGTACAGGCTGCTTCTACAGATTAGGTGGAACAGAATGATAACCCTAATCATTGAATTTTGGTATTTATTGGGGAGAACAAGGAAGATCTTCTGAGCAAGCTTAAGGTAAAACTTGTAGACTGTGAGAACTTTAATGATTAACCTGTCGATGCGTTGTCCAAGTCTTAATGGTCATAGATTACCAACAGTCTTGCATGGCACTTGGGATTATAAATTTTATATTTTGTGTTGCTGGGGGTATTTGGAAAGCAAGGATGTGAGCCAGTGCTGGTTTTTTAGTTCCGGGAAATCAGCAATGACTCTTAAATGTCTTAGAAGAACCTGATGATCAATTATATCCAACGTTCCTCGCCCAAGGTCACTGTTGCGCCGAGATACCCCTCCCGGGGCGATTTGTGCGCACTACAAGTTAAATTAACATAACATAACATTACTGAGAGATACATATAAAACCAAGACTTCATAACTGTCGATATGCAAGACCTAGAGAAAGTGATTCCTATATCCACGGGGGAACTCTCTGTCACATGACCTCAGTAGATTAATTGTGATGGAGGAGACTGTGGGCTTCAGCATAGTACTGCACTTGGCAATAAGAGACGTTTCCATGGTTTTGCTTTAGTAGGTGAGCATGGGTGTTGATCTAATGTTAGAGGGTTATGCAGGAAAGTATGTGCCCTTTATTACCAAAGGTTAATAACTGCAGCACAATCCTTTATGAGAAAGACATGGTGATGATCAAGGGGAATAGAGGGTCAAAGATTTTGAATATGTTTTAAGTAATCTTATCCTGATAGGATTCTAGCGGGTAAGTGAATTTGTGTACATTCTTAGTTGCTGTAGTCGTGCTAAACACAGAGGTATGGAGGACTAAGAAAGTGAGTGATTTCATTGTCCGTAAATATGGCAGTTGCTATGTAGGGAATTAGCGGAATAATAGGAACCCTGGCAGCGTAAATGCTTTTAGTATTTCACTATTTTATTTCATAGTACACTAGTCATGGAAGAAGTTTAACAATATTCTTTTCCTTCTTTCTTTTCCTTCTAGCTTCCTTTGTGGGTTGTCTTCTTCTGTGATGTTCCCGACAACGGGAGTGTCTCAAAAAGAATTCAGACCCTGGTAAGTATTCTTTCCTTATTGTGAAGCTATATTTTAGGGCAGGATGGTGACGGGGAATGTGCACCTTAAGCAATAACTTCCACCAATGTGCTCATACTGGAGACAGAATGGCACCTCCTCTTTCTGAGTCCCCAGTTACGCTTTATCTGGTTTTACATCTCTCTTCCCTAACAGACCCCTAAAGCAGTCCCATACCTGGGAGAGCCATGCTCCTCTTGGAACGTGGCTGGACTGCACGTGGGATCAACAGGTTCCTTTGTTCCGTCCGACTCCTTCAGCTGATGCGGGGTGTTGCGTCGGCTCAGATCTAGGCTCAGGAGATGAAAGCTTTCGGGTCCACCCTTCACCCGGCACGGTGTCTGTTCTCTCCTTGCCTCTACAAGATTCTTCGACGTAGTGCTCTTGGTCCTCAGCTTGTCTCTGCTTCTGGTCCTCGGTCTCCATGGACGTGGACTCCTGAGTCATTCCAGGGTTTAAACAAGAAGTTGGATGATGCACGGACCCTGTTGGTTCATCAGTTTCTGTGACGTAACTCTGGTAGGAGGCGTTACACTCCAGGAAGACCAGACTCTGAAAGGAACCATACTGGTATTCGCTATTCGGATGGGAAGCCGCGAGTTGGTGATACGGCTGAAAACAAAAAAGAGGGGCGACATGAGGGGGAATTGATCCTCTTCAGCAACTCTATCATTGATGTCCCGAAGAGGGTCAGGCACCTCGTGACATGCTACTTAGCAGGGTTGGAGTATAGTTTGGAGGTTGTTGAGTGTATTGATCAAATATAGTTGGAGGTTATCTGAATGTTCTTGTGGTGGGGAGCTCTCTAGCCACAAGTATATGTGACTTGGTAAATTACTTCAAATGCTTTAAGAACTCTGGTGTGTTATTGGTGGTACTCTTAAATGGGTATAAGAAGTAGGTTTTCTTTACTTTGAAGATTGCATTTGCGAATCATCTTTGAAATCTTCTTATTGTTATCCAGTGTTTGCTGTCCAGGGATTCATTTCTTAACTATTTCCATATCTAAAGGATGTTCTATGATTGTATATGTCTGTTGGGACCTAGTTGCCATATTTGTGTGGGTAGGAAGAGCTTCAAAATGATAAGGGTGCCATGTTTGCAAATCCATTACTCATCGTGGAGAAGAAAGAGTTAGTTAGATCTTGAACTCTTATGAGATTGCTTGACTAATGGTATATTGGAATTTGGAGTTGTTTTTTTAAAGCCTACATTGAGGATCCGCCTACAGTGCTGGTAAAAGTTTACACCAGCAGCTGTCCCGACCTTCTTGGCTTTGAGGGAGGAATCTAAAAGCAGATGCCTTGACAGAATTTGAGAACAGATTACACATTTGTTTAAGTGTGGGTCATGGGCAGTTTTCACTTACGAGTGTGGCACAGGATGTTGAAGACACATAGGATGTGACTGCCCTTAATTGAAGAGGTTAAATCATCCATGAAGGCTAAGAAATCTTATGGAAATTGTAGGAAATTGCGTCACTGGCTGGTAGAGGGGAACCCTACTCAAGAAGCACCCAAAACGTTTGTCAGGGTGAGACAAAACCAAACTCCTAATTAACCTGTGGTCAACCCTCTAAAAGATTGGCACGAAAGCAGTCAAGCTTAACCTAGAGGCAGTATGTAAAGTATTTATGCAGCACTTCAAACAGTATTAAACTGAAAACACAACACGAGAAAAATTCCTCACCAGATTAGAAAAATAGATTATTGTAATACATTATTTGAGAATAAAATAACAAAAAAGTAAACAGAAGAACCAGAGATATGCAATTTCTACGTTTTAAGTAAAAATAGTGCCTAGAAGCACAAATCGCTAACTGGTTATTTGGTAGTGCCGGACCGGGACACCATGATGGAGCATGGGCCAGATGCAGGGACCAAGCTAGGCCTGCTGAACAAAGTATCTTAAATCCTGGTTTGTAGAGTATTACGAGATTCTGCGTCCAGGATGCGTCGCACAGCAATAATTCCAATGAGCTGGGAGACTGTGATGCGGAGTCCTGCACCGTCATCACAGATGCTGTCATTGAGAGGCTTGCAATGTGAATTCCTGCATCAAAGATGCAAAGACCACGCTTAGGATGTGTCGCTTTGTGGCGTTTCTCATTAGACTGCATGATGCAATGCGAGGTTCGGCATCAGAGGTGCATCGTTCTGTGGTGGTTTCAAAGTGGGGCTATGAGAGTTGCATTGCGCTGCATCATTTCCAAACACAGCTGGGCTGATAGAGCACCTTCAGGCGCACTTCCAAGGGTCCAGGATTGGGATGGCACCACTTGGGGGTTAGGACTCACAGCAGGCAGTGTCCAGGTGCTGAGGTTCAAGGTAGCTGGAGCCTTTTCTGATCCTGAGGATTTGATCAGGAGGCCAGTTAACCAGCCCTTTGAGTCAGTCTGGTGGTCCTGGATTCAAGATGCAGGTTCAGTCCTTTCACTCAGGCAGCAGGGCAACAGAGTAGCAGCCTTCTTGCACAAAAGCACAACAGTCCTTCAGAGTCTTCACAGTTCCAAAGTTGTACTTAAGAGTTGGGTGAGAGGGTTTATTATTTATACCTCCCTACCTTGGTCTCCGCTTGTCTGGGGTCACAATATACTAATATCAAAAACTTTGTCAGTGTGTTCAGGCAGAGACTTGGTGATGTGTAAGTGTGGTGGGTAGCAGCTCTTTCCCCTCATCAAGTCAGAGATGGCCCATCCTGCCAACACCTATTCTCCTTTGTCTCATTGTCTGGGAGCAATACATAAAGACCAACTACAAGCTACACCTAATCATGTGACCACAGATGCAGGCTGTAGGCATCAAATGATTAGGGAAAGAAAAAGTGACAGTTTCAGAATTGGGACTTAAAATCTGACTTTACCATTAAAAGGGAGTTTAAATTATAATTCTTTAGACACCAAATTCAACATTTCTACTGGCTCTCAATTGAAAGTTAGCACTTATTAAATGTAGTAAGACAACCCAATGTTATCCTAGGGGAAAGGTAGGCCTTGAAGTAGTGAAATACGAATGTAAGATTTTTTTACTACCAGGACATGTGAAGCTTAAAAGTATATGCCCAACATATTCATAATGAAACATAGAAGGATGCTGTTCCTCCAGGGAAAGGAAATTGGGGGAGGGGAAGCTGTCAGTTGGGGCTGGTCAACTGGATCGGGGATCCGATTGATCAGAAGGGAATGCCCTCACACACCAAGAAGCGTGTCATGCTTCATCATTGGGCTGCTCCTCGTTGCACTGACACTGAAATGTCTAATGGGATCCTTGAGGGGGCTCTTTGTCAGAGGTCTTCTGATTTTATTGCCGCAATGATGAGTGCAAGTGAAGATATCCGGAGTTTAGAGTAGTGCAGTGAGAGGCAAAAAATAAGGGGGACTGAAGACAGTCTAATAGAAGGTGGTCCCCTTGACAAATAAACACAAATAAACACTGTCCTAGGGACTAATGACCCGTGACAACTTAAAATATGTGAAGTGGGGGCAAAACACAACTTTTTAAATATACTGCACCCTTTTTAAATACACTAAGTTACCCCTAGGGCCTACCTCTTGGGTAACTTAAAAGTAACAAGCATTGGCATAGCCAATAGGTCTCGCTTTTGGGACCTTATATGTATTTAGTTATGCAGCACAATATCCTTGGTGCAACAACAACTGTTGCATGGCAAAACATTTATAAGGTCCCAAAGGCGAGACCTATTGGCTATGCCAATGCTTGTTGCTGTTTTTGTGGTACTGCAATATATAGGGATGTTATTTGTCACAGTTTACAGTTTGGTTAGATCATTGATGACACTATTGTTCATAGGATCACGATGTCTCCAGTGACAACTTCTTGCTGCCCAGGTCGTGCTGAGGGGTTCCTTTTCTGGTGGTTCTGCTGTCCTGATCGAGCCGAAGGTCCTGCTGCAGTTGTCTCCTCCCTTTGTGTGTGTGGTTGTGGTTGTGTGTGTTGTTGTGTGTGTGTGGTTGTGTGTGGTTGTGGGTGTGGGTGTGGTTGTGGGTGTGGTTGGGTGTGGTTGTGTGTTTGGTTGTGAGTGATTGTGTGTGTGGTTGTGTGTGTGTGGTTGTGTGTGGTTGGTTGTGTGTGGTTGTGTGTGGTTGTGTGTGTGTGTGGTTGTGTGCCAGGTTGTGTGTGTGGTTGTGTGTGTGGTTGTATGTGTATGTGTTGTGTGTGTGTGTGACTGTGTGTGGTTGTGTGTGTGTGTGTGGTTGAGTGCGTGTGTGTGTGTGTTTATGTGTGTGTTTATGTGTGTGTGTGTGTGGTTGTGTATGTGTGTGGTTGTATGTGTGGTTGTATGTGTGGTTGTGTGTGTGGTTGTGTGTGTGGTTTTGTGTGTGGTTGTGTGTGTAGTTGTGTGAGTAGTTGTGTGGTTGTGTGTGTGTGGTTGTGTGTGTGTGGTTGTGTGTGTGTGGTTGTGTGTGTGTGGTTGTGTGTGTGGTTATGTGGTTGGTTGTGGTTGGTTGTGTGTGTGTGTAGTTGTGTATGTGGTTGTGTGTGTGGTTGTGTGTGTGTGGTTGTGTGTGTGGGGTTGTGTGTGGGGTTGTGTCTCTGGTTATGTGTGTAGTTGTGTGTGTGTGGTTGTGTGTTGCTGTGTGTGTGTGTGTTGTGTGTGTGTGAGTGTGTGTGGTTGTGTGTGTGTGTGGTTGTGTGCATGTGGTTGAGTGTGTGTGTGGGTGTGTGTGGGTGTGGTTGTGTGTGTGTGGTTGTATGTGTGGTTGTGTGTGTGGTTTTGTGTGTGGTTGTGTGTAGTTGTGTGTGTAGTTGTGTGTGTAGTAGTGTGTGTGTGGGTGGTTGTGTGTGTGGCTGTGTGTGTGTGTGGTTACATGTGTGTGGTTGTGTGTATGGTTGTGTGTGTATGTGTTGTTTTCCCATTTGTAAGCCCTGCAAATGCACAGTGTTACTATACCACATTAATGGTGATCAAATTGCCGACCTCGAAAGGCGCAAAGGCTGTCTGTTTTGCAGGGATTTGAACATTTGACTTGCAGAGCAGTGCAGATATCAGCAGTGATTATTTAACTTACGGAGCCATCATTTCGGTTTGATTTCGAGATATATGTTGTGTAGAAATGTTGATGTATTTGTGTATTGCATCCTGCAGATGAAATAGTTTGTGTTTCTCATGTCACCACCCACATACAATTATCCAGAAGGAAAAAAAGTGTAATGGCGATGGAACAACTTACACTTCTAAAGGAGAGTTTGTAGATTTTTCTGCGCTGTAGCCCGATTTTATTGATGATTTCGACAAAGAGTTAGTAAAATTCAGAGATGCTGTTTAGCTATTGGCTTGCAGAAGAAACCTCTCTTTCTTGTATTCTGTGGAGGGCTAAGCAGTATTCAAGTCTGCTGGTCGTAAATGTCCTTACAACCAACATAACATAACTCGTATTGTTATTTTGAGTTGCTTGTTCGTTTTCTGTCCTCTGGGGGCAGTGGTGCTGTTGCAAATGCAAGCATCCAGTCATGAGAGTGGCATTTGCCCAGTATGTTGTATTTGCAAGTGGATTTGAATTATTGTTGGCTTTCTGAAATTTTAGCAGAATAAAAATGGTGTATATCAGTAGCCATTAAGTTATGCTGCATCATGTTAATTTGCTTACGCTTGTAAGCGCAAAGGCGGGGAGAGGGGCGGAGGCAGGGAGCAAGCAAGAGGAAAGACAGATGGCGCTGAAGGCTGGCGGTTCGTGCGTACACGCTCGCGTGAACACAAGCTTGTCGCCAGCCAGCAGCACTTTGAAAACTCACCTACTAAAGTCTGTCCGAGCAGCGCATTCGCCATGACTCAGCGAGACCTACAAAAGGAAGGTTTAGGCATGGAAAAAGGATTATTTTGCCAGGTAAAAATGTGGATTTTGAAACTGCACACACAGGCTGCAATGGATGGCTTGAGACTTGATTTAAAGGCTACCTAGGTGGGTGGCACAATCAGTGCTGCAGGCTCACTAGTTGCATTTCTTTTTCTGGCCCTGTGTACATGCAGTACCGCTTTCCTAAGGTCTTACAAGTAAATTAAATGTGCGAGTTGCGTGTAAGACAATCTTACCATGTTTAAAGGAGAGAGCACAAGCCCTTTAGCACTGGTTAGCAGTGGTAAAGTGTGCAGAATTCCAAAGTCAGCAAAAATGAAGTCAGGGAAAACAGGAGGACGGAAGCAAAAAGTTGGGCACAAGATGCAGAGGATGTCAGGCCCAACAGGAAAGTGAAAAGATTGCTAGGCCAGTGCTATGGTGACAACATAGGTAATACTAAATGAGCGTCAGATGAGCATTTAATTGAGACATGTTTGTATGGCAGTCTTTTCTTAATCTGACCTTCAGTGGCTCTGAGAAGTTTGGGAATGATGAGAACAACTTCCTTTCCTGTTTTGCTGACTTTGTTTTTGTTGAAGAGTTACTGTCTAGTAGGAATTGGGTCTTCTAGGATTCGATTACTGTAATGCAAGAGTCGCATTCAGAAGCCATCAATGTTGATATAGTAGGAGGATATTATTTTGATTAAGGGCTTTTTATTTTATTGCAAACTGATGATGTGTTAAGAAGGGCTGCTTTTCAGAAAGTTTCAGCAGGATTAGTGGCACTTTGGATTGACTTGTGGTGAGTCTTCTTGTGGTCTTCATTGCTCGTTGATGATTGTAAGGATTTCAGCAGAATTTCTTATGAAAGTAAATTACAGAAATGATATTCATGCATAGGTTGTTGAATTTATACAGTTGTCTTTTAAGATTTATCCAGCCCTTGACATCTAGTAAATCTGACTTGTCATGTTGTGGGCAATTCAGCATATGATGCCCCACTGTATTTCATAAAATCCTTAAATTAATTCAAACAAATTCAAAACCTTACTTTTCATTCATAATTTTCCTCCTTCCTGTTACCCTCTCAGCACTTAAAGATAAGAAGATGGTGAAAAATTGTTATACAAATCGATAACATTTGAGGTTCAATAGAATTCATCAGTTCTTCATTTGTAAAACAATATTAAGTGACAGGGCCCTCATGAGGAGGCTACGGCAGCTTGCACCACCCGTTGCTCCTGCCAGCCCAGCCAATGACGTTACCAACACAACAACCAGTCCTCTCACTGTTACAAGTGTGACAATTCACCCTTTTCCAGGCACCCAAATCTATAAGAATGGCTTGAGTGGCACGTGTTAGCAGTGGCGGCTGGTGACATTTGAAAGTGGTGAAGCGTTGAGGATGTGTGGCCAGTGGCAAGCAAGCCTGACAGTCTTAAGAGGGGTTCTCTCCCACAAAAGGTTTTGAAAGTGTAGTTATGACATCAATAAAGAGATTTCATATGATAACTACGCAGCTGTTTATTCCGTTTACCAAAATAACAGTGTTAGCAAACAAGGCCTCTTTTTCTATCATTTAAAAGTTTCAGTCAGGCGACTTTCAGCGCCTGTGAAAAGCGCAGATAGTTGATTTCTAGATTCCTCCTGCTTGCCCCAGTGCTGTGTGAGTGCTAACTAACTTTAACGCAGCCATTACAGCCCCTCTTCATCGCTTTGTAACAATCCGTGTAAGGTAATGACCGGTTACTCACCGGTAATATTCATTACTCCGAGTCGTAGCCCTCCCCGTCCCAGTCCTAACCAGTTGAGCATAGCTCCTCCCACCAGACACTCCCAAGCAACTTGAAACCCATCCCTTCCCTCCAGGCCACACCCATACCCTGAGGCATATAGCACCGTGACCCGCCACTCCACATCCTGTATCAACCAAGCACAAGAAGCCGAACAGGGAGGGAGGGATGGGAACCTGGACTGGGACGGGGAGGGCTACGACTCGGAGTAATGAATATTACCGGTGAGTAACCGGTCATTACCTCCTCGTCAGCCCTCCCCGTCCCAGTCCTAACCAGTTGAGCAGATACCAAAGCAATAATCGGCTTCACACAGTAGAAAAACAGACTTTAATAAGCATATAAAAGTCACACCACCGGGGCAGAACGCAACACAGCGTCCCCAAACCCAGCAGACTCAGTCCCCCCAACCACCAAACGATAATGGGACATAAACGTGTGAGGAGAACTCCAGGTAGCAGCTCTGCAGATCTCGGCCATGGAAGCCCCCTGAAAACAAGCCCAGGAAGCCGCCACCCCCCGAGTCGACCTCCCCTGAACAGAACCAGGAGCCAACGCCCCACAGGCCTCATACGCAGCACCCACAGCCCACCGCAGCCAACGACTGAGGGTAGCCCCAGAAGGCTTCAGACCTTGACCAGCCAGCCCAAAGGTCACAAAAAGGGATTCCACCTTACGAAAAGGCGCAGTACGCAACAAATAGACCTCCAGAGCCCTATGAACGTCCAAACAGTGCAGCCGCACCTCCACCTCCGAAAGAGGATCAGGACAGAAAACAGGCAATACCAGATCCGAAGAGCAGTGAAAAGAGGAAGGGATCTTGGGAACAAAGGAAGGATCAGGCCGAAGAACCACCCGATCAGGAAAAAAACGTAAAAAAGGGGCAGAACAAAGCAAGGAGCCCAACTCCCCAATCCGCCGAGCCGAGGTAATAGCCACAAGGAACAGAACCTTGATAGTCAGAAACCTCAAAGACACCTCATGCAGAGGCTCAAAGGGAGCCATCTGCAAAGCCCCCAAAACCAGAGGCAGATCCCAACTAGGAGCAAAGGTCCGAATGACAGGCTTCTGAAGGAAACAACTCCGCAACAAGCGGGACACCAGGGGAACCACCGGGTCACAGACCGAACCCCGAAAGGCCCGGACAGCAGCCCACTGAGCCCTCAGGGAGGACACAGCGAGACCCAAGTCAAACCCGTCCTTCAAAAACTCCAAGACACGCACCGGATCCACCTCCAACGCGGACCACCCACGCACCTCACACCAAGACCGAAAAGAAACCCAATGCCGGGCATAGGACTTGAGAGTCGAAGGGCGCCTGGACCTCTGAATAAATTCCGCCACAGAAGGAGAACACCCCAAAGCCACAAGGTTCATCCTCTCAACAGCCAACCCGCCAATCGCAGGCGGACCAGACACTCCCGAGACAGAGGGGGAAATGACAAGGGACAAGGGACCACCGGCAACCTCCAGCAGGGCCCCACCGCCAACTTCAATAACAGAGGGAACCAAGGCCTCCTGGACCAAACCGGAGCCACCAGGATCACAGAAGCCCGATCCCGCTTGACCTTCAGGAGAACACGCGGAAGCAGAGCAATAGGAGGAAAGGCATACAGCAGACCCCCCTCCCACCGGAAGGACAGGGCATCCACCCTCCAAACCGCCGCAGAGCGAACCAGAGAACAATACTTCTCCCTCAAGGCGTTCCCCGGAGCGGCAAACAGGTCCACCACCGGGATCCCGAACTGAGCCATTAGGCAACCAAACACCTCTTGAGTCAGGCACATGTCCGACAGGGAGGGAAACACCCTGCTCAGGCGATCCGCCTCCGTGTTCAAAATCCCCGGTAGATGCAAAGCCCTCAGAGACAGCAAGTGAGACTCCGCCCACAGGCCTATACTTCGTGCCAACAAATTGAGGGAAGCCACCTTCGCGCTCCCCTGGCGGTTGATATAACACACCACCACCGTGTTGTCTGACCGTACCATCACATCCCTCTGGAGGATCCAAGGCAGAAAATGAGTCAAAGCCAACAGAACCGCCTTCAACTCCCTCCAATTCGAGGACATGCCCGCCTCTGGCACAGACCAGAGACCCTGCACCGACTCCTGACCCAAGACCGCACCCCAACCCAATTCGCTGGCATCGGTCGTCAGGACCAACCTCTCCTGGGACACAAAGGGCGAGCCCTGTAAGAGGTTCCAGTCCACCAGCCACCAGGACAATTCTCGGGCGATGGACACCCCCCCCGGAATCAACTGTTCGTAATTCAGAGAGGCCGGATCCCAATGCTCCAGAAGATGATTCACCAGGGGGTACAAGTGTAGACGGGCCCAAGGAACAATCATAACAGTAGCTGACATTAGCCCCTGAACACGCAACCACTGGCGAGCCGTGGAAGACTGAGCCCCCAACACCTTCCTCAGCTCGTGCATAAGAGTCAATCTGCGAGGTTCCGACAGGAAGACCTTTCCCAACCTGGTGTTGAACACCCCCCCAATGAACAGCAGATCCTGAGTGGGGTGAAGATGGGATTTCTCCAAGTTCAGAATCCACCCGAACCGTTGAAGGAGACTGCAAACCTCCATGGACTGAGCCTGAGCCTGAAGGAAAGAAGAGGAAGAAATCAACCAGTCGTCCAAGTAAGGGAACACCTGAATACCCCGAGCATGCAATAAACCCACCAAGGGAGCCAACACCTTAGTAAACACCCTCGGAGAGGCCGACAGGCCAAACGGTAATACCTGGAACTGGAAATGATCCACCCCCACACAGAAACGCAGGAACCTCTGAGAATCCGCGTGCACCGGCACATGAAAATAAGCGTCCCGGAGATCGAGCGAAGTCAGGAAATCCCCCACCGACAGGAAGGGAAGAATCAACTGTAGAGTCACCATTTTGAAGGACCGATGAGGGATACATAAGTTCACTGCCTTCAGATCCAGCACAGGACGGAAGTCCCCATTTGGCTTCTGGATCAAGAACAGGATTGAGTAAACCCCCCGACCCCTTTGACTCACAGGCACCTTCACCACAGCCCCCTTGGACACCAAGTCCCGAACTCCGTCCAACAGAGCACGGCATTTCGCCGGAGACCTGGGAATAGGGGTAGACCTGAACACATCCACCGGAGGAGTTCCAAATTCTATTCTGTAGCCCAGCCGGACCACCTGCAGGACCCACTGGTCCCGAACGAACTCCTCCCAGACAGGAAAAAAAGAAGAGAGGCGACCCCCAACCGGCAACCCCATCATCACATAGTCACGACTTGGAGGGACCTGCCGAAGAGGAAGCACCCTGTTGACCCCGGGACTTGTGGAAGGAAGGGACACCCCGGCCACGTCCCCTACCACGAAAGGGCTGGGCCGCCATTTTAGACTGAAACGCCTGCCCAAAAGCCCGCTTGTAACCCGCAAACTTCCCTTTCTGAGAAGAGCGGACCGGAGCCAACAATTTCTTGTCCTCCGCAGTCTTTTTAATCAAAGCCTCCAACGGCTCACCAAACAGTTTAGAGCCCGTGAAGGGGATCTTCATCACGGCCGCCTTCTGAGCAGCCTCCGCCTTCCAAGACTTAAGCCACAACTGCCTCCTAGCAGCAACCGAGGCACCTGCAGCCGCCGCAGCAGCGCTAAGGGAGTCAAAGGACAAATCTGCCAAGAAACGCAACTGCTGTTCCAACATGGATAAAGACTCCGAGGGATCCTCATCCTGCATGAGATGCGCAGAAATACTTTGACAGTCTTTAAGAAGTGACTGCACAAGATAGCTGGTGTAAGCTGCAGACCGAACTGCAAGATTAGAGGCAGCAAAGGACCGCTTCAAGGCCCCTTCCATACGCTTGTCCCCAGGATCAGAAGGAACCGCATCCTCAGACACCACCAGGCTCTGAGACGCCATGCCAGCAAGCAGGGAATCCACCTTCACCACGGCCGGGAATTCCTCCGAGAAACCCTGCAAGGGATACCTCCTAGCCAGAAACCGGGGAAAGGCATGTTTGTCCACATCCTTCCATTCCCCCTCCAGCACCCTCCGCACAGAAGCATGAATGGGGAGGCTTTCAGGTTCTCTCTTCAGGTAATTAGCGAAGAAGTCTTCAGACTCTCCACCCGGCACGGGACCAGGGAACCCCAAATTGTCCCGAACATGCTGTAGAACACAACTAAGGTCCGACCCTTGGACAAAACGACCCTTCACCTCCTCATCAGAGTCCATGTCAGGATCTACCTCCGCCGAGGCATCCAATTTCCGTTTCTTAGGCCCAATGGGATCACGAGCCACAAAGGCAGCCGCCACCGCCGCCTCAATCATCTTCTGAATATCTATTAAGGAAGGAGCAGTGGAAGACCCAGCGACCACCTCCTCATGCACACAGCCGAGCTCACGTACATCCGCACCTCTACCCTCCATGTTGTGAACATGAGAACAGAGAAACAGACCCCATTAAATACCGAGCCTAACCAGGGGAAAAAAAAAAAAATATTCTCAAAGGCCAACCAGGGAAAGCCCCACCGATCCCCAGCCAATCCCCAACAGGACTGAAGGCCGGCCCCAAAACGGCCAATCAGAGACTTCCACCCATCCATAAAAGGAAAGGACAGGACAGGGCCCAACCATTAAGGATACCAAGAACCCAGAAGCCCCCGCACCAGGAACCAGTGAACAAGGTAAGAAATACCCCCCAAAGCCCACCGAAGAAACCTGCCTAGACCGAATCAAAGGGATTAGAACCTGTAACCTTGAGAGTCAGAGCCCCAGACATAAACCAGAAGGCCACAGTGACTCTTAAGAGCAGTAGGAGATTAGAGCCACAAAAAAACCCCAGACGACCCCCATTCGAATAGAGACAGACATGAGGACAGTGGAAACTCCTCCCCAGGGCACCTACACTGCAGCAACCCCCAACCAGCAGGAGAATAACACCCCACTCCAAGATCCGAGGAAGCGCGAAGCGGACAGTCAAACAGTAATCAGTAAACCAATCTGTATGAACGCTAAACAAACAGGAGACATGCCCCCACTGACCAAAAAAAGATATAGAAGCCAAAACCGTCACGCCCTTGGCGCGCAGAAAGGCAAGCCGCGCCTCACACACCTCCTCTCCCCCCCGGGCGATCCCGCTAGAGCAGGGAACAAACTCGGAAGAGAGGAGGCCGCAGCAGGGAGTCACCACCCCACACCAGGTAGTCCTGACCCCCCAACCCCACGGTCCCGCTACAGCAGGGACTCAAAGTAAATGCCTCAATAATTCAAAAACGGCACCAAAGGGGTTTTAAACGGGCGCTAAACAACCCGTTTCACACTCACCTGACAGGAGGCTTGAAGACCCAGCACCTCCTATCCCGTCGAAGTTTGCCCGGAAGTGAATCAGCAGAAAAAACAAACAGGATGTGGAGTGGCGGGTCACGGTGCTATATGCCTCAGGGTATGGGTGTGGCCTGGAGGGAAGGGATGGGTTTCAAGTTGCTTGGGAGTGTCTGGTGGGAGGAGCTATGCTCAACTGGTTAGGACTGGGACGGGGAGGGCTGACGAGGAGGTAATGCAGGTTTAACCTGGCAATTGTGAATTATCAAATTACCCAAACATGCACACAGGTCTGTTAATCCATAAAGATGAATTAGGTTGACAGAGTACTGTGTAATAAACAACAAATATGACTTGCCCATCGAACATTAGCTCCATAATGGCTGGCGGAGGCCACGTACTAGCATCGGATAAAGACGACAAAAACATCACTTAGTGGCCTAGGTAATCTGCCTGTCACAATGCAAATAAGACGTGGCAATGCAAAAATGAATGCGCACATACTAATGTAATATCACATCACGTGGTATGTTTTTATTTTACAATAGCGCACCACCAGGCAAAAACCAGAAAAGGAGATAGTTATGGTTTAGGGAGGCTTACACTAAGTATATACAGGCAAGCAAGGCATATAGTGACAAAAATTGAAGATAACCTCGTACAGTGAATGAGAGATGCACCCCTAGCTTCTCACATTCAGTCAATGTTTCTGCGCTCCTTTCTCTATCTTATATTCTCAGCTGGGTGCAAGGCTTCATCATCTCGGTTTTGGAAGACCAAATCATAATGAACAAAAACTCATGACAGTCTATTTCCTTTTAGCGAGTAAATATCAGTCTTTTTCGGTGTTGAAAAACGCAGGCTCTTCCCTTATGGAAATACACCTCGTGGTGTAGGTTTGATTTTCTAGTCCTCTTTCAGACATTTACGATATCGGACCCATTGTCTACATCCAGAACTATTATTGCAAGTATGCTTTCTCTCATCTAAGCTCTCGCACAGTACGAATAGATGAATGAATAGATGAAGCAGGTAAGAGAAAATAAGAGGACTTGTCAGTATCACGAGCACCAAATAGATACACTGCGTGTACTTTATGGTGCAACAGTGATTGCTGGGTTGCTCGTCAGCTTAATTTAAACTGTTGCATTCTGGGAGCTGTGGCTGTTATTTACTTCAGTGAGCCATAGTACTGTTTATAGTTGTACAGATAGGGAAATAACTTTTAAACCAACTTGAACATGTGCAATCTTGGTTATTATTTTGATGCCTGAAGTAGCGGGGATATTTACATTAACACATGACATTAAACAACGAAGTTAAGGGATGAAGTCCGTAATGGGAATAAAAGCAACATGTCAAGAACAGCACGGTACCGTGAAAATAAAGTACACAAAAACTGTGCTATCAGAACAAGCATGTAAGACAAAAGTAAATCAGTCACATACCATAACGTTTTTCCCGCTGACTTGCTTCTCAGGGTAAAAGTGGCTGGCTATTAGTGTTGATGTCAGGGGCGGCTAGAAACAACAGTTAGAAAGCTAATGATGAGGTTTCTGACCTGATGCGTGCTACGGGTTGACACTTGAAGGCTGGCATCTCATCTGTCTGTCGCAGGCAGATTAAACCGATCAATGGGCCTTCCAGTGATCAATGTGTGCCAAGTTACATTTGCTATACTGTTCACAGTTGTGTTGTTTCCTGCTTTCAGGCCTCTGCTGTAGGAAACGAGATGAGGCCCCCTCCGAAGCGACAGGTTCGGGCTCAGTCAGGCTGCTTTTCTCCTAACGTTTTCAAAAGCGAAACCACATGCAGTTTAACGCGTGATACAGCAAATTATTCAGGAGAGGCACCCCTCCTACACCCCGCCCCCTCTCGTGATGACCAATCCACTACCTCTTTGTCTCCTTCTGCCACAGCCTGGCCCACCCTCTCCCATTGAAATGAGTGGAGTTTTGTTAACTCCTTCCTGGGCCACTGTAATGTGCGCCCGAAGGCCTCCTTGTAGATGGCATTCCAATTCACCACTCCGTCCAAAATGACATCACTTGTGCAGCTTGTGCCGGCAGGTCGAGCATTACCTCGCCCTTGGCACATTGAAGAACCAGAACCTTTTGGATCTGGCGGCGCCGGGTACGCCCTCAGTCTTCTGGGTTCACCTGCTTCGTTACACAGAGACACTGGACACTCTGTTGCCGTTAGAAGATTAGATTTATTTAGCTGCAGCTAGTACAGTTATCCTAGAAGTACACAGAGTAGGTTCTCAGGAGACTGCTCCTTTACTCTGTGGCGCATCAGGTTAAATACTATACAATACAAAATTATTAACGAAACACACGCCCCAAGCAAAGAAAAAAAGAGCCAATAGGGTAAGGGGAAAACAAAGCGGAACCAGTAAGAAAGGCTCGAAAACAAAAAGATCAGGGGCCTCATGTAGGTAGCTAAATACCGGTCGGTAACGGCCGAAATTCGGTAAATATCCCGTTACCGACCGGTATTTAGTCAAGTGAGATGTAGGAGGCCAAAAAGCAGTTTCGGTAAATATGAATCGGTAAATACCGATTCATATTTACCGAATTCTAAAATACCGCTTCATATTTACCGAATACATATTTTCCGATTCGGTAAATATGAAGTGGTAAATATGAAGTGGTAAAACGGGAAAAGATATGTAGGTAAATTCGGTAATTAAGAAATCCATGAAATTCGGTAATTAAGAGTCGGTAATTAACACAGATTGAAAGCAGGTGGTAAGCATCAACAGTGCATATAAGCAATCCCAAAATGCAACAGCGTGGACAACATGGCCGCTCTGTATGTCATTGCAAGGCGCCTACGTCTACAGGCAGCAGGACTGAGGATTTGGAGACGGGAGGAACGCATTTACAGACAGCGAATCACACTCTTTCAACTGACTGACGCTGCGATACATGAAAGGTACAGGCTACACCCCCAAACCATCATGGACCTGATAAGGGACCTGCACCCACTCCTGGACCAGCCAACAAGAAGGGCGCATGCCATACCACCACATGTGCAGGTTCTCTGCAGCCTACACCTACTCGCATCTGGCAGTTACCAGGGGGTGACAGCTGCGGTGGGCGGTGTATCCCAGAGTTGCCTGTCCCGTTTCTTCAGGAAGTTCCTGGATGCCATGATGCAGAGAATGCACCACTACATCAGCTTCCCAAACACACAGGCTGAACTGCAGAAAACTAAAACTGACTTTTATCACATGGCACAGTTCCCCCATGTCATTGGCTGTATTGATGGCACACACATCCCAATCTGCCCACCAGCTGCCACTGAGCACATCTACAGGAACAGAAAGTCCACCCACTCCATCAATGTGCAGGTAATCTGCGATGCAGGGAACATCATCACTGATATTGTTGCGAAGTTCCCTGGGAGCACCCACGACTCCTACATCTTCCAGAACAGTGGGATCTACACACGACTGCTTGCGGGAGAATTTGGAGAAGGATACCTGCTAGGTAAGTAACAGTGATGCTCCATAGTACTTAGTGCAAATCATAGTGTATTGGGGCATGTGACTGATGTTTCCCTTTTACTCACCTAGGCGACAGTGCATATGCCGTGCGGTCATTCATCCTCACTCCCTACCTACACCCATCAACCCAGAGTGAGAGACGATATAATGTGGCACACAAATCTACACGCAATGTGGTGGAGCGCACGTTCGGACTATTGAAGAGCAGGTTCCGCTGCCTCCATAAAAGCGGAGGTGCACGCCAGTACACACCCATCCTCTACTGCAATATAATTGCCACTTGTGCAATGCTGCACAACCTTGCCATGAAGAGAGGTACAGAGGTCGAAATGACATATATTGAGGACAATGATGATGAGTCTGCACAGCCAGAGGCCAATGCAGCAGGAGTGCCAACAGCAACAGATGGGAGAGTGAGACGGGCAGAGATCACATGCAACTATTTCTGAATGAGTAAGGGGACACAGCCAGTAGTCGGATGCCATAACGTAGTTTAATCAGGCAGCACTACGCCACGACACAAAGGGAAACCTATTCCATTAACATTGAGAAATAAACTTATGTCAGTTAAGGGTTACTTCACCCAATAGTGTCTTTGTTTTTCCTGACGCATTAGTGTTTGCATCCACGCGCACCAGTGCGGGATGGCATTGAGTGAGCGTCCTCACTGGCTGGGGTACCAGTGGCACCACCTTGCCGCCTGCTGCTCCGACGTGTGTCTGGGACAGGGGGGGTTATGCTGCTCCTGCTGGTCGTGTCTTCTGTGTCACCAGCATCCAAAGCGCCAGTTGTTGCAGACTGGCTGGTGAGCAGCACTTCTAGTGCACTCGTGACCCTCACCATCCCCCTGGACACATCTGTGCTGCAGTGCGCAAGGCCCTCCTGCATCGCCACAGAGCGCCTGCAGAGCAGCGAAGTGGCAGTCGCCAGCCGGTTCACTGCCCTTGAGTTCAGATCCTTTCTCTGATGTCCCCTGCGCCGTGCTGCCCTGTCCTCATCATACTTTGAGCACAGCAGCATGATGGACTGGGACATGTCCCGCATGCCCGCTGCCATCTCAGCCATTCCCCCTGCCATGGCGCTGATGCCCTTGTCAATGTTTACAAATGTCTCATTGAGGCCACGCATTTGTCGCTGTACGGACACCATTGCCCTTGCCTGGATGCGTTGGATTTTCACCATGGTGGCCTCAAGCCCTGAGGAGACTCCATGACCCAGCCCTAGGGGAGGTGGACTCTGCGGCCGAGCCCTGCGGCGCCGTCTGCCACCTGTGTGTGCTCCCTCAGAGTCGGAAGGCACACTGGGATGGGTTACATCCTGGGGTACAGTGGACGTTTCCGCCCCCCTCGAGTCTTCAGACGATGAGTCTGTCACATCCAACCTGGCAGCAGGACGCCTCCTCAACCTGTGCAATGCAGGTGGTGAAGATGGTGGTGACACCTGCAGGAGTGGGGATGCTGGCTGGAGCGGCGATGCTGGCTGGGGTGGTGTGACTGCCTGTGGTGCCGTTCCCTGGCCAGCACTGGTGGTGGCCTTCTCCGTGCTGTGTTTGTGGTGTGCTCTCTCTCCCTTGTCATGGGCAGTTCTGTGAGCAGTAGTGCCTGTGGACAGAAAAGCGATATCAGCTAAGTGTACCTGAAGCATTGATTTGCTGACATGACAAAACATTTTCTAAACAGTATCTCAATGTCCTCTGCCTGCTTCTCGCTACTGTGTGTCACATGCCCTGTTAATCTGTGCTAATCGTATCATGTTTGGGCTTTCAGGGACTACATCTCCCCTGATGCATTGCTAGCATGCACTAACACCTGTACTGGAGTGGGATTCTCATTGCACATTTGGGGAGTTGGGATAGGGGTAGGGGGGGGCACATTGCTGTGCAAGCGTCTTACCTTGTTTCTAGGTGCCTCTGCCGGAGCTGTCAGCGTCCCCAATCCCCACGATGCTTCCTGGCTCAATGGTGGTCTCCACTAGCTCCTCCAGTTCTGTCAGGGCTGGTGCCCTGTTGCCTCCACCTCCTGTCCGGCTGGCCTCTTTTTTCAATTCTGCCACCTTCCTCTTCGTGATGATACGGATGTCGTTCCACCGCTTCTTGAGGACATCGATGTCCCGGGGGGTCACTCCCATGGCATTCACCTGTGCCTGGATTCCAAGCCAGATCTTACGTTTCTCTGACTCAGGCACTTGCTGTGACTGTTTGCCAAAAAGCTTCTGGTGCTGCTTCACAACCTCCTCCACCAGTACTTGCAGCTCCTTTTGGCTGAATTTCAGCTTTCGCTTCCTCTCTCTCCTTCCCTCTCTGTTTCCTGGCTGGCCATTGTTGCAGTTTCCAGGGCTGAATCAGGCAGTTGCTCTGTTCCTCTCCTCAGCACTCCCAGCCTCTCCAGAGTCTGCTGATTGTCTGCACCTGCCTGGGTGTGGCCACTTCCTGGTTGGGTGGGGTTTAGGTAGCACAGGATTGGCTGATTCATCAAGTCATGTGTTTTTGAACTACCAATTCGGTATTTACCGATTCGGTAAATACCGATTCGGTAATTACCACTTCGGTATTTACCGATTCGGTAAATACCACTTCGGTATTTACCGATTCGGTAAATTCCGATTCATGTTTACTGAATATTACCGAATCGGTAATGTTTACCGATTGTTGACCTACATATAACTTACCAATTCTTAAATACCGATTTGGTAAAATTCGGTATTTATGAATCGGTAAAAATTATTTACCTACATATGGCCCTAGATGTCTCGGAGAGTCCGCTCCTCCAACTATATTTGTTATCCCACCCCCGAACTGATTCATTAACAGAATATGACTGACTTGCAGGTGGTGAGATACGTTTGTGTGTATTGGAGGACGGGCATGACACAAGAGAATGCCAGCAGGAGACAGTGAAGGCCAGTCAATAAGATATGATCAGGAAAGAATGGTGTGAGCCTACAAATAGTTGGAACAGGTATTAGGAGAGCCAGACACGGATTAGTGTAGTCGGCTAGTCCAAACACCAGCCTCGCAAACAAGGCCGAGGATGTATTTTGACACCAAGTTACGGGAGAGGCAGAATAGACTTCGTTCGCCGTGCTGCCTGAATGATGGCAACACAAAATGGCGGCGGGTTACAAAATGGCGGGTCGATTCGATCGTAATCGAAAATCGAAGTTCCTCAGACCCTCCTTTTGCCAGAACTCAGGCAAGATAGACTCACGTTAATCTGAGTCCACATCAATAGCCATGAGATCATCAAGCTGTTGTTGCAACATCATCCTTATGTTTTCTGTCACTTGAGGTTTGGGTTTTGATATGCACATAGTGGCACAAAGATCACAGATAGCGGGACCACAGTGCATACAGAGACAACAAGAAAATATGATTGTCAAAATTACTCCAAGGAATGTCAATACTTTCCAACCCCATTTGGACAATAGTCCCCAAAACCATTCCGTTAAGGACCAATCTCCTTTGTCCTGATGAATAGACTCGGAGATTATATGCAACTTGGAAATAGCTTGGTATACTGTTGGAGCGTCATTAGGAATGAAAATACAACAGCTTGACCCGATCAATTTACACACTCCACCACGATCGGCAAGAATAAAGTCTAAGGCAACTCGATTTTGTAAGGTCATAAGACGATCCGCCTGTAGTTCCGCCGTGATATTACTCAAGGCTCCTACAGTGATGTCTATTGTAGTCTCCACACCACGGACCAGTTGCCTTATATTTCTGCTATTGGCCATTGGACCCCAGAAGGGAAGAAAACCTTTAAGGAAATCTCCTCCTTCTTGTCCCGCGGTGTCTTTTGAGTCAATAATTCCTCGGCTGAGACGGGTTCGGTGATAATTGGCAGAAGCAGTGTAAGTAGGAGGAAGAAGGAAAGCTATGTAGCAGGTACCAGAGAAACCCGTTGGCAACCAGGTATAAGCTCTATCATGACAAATGAAATAGGTGCCTTGAGACGGTACTAGAGGAGGTGAGTTCAGAGAGGGATAAATGAATGTGTAGGAACAGTTACTCTTTGGTGCAGTGTGAGAAGAGCGATCGTTTATTTTTAAACAGAAGTTACCTTGGTGCGGTATAGTCCAGATTGGTGAGGATTTCTCTTTTCCCATTTTATTGTTAAGACTCAACATGTATTGGGTGACCTTCCAATTAGTGAAGGCTTTTCTCTCATCGATGGAAATCTTGCTATTCTCCATGATTTTAGCCATAACTACCATACCCTTAATCAAAGAACTATGGCTAAAATCCGGATAATTAATTTGTGAAGCGACAGACCGTCTGAATTTACTTTGATATGCATTAGAGAAAATAACAAAGAATGCCCAAGCGGAACCCTCATAGGAGAAAGGGAGAATTAAATATGGAATTCCTTTTTCAGTAGTATGCGGCATAAGACCACATACCCAACAATCAGTTGTGTTAATCACTAATTGATGCTGGTGTAATAGCTGGACAAAAGAATTGTTGTAATATTCGGTTCTTCTGACAAGTTTGTGTGAAGGAAAAGTATGAAAGAGGTGTGGAGAGATAGTAGAAGAAGGCAAAGAGGAGGAAGGGGAGGTGTTTCTTGGCTGCAAAACATAAATAACCCAACCAATAATCGCCAGAGCAATACATAATGACATCAAAATACATAGGGTTATACTGTAACGACTGTACATTGTTTTACAAGATTCTGTCTTTATTTCATTTCTTCGCTCTTCAATACTTGGTGTAGTTTCCATTTTCACTAGTGGATGCTCACGGCAATCTTCCTTAATCACTAAAATCACGATGCTCTACCGTCCTATGACACTGAAAGATCCTGCACTACTCAGGTCGTGACCTAGACTCCAACCGTGACCCTGCAACCTAAACAGAACACTACACAAGGGAGAAGGAAAAAAAAGTCTCAAGTGTTCTTTTGTCTGGGCCTAAGATTGTAGCGATCCTTCCCAGGTACACTCTGATCTTGAAACAATGTTTTTGGTTCAGTCGTGTTCAAGCGACGGTGCAATGGAATCGCTTTCTGTAGAATGTCGTCGTCCTCTTTCTCAGATAATGTCCCATTCAGGTGTGCATCGCTAAAGGGCATGAATCGTGGAACTGTTTCGCCTTCACAGTCACCAATCCCTCTACGAACCCACTGATCGAAAGGCAAGGGCAAAGGTACTTTCTTGCAGTGCACACCGTGAATCCAATTTTTCTTTCCTTCAACTTTAATTGCTGTCCTGGTGGTGAGAAGAACCATTCGGGGCTTCCGCCATCTAGGCTCCAAATTCTTCTTCCTCTGAAAATTGCGGATGCAGACCCTGTCACCTGGACGGATGGAGTGACCTGGATCTGTGGAAGCCTCCGGCAAAGCACTCGAACCTGTCGATGAAGGACATGCAATTTAGTTGTAAGGTCATGCAAATAATCAATTAACATTGGGTAGGGCAAATCTGAGAACTTTTTAGGACGAGGTATTCCCCATATGTTGGCCGGGCGGCCAAACACTACTTCGTAGGGGCTAAGTCCCAGACGAGAGTGTATTGCAGTTCTGGTGGATAGCAAAGCTAACGGCAAAGCATCAGGCCAATTAAGTCCCGTACTTGCTTGAATTTTCGCTAACTTCAATTTCAAGGTCCCATTGTAGCATTCTACTAAACCTGCTGATTGGGGATGATTTGCCGCATGGAACTTTTGCTTGATTCCAAGACCTGCACAAACTTTCTGCATGACTTGGCCAACAAATTCACTCCCATTGTCACTCCAGACAATGCGCGGCAATCCAAATCTGGGAAAGAACTCTTTCAGAAGGATTTTAGCTGTGGATAAAGCTGTGTTGTCTTTTAAAGGGTATGCTTCTATCCATCTCGAAAAGGCACATACTACCACCAGAACGTATTTGAGGTTGTTGCATCGATCCATGTGGATGTAATCGATTTGCAACACTTCAAATGGGTATGTTGGAGGAGCAAAGTGACCTGCTGGAGTGGGGGTTCCCTTTCCTGGATTATACATCAGACAAACAATACAATGCTTTACTACGTTGTCTGCACATTTCGGGATACTCTCATTCTGCCAAACTGGAGCTAAAAGTTTACAAATGCCTTTTGCACTAAGGTGAGCTGGACCATGAGCCATAGTAACCACTGGAAGTACATAAGCATCTGGCAACAACCATTGTTGATGTTCGGACAATTCTACCCAACAACCCATCTCATCTAACATTCCCGTACTTTCTTTCCACATGCTCAGCTCTCTTTCTGTAGCTTCTTTCTGAATCGTTTTCATGCTTTCCACTGTATTCTCACACATTCCTCTCTCTCTGACCCAATTCGCAGGACCTGCCATATACATTCGACTCGTTGAATCCCTCGCTGTTTTCTTTGCTGTTTCATCAGCAAATGCATTTCCTCGTCCAACATCATCCGTTATCCTCTTGTGAGCACTACACTTCACTATCACAATTTGGACAGGTAAAACAAGTGACTCAAGGAGATCAGTAACTAACTGACCATGCTGTATCTTAGTGCCATGTGAAGTTAGGTAACCCCTCTCTTTCCAAAGACGCCCAAAATTGAACGCGACACCAAAGGCATATTGACTGTCAGTGTACACGTTCACTCTTTTCCCTTCAGATGGTACACAAGCTCTCGTCAGTGCTATCAACTCTGCTGCTTGTGCTGAGTTGTGTCTAACACGCGCAGTTTCCACAATCGTATGTAAGGTAGTTACAGCATAGGCTGAAACCGTATCCCCATTAGGCATCTTAAAACAAGAACCATCTACCCATAGAGTCCCGTCTGGATTCTCTAAAGGTGTGTCTCTCAAATCAATCCTTCCTTTTGTTTCTTCCTCAGTACGGAAGAAGCAATCATGCTGTTCCTCAACACTCTCCTCATTAGGAAGGGGCAACAAAGTAGCTGGATTCAGAGTATTGCATTGTTTGATGTGTACGTGACTAGCCAATAGCGTCAGCTCGTAACCAGTTAAACATGCACTCGTGAGATGCTGTGTCTTCGTTCTGTTTAGTAAGGTATCCACTGCATGTGGCACCATGACAATGAGAGTGTTATATAACACTATCCCAGCAGACTGTCGAATTGAAATCGCTGCGGCTGCTGTGGCTTTGAGACAACTAGGCAATGCTTTAGCTACGGGATCTAACGTAGCCGAAAAATAAGCACATGGCCGCTGTCTATCTCCAAATTGTTGTGTCAAAACTGATAATGCACAACCTTCTTTCTCGTGAACATACAGCGTAAAAGGCTTAGTGTAATCTGGGGTACCCATTACAGGAGCAGAACACAGAGCAGTGCGTAAATCAGTGAAACTCCTTTGGCACTCATCAGTCCAAGGTAGGGGCTGAGGCGCATCTTTCAAAGTAAGTGCCAACAGAGGTTTGGCGATCAAAGAGAAGTTAGGGATCCACTGTCTACAATAAGAAGTGATTCCCAGAAAAGCACGTTCTTCCCTTTGTGTGGATGGCACAGACATTCGAGCATATCACCTGAATTCGTTCTTGTGTCAATTGTCGTCCCTCCTTTGATAGGAGATGACCCAAGTAGGTAACCTTTTGACAAACATACTGTAGTTTGGAAGGTGAAACCTTGTGATTCAGCTTGAACAAGTGACGCAACAGTGCTATAGTGACATCCTTACAGATATCTTCTGAATTGGCGGCGACTAACAAGTCGTCCATGTATTGAATAAGGGCAGCACCAGACGGCAAATGAAAAGTATCAAGATGACATTTCAAAGCTTGGCTGTAAATGGAGGGACTTTCACAGTACCCTTGGGGTGCACGCTTAGATCGGAAGCTTCGGCCTCCAAGAGAAAAACCAAAAATGTCCCTACTCTCTTCTGCAATTGGAATACTAAAGAAGGCATTCTTTAGATCAATAACCAAAAACCAAGTCGCTGTGGAAGGTATCATAGTCAACAAGGCAGTGATATCTGGAACAACAGGAAATTGTGGAATAACAATTTTGTTTACTTCTCGCAGATCAATCACAAATCGGTACACAGGAGGCTGAGAAGGATCAGTACGTTTAAGAATAGGAAGAATAGGACTATTGCATGTGTTACCTCTCGTTTCTTCGACTACACCCTTCTGGATTAAGTCATGAATGATTTCCAAAAGCGCTTTTTCACCCTCTGCAGAAATTCGATATTGTGGGATGCGTGGTAATTCAACATTGGGCTTAAGAGTAACAACATAAGGCGGTATCTCAAGACAACCCACATCGTTCGGACCCGTGGCCCAAAGTGCTGTCGGAAGAGAAAGCAACTCAGGAGGAAACTGATCTTTAGACAGATACATTGTGGAGATCAACTTCTGACCTAGGGTGAGTTGTACGCCTGAAGGAGAACAATATATAGTAGCATGCATTCTTTTCAATAGGTCTAGACCCAACAAATTCTCACCACAACCATTCGTTAACAAAAGTGAAGCTTCCAAATCATAAGGACCAACTGAAATAGGCAAAGGACAAGAAACCGGATTGCGAACAGGGGCGCCAGAGAATCCTACGGAAACATTCGTTAAGCCAGACAAAGGTGCGCCAGGGAGTTTAGAATGAATGATGGAACTTCTCATTGCTCCAGTATCTAGAAGGAATGGCTCTGATATACCCATTGTAGTGACGTTGATATAAGGGCCATTTTGGTCTACTGGGATTGGCACAACTCCTCTACTTTGTCCATGGCTGTCCTAGTTGGTATGAAGACTTTCGTTCTCGCCTTCAACATAATAGTCCTCCTTATAATATTGCGTGGATCTCACGTTCTGCTGATCAAAGTAGTTTATGGAATTAGGAGAAGGAAGGGCACGCTGTTCTTGAGTCAACATGCCTCGACCTCTACCTCTGTTCGCTGACTGAAGGCCAGCACGACCTCGTGGAGCAAATGACGCTCCATTGCGCTGCAATAAAATCGGACAATTGCTCTTAAAATGACCTTCTTCCCTACAATAGGCACATTGATTAGGACCTAACAAAGGTTGCGGAATGTATGGTTCAGGTTTCTGATACAATCTCTGAAACTGTGGTGGCTGTTGAGTCTGAGGCTGAACATAACGTGGCGGATAAGCTTGCTGCAAGAGAACCTTCGTTTTAAAATCTTTCGTCTTTTTCTCTTGCTTTTCTTTTTCTTCTTTGTCCCTATTCTCGTAATATTGTGCAGTAGCCAATATTTGGGCAGAAGAAGAAACAGCCCAAGAACTTTCCGAATCCTTTAATTTGTGTGACAGCTCGGGAAGCAAATTGAATACAAATTTGTCCACGAATAGTCGCTGTCCACCCTCGGTAGCCATGTCTTGACCACCATGATCGATGAATGTCTCTTCGAACCGAGTAAAGAAATCAGAGACACTTTCATCTTTCTTTTGTTTACATGCTGCTAGCTTATCCCAATTCACTCTCAATGCAGGCATCATAGTTTTCATTAACGTAATGATTCTACCAGGAAGCTCCGAGATCAAAGAGTCAGGCTTTGCGCCACCCACTTGGTCTCTATCTGTATCAACTATAACATCCCAGGTAGCACCCAATTCCTGTGCGTGATCCTCTCTACGAATCTTAGCCCATATTGTCTGTGGGACGACATTACCCATTAGCATATCAATATCTGCTAAATTCATAATACAAGCATCGATTGTCTGTGATAATTCTTTATAGTAACCGGCAGGGTTTTTACGAGGATCTGGTAAAGTCTGCTTAAGGGCCAAAACTTCAGATCTTTTCCATGGTACATGCACCCATATGCACTGGAAATGAGCTGGAATAGCTGGATTAGCACCTGCGGCTGCAACTTCCTCTTTCCAAACTGGAGGAACTTCTCTCATAGGGTAATTTTTCGATGTCAGTTTAACCGACGGATCAGAGTCAAGAAAAATCTGAGAGAACAATAAGGTTCTATAAGAGATGAGTGTTCTTACAGCTTCCTCAACCCTGGAACCTACAATAAGTCCTTTTTCAAAATCAGCTTGGACATCTAATAAATCCTGTGAGATCGGACTCGAACTCACATCTTCCCATTCCTTAATGAGAATATCGCACATTATATTAAAAACATACCTTTGTGTAGGTGCATTCCACTGCAAAAAGGTAGGCATAATATCTGACACACTATATTGTGGACCCTTCTTGATCCATCTTCGTGCAAGAGAATCTAGCTTCTCTCGTTCCTCGAAATCTGGAAACTGACTACGTGATTGTCTTCGAGCAAAAGCCGGAGATGCATTAAGAGCTCCAAAGAATGGAGATAAAATACTAGTAACGGAATCTGTGAGACGCTTGCGCATAGATGGTGAATTAGACATCAGAACTGGAGACAGAATATTAGGAGAATTGTCAAGAGAAGAACTAGAAATTACAGGAGGAGCAGAAGGCAAAGGAGATGATGGCTGAGAAACTGGTAATACCGGCAAGGGCGTTAGTACTGGAGGAGGCAGATGCTGGAGAACCGGAACCGGAGGAGGTACTACCAACATTTGAGCAGGCTGTAACGGCTGAGGCACATTAGCATTTTGCACATAGGGCGGAGGCAACCTCAATATATGAGACATTAGGGGATCTTCTTCTATATCTTTCTTATTATCAGAAGGAGAAACAGGCAACACCGGATAGCATTTATCTATCGCCATACGATGTTGTCTTTCTGAGATTTCAGTCGTACTGTCAATTTCATCATTTTTGAACTTTTGGGCAGCCTGTATAATCGCCATACTCTGTGCTTTCCTATCTCGTTTTGCTTGTTTAATTTCTTTCTGCTTGGCTTCCTTACGCCAAAGGCGAAGAGAGTCAAACATTGCCGGCCGGGCTTTTCTTTTGAACAAAACTGTTTCTAAATTATCTAACACATCAGGGTCAAAACTACCGTTTTCTGGCCATTTAAGAACACCATCTTTCTTCGTGTATCGAGTCCATGTCTCGTTAAAGGCAATGGGGCCGATACCATGTTTCGAGTAGAGCTCATATGTGGGAGTTCCAACAGAAGGAATCGGACAAGAGTCCTCAAGCCTGGAATCCCTATTACAACCAAGGCAACAAATTCTTCCAAACTTAGTCAGACCAGGCATTTCACAATGTCTCTGGACTGTTCACAAACTTCAAGGGAGTAAACTCAGTTTACGCAGCACAAATGCACTTACCCTCGGTTTTAGTCTTTGCAAAAACTAAATCTAAGATACCTAAGGACATCAAAACAAAGAACCAAAGTTGTGGGCGCGACCCACGAAAATACTTAACTTAACTAAGGACGTCTTCTTCCACCAACAGAGGCCCGTCTATCGTCTCGCTTTACCATACATCACCAAAGGAATGGGCCAAAGCAGGGCAGCAGTCAGGGCAGCGGTCGCCAGTAGCCATCAGGAAGGAGTAACCGTGCTGAAAAAGACCTTTGGACCAATTTCGACATACAGGGGTCGCTTAGTGTGGCTCGCGAACCCTCCGGAATTTTCTTGCGAGGCTCCTCACGACCTTCGAGCAGAACCGGTACCACTGAAGCCGTTGGGCGCCAATTGAAGAACCAGAACCTTTTAGACCTGGTGGCGCAGGGTACGCCCTCCGTCTTCTGGGTTCACCTGCTTCGTTACACAGAGACACGGGACACTCTGTTGGCGTTAGAAGATTAGATTTATTTAGCTGCAGCTAGTACAGTTATCCTAGAAGTACACAGAGTAGGTTCTCAGGAGACTGCTCCTTTACTCTGTGGCGCATCAGGTTAAATACTATACAATACAAAATTATTAACGAAACACACGCCCCAAGCAAAGAAAAAAAGAGCCAATAGGGTAAGTGGAAAACAAAGCGGAACCAGTAAGAAAGGCTCGAAAACAAAAAGATCAGATGTCTGGGAGAGTCCGCTCCTCCAACTATATTTTTTATCCCACCCCCGAACTGATTCATTAACAGAATATGACTGACTTGCAGGTGGTGAGATACGTTTGTGTGTATTGGAGGACGGGCATGACACAAGAGAATGCCAGCAGGAGACAGTGAAGGCCAGTCGATAAGATATGATCAGGAAAGGATGGTGTGAGCCTACAGATAGTTGGAACAGGGATTAGGAGAGCCAGACACGGATTAGTGTAGTCGGCTAGTCCAAACACCAGCCTCGCAAACAAGGCCGAGGACGTATTTTGACACCAAGTTACGGGAGAGGCAGAATAGACTTCGTTCGCCGTGCTGCCTGAGTGATGGCAACACAAAATGGCGGCGGGTTACACAATGGCGGGTCGATTTGATCGTAATCGAAAATCGAAGTTCCTCAACATGCGCAGCAGAACATGTCCACAATTATTGCCGATCAGCAAGTCATCATTTGTTTGAAGCTGGCGCTGCTTATGCTCATGGACATCTTGCTTCTCCCTCAGGGTGGTAGGGAGGGCAGCGCCCTCTACGCCCATTAACACCAGCCGCCCCTGCGTGTTAGTCATTTCAAATGTATACTGAAATTATAAACAACTGATGCTGTGCTCATCTTTAAATTTGACAGACAGCACCACCATGTGTCAGACTGTCACAAGTGTCGGTGGTGACAAATGCTGAGCACAGGAAACCACCTGCTCAAATTAAGCACTGGAATTCATAAAAACTGAACAGCAGAATTATAATACGAATAACCTTATATAAACATAAACTAGTCATCAAAGAACGGTCGAGCACCTTTAAGAACAATCTGTACAACATACCGTCCTTGTACCAAGAAACAAACTTTAGGCAGTGCTGACTCAAAAAAGGAGGAAACATAACCAGCTATGCTCAGATAGCAAAGTTGCACTCACATGACTCATACAAATCAACCAAAAACCAACCAACTCGCTTGGTGAATAGGCCAATTAGCCTTCAAAGTCCCAGACTACCGATCTATGCTGTCTGCCAAAGCCCAGTCATTAAATTATTGCTGCATTATTTTTTAAATTAAAAATAGGTTATTAAGCATATTATAATTAAATAGTAAACATGCACTATTTTTATATGTTTTTAACATTCATTTGTATTTCTTTAAATTTTTAACTATTTTCGTGAACACTGCCCCTTCAGGGTCAAAGTGCAAGAAGAAGTTTCTGGCATTCATTGAACTCATGATAGTTCTGCTTCCTGAGGTTCTGTGGACAACAACATACAATACTTTATTACACAGAGGGGTATATTCACAAGAACGTGTGCTAAACATTACTAAAAAATGTTAACGCAACTTTACACATCGCAGCCTATCGCGGGAAAATAACCCTGTGTCAACGTGGAATTCACAACAAGGCGGCCCCATGCGATAGTTTGCCGAAACCGCAGCCAATGCACGCAATACAATTACCTCGAGGAGATAAGAACACAAACCCCCAACGCTAAAAAACCTGCGATGGCCCAAAGCGCGATGAGGAAATCAGCGATAAGCAACAGCAGGCCTGCAACACACACCTGGCAGGCGCGAAAAATCACCATAAAAGTAGAAAAACCACCCAAACACAAACTGACCAACACCCAAGCACAATGGAGGCAGCCGGAGCAGGTGCAGAGGACAAGCGCTACCCCACAAGCACCCTGGACGACCAGCCCGGGATCTCGGGGACAGGGAAGGGCAAGGACAAGAAGAAGAGGAAGACGAAGTTCAGTCCGCAGGCGAACAGGATCCTAGTCTTGGAGGTGATGGAGCACCATCAACAGCTATTCGTCACCTCCAACGTGTCATTGGGCACCAGAACTGGAATATGGCGGGACATCGTGGACAAGGTGAATGCTGTTGGAGAGCACAAGAGGACAATGGACGAGGTCAAGAGGCGATGGAATGACATCAAGCGAAAGACCAAGGAGAAACTCGGAGCCAACCAGAAGGCAGCAATGCAGACTGGAGGTGGGGGCCCAGCGCCACAGCTCGTGCTGGATGGCATGGAGGAGCTGGTGTCGACAGTCATCAGTGTGGATACTCTGGCCGGAGTCAGGGGACCGGACACTGCTCGAGAGGACCCAACACAACCACAACAGGGTGAGTGACCACCAGGTACTGGGGGGATGGGTGGAGATGGCCATGATGGCACACATGCACAATCAAGCAGAGCACAGTGCACACCCTCAATGACTCTGGGTCATCGCCCAGATCTATAGACTGTCAAAATGTACAATGCCATGCTGTCTGAATGCCAGCTGGTACCATGCGGCTACATGCATGTGGACACATTGCAATACACCATCTCCCCTTCACAGTGCAGGGCCACCGCCAACACCCCCTGCAGAGCAGTCCTAGCCACTCTTCACTGATTACGAGGAGGACAACCCCAGCATCGACGCACAAGTCCTCCTAGACATCATTGAGATCATCCATGACTCACCACCAGGATCAGGGTTGCCCAGCTGCATCAAGGAGACCCCACCCACCACCCAAACCACCCAGCAGGAGGCACCCACGTCCCCGGCAGTCTCCCAAGACCCCCAGGAACAAAACACGGCCTTCCAACGCCATGTGCTGGAGGGCCAGTGGGAGACGGTTGAGCAGGTGCGGGTGGGGTTCGACCTCATGGCTACCAAACTGGACGCCATCCATGGGTGTCTAGGCCCGCTCCATGGTCTCTAACGAGCCCTGACTGACATCACTGGAGTCATGACGCTGAGAGAAGAACACCTGTCCGCTTAGAGGGGCTCCAGAGATACAGCCGTGAGCTGGCACAAATGCGGAGGCACATGGAGAACATGGTGCGGATGGAGGCGGAAAGGATGGCAGCCACCGCTGCACACCAGCGAAATGTAGCTGGAATCTATTATGCCCTGCAGATCCTCATCATGGCATTGCTGCCACAAGGCGTGGCGATGATGAATGCTGCTGCCGCCACACCATCCACATCTCCAACCCCTGGTGTGCCATTGCCTCACAGTGTGGCAGAAGTATCCACTCTGGCACCTGATGTGTCAGTGGCACACAGTGCCTCAGCCGGTACTGCAAACCCACAGGTGGGGCAAAACACACATCCGGGGACGAGGACGTGGATGGCTTTGTGATCAGGAGGCACTAGCATTCATTTCTGCCACCTGCCTGTTTCTGCTTGGTGCCGTACATGCCCCCATGACCTTCCACTGACCCCCGATACACTCCGATGCACTCACCTTGGACAGCAAAATGGACTGCCATGTCCTGTTTGATGACTAATGACACGGCGACCATACTGCGGACTGTACCCTTCCTCTTCCGCAGTACATGTCATCCCGGGATGGACTCTGTCTGGCCCTCCACGGGCCCTTTTTTTGTAGTGTACTTGGCATTGCCCTGTACCGCTCCAGCTGCAAAACTGCACTGGATGTGCAATAAACATCCAGTAATGCACTGCTGTGTTATGTCTTTCATCATTCATGTATGAATGTGTGGATGAATGTAGAGACAGGGATTTCCCTTGCGTCAATGATGCTCATCCTGTGGGATGCCAGTCAGAGGGTGCTACATTGCATATTGTGTTCCGGGTGCTGC
The DNA here is from genome assembly GCF_964204655.1 of Triturus cristatus. Lineage (NCBI taxonomy): Eukaryota > Metazoa > Chordata > Amphibia > Caudata > Salamandridae > Triturus > Triturus cristatus. Next base: position 377,126,853 of record NC_140588.1, read on the forward strand.
GGACTCTACAACAGGGACACACGCATCAGCCACTTCCATGTCCGGACATGGACTGATCCATGCCCAGAGCCCACGAGTCATTGTTGCAAGCCCTGCGCTGGTCTGGCATATGGCAGGCTAGACCACTCCACTTACGCTCCGAGGGGGGCCCTTCATTGCTATCCGTTGCAGGCGAACTCACTGGTGGTGTGCAGATCACTGGTCTAATTGTCAGCATGTCACAGCCACTCCCTGAGGGCAGGTTTGCACAAACCCCACACCTATACAGCACAGGCGTCACAGGCCATATGGCTCCGCCAACATAAGGGGCGCTGACTGAGGTTGCACGGGGTTAGTGGCACCTGATGCTTTGCAGCCAGGACAGGCACCCCACCACAGGACGGTGACTTTGGGTGCACTGAGGCAGGGGCACCTTAAGTGCTGAGCGGGTGTGCAGCCTGCAATGATGCCCCATCCCGGTGGTCCAGACAGCTCAGGTTTTGTGTGCCCTGCTGGACCGCAGTGTAGGCCAGAGCCAGCGGGCAGCGCGGACCTACCGCCACGTGGCGTCGCTTCCAGGATCCCAGAGTTAGTGGCACCTATTGGGCTGAGCGGGTGTGCAGCCTGTGATGAGACCGTGTACACTGAAATGTCCTCTGCCATAGAGTAATCAAGACCCAGCACCAATCATGAGACCTGGTGGCCTGCGGAGCAGAGCTGCATGATGTGGAGGATGCCATGTCCATGGGCTCCGGGCTTGTGGCTTGCAGCTGCATGTGGTGGGACCTCCTGTCTGCATGCGGTTGGCGTAAGTTGAGCAGTGAGGCCTGGGTGTGCATGGGAGGGCATGCTCCGATGGGCGGCGGGAGGGGCTGGCGTGCCTGTGCCTGGGTGTGCATGGGCGGGCAGGCGATGTTGTCTTGTGCAATTGTGTGTACTGTGCCAATCATGTATCTGGACTCTGTTTCAGGTGACGGGTCTGTCTCAGGTGTGTGACCTGGTGAACTGCAATACATACTGGCAAGTGGTTGGAGACACACCAGTGGCAGCAGGTGAGCAGTGTAGCCTGGGTGCGCAGGGGCGGCACTCTCTCTCTCTATCTCCCACCCTCTCTTCTTCTCTCTCTCTCTCTCTCTCTCTCTCCCCCTCTATTCCTCTCTCTCTCTTTCTCTCCCCCTCTCTTCTTATCTCTCTTCCCCTCTCTTCTTCTCTCTCTCTCCCTCTCTCTTCTTATCTCTCTCTCCCCCTCTCTTCTTCTTCTCTCTCTCTCACTCTCTCTCTCCCCTCTCTTCTTCTCTCTCTCTACCCCTCTCTTCTTATCTCTCTCTGCCCCTCTCTTCTTCTATCTCCCGTTCGCTCTCTCTCTCTCCTTTGATGTGAGCAGGACACACCTTCTCATCATGAATTTTGTCTTGCAGGCTGTGACCTACGGATTGTCCCGAGGGGAGCCGCCATGTGTCTTTATTTCAGTTCAATGTTCATGTTAATAAAGTTTCATTTGTTGCTTCGAAAGTGAATGTGTGATGCTCATTTTTGTGATGACACATGCATGTCACCAGTTGTGATTGTGAGACATCATGCAGATTATTTTGTACATGTTTAGGTGTAGCTGATGTGGCATGTCTTTGGTCAGAGGGTGCTGGGGAGGGGGGGTCCTGTGGGTGGTGGCGGCGGGTGTTGTTGCCCTTTTGGCCCTCCGGGCTGCATGTTCAGTTGCCCGGGTGCATCTGTTGATCTTCAGGTGTGGCTGTGGGCTGGGCTCCCTTTTGTGGTGCAGGCTGCCATCCGACTTTGCACCAGGTCAGAGCCGGTGTTATTTTCCTGCTGCTAACGTGCCTTATCGCCTGTTTTGTGTTCTTATCGCAGATCTAGCTGGTCGTTGAGAATGTTGTGGAGTGGTGTTGTCGCGGATTTTGGCATGGGAACGCCTACTCTGCATCTCATTAGCGATAGTTGCGGGGGTCATCTGTGGCGATGTTTTTTGCGGCTGCTATCGTGGGTAAACTGGTGCTGTGGGATGTTAACACCAGCTTGTGATTGGGACTGATGGAGCAGGTAAAACAACATTTTGTAATACCTCCTATAAATTGCATGAAATTAATTATGTAATCATTCTAAAATTAATTTACATAACACATTTGAAGTGGAAGTGGTACTAATCAATACTTACACCTTGATAAACATAAATACACGTGGGACTAAATTGCTAATTGCATGGCAAAGTTAAATAATTAACAATGGTACGCAAATTAACCTTAGATTGTGTTAAAGTAGTGAAATTGCATGGTTTATATTGCTTTGTGATTGTATTGTGGCTTAAAGTTATCGTATGGTAAGTATTATTGCTTTAAATGTTGCTGCAGCTAGGAAAAATTATATATAGTGGGATTAGTGTGGGTTTAAACATTAGAACCTTCATTTCTAAATTTTAATTGCTGTTATGTCTATTTTTGCTTAGTTAACATTCAGGCCTACTAGGCCGCAGTACTCAAGATGGCGTTCTCTGAAGCAGATGCCACCATTTGCGCGCGATGATTTCTGCGCATGCCCAGATAGCTCTGGAGATCACGAGGTGAAATGAACTCCTGACATCATGTTCCCTGCCAAGGTCGATGTGTTGGGGACTTGAACGCAAGCCAGAAGATGAGCATATGAGAACCAAGGAAGTGACAGAGAATGAACCTGTCAATATGACGCTTTTGCCTTGAAAAGATACATGTGCCGGTCCCCGCATGGGAATCGGAAGGCACTATGCAGAACCAGTTTGCACTGGGAAGAGTCCAATGAACTATTGATAACCCCGAACTGTCCAATCAGAACATTTGGTCTGCCCCTAAAGTTGCCATATTTTGTATGAAGTAAGGCACAAAAAGGTATAATAACCTCTCATCTGTCATTACGGGCGTGGAATTGAGGGTTGGTTCAGGAGGATTCACTAAGTTGGGTGTAGAGCACCTGTATCTTCAATAATAATACAGTCATTAAACAATAAATCACAAAGCAAACAGTGAAACTCTTGATTTCCTTTCTTTAATTTTCACAGATCCTCCAATCCCTTATGCCAACGCGTTTCGTCGTAATGGGGAGTAACCCTTCGACTTCCTCAGGGCTCTATCTTTCATTTGTATGGTTCTCCAATTCGTAGTCCAATATACAAAATTCTTCAACTCAATATTAAATTGTATCTTGCTCCTCGTGTGATAATAATCCCAATCCTCCCAACATTGAAGGTTCTTCAAAGCAAAATTAAGTGCTGAAATCACTTCTCAGTTAATTCACAGTCAATATATTCCTCAGTGATGCTGATAATAGATCACCCGGTTCCGTAAGTTATCTGTGCCGCTTATTTCGTTATCAAAACGCCTGATAACGTGGTGTTTAATATCCAACACGTGTAAGGTCCCTTCTATATCGGGTACCTTGTCTTCACGTTTCCACACGCGTCGCCTGCATTCGGGTATGGAAACGTGAAGACGAGGTACCCGATATAGAAGGGACCTTAAACGTGTTGGATATTAAACACGACGTTATCATTCGTTTTGCTAATGAAATAAGCGGCACAGATAACTTACGGAACCGGGTGATCTATTATCGGCATCACTGAGGAATATATTGATTATGGAATTAACTGAGAAGTGATTTCAGCACTTAATTTTGCTTTGGAGAACCTTCAATGTTGGGAGGATTGGGATTATTATCACACGAGGAGCAAGATACAATTTAATATAGAGTTGAAGAATTTTGTATATTGGACTACGAAATGGAGAATCATACAAAGGAAATATAGATAACTGAGGAAGTCGAAGGGTTACTCCCCATTATGACGAAACAGGTTGGCATAAGGGATTGGAGGATCTGTGAAAATTAAAGAAAGGAAATCAAGAGTTTCACTATTTGCTTTGTGATTTATTGTTTAATGACTGTATTATTATTGAAGATACGGGTGCTCTAAAAACTGAGAATTGGTTCAGGAGGAGTTCGAGAGTTGCAGTTGGAGTTGCGGTCATGATAGTCTTTGGGTTATTTCTTAAAAGGGAGTTCTTGGTGGGTGGTTGTTCCTTTTAAAATTTCCGACTTTCTAAATTTTCATTAATTTCTATGCGACCAGTCTGAGTGTGGAGTTAATCCATGCTGCGGATTGATATGTGGACTTAGCAGAGTTGTTGCACTGTATCCTGTATTTTTGCCTGACGGTTTGATCCATTGGTGTGGGTCAGACAGCCTGTCTAGGGGAGTTTTACCTGAGAATTAACTCCCTGTTAGATCTGAAGCTATCATCGCCTGTTCCTTGGTAAATGATTTACTGCATTTTTCCTAAATTTATGTTTAAATGAAATCTCTAAATATGTGATACTCATTAATAAATCTGAATTTCAAATTATGAACTGTAGTAAATAAATGCAAGTTTAAAGGGAATGATTAATAATTTAGATAAACAGCATTGAAATAACAAGAAACGAGTTTGTGGTGCTTAAAATTGATCACTGAAGAGATTAATGTTTCCTAGACTGTTATTGTGCGTTAGCTGGTTCTAATTCACCATCAACCAGTCCAACTAGTTGGTCTATTGACCAAACAGTGGAGTGCCTTGATGATTAAGTCAGGATTCTGAAAAATTGTATCTAGAATGTATATATAAAGTAGTAAGAAAATTAATCCTGATAGATAATAAGGTACCCACATGTCCAGCAGCCCCTTCTCCTGTGTACAGATTCGGTTGAGTTTGTGTGGATGTGAAGTGTGTTGGTGTTATGGGCCCCACCAATGAATGCATGCATGAACCTTTGTGAATAGGAATCTGTTACATAAGGAGAATATGTAAATGTTGTCCCTTGCGCTGGATCAGGGCGATAAGTTTATCGCTACTTTGGCTGCGATAAAGAGCCGTTGACTCGGCGATAGATCCTTGTGAATATGCCCCCGAATGTCCTCTTGCCGTTAAGGTGCCTAGGCTCGGTGATCTGGCTAACACAACTCTGTGCTTGCTCTGGGCCCACTTCCAATTCAGTACTTCTTCTCAACAAACTCTTAAAGAGTCGGCGCGACATTCTCACACCACTAATATTTCCTATGACAACCGGCATGATGGATGGAACTGCAGGCGCCCTTTTCTTTGCATTGTCTGAAACTGACCTATAGGTGTCGGGGGGCAGAGGGGGGATGAATGATAACAGAAACACAGTAAGTATACTTAAATGAATACCATAAACCTATGTTTCATTCGTATGGTTGAACCTTCTTCCGGTCTTTGAATTCAAGTTTGTGCCGGAGAATATAACTTTGGAATGACTTCCGTAGCTGCCCTGTCTGAGCCTGAGCTCGAGCAAACCATTTGGATATTGTTATTTTACAAGTAAATAAGGTTTCCATCCTTGCCGTTTGTTTCTTATGCGGTAGAAAGCATAAGACCAGCACTTGTTGTTGCACTGAAAGCAGTCATGCACAAGTCCCCACTCTGTTCAAGTTTCCAAGCATTATAATATGTAATCTACCCTTGGATCAACTGATGCTTGGTCTGCCTTCTTTTTTCGAGTACAGGGAGGTTAAGCGATTTGTCCAGAATCACAGGATGTTGAGCCGAAGCTGGGATTCGAACCTAGTTCTCAGTTCGAAAGTCCACAGCTTTAGCATAGTGGCGGCATGCAGTATAACAGCGACCTTTAAAGGAATAAATAAACACTTTTTCTAGATTTTCAAACATTTGTAAGATCTTCATTCCTAACACCCTTTGAGCTAATCATGCGTTTTATTACAGTGCATTTTAAGTAGACCCCTGAAGGAAATTGAGCTTTACATTCCTCCAAGTAAGCATGTCTTTGAGGGGAGGGGGGCCTGGCAGGAGCTGGGGCAGCAATCGAGGTCCAGACGGCTCTGTTGCAGCTGGGCTGGTGCAGTGTTGCACTCATCTACCCCAAGTAGAATACATTCACTAAAAATGTAGCCTTTTCAGAAATGTGGAATAGCATTAGCATTTTAATATTCGGCCTCTGCAGATTCGGCGCCTGCTCAATGGAAGCAGCCTGTCTGAACACACACTGGCTCTTCTTCACAGCAGCATCCCTTTATCAGGCCACATGATTCCCAAATGATGGAGCGCAATGAGGTCAAGCGGCAGTCATGCATAACCAATGGAGTGAAAAAATAGACTCCACATGCCATTCCTTCCATGTGATCCGCTCATAATACCACATCTGTCCATCAGGGCATGTACTGGGGAAGCGCTGATGCCTCTGAATTCATTACTCGGCCACTGTTTTCATTTGAGAGTCCTGCAGTTCATCTCATGAAGAGGGGAAAAAGACAAGATTGAGGCAAGCAGAATTTAGTTAACCATATTTTTTGCAACAGCTCAGTAGGCATGTAAGGAGAACGCTGTTTTATTTAAGAAATCAATACTCCCGCGCCTCATTTGTCTGGCCTGTTTATTCATAGGAAGCTGCAGCATTTCGCTTTTCAGAAGAAACGAACTCTGTCACATTTGGTTCTGGCAAGTGGTTTGGTCTGTTGGCACTTGTAGGATCAGAAGTCTGCCCTTATGCATTTTACCCCATTCATGATCTCAATAGGCAACTTGTTAAAATAAATGCGATTATTTATTTTTGCTCTGGCTGTGTCTTGGAAATGATCACTATGACTTAAGGGATACATGTGTGGGCTGAAAACAGTATAGAATATACGAAGGCTACAAGACAACATTTTCTCGTTGATAGCAGAGGCCATAAGGAACAGGTAATGGTTGGGTAAGGTATTCTAGGCAGTACCATACTGCCCATTTGAGAGTTGGAGCACATAAGCACTAGAATCTAGCCCTCTTGCAATACTGTGCTGTGCACAATAGTAGAATCCCTTGATATGGTAGTGGCTTACATCTGGGCTGTATCACCCAGGGCGACCGGCTTTCCCTCCCTGCCATCGCCGGCCCTTGGTTCGAAAGTTGAGTTACCAAATCGAGGGTTGGATTCATTGGCAATCCATCTAAGTGTAAGATCTGTTCTTGGGTGGTCCTATTGATTCATTCTGCCTTTTCTTTACATGTGAATCACCGACACAAGTAAGTAATAATATTCTGTATCCGGTTAAAAAGGATAACCATAAAAGGTACAAACAGTCCACATGTGAAGATGGGCTGGGCTCTCAGCAATGACAGATATGAGGGTCTTAATGAGAGGTCCTCTGATTTAAAGTAGGCCCCGCCTACCAGGATTCCAGGGATCTGCTGAGGAATGAAATAGCTTTGTGTAAGTTTACTGTTTTTTGGTAGACACAAACTGCGAGTTTAATTTTACTGATAGTAATGTTATGACTGCTGAGACTCTGCACTCATGGCGGAGACTCTGCACATAAAAATGCACCTTACCTATCTTTTTATGTGTGGAGTTCTCCGCCCGAACATTATACAGATTGGTCAGTGTTTTTTAACCTGTGTCATGCAGACTCCTGGAGGTCTACGACACCTTCTCGGGGGTCCATGACTGTTTAGAAAATTGAATAATATTCGCAGATCAAGGAAGTACATACAGACATAAAAACACAAAATCGAAAATTTTAAATCCCTCTGTGTGAAGGAATTTGAAACTGGAGGATAGCAATTATGTTGGTATCGTATCGTGGTAGCAGCACAAGTACAGCAAAATGAACCTGAAATAGATGAATGGCGGCCCCAATTTAAACAAGTTGTCAAGAAGAGTCAATGCATTTGGAGCAAAAAAGCCGAAATGATATGCTGGAGTCCAGCATATCACTTCGCCTTTTTTTATTGAATAACAAACTTCACAAAAATACCGCAGTCTCAAAGTGATTGTTATGCACTGCTGTGATATAACCACTGTTCCATAGAACTTTAGAACTTCATCTTAACAGTGTGCATGTAGCTGGAGTAGAACCGTGACGAAGAAAACCAATAAAGTAAAAAAAAAATAATAATAATAATAATAATTAAATACCAAAAAAAGGGGGATAAGTAAGAACTCCCACCAACACCTCCCCTGACCCCACCCCCTCCCCTTCTCGTGCTCCACGTCCAATCCCAAGGCCGTTTTAAAAACCTATCAACTCCCTCAGCATTCCTCCCCGGGCGCCGCCGTGAGACGCAACAGCCTAAGATATCGAGGGCATGTGACTTCTCTGAATTCAACAGCCAACAGCGACAGGAAGGGCTGCCACAACTCGCCATATTTTTCCCCCTCCCCCGCCATAGTTAGTGCTAGTTTCTCCATGCCCAGGACATACCACAGATGGTGCAACCAACCCGTAAAGGTCGGGACATGGGGGGTGCACCAGTGTGTAAGAATATTTTGTATAGCCGACCCGAAAGCAATGGCCATCAATCTGCCTTTGCGAGATCGCAGTGGGTAGGTCAAAGGATTGGGTAGAACTAGTAAGACATAAGCTGGAAAGCGTGGTATCTCCGTCTTAAAGTGTTTTTCCACCTCATCCAACACTTGGGTCCAATACAGCTGAATGTGTGTGCACTCCCACAATATATGAACCAGGTTGCCCACCTGGCCACAGCCCCTCCAACACGTCGCGTCCCTAGACCGGTCCACCCTATGTAAGCGTTCTGGGGCATAATACCAGTATGTCACTATCTTCGTGAGTGTCTCCGTAAGTCCCATGTGATATGCCGAGTGTCGGGCCCTATAATAAATACCCTCCCAATCTTTGTGACTCAGTGTTCTGCCCAACTCCCGCTCCCATCGCTCCCTACCAGGGTTGTGTGTGTGTTTATATTTAGTCTGCAGCATTTTATAGAGTTCAGAGATGAGGTTTTATCTGACGTGCGAGTGATGGGCCATCTTTTATATGGGAGAAATCGTCTGTTTGCTCCAGCCCGAACCTGTGGCTGAAGCGCCCAATGTCGCACCTGCAAATTCCTCAGCCGCTCCGTCTCCGGGAGACCGAACTCCCGCCTCAGCTGAGCGAACGAGTTGACCCCTTCTGGGCCATAGACATGATAGAGAAAACGGAAGCCAGCTGTCTTCCAGCCTGTAAAGGCAGCGTCCGTCATCCCAGGGGTGAAGTCAGGATTACCGAGCAACGTAGTAAGCGGAGATGGGAAAAAGGTGAGATCATGCATGAGATTGGTGGCATCCCACACTTCCAGGGGAACCCGCGTGATATAGGAGGCATATAGATTAGGGGGCCTGTGGGACCTACGCAGGAAGGGAATTTCCTGCAAGGGCCGCGCTGCCACCGCCTGATCTTGAAACAACCAGTGCTTCTCCGATTCCATCTGCTCCATTCTACCAGGTACCGCAATTGGGCCGCCTGATAGTAGAGTCTAAGATCAGGAACTCCAAGCCCTCCATCACCCGGCATCAACGACACCAGTGTACGGCGCATACGTGGTTTCCGACCATTCCAGATTAACTGGGCCAGGTCGGATTGCATCTGTCGAATCCACCCAACAGGCGGCCGGAGAGGTATAGTGCGAAAAAGGTAGAGAATCTGTGGGAGAATGGTCATTTTGACCGCTGCAATTTTGCCTAACCAGGAGAGGGGGTAGTGTTTCCATCGGTCAAGTTCTCGGCGAACTCTCCCGCGAAGTAGTGCATAATTAGTTTGGACCACCGCTGGAAGAGAGGGGGCCAGCAGAATTCCCAGGTACGAGATCGTGTCTGCCGCCCAACGGATGGGGAGAAGGGCTTGCAAATATTCCCGGGTGGGGCGCGACAAAGAGAGATCCAGGGCTATGGATTTTTCTGCATTCATCTTAAAACCGGCAGCTCGAGCGAAGGCATCAAGTTCCGCTAAACAAGTCGGAAGAGCGTTCGTCGGGTCAGCAAGTGATATCAACACATCATCCGCATATAGGCTAATCGTGTGGACATAGCCCCCAAATTTTATCCCTGTGACCTCCGGATTCTGCCGCAACCTCTGTGCTAGGGGCTCCATATAGAGGGCGAAGAGAAGGGGGGACAACAGACACCCCTGCCTCGTGCCCCGTTCAATATGAAATCAGGAGGAGGTATAACCGTTCACCCTGACCGTAGCCGTGGGAAACTTATAACAGTTAAGGACATGCATACGGAGCCGCTCTCCTATCCCTACCCTCTCCATCACCTGCTCCAGATAGAGCCAATGCACCCGATCAAACGCCTTTTCAGCATCGATGGCCAGCATTGTGAATTCCCCCGGGACCCGGGTAGCCTTCTCTATTAGATGTACAATCCGTTTGGTATTGTCCGATGTTTGACGGTCAGGGATGAATCCCGCTTGGTCCGGGCTAATAAGGTCGGGCATGTGGGGGCCGAGACGAGCGGCCAGAATCCCTGTGTATAATTTAAGATCTATATTGAGGAGGGAGATTGGGCGATAAGCCCCACAGCTGGAGTTATCTTTCCCGGGTTTGGGGATGACTGCTATAGAGGCCTCTAAGAGATCACTCGGAATCGCCCCCTGAGCGGCAAAGGAGTTGAACAGCCGGGTGAGGATTGGTGCGATCAAGGAGCAGAACTTCTTATAAAAAATGGCAGAGAAGCCGTCCGGACCGGGGGCTTTCCCCGGTTTGAGACGAGAGATAGCGGATACAACCTCCTCTAGCCGAATGTCTCTATCCAGGTGTTCCGCCTGCGCTGTGGTCAAGGCCGGTAATGTGACAGAATTTAAAAAGGCCGCCCGCTCAGAACGATCCAACGAGGCTCCTGCGTAAAGAGCAGCGTAGAAATCGCGGAATGCCTCTGCTATAGCACCATCCTTTGAAACAAGCGTCCCGTCCGCCCGGGTGATCGCCTCAACTCCGTGCCTCTGACGAACCTCTCTCAGTTTATGAGCAAGGAGCCGCCCACACCTGTCCCCCCGCATATAACACATGCCGCAGTCGCAGTGCCGTATATTCTTCCCTATCCTGATCGATCGCCGCTAGCTGTTGGCGTGCCGCTTTGAGCTGTCTCCACACTCTCGGAGCCCCGTCCTCTGATGCATTTGTTCCACCTTGCGAGTCTGCTGTGTGAGCTCCTCTCATTTGCACCGGCGATCCCTGTTGTCAGACACCGAGATTGAAATAAACTCCCCCCTTATGACCGCCTTCAGGGCCGCCCACTGCGTAGCAAGTGTGGTGTCCAGGTTTGCATTATGCCTAAGATAGTCGCCAATGGCGAGCTGGATGAGCTTAACCACGTCCTCTCAGTGCAAAAGGGTGTTCCTAAGGTGCCACACTCTAGCCGGTCGCGGCATGTGTGGGAGGGTGAGAGTGGCAAGCACCGGTGCATGGTCCGATAGGGAAGCTACCCCTATGTCGACCTCCGTCGTAAGCAGTCTCACTGGGGCAGATACCAAGAAGTGGTCCAGTCTAGCATAGGTCTTGTGCGCATTAGAATAAAAGGAATATTCCCTCTCTAGGGGGTGAAAGCTACGTCAGAGGTCGCATAGCCCCAAGTCCTGTAAGCGCGCAAACCCCTCCGCTGAAAGCGCCCCCGTCTGGTGAGTATGCTGGCTGGATCTGTCCTTGATGTTATCGAAGACTAAGTTTAAGTCACCCCCCAGAATGATATTGCGATCTGAAGTAGCTGTGGCTTCAGTGTGAGCGGAGTGTAGGAACTGCTCCTGACCTTCATTCGGAGCGTACAGGGAACTAATGGCAAACGTCATTCCCCCCATGGCAAAGCGATATGTCAGGAGCCGCCCCCTAATCTCGGCCACCTTGTGCAAGACCTACCCCCTAAACTTCTGGGCCACTAAGATCGCCACCCCCGCCTTTTTAGTAGGGCCAGAGGAAAAGAACTGAGTGGGGAATTTCTGGGTTCTAAGATGGTGACAGTCTCTTGGCAAGAGGTGGGTTTCCTGCAATAGGCAGATATCCGCTTGAGAGCTCTCTAAACAGGACAATACAGCCCTGGGCTTCACAGGTTTATTAAGGCCCCGTACATTGAGGGTTAAGATCTTAAGTGTGGTGGGGGGCATGGTATGTTACCCCAAGGTCTGAAAGAGCCAGAGAGTTCGCATAATGTGTCCTCAGTAACCTTTGTGGACAGCTGCCCCGGGGATTCAGGTACACAGGAGAGTCTACTAACCCTGAAGAAAAAATGGACGCGGAGCACCGAGGTCCCTCCCCAAACAACCCCAAAAAAACTCCAAATACAAAACAATCTACAAAGGTAACTGAGTACATAGAGTCCATCACTCGTCAGTGATCGGTATTGAAACATTGGGTCGTGTCCACCAGTGGTGTAAGGAAGCCCCTCTCCCGCCAACGATCTGAACAGTAGTAAAGCAGTCACTCGGGTACCACATAATGCTTACAGTCAACCGGTGTTGGAGTCAGAGAGGTCCGCGGAGACTGCCTCCAGAGCTGACTGCCGACCTCTCGCAATCTCCGCAGCCGGGGGCTTCCTGGGGCGGCGTCTACAACTCTGCTGGCGCCATCGGGGCTTGGATTCAATAGGCCCTGCCTTAGGGTTCCCCCCTCCACTTTCCTCCTCCGGGAGGTCTACACCCAATAATTTGCTGGCCTCAGACAGAGAGCGCAACTGGTACAGCTTGTCATCTTTGCGGAACACTAAACGGAAGGGATGGCCCCAGCTGTAAGGAATCTTGAGCTGCTGCAGGTGCAGAGTGATGGGTTTGAAAAGTCGCCTTTTTTTCAGCGTGAGAGCCGACAAGTCCTGGTACAGCACGGGTGTCTGGTCTCGAAACTATATAGGATGCATTTGACGCGCCTTTTGAAGAATAGTTTCTTTGGTGCGATAGTCCTGGACACAAACTAAAATGTCCGACGGGGGGCCGTTGATGTCCTAGGAAGGCCCACTCTATGTGCATGGTCTATGCATAATTCTGTCTCCAGAGGCCCACCCAGGATGTGGTTGAAGAGTTCCCTCGTATAGACGAACAGATCCCTCGAGGCATCATCCAGCTTAACCCCCCTGATCCGAATGTTGTGATGACGGGAGCGGTTTTCCAGGTCCTCAAGGTGGGTCTGGAGGTCAACCTGTTGGTCGTGGAGTCTAATGATCTCCTGTTGTAATGCCACTACCTCCACGTCCCTCCTATCGCTCTTACCCTCCAGGTCCGCGACCCGTTCTCCAATGCCATCCATGTCGCGGCGGACTTCTTTGATCTCTGAGGTTAACTCCTGTTTGAGGACGTGAATGTCTTCTCTTAATGCGACAAACATCGACTCAAGGAACGCCTTGGTGATAGGCTCCACTCCTCCAGCCCCCCGCCGATATCCGTCCCGAAGCCCCCGCATCCTCCCCAGAGGCCATCTGTCCGGCCGAAGTCTTGGCAAAAATGTCCTTAAGGGTCCTGTCCGGCCGTTTCCTGGCGTTGGACATAACTTCCCCCAGAGGATCCAAGGAACCACATGGCGGGCCCAGATCCCCCGGTACGGCCAGCACCAGCTCCTGCGTGCAAAGATGGAGCCAATCCTCGGACCTTCCTGTCTCTCCACCCAGCGACTCTTCCAAGCGGCACCCCCGCCCCGAGGGTCAAGCCGCCACGTGTCGGTATCGCCAGTACCAGCTGCAGAACTCCACCAGTGGTGTGCTCCTCTACGAGAAGACGCCAGTCGCGGCTAGACCCGAAAGCAGGAGGGGCAGCAAATCAGAGAGCCTCAGCGACTGTGCCCCCAGCTTCCCCACTGCAACTCCACAGTCCGGGTCCTCTCTAGCTCACGCGGATCACGGGGCGTAGAAGCGAGGACTCCCCATGGCAAGTGTTACTTCCTCCACCAGGATGATCGTCACGGAGCCCTGGATCATTGAGTAACAGCTGATAGACACCAAACAATAGGCTCGGTTCTCTGCCGTGCTAGGCCACACAACAGGCCCCTCCAGGACGCCCCCCACGACCGGAAGGGCCGCCACCGGCGTCGTGCAGATTTCCGCACACTGTCCCTCCAGTGCGTCCCCACAATAGCTGCACCCCCGACCTCGCAGGGCACTACACTGTCATTCCGGGGAGGGCCCTCCCCCGCGAGGCCAGCTGCGAACTGGTGCTCTCACCTTCTCTTGGTCCGTCTGTGCTTCCCGCTCCAGATGGCGCTACGCGGCGGCCCCCGCAGTCCGGCGTGCAACAGCAGGAATGAGCCCCAGTCCAGCCGCCACTGCCCCAATCGCTCCTCAGCCGCTTCCCTTGACTCCAGCAGCTAGTTTCCCCCGGGCCCGCGACAGGCCGCCAGCCGATGTCTCAGTGAAGAGCGGGGGCCAGGAGGGGGGCGCCACACACAGCTCTCGCACCTGGCCCCTGATCACCACCTCACAGGCCTCAGCACCAGCCCTTACGTTCTCAAGATGGCGGCCGCTCCAGGCCGCGGTTCCACGTTAGACTCATGGCCGCCCCCTCACCGCCTCCATCGTTGTCGGGAACCCCTGGGATGCCTCTCTGGCCGCCGCCTCCGGGCAAGGCCCGGGCCCACCTCATGCTCCGGCAGGCCCTTGGCTTCTTACCGCTGTCCTCAGTGCTCCCTGACGGCCTCAGCGCAACCCAGAGCCGGTCCCCGTCATCGGCCGCAACAGACGTGGGCACCGTTTCAGCGAGCCGCCCCGGCTCCGGGACCTCTCCGCCGCTGATTGGTGTACCTTGCGTGCCTTTGGTGGCCTGCAGGCCGGTGCTCTGTAGATCTCTGGTGGGAGCTCGGGAGTAGTACGTCTACTCACTCCGCCATCTTGGCTCCGCCTAAACTCACTTCGCCTTTTCGAAATAAAGCTATATTTTGTACCACTCAGTCCTTCCAATTAAAATAAAAATTTCTATTTTTGCATATGTTTTTGTCTGTGAATTAAATAAAATATTTCACAATATGTGTATTTGAAATTCACTTGATTCTGTATTTTTAGGTATTGTTTTGAAGTTTAAATCATGGAAATTGATTAGGTGGGTTCCCCAGGTTCCAGTAGAGATTCAGCGGGGCTCCACGGATGACATTATGTTAAGAACAGCTGGCCTATGGTCATTCACTAATTTTAAAAATGATTGCCTTGCCCACTCGCACCCTAGAACATGGGTTGAACACTGCAGGAGGATGAAGCTGGTCAGCATCTTGTTAGAAGACGTTTTGCTATTTGCTAGTGGAGAAGTAATAGAATGAATGTATTTCTTCCACTGACATGATCCACTGAACCTAGGATTTTGCTCTGGAACTGGGGAGTAAGTTTACTGATCTGATACAAAGGACTATTTATACATGACTGTGCTGAGGGAAGCTACTTACTTGGTGTCTCTAAAGTTCTCTGCTGACCTGAGTGTGATATGGCAGACTAAAGTCTTATTTTGGTTGATCTTTAGGTCTTTATTCCAGAACTCTATTTTTTCTTGATTTACTGGTGCACATAGCAACTTGTACATTTTCACTGAAGACTGCCTTGCTCATCTGGCCTAGCTACGAAAGAAGCAGCAAAAGAAATCTCAAAGAAACATGTTTATCTCTGTAGCCTGGAATATGGAAAATGTGTTTTGTTTGTCTACTTAGCAATTTTGTGGTCTTTGAAGGATTTTGGAACACGGGGGGGAAATGCTTGTAGTGTTTCTTTTAGGAAGACCTTGTTCTTTGTTCTAGGGTTGAAACCTACCTTTGGTTTGACAGGTAAGTTTCTTGAGATGCAGTATTTTTGTTCCCATGACCAGTTGTTTCTGTTGTGATCGGTTTCTTGTCTGTCCGACATGTTTTTCCAGATCTATCTGGCTGGGGTCGTCTAAAGACTGGAACCCTCTGGGGTATAGTTCATTCTTACTACATGTCTCTTCCTAGGTGGGTGTGTTCAGAAGCTGATGGATCTACAGAAAAAAAGCGTGACAGCCAAATTCAGCAATCTTAACGGTTTTCTGGGTTTTCCTCCAGGGTACAGTAGCATGTTGTTGAGAATGCAACTTACTTTGGTGATGTGTCATTGGACAATTACCTGCATGAGGATGTAGTTGAGATTGGATAACAACTGGGCTCCCAGTTAAACTTATGCATCCTTAGGAGGCAACACATGGAGTCAAATGTTTCTAAGAGCCATAGTTAGCATATTAGTTTTGTCATACTATTGTAGAAATCAATGACTGTGAGAACCTAGATGAGAAAATTTGTTTTAATATTCAGCTCCAGTGATTTTATAGTTTCTATGACTGATAATCCTATCCTTTGTCAATAGTGGGCTAGATTTTTATTTTCCCTGTTACAATTGTAGAACTGAGCATTAATGAATATTGATTGAGTTTTCCACATTTGTGGTACACTTTACGTAACTACTCACATTGTCAGCAGTGGAGCTAGAATCAGGTAATAATAGTAGTGCCGATTTTGAAATAGCACTTCATGCAGCACTTCTATCATTGCTAACGCCTGTTAATGACTGGTGCCACTATAATCGGTTGTAATGGTACTCAACCTTACCAGCCTTGTAAGGCGGAGTCTGCCTTGCATGATTTGAACTCATGGCCTGTAAACCTTCCATCTCACTGGCAAATATGTAACTCATTTATCCACTTTAATCCTCAAAGCTGTTAATGCCAGTTTAGTGTGAACCATTAGCATAGGTGTAAGATTACTGCAATATCATAGCATAAAACAGAAAACAGCTTTGCATGGTATGATATTTCTAAGAGAATTAAAGCCATCAAGATCACCATGTTAGAAAGAGAAACAATATATAAATCTGCTAATGTGTTTGAAGAAGAATTTGGAAGATATGATTTGTAGACACACTGTTCATTAAGTATATGTTTCTCTGGTGAAAAACCTTCTACCCAAGAGATGCAAAAGTACCCTAATTAGTTGTAGCACAGACAATATTTAATATCCTGGAAGTGGACAACATATGGTTTACTTTGTACAAAAGAAAATCATAAAGCATGTATTTTTGATGCTGCACTTGAAGACAACCTACTCCACTTTCATTGACACTGCAAGAACACACCCAACAAGAGGGGCTGAACAACTTCTCTATAATAAATTTGAAGCCTTCTTCTTTCTCTGCAGGGATGTAAATGCTTAGAGACCCATACTCACTGCACAGTGTATTCTAGAACCTATGAAATCCAAAGCACAGGAAGTATGCAGCACCATGGACAGTGCAGCAGTCATATTTTTAGTTAAATCATATCCCCTGACTGCATCTAGACCAGTAGTGGGCAAGATTTTAAATATTGCTAACGAAGTCAAGAAACTTTGCCTTCCGAAGGTGTATTACATTTTCCAACTTCATCCAAGGCACTTTTTAACCTTGCCCAATCCGCCACAGGGCCATTTGGCACATGCCTATAACTGTGCTCTAGATTATTTCCGGCAGCCACATGTCTATGGGCTATCGGTATCCCTGAGCTGCAATGGGCCAATGGTCACTGCTCAGCAGCTACACACTGACAATTCTCTGGCTCCAGATATCACCGCCTGTTGGGTTTGGTCCTTTCTGCAGGGTCATCTCCAAACTTTTAGCCTTCACCCTCCCGTTTTCAGAACCTGTCTTTGTTGGCTCTTTGGACTCTGCAAACTTTACCATTGCTAACCAGTGATAAAGTGTTTGTGCTCTCTCATTTAAACATGGTAGAATAGGCTTACACCCAATTGTGCTATTTAATTTACTCGTAAGTTCCTAGTAAAATGGTACTACATGTGCCTAGGACCTGCAAATTAAATGCTACTAGTGGGTCTGCAGCACAGATTGTGCCACCCACTTAAGTAGTCCTTTAAACATGTGTTAGGCCTGCCATTACAGCCCATGTGTGCAGTTTTAAAGTGCTATTTTGACCTGACCAGATAAACCTTTTGGCAGGCCCAAACCGTCCTTTTTAATACATATGAGTTACCCCTAAGGTAGGCCCTGGACAACCCAGAGGGCAGAGTGCAGTATATTAAAAAAGTTGTGCATGTACTTTTAAGTTTTACATGTCCTGGTAGTGAAAAGTGAAAATAGGTGGAGCATGGGCATTCTCATGTATCCACCCATGGAATTTGGAGCATTCCTAGATTTAGGAAGACCTGTAAAAGTGGGAATGTGTTAAAATGCTACGCCTTAGCAAGTGAGTCGTGCCAAGGAGAAATATCTTTATTTCTCCTCCTTATTTCCTCTTTCCATGTGTGCTGCATTCAGCATTCACATAGAAAGAGGAAAATACCTCTAATGATCGTTTTTGTGCAGGAAGATATCCCTTCCTGCACAGAAACAATCCTGTCTGTAAAGCGGGCACCCTTGCATTATAGTACAAGGGTACGTAATTTGGCGCTAGGCAGCATACATTGAGCCAGCAGTAGGAGACAGCAGAAATGCTCCATATCTTTGTAAATGTGGAGCATTTCTGCTCTCTCCCTTTCATGTAACGCAGACAACAACTCTGCTTGCTATCCTGCCCTGTGTAAAAAAATTGTAAATCTACCCTAATGCTCCTGCTTTTTTCCTACTATTCTTTATTCATGTACATAGTTCCCTATTTCCCACTCAACAGCATGACACTTTACTTTTTTAATTTAAGATCTATTGCTGACCACCCTCAGAGGTTTTTCGTTGTAATCCTGTGATGTGCCTTAGTGTGCTTGACAATCATCTAAGCCCACTGAGAAGTCTCCAATTTAAATGTCATATCACATCAGAATGGACCCGGATGCTGTAGTGGATACCAACAAGATGGTGGCTAGCTTTGCAAAGACTGTCCAGGGTCTATGCTGGAAAAGAAAGCCTCCACTTTTACCTTCTCTGTTCTCTTCCTTGAAACCAATTGTCTTTGTGATTAGAAGAGGTAGTCCACCATCCACTTTAAAATAATTTTTAGCCTTTCTGCAAGTGCTATAACAGCCCTTCCTTGTGCCAGTGATACCCATACCTTAAGGATATGACTTTCTGCCTGATGCCAGTAACCACTTTTCCTGAACTGGCTCAGATTAGTCCTGGAGACCCTTCAGTGAGACATAACCCCTGCATGAGCTGATCATGCATTGGTCATGCCCCAACAGGATTGAAGGGACCTCAAAATTCAATAGGGGCAAGACATCTGAATGATCATGACTGTCCATCGGTACTAGATCCCCTGTCCATTGATAAACACATGGTTACTCGTCTTCTCTACAGCCAAGAAGGAGCTACACACCAGTGTAGCTGAGAAGACCTATGTTACAAACATATGAGCTTGCAATCATCCCTGCAGACTGGGCGGAACTCTTAGAGAAGCTTAAAGAAGCCACTGCTGTCTCTGACGCATGTGAGGAAGCCGACCTCTTGCCAGAGGAAAGAGTTGGATTGCAATTTCCAGGAGAAGGGACTGCTAGCAGAGTATAAAACTCATCTGACTGACAGACTCTATGGGAGATTCCTGTTGGACTACACTATGCTTCAAAAACACAAGATCTACCCAACTGAGCTACTTACAGTCAGATTCATCAAATGCAACATGAATACCCCAGGACGCAATGGAAGAGTTGTCACCTTCTGCTTCTGTGAGGGTGAGCCCACTTCATCGCTGACACCCGATTCTGCTGGGGACCTATGTGGGCCTCATGGATGTAGGATGTTACATAGCATTCCATTGCTACGCATCCCTTTACTACACATGCGTTACAATGAGAATGCCATTACAACACAAACCTTTACCACAAATGTTATTTCAGTGAATATGCCTTTACAATGCATGCCTTTACATCGAATTATATTGTAAAAGCATGTATGTTAAAGGCATGTGCATGGCAAAGCTTTGCTTGACCCCTACCCTAAATCCTAATCCCGGTGCCTGGCGCACCCTACCCCCTGGTCCCCAACCCTTCTAAAAAATACCCTTCCCCTGCTCTAAACCCTAAAAACCTACCCCTGCATGACCCCCTGCCTCCCGGCCATTCCCCTACCCTCAACATAAAACACTACCCCTGCACTTCCCGTCCCCCAGCCCTTCTCTAACTCAAACCCTTAAAATAGTAGCCCTCTAATCCCAGGCCCAATCCCCCTTACCTTTCTCCTCATGCAGGAAGCGCATCTGAGGGGCGGTGCACGTCGCTGTGAGGAAGCTGAAGAGTCTCTCCATTTCCTTTACGACGTGGATTGCCTACCAATGTGGCTGTTTCCATGCATATGCCCTTACTACTACACATATGCCTTTACCATACATACCTTTACAATGAAATTTGCAGTAAAAGCATGCATGATAAAAGCATATCTGTAGTAAAAAATGCATTGTAAAAGCTATGCATTGTAACAGAGCATGCGTTGTAACTCATGCATTGTAATGACATGCGTGGAAACAGATGCGTTGTAATGGCTGTTTCCCGTGCCTCCTAGTTGCCACCAGAGATCTTCAGGTTTGCCTAACTATAGCCACTGGCTTTGGGATACATTGGGGTTGCAAGAAAAGGTAGCCCAGATTCTGAAACCATCGGAAATCTGGTTGTAGCCCAAGTAGTATCTCAAGTATGTCTGGTAATATTGCCTTTTGAATCACCAGTCACTACTCCAGCATTTGCATAGTCTCCAAAACCACACACCTATTTAGAAAATAGAATAAAATCTAATACATTATTTGACACCAAAATGACAGAAATCCAATCAGTAGCACCAGAGATATGCAATTTGAAAGATTTAAGAGAAAATAATGCTTAAAAGCACAAAGCCCCAACTGATGTTGTCTGGTTGCGTCGGATCGGGACAAAGTCACAAGTTCAGTATGACCATAATAAAGTGTGGGACAGAGACAGGGAACAAGGTAGGGCTGCTGAACAAAGTACCTTAAATCCTGCTTGTGGACCTTTGCAATAGCCTTCGTTGAGGATATGTTGCGCAGTTGTATTCTGATGAGCTGCGGAGTCCTCCGTCAGGGATGCATTATGCTGCAGTAGTACTGATGTGTCCCTGCGAGGAGATGCATTGCGCTGCATCGGTTCTGTTCAGAGACCACAGCTGGGGTGGCAGATCACCATCTTACCCACTTCCAAGGGTCCAGGATTGGGGTGGCACCACTTGGAGGCCAGGACTCTCATCGGGCAGAGTCCAGGTGCAGAGTTCGAGGTGTTTGGAGCATTTTCTGCCCCTAAAGCTCTGATACGGAGACCAGCCAATTAGCCATTGGAGTCACTCTGGTGGTCCTGGGTTCAAGGTACAGGTCCAGTCCTTCTCACTTAGGCAGCAGGACAGCAGTGCTGCAGAGTAGCAGGGCAACCGAATATCAGTCCGTCTTGCAGCAGAGCAGCACAGCAGTCCTTCCGAGTCTTCCACAGGTCCAGGGATGTAAGAGCTGGATCCGAGGATCCATAATGTATACATGGTGCTAGCTTTGAAGTAAGAGAAGGTTCTGGAGGTTTCCACCCCCAGTGATGTTTGGAATTTCCTGCCTCCCCTCGCTGGCCCAAGCTTGTCTGGGGCACAAAAGACTAGTGTAAACCCTTTGTGGGTGTGCTGAGGCAGAGCCTTTGTAATGTGTGAGTGCGATAGGTGACAGTTTCTTCACTCTATCAAATCAGAGATGGCCCATCCTGCCAACACCTATTTCCCCTTTGTCTTGCTGTTTGGGAGCAATACACAAACGCCAACTGACAGCAACACCTGGTCATGAGACACAGGATACAGGTTGCATGCACCAAATGGTTGGGACAAGAAAATGCAAACTTTCCAAAAGTGGTATTTTCAGAATTATAACTTAAAATACAACTTTTTTGTTTTGTTTTATATAGTGCAAACTCGACCCTAAGGTATCAGAGCATTCTATGAGCATCAGGTGCATTCCAGGCAGACAGATTAATTTTGTTAGGCACGGGGAGATTATGTGATTTGCCCAGAATCACAGGCTGTTGAGCGCCCCTGCTGAGACTCGAACCAGATTCTCCAGCTTCGAGGTTGCCTGCTTTGGACATTAGACCACATCAAAGAGGGTTTTAAGTTACAATTCTTTTGACACCAAACTCTATATTCCTACCTCCTTCCAATTCAACGTTTTTGCTTATTAAATGTAATAAGGTAATCCAATTGTTATCCTATGGGAGAGAGAGGACTTGTAGTAGTGATAAACAAATTTAAGAGTTTTTCACTACCAGTACATATGAAAGTTAAAAGTACATGTCACACTTTTTAAATATACTGCACCCTGTCCTATGGCCTGTTTAGGGCCTACCCAAGGGTTGACCTATATGTATTAAAAAAGAAGGTTTAGATCTGGCAAAAGGTTTATGCCAGGTCGTATTGGCTGTTTAAAACTGCACACCCAGGCTGCAATGGTAGCCATAAAATATGTTTTAAAAGACTTTGTAAGAGGGTGGCACAATAAGTGCTCCAGGCCCACTGGTGACATTTTATTTACAGACCCTGGTCACATACAGTACCACTTTACTAGGGACTTACAAGTAAATTCAATAGACCAGTTGGGTGTAAGCCAAGTCTACCATGTTTGAAGGAGAGAACACAATCCCTTTAACACTGGTAAGCAGTGGAAAAGTGTGCAGAGTCCTCAAGGGCAACAAAAGTGGGTTTGGAAAACAGAAGGGTGAGGGCAAAAAGTTAGGACATGGCCCTGCAGTGAGGGTCAAGCCCAACAATGCCATTTTTAGAAAGAAGCATTCTTTCTTGCAAAGCACCATTTCCCATTTTTCAAAAAAATAACCACTAAATGTTACTATATTTGGATACTTTTCTCTGTTCCCGCTGTAGGAATTCACAAACCCTTCATACCTTTAGAATCCCCAGTATGTGTGGAAAAGGGTACAAAGTACAAGCCTCAATACCTACTGTGGAAAAAAGTTATGAAGACTTAAGGTCGAATTGCCAAAAACAGCTAAAAAGGGCTCAGTCCTATAAGGGAGGATAAGGTTGTCTCAGAATTGCAGGATCCATAAACTGCCGTTGTGCTATATTTTTTTTTATGTTAGATATGAGCCGTCAATGCTGCATAGAAAAATGTCTTTTTGTATTTTGTCCACTGTAGAATAAGAACAACAAACGCTCCTGCTGCAAAACTGCACTTATCACCACAAAGTCTAGCAAAAAATGGACACCCTTAGAATATGTTATATGGTGCTAAATGCATCACAGTGCAAAGTAGCAAACAAAGGAGTAAAATGACTCAGGCACAATACATAATTTAGCCCAATGGATCTGTGAATAGGCCATGGAAATGTAATAGCTACCACCAGTGCTAGAAATGGAAAAATAGAAGTGCAGGTACTCTGTTACAGAGTGCCTGCTTGTTTCTAAGGGCCTGTACTCTCCAATTAAAAGTATTACGTTTCCCTTGAGAAGTGCAGGTACTCTCCTTCTCAAAACAAAAAAGTGGCAGAACTCAGTACCTGATAGTACCGGCCCTTTTAAAGCACTGACTACCACAAGAGCCCAAAATTTCCTTTGGCTTGCGTATTTGATATTTCGGTATCGTTCGCCCGTTGCCTCACGTACCCATTGTATTCACCACACACTAGCATGTGGCATGACAAAAACAACAGTATTGGTTTTACAACTGTTATACAATCAAAGTAACTTCTGACTAATGTCTTACTGCAGAATAACGTTGTATATCCCAGCATCAAGGCCTAGAATGTTTCATGCACAGATTTATCGGTATGTTGTTCTGCGGATTTGTCCAGCATACCAGAGGGGCACTGCATTCCGTGCATTCACAGACTGGAAAATGGGCAGCTATTTCCCGGAAACGAAGAATCCCGTGAACCAAGGCCTCGGGCGCACATGACGCTCTGGTTAAAGAGGAAGTCTTTGCATGGCACGCGCATAGTCAGTACGGTAGCGCTCTGGACTCATTGGCCCGAACGTCAGAGGCAGCAAAGGCCCCAAACTCACATTTTACCTCACATCTCTCGTGACGTCATCATGGTAACACGTGGTGCTTATTTCCTAAATATTTCGTTGCAATGTATGGTGTCTGATGAAACCATGAGCCCACCAACTTTGCAAACAATGTGTATTATAAATGATAAAAAATTTTAACATGCTTTCTGTGAGAAAAAGTACACATTTAGCAATTTTGTAACACACAGCCAGTGAGAAAAAGTGTAATTTACCTCTGACTGTGTGCTTTGTTTAATGTAAAGACAATGTAGCCGTTTGATGGAGAGTTGGTCATAACATTAAATCTGTGACTAACGGATCCATGAGATACCAAACCTGCCAAAAATGTGGATTATGCGCGCGCCAGTTTTATAACACGGTTTATGTGAGGAAAGGTACACATGGCACCATTCTATAACACACTGCCAGTCAGAAACTGTAAATATACCTTATCTCTGAAGACACACTGGTCGTGTTGAAATAGAGCTGAGCTTAATAAATATGAAAAATAAGACATTAGTTGTGTTGAAGTCATTCATGACAAAAGTTCCTTTCAGCGTTTTTCGTTATCTCCACACATCTGCCTACGATTCTCGTACACGAACTAACAATTTTATGCTCTTTTGCAACTGCAATACTCCTTTGTGCCTCAAACCGGTTTTGAGTTTGTTGAGACTGTGTAAACAAGCTTAACAAGCCACAAATTATACCTTAAGTGTTTACAAACTCCCGCTTCATTTCCTGTGAAAATGAGCACATTAGGGTTTGTACCAAGAAACCCACTCACCAATTCTTAGAAAGTGAACACCAGTCAAGGAAGCAGCAATTTGTTTGTATAAATGTGTTCTATCGTTATTATGTAAATACAGTGGATTGCAAACATTTTTAAAGATAGCAATTCTATAGAGTATAAATAGTATAATTTTCGGCTAGTATTAAAGAGCAGTTTTTTCAAAGAGGGCGGTATGCATGCACTGGTGTTTATGCATACATTTATGTAATGTGCATTTGTATAGTGCACAACTCGCCCAAGAGGGTATTCTGGCGCTGAAGCAGGAGCTGTATGGGCAGATCCAGGGTTGGGGCAAGGTGAAAAGCAAGGTCTTCAGTTTTCTGCGAAAATCAAGAACTAAGGAGGGGCAGGTGATTCCAGGCTTTAGAAGCGAGATAGAAAAAGGTGGGACTTTTGGGAAAAGGGAAATAGAACGACAGCCGAACAATGAGTTGCCTTTGCAGTGCAGGCAGAATAACGAATGCGTCTGAACCACACATTACATTTACAACGCAGGTAGTTACACTGACATGCGTTAGTTCAAGCGGTGTTGGACTTTAAAGTCCAACGCTCTCTCTACTGTTACGATGACTGGAGTTGAAATAGTAAATTAAACTATTCTAAAGTCCAGCACCCCCCTAAGGCAAGTCATTGTAATGACTTGTACTGTAAATGGAATGCGCGGTTCAGATGCATTCGTTGTTCCTCCGCATTATTAAAGAAAGGGTTGAAAATTAATGCGTGGTTCCTCATTCCTTTTTTTGAAAAGATGTGCCCAAAGAAGACTAGTTCTCCCTTCCCAGCTCATATTTGTCCTCATTTAAAGTCAGGCTAACTTGTTCCAATTGGCTGCAGACCTCTCATAGGGCTTTGTCGTGCTCGTCATCTGAACGTCCGAAAACCAAGATGTCATCGCTGTAGTTTAAGCTGCCCTTACAGGCCGGATCACCTGTCTCACTGTTTCTTGAAATATTTTGGCAGCCGATGATATTCCAAAGCTGAGTCGCTTGTAGCGAAATAGACAAATGTGAGTGGAGAATGTCGTGATGTATCGAGATTGTGGATCAAGCTCCAGTTGATGGTACCCTTTACACAGATCTAGCCTTCAGAATCAACATGCTCCAGTGAGACAGCTGATCATGTCATTCAAATGAGGCCCTGGGTGTCTTTCCCTCTCAATTGCCATGTTAGGGATACGCATGTCATCGCAAATGCAAATTTTTGATGTGTTATTTTAGGGTACTGTGACTATCGGAGACACCCATGGAGTTGGTCCATCAGCCGACTCTATGATGTCTTGAGCCAGTAAGCTTTTCATCTCCTCTTCCACTTGTGGTTGTAGGTGTATGGGCACTCTTCGGTGATGCTGAGCCATGGGCTTGACTGCTTTGTTGATGTGTAACGGTATTTGTGTGTCTCTCAGTTTTACTAGTCCGTGTTGAATTGCCGGGTGTTCTCTCAGGATGTTGTGAAGTTCTGGCATGTGATATGTCATTTCTAGGAGATCAATCACCTGCGCAGTGATGTTGCTTAGTAGACACGGTGCTAGGATGTCTCCATGTAGGACATGTACTTCTTCTTTTATCGATCCTTCTTTGTATGTTAGAGTCTCTACGAACTTCCCCATGTTCACCACTGGTTTTCTTGAGCCCCATGTGAAGACATCAGCAGTGGACGGTGATTACATTGGTTTCTGTTTCATCTTTTCATATTCTGACATGCACATGATGTTGCATGTGGCACCACTGTCTAGTGCAAAATTTGTGCTGTGATTTCCTACCTCGATGTTCAACACTGCTGTTTTCTTTATCTGTTGTTTGTCTACTAGTTGGATGTGCTCAGGTGTGCGACCCTGTGTTGGTACGTCTGACATCAGATACAGCCGTTCTGCTGCCTCTTGCCAATTTGCTCAATCTGACTCAGCTGACGGACTGCGTTGTTGTGTGTGGTGGTGTTTCGTCATGTTTGCGGGCATTTCTCTGTTGCTCTGGTCTCTACACGGGCCAGTGTTAGTATTTTTTCCCCAATGTGTAAGGTTCTTTTAGTTTTCAGGCACGAAACGCCACTAACTGACAGCCTTTGATGATGCACAGCCTTATTGCCTGCTCATTGTCAAATGTATCGAATTCACAGTATGCGACCAGTTTCTGCAGTCTTGTTGCGAAGTCGTCAAGGGATTCCTCTGCCAGTTGGCATGTTGTGTTGTATGTGTATCTCTCAAAGTCCACAGGCTAAACCATAGTAGTGGTATGCGTAAAATTACATTTGTGGCGGTGCTGTCGTTTCCTTACTCCGTCATTATTGGTGTGTCACAGGCCTGCTCCTTTTTATTATGCTTGCCGTTCTCTTCTTTTTTTAAATTCCTCTTTATTTGTACTATTTTCCTCTTTATTTGCCTTTATTTCCCTTTTATTTCCACTTTGTGTGTGTTTCCAGTGTTTTTTTTCTCACTTGCCTGACTTCAAAATGGCTTCCTGGCCTTCCTCGATGCCTATTGCCCTTTTTGCCTGACTTCAAAATGGCCACCAAGAACACGCGAGAGTGAGATTTCCTGTTTCTTAGCTTTGCCTAACTTCAAGATGGTCGCCCGTGCTTCCCTACTTGCTATTGGCCAGTTTTGCCTGACTTTAAGATGGCAGCCAAGTTCTCTAAGATGGCAGCCAAGTTCTCATGAGATTTTGGCTCGAAATCTACGCAGGAGGCTCTGGGCTTTCTCTTTGTTCTTGGGGCAGCTGCGAGCACAGTTGTGTGCACCGTTTGTGAGCGGGTGGTCATAGGGGGCTCTTACCACTTACCTTCACTCGATGTAACCAGGGTGAGTTCCCGATGTTGCTGGATTTCATTTAGCATGCGGACCAGCATGGGCTCCTGGCTCTTTTCTTCTTTGTGCGACCAGAGTAGGCTCCCGACATCACGTTCCATTGGCAGGCGGACCAGGGTGGGCACCTGCCTCCGTTTTCTTCTGTACGTCATGGGGAGCACAGACATGTGTGTCTGGTGGCGATTTTGATCCCACCCTTGTCGCCAGATGTTGTGTCTCACATATGCCTCAGCCCTCAACCCCTTACCAGGACACAGGTATGTTCTTCAATTTCTTTATTCTTCCTTATTGTCTCGTGTGTTCGTAGACACGTCCTGCTTCCTCCGTGTTTGCCTGGCACTGCCTCAACCCCTTCTCTGATCAGAACTGTTGTCCAAGTGGCTGGCCACTCCCTTCACGCTGGTGCAGGGTCCTTATACCCTCTGCACCACATCACAATAATGTCATACAACCGCAACTGTTGGATCTTGTTCTGCGTATGTGGAGGGTGTGTGTGAATAAGAGCCCAGCCAAGATGAGGCGTCTGGTAAGTTTGAGGGAGTTCATATGATGGGGCCAATGTTGTGTAAGGCTTTGTATGTTTGTATGAGGCGTTTAAAGAGTGCTTGTTTGTGGATTTTGGAGCAAGTAGAGCACTCCGAGGTTGGGGCTGATGTGAGTGACGGTTGGGAGGTTGAGGGTTAGCCTGGTTGCAGAGGTTGGTATGGTATGAAGTCTTCTTTTCAGCTGAGAGTCGATTCAAGTATAAAGTGCATTGCCATAGCTCAGCTTGCTGGTGATGAAGGGTTGGGTAATGGTTCTGAGAGTTTTGGTGGCAAGCCAAATGAAGATCCTCGTGAGGATCTTGAGGGTGTGGACCCAAAAGATGGAGACTGCATTCACTTGGCTGGTCATGGTGAGGTACTTGTCAAGTATGATTCCAAGATTCTTTGCATGGTTTGCTGGGAGGGGTGTGAGTTCATGTTCGACAGACCACTGCAAGGAGTCCCAGATTGAGGTGACTTTGGAAAAGATTACTACTTCCATCTTGTCTGTGTTGAGCTTGAGACAGTTAATTTGCATACATCTGGTGACTTCAATCTTCAATCATGCAGGAAAAGAAATTTGTGTGAGTGTTTGGTGTTTTGTCTGAGAAGGAGAGTATGAGCTCTGTTTCATCAGCATGGGATATGATGGTGCCTCGGTGGGTGCAGATGATGCTCTCTCGTGCATCTGTACAGTGCTTCCAGTTAACCTCTGAAAGACCAATGACTGAACCACATTTTCTGCAGGTAAATAAATATCCTGAGATTATCAGATTCTGCAACTGGTGCCATTTTATGTACTAGTAAGAAATATCCTTGATGATCCTCAAATGCACCCATTTCATCTGTAGCACTATACTTTAATTCCTATGGGCCTATCTGGGCAAGAGAGCAAGAGCAAACATGGCCACAAATTGCATTCACCCCCATTTTAGCACTAAACTCAATTTAGGAGGCAAGTATACATTGTTTCTCCCTACCTGATATATCTAGATCACATGTGTTGCTGGTATTAAATAATAGCTAGTTGTGTTTACGTTTCTCTGTTTGGAGAGACCTTTTTAGAGATATTTTAAGACAATGTCTCAGAACAGTCAAAACTAACGAAGGTTACATGGCAAAACAAAAAGTTAAAGAAAAGCTGCTTAACAAAAAACATGCAATTAAACTTTCATCACATACTGTTAGACCTGGTACATTGGCGTGAGTCTCCCTTCCATTTTTCGCTGTGCCTCATGTATGTTTTTGTTGGTGTTAGCTGCTCAGGGCACTGTGCCACTGCTGTCCAGTGCCACAGTGCAAGTGCTCCCTATTGTAAATTGATGTATAATTTGTGATTCCATAATTGGTTGGTTTGGTTTACTTGTCAGACCCTAGTATAGTGCACCAGGAGTGCCCAGGGCTTGTAATCCAAATACTGCTGGTGGGCTTGCAGCACAGGTTATGCCACCCACAGAAGCAGCCTGTAAAAGTGTGTCTAAGGTCTGCCATTGCAGAGCCTGCGTGCAGTCTGGTACTGTCATGCTGACTGGGCAAGTGCACCCACTTGTCAGTCCCTAAACATTCCTTTTTTTTCATATCAGACACCCCTATGGTAGGCCCCAGGG
Organism: Triturus cristatus; assembly: GCF_964204655.1. Classification (NCBI taxonomy): domain Eukaryota; kingdom Metazoa; phylum Chordata; class Amphibia; order Caudata; family Salamandridae; genus Triturus; species Triturus cristatus. The sequence continues at coordinate 377,156,219 of NC_140588.1, forward strand.
CAGGGTGCATTGTAAGGATAAGGTAGTACATGCCCTGGTGTGTGTGATATGTTCTAATAGTGAATTACAGCCATTTTCGTTTTTCACTATTGCAAGGCTACCTGTTCTCCATAGGCCAGAATGGGCAGTTTGGTTATTACTAGGGGTGGGCGGAATTTGCGAAATTAACTTTCGCAAATTATCGCGAAAATGTTTAAAATTATCGCAAACAAGCGGAAATATCGCGAAGATGCGGAAGTTTTTTTCCAGCATGTTCGCGAGATTTTCTGCATGGTTGTGGGTCGCCAACTTACCCAAGTGGTTGCTTGCGGGCGCGGCCATCTTGTTTTGAGTTGTCTCGCGGTGCATGATCGCGAGAAGAAAGACGTGACAGCGCAAATGGCTAAAAACAATACAACATCTCATGGAGAACGCGACCGGATCAAGAAAACTTGTCGGCGAACGCAGGGATTCAGGTAAGGCGATCGCGCGCGCACGAGAATGTATTATTTCACAGCGCGAGCAAGAAACAAATTATCGCCAAGCTGCGGAAACCGGAATTTTTGACATTTTCGCGCTCTCCGAAAATGTCAAATTATCGCAATTTCCGCGAACGGAACGAAATTTTCGCCCAGGCCTAGTTATTACATCTTATAATCCTAACTGACTCAGAGAACATGGTAGAAATACGAATTTAGTATGCCTGAACTCAGGATGATAAAATACATCTTTTAGTAAAGTTGGTTTTAACATTCTGTGTTTGAAAATGCCACTTTTAGAAAGTAGGCATTTTCATGTCTAACCATTCAAACCTGCCTCTGCTAGGCTGTGTGTATTCCTTTGTCTGGAGTTTGAGTGACAGGGCTGGGGAATTCCAGGAGACAGGGTGAGGTGTCCCAGTGGTGAATAGAGAGATCTGCATCCAGATGGGTGAGAGGAGTTGCACCTGGGATCTGAATAGGGCTGTGCCTGCCTTCCACAATGCTGGCTCCACCTCCTGGGGAGCGGCTGATGTCTCTGCCGTGCACAGTGAATGAAGAGAAGGAATCCTGTCAACAAAGTGCTCCAGTGCTGTACTTGCCTTCCACAATGCTGGCTCCACCTCCTGTGGGGCGTCTAATGTTTCTGCCCTGCACTGTGAAAGGAAAGGAGAGTTCTGGCAAACAGAGTGCTCAGGAACTGGTTTGGACTGGGCAAAGGCCCCTCTGCCTTCAGAGGACAAAGGATTTCTGGGTATAAATATTGGGACCCTGATCCCAAGAATTTAGATCACTTTGGGAAAACAAGAAGAACCTCGGCTGAGGGAGGAATCAGAAGGAGCTGAGGAGGAAACTATCCCTGAAACTGGGGGATTGGCCTGCAGTGGTTGCCTTACTGCCAAAGAGAGGAGAAAGGAACTTTGTGTGTACTTTTGCTCAACTTGTGAAGGATCTCCAAGGGCTTGGAAAAGAGCTTGCCTCCTGCTGAAGTCTCAGGAACAACAGACTTCACCCCCCAGCTCCCCAGAGTTCTTTGGAAGTGCCTGCTGCTGTTGTTGGGCCTTCTGAGGGACTGCGTGTCGCAAGGAGCTGGAAGCGTGACTCAAGAAGGAGAAGCGTGCCGCCGTCGGAGCTGTTGTTGTCGCGTCTCGTAAAGTGTGTTGCCGCTGCAGCATCGCATCGAGCGGCAGCGTCTCGCATCATCCAGGAAGTGTCTCGCAACACCGAAGAAGCGTGTCGCCATCGCAGCCATCATAGCTGACGCATTGCACCGCATCAAGAGAAGAGTCTCGCATCGAGGAAGAATCGTGTCGCCATCGCAGCCATCCTAGTTGTCGCATTGCACCACATCAAGAAAAGCGCCTCGAATCCACGGAGAAGCGTGCCGCCGTCGGAGCTGCTGTCGTCGCATCGCATAAAGGGGTGTTGCCACTGCAACATCGCATCGAGTGGAAGCGTCTCGCAAACGTCGGAGAAGAGTGCCGCTGCCAAGGCCGCAGCAGTCGCATCGCGTAAAGGGTGTCGCCACTGCAGCTGAAGCATCGAGTCGAGTCTTCTCGCAACATCGGAGAAGCGTAACGCATCTGGAAGATCTTCCCGTCTTTATTTCTTTGCACCAGAACTTTGCCGCATTTCCATCGCTGCGGCATTGCTTGTCGTGGAAGCGCAACGCATCTAAAAGGTAAGATTTTTTTGTCATGTGCCACCATGGGTTTCCTGGTGGTCCTGGACAGAAAGGATGCTTGTAGAAATGGCTTTGAAGAAGGCACCTTAAATTGGATGGCTCCACTTGTGTCATTTCCACTGGCATTGGATCTGCCATGAAGGCTTTCCAGATGGTGGATCATCATTACTATCCTCCTATAAATGAGAACCTTAGGGGCATATTATCAAGAAACGGCGATAAAATTATCGCCGCTTTAGCGGCAGAAAACTGCTGCTAAAGCGGCGATAATGGGCTTGATAATATGCCCTTGAGAATTCCCATAGAAGCCCATGTTCTGGTGTCAACATGGGCTTCTATGGGAATTCTCTGCAGCATATTATCAAGTCCATTATTGCCGCTTTAGCGGCAGTTTTCTGCCGCTAAAGCGGCAATAAGTTTTAACGATGTGCTTGATAATATGCCCCTTAGCTTCCAAAATGAACGTCGACATCTTTATTGATTGATTGTCTTGGAAACTGTACAAACCTGATCTTAAAGGAGATGTTTTGAGTAGCAGAACAACTACAGTTGCTACACTCCAATGGTGGAGGACGACAGATGGTATATAGCCAGAGCATGCAGCACAGAAATCCATGCTGTGCACTCACCACTGACTCTTACATCAGTTAAATTGTGCACAGATTCATAAGGGTAATATGGCTTGGATCGAAACCTTCAATGGTAATGGCGTCAACCTTGCTGCCCCATTGACTTCCAGGGTAGATTCAGAATATATAATTTTGCCATGCATGGCACTACAAACACCGCCCACGGTTCCTTGATGGTTGCTACCACCTAACCTGCATAGTGTCATTTGTTTAGCTCTTTACCACCTCTTGTCAAGATGCTCTCAATCAATGTAAATTCGAAAACAAAATAAAACTAAAGACAAAGCCTTGGAACAGAGGATTATTCTTGAAACATAAGAATGGATGATTGAGGGGATCATTACCTATATTGTAATGGAAACAATGCACAGATCACTCTTATTCTAGACACGCTCCTATTTAGTAGCCATTTAGCCTAAACTGTTCTAGACTACCGTGAAACCATATACTTGCCACGTACTAGCTCAGAATACAGGGTTGCATGCATGGTTCAACTCTCTGTAACAAATACACAAATAACACCTGTATTTTGTGTACCTGTTACGACAACTGTAGACACCATGGGGCAGATTTATGTTGCACTTGCGCCACTTTTGCGCCGCCGTTGCGTCACTTTTGTGACGCAGCAGCGGCGCAAATCCTGCGCCATGGTGCGGGGTATTTACAACGTGACGCATCTGGGAGATGCGTCACGTTGTAAAGCCCTGCGCCACATGTAGGCGTTCCAGGGCAGGTGGGGGCGTTCCGGCGCAGGAACGCCTCCTAAAAGTGGCTGAGTGAAATCTACAAGATTTCACTCAGTCACTTTTAGGCCCATGCTGCGTCAAAACCCTGCGCCTGCTTGAAGGAGGCGTAAGGATTGACGCAGCATTGTACAGATAGGGCCCCCCAGAACATTGCTGGAGCTGCGTCGCGCTTGCGACGCAACTCCAGCAATGCGCCACTTTTACGGCACAGATGCGTCACGCATCTGTGCCATTTTTGCTCCATGGTGCGCCGCATTATAAATGCGGCGCATCCATGGTGGCGCAGCTGTGGCGCATAATAATTGGCGCATCCCTGCTGATATGCAGGGATGCGCCAGTTAACATAAATCTGCCCCCTAATGTGCTTTATGTCTTTTCTTGTTTATAATTACCTTATTGAATGTCAATCAGGTGTGCAAATTCTCCTGAAAGTTTGTAAAATTCTATGAACATGTCACGAAATTACACTTTCATAACAAAATGTTGTTTGCCGCTGTCTCCTGTGAGTTTTTCTTTTAGCAATTTAGGTTTTTTCTCATGCTAAAAAGTAATGTCTGGTGAAATACTGTCAGGAGACCGAGTCTAAGAAAATTTCTCTCTTCATGCTCACTTAAAAAAATGTAGAAATTTCATGAATTTTATGTAACATGAAATTTAGTAGTTTTTCAAAATTCGCCGGAGTACTTAAAATTAAAACCAGGCCTAATGCCAATGCTTTTCTAGTCTCTAAAGTGAAGTTACTCTCTCTTTAAGACCAGGTTTATGCTACCTACCTTGAATCAAAGTAATACAAAACAGCGTTTCACGCTGCTTTGCATTACTTTTGGGTACTTTGCAGCGTAAAAAAAGATTTGCACTGGAAAGTGAATCAGGAAAAATCATTTTGTGCTGGTTAGCATCACTTTTGTGACGCTAACCCAGTGCAAAATGTTTGAGAATCTCTCCATTAGCCTTTCAAAAAGATTATCCTAATAGAGTCTTATCTGAAAAAATGAAGTTGGACGTAACAATCAATTGAATGGTAGCTGATGTGATTAGCCTTTGGCGGAAATTAATTATCTCATATTGACAGTGATGATGGGCACAAAGCTTCATGACAAATGTCCATACAGAACACCACCTTCTTTCAAAAAGTAGTTCTTATCCTACACTAGGGGGCTCATGTACAAGCCCCGCACGCCACCTGAACATCACTTTTAATGATGCACCAGGGGCGCACACTACAGAGCCATATCTATGAGGCCATTAAAAGCCACCCTGCATGGCTTTTTATGGCCTCATAGATATGGTGTGAGGCAATCAAGCGCATGTCACTGTGTTGACTCACACTGCGATAGGGAGGCGTAGCAAGAGCGTTACGGTGGGTGCTCCCACGTAACACCCATGGCATTTGACACATTTGTAGGTTTGCAACATGTTGTAAATCTGGGAATTCGTCAAAAGCCGACTCCCCACCAGGGGTGCCATAACGGTTGTTTTTGATTTCAATGCAGGCACTCATGCACTAGGTATTCTGCATCCTTTACTGTAGTCTGGTGTGAGCTACAGTAGGGGTTCTCTATTGTTTAATACAGTATGCTATATCCTACACTAAAGGTCATATTTACTAGAATTGTGGTGCAGGGCAGCGCAGCAAGTTACCTTGCTGTAATGCGCTGCATCACAGGGAAAGGGCAGGGATGCACCATACTTATCCAGTATGGTGCATTTCTGTCCTTTCCCCTGCTCTGGTGCTGTTCGGCAGCCTAGCGCCAACGCAGGCACCCTTGGAGCCTGCATTATAGACAAGATGTTTTTGTGCAGGAAGGGGCACTTTCCTGCACAAAAACAATCCATAGAGGCATTTTCCTCTTTCTATGTGTGCTGCATAATGCAGCACACATAATAAGATCTAAGAACTGAGTAATGAAGATATTTCTCCTCGTTATCTCTCGCCTGGGGAGGAGCAAAAGTTTGACGTGTTCACAGGTGTACAAGTCCTTGTAATCTGAGAATGCATCAAAAACCATGAGAGCTGCATGGGAACACCCACTGCAATGCCCATGGAATGCCTCCTTGTGAAGAGTAAGACAACACAGTGATTTGTGCTGGTTGTAGTACTCCATATTTGTGAAGCCATTCAAAGCCACGCAAAGTGGCTTTGCGTGGCTTCAGAAATATGACTGAGAGGTTTGCGTCATGCATGTACCACGTTGTGTGGTGCAAGCATGACACAAAGCCCTCATAAACATGCCCCTAAGTATTCTACATCCTTTGTTCTAGTGTGCCCTATCCTACCGTAGGTATGCCTTATCATTTTGTATAGTATGCTGCTTCCTACACTTGGGGGCTTATTTAAAAGAAATTGACACATCTGTATAGATGCACCAGTTTCCCTGCACCCGCCTGCGAAACCCTTGCACCGCCATGGATGCGCCATATTTACGATACAGCGCACCATGGCGCACGGATTGACAGATGTGTCAGAAATTCTGACGCTTCTGTCGGCTCAAAATTCACGCATTGCTGGAGTTGTGTCGCAAGCACAACTCAACTCTAGCAATGCATGGGGAGGCCTATTCCTAATACACTGTGTCACTCCATACATCTGCCCAAAGCAGGCTTAGGGTTTTCACGCAGTGGTGTCCTAGTAGTGGCACAGTGAAATATTGTAGATTTCACTGCGTCACTTCTACAAGGCTTTCCTGCGCGGAACGCCCACCCTGCATACATTATACCTGACACAGTAATAATGTGACAAAGGGCTTTCCAACGTGACGCATCTCCCTAGATGCGTCACATTGTAAATGGGCCGCAATGTGGCGCATTGTTTACCCCACCGATGCGTCACAAAAAGTGACGCAACGGCAAAGCAAAAGTGTGGCAAGGGGCTTATAAATCTGCCCCTTGATTTTTAGCATTCTTTGGTCTAGTGCGTCATATCCTACATTAGAAATGTCTTATCCTTTTATATAGTATGCTATCCCTACACATGGTATTCTCATACCTTTTCTGTTATAAGCCATATCCTACACAGGTATTATGTATTCCTCCTTAAAATGTCTAATATATTACTGCCAAATCCTTTGTTGTTGTAGTGAAAGAGAATTATTGGGGCAGTATTATTATCATTGGTACTAAGTTCTAAGCTCCTCTCAGTCAGGTGCTCATTCTTCTCTTTTTTCTTATCCACATCTGTTCTAAGCATGCAAGAAGAGGGAGGCATGAAGAGGCAAGGGCATGCAAGAAAACTCCAGCTCATATGTAATTAGATCTTTAACCACCTCAGTAAATGCAGGCAACACACTTCTTATCATTTTCTTTTTTATTACTGACGAAATTACTTATGACTATCTTTTGTTGTTGCCCTCTACCTGAAGTTTCTTTCCTTTCTGTCTATCTCCTGATGAAGAGTTGAACATAGGAGTTAAGATTAGCTACCTGTTACTTTTGAGATTTGCTCAAATTTGCCTTCCCTGTCACCCCCAACCCAATAACTCCCATATCCATATATATCATGTTCATGTTCTGCCTGCTCCTCCTGTCCCTCTTGAGTCTCACACATGTCCCTGTGTTCACTGTCCAGCGCTGAAGAGTCTTTTTTCTTATATCCAGAGGGTGTAAATCCAGGATCAGCGTGTGCAACTTGCTTCTTGGGGCTATATGTGCTGTACCTGCTGCCTCAGAGCTCAACAAGATTTTGTGGAACAGGGAACAACACAAGGTCGAGAGTTCCACTACCTTATGTACCAGTCACTTTGCCTTTTCTCGGAATTCTCAACATCTCTTCTCTTGGCAACTGCTCATCTCCTGCAGAGCAGTAATCTTGGATAGGTGCCTTATTAATGTTCCCAGATCTCATCTCCACTGCAGTGGATATTCCACCAGGAACACATCTAAGTAGATCCATGATTGGCCTCCGTGGTTTTGTTTCTGGCTGCTTCCTTGCTCTGCACTTCCTGGAGGTGCCGGCTCCATCGCTACATCTGGATCCAGATGGTGCTCCTGCATTCCCACATCCTCTGCCTCCATTGAACACCACCATGCCACATCATACTGTCACAAATTCAGATGTGGACAGTCATGCCTACCTCTGCAGCTGGAGTCGCAATCAGAAATCCTTTACAGTTAATATATCAACCCATTTTATTCTCAATGCTCCTTGGTGGTCATAAGGTCTGAAACCAACTCTCAGTCTGCCACACACTTTCCCTGAAATTAACTCCTAAACCTTTTGTACTTATATGCCTTCTTCTACAGTAATGCTGCTTCATTTGCTGTAGTGTGCCTGCTGCTGAAGTGTGCCAAGCCTTTGCTTTAATATGCCATATCCAATGCAAATATGCTGTGATAAGTATTCCATATGCTTGCTGTCGCATGTAACACCCTACACTACATAATATACTTTGCTTTCATATGTCTTTCTGATATGCTATAGATATTTAAAACTATTCTCATTATATGGGCCTGGTTTTGAGTTTGACTGGCAGGGTACTCCATCCCAATGGTCACAGACTACCCTAGCTAACAAACTCTGGGCCTGTCCTCCTAGTTTTAATTTGGGCAGAGTGCCAGGTTTACCCTGACGGAATAATATTTACGCTATCGGCATAAACCTTCCTCAAATGGCTAGATAGAGTACGGTCTGTTGGAGGTAAGAAATACGACCATCGCTGTATTTAAAGTGGGTAGTTGGATGCCTTTTTTCACTGTCTATCACTGTCAGGAATTTCCTGGTGGTGAAGGACAGTACCAAAAAATATGACCACCACACCATTGGAGAAAACTCCCATGGTGTTGAGGCCATTCGTTTTTACTTTTTCAATCCCAAACTCCTTCTTTGGCAGTTTTTTGGGGGAAAAGTAAAAACTTTCACAAGTTTGGTGTAGCGTCCGTCACCAATGACGAACACACAAAAACTTTTAAATGACTTTATATGAACCTCCATAAGGCTTTGACTTGCAAAATATTTGCTGCCTTGTTATGCCTGATTGCGTGGTTAAAATTAAGAACTCTACATTGATTTCTTGCAACCTGAAAACCCATGTGCCATTGACTTACGACTGCCAAGTAACACAGCTGATTCACATCACATATCATTAACTGATATATTTTTCCCACAAATAAGCAGCTCAGTATGTTATGGTATGGCATTTGTTTTCCGTACATGCATTTCAAAATCTATGAACATTGGCCATATTTACAAGGGGATTGTGCCATTGGAACGTCACTTTTTTGACGTTCCGGTGGCACAATGTCCTGCACCATATTTACAAAGTGTCATTAAGCCACTTTTTGTGGCTTAACGCCACTTAGTAAATATGTTGCTCTTTCACGCAGGTATCTGCGCGAAAGGGGAGTGCAATGGGTGTTGCTGTGGGCGTTCCACTGCAACACCTATAGCTTTTTGATGGTTTCCCAGATTTACAAGGATCTGTAAATCTGAGGCACCGCAAAAATCTAATGCCATGTAACAGCAGTCATTAGAATGGTGCTACAAGGAGAAATATTTTTATTTCGCCTCGTTTTTGCTGTTTCTTTGTGTGCTGTATTTTGCAGTACATGTAGAAAGAGCAACATGCCAGTAATGATGGTTTATGTGCCAAAAGATGTTCCTTCTTACACATAAACAATCATTAAATAATGGTAATTTGCTACTTTTATGTGTGTTGCAGAATGCAGCACACGTATAAGTAACAAATCTCCATTATTGATTGTTTATGTTCAGGAAGGGGCACCTTCCTGCACATAAACAATAATTCTCTGCAATGCAGGCACCCCTGCACTATGGCACAAGGGTTTCTGTGTTGGCACTAGGGAGATATTTTTAGCACCAGCACCAGGGAAAATACAGGGGAGCACTGCATTGTTGTAAATACGGCACATCCCTGCGTTCTGGAAATGGCAGAGTGCCGCACTGTGAAATTTGCCGCAGTTCTGCGCTCCGTCATTTTCTTGTAAATATGCCCCATTGTTTGGGTAACTTTCGATGTATAAAACAAAAACATATGCGAACATATTTTTTGCATTTATGACTTATAGCCTAACTTTGAATACTGTTAAAAACTGCCAAAGAATTATATTTTTCTTACCATAAATTTTCATGAAAAAGTGAGCGCTCTCATTGCCGGCTTGCTTTGCATATAAAACAATTCATCCAAATGTGCTTGTCAAACCTGAAAAAATTATAGTCATATCTATTTCTCAAATGTGAACAAAGATGAACCTCAAGGAAAACTAACATTCTTTTGCTTAACTCTTAATCAAAACCTTCCTTTTTCCTTTGGGCAAGTGGTGCCTAATTAAATTTTACAGACACAACAATACACTGCAAGCCGGTGGAAACAGCTGTGGGAAAGTTTCCATTAAGACAGAAACTTCTTTGGGGAGGATCGTTGAGTCTATACAGACACTATGGAAAAGTACTTAAGAGAATGAATTTAGCAGAAGGCAAAAACATATAATTTTATTTTTAAAAATGTGTGTTTTGATCTTCATTTAACTTGCATACCTTTTCAGTCCATAGAAATGCGTAATTGTGTGATTATATGCTGCATAGGTTCTGAGATTTTAATTTGCTTGTAGAAAATTTTCAGTGCATTGATGGAAAATATTTCATGCTCCTTCCTTTGGCTTTGGGGCTGGGGAGGTGGGAGTGGAGGCTTTTTTATTTTTGGAAGAGAATGGAAATAAAATCAACTCTTAGACTTTTGCACATTTAGGACTGTTTTAACCTAATATAGTTCGTTAATGTAGCTGGGCATTATGGTGAGACAATTGACCTCTACCTTAGTTATTGATATTGAGTCAAAAACTGCTAACAAGTTTGAATTGGCTTCTGTAGCTGCAGAGCATTGTAAGTGAAACTAAACGACCTGCCCTTAGGTCGTGAGGAAATATAGACCACCCAAAATTAAGACGAGACTGACCTTAAAGCACAGTACTACTGCATCAGAAACATGAACCATGAAGAGAATGCAGCAAACAGAAAGAAGCCACAAAGGTGTTCCTTCTTGATGCGAAGTGGAACATCTGGGGAGCTGCAATTTAATGGCCTGCAGTAGCGGCTGTTATGGGGCCGTGGTGGTGAGGTGGGTGGGAAATGGAGAGCAGGCGAGGGGTGTTTAGAAAAGAAAACTGTACTTACCCGGCCGCTGCTGCCTTTGCTCCGGTCTTCTTACTTCAACGGGACAGGAACAGGAACAGGAAGGAAGCACCCAGGCTCCCTAGTCAATCACGATGCTGCTGATTGCAGCGCCGTAATTGGCCTGAGTGCCATGGCTCAGCTCTCAGAGAGGGAACGGGATCCTGGGCATGTTCTCCACCCAGGCTGTAATGCAGTGCATATGACGGTTTGGCCGTCCCAAGACAGCCGGCCAAATCGGCATGCTCAGTTAAGTGCACATACCACTCCTCCCCCTACTGGCTGACAGCCCAGCCCCTCCAGCCCGCCCCTTAATCAAAACTGTGCCAGTCCAGTACCTAAAAATAAAATGCTAATAATAAAGTTATGTTATTCTAATTTTATTTTTCATGTGGGGCGACACTTCTCCGCCTTAGCAGAGGAGCCGCCACTGACAGCCTGCACCGTTTGCAACATTCAACTAAAGTGAATGCATGTGTTGAGGACACTTGTGAATACAAATTATCCAACTAGTATTGAAATTAATTTGAGCGCTATATCAACTTTGGCCTTGTTGGCAGGGGCTCACGCCCAAATGGCACAAAGTTTCATAGCAGGACCCAGCATCTCTCCATAGTGACCAGAAGGTGCACCCTCTGCATGAGCACCTCTGAAATTAAGAATAATAGCACTGGCATAGGGGCACATCTGTACTGGAAAGAAGAAAGTCACCAGGAGTCCCATGCAACAGAAGATACTGACAAAAAACTTTAAAGTGATGGTGAGAGACCCCAGTTCGTACCATGCACACATGGTGTCACAAACTGAAGCCATCCCTCCAAGCGAGACAGTAAAATGTAATGGTAGTTACAATATGATTGAAGTGGGTACTGTAGAGAGGAAAAGTAAGTCATCAAGCCAAGTAGAAATTGTGAAGGAGGACTGAAAAGGAAATAAATGCTGTCATGGGTCCAAGAGCTTTAGTAAGAAGAGAAAAATTATGTTAAGGACTAAGGCAACTGGAAGGGTCACAAAGTGGAGCAGTGTGGCTCAATGGTTAGAGTGGCAGACCCTGAAGCAGAGTTCTGGTCAGGGACCAGGGTTCGATTCCCACCTCGGTGGGGCTTGGGCTCAATTTCCTCAGACCTGTCTATTCTCTCCTCGGTGCCTATTCTTTTTATTTTTTTTTATTAGTCCTCATAAGCCTCTTTATTGGGAAGATAAAACAAACGATCTTCCTCTTTTGCACATTTCGATGGGTACCTGACGCCTCTGCCCTTTTTATGCTTTTTGCATTACGCAAAACAGGTATGTATGTGTAAAAATACAAAAAGGAAACGTGTCCCTTTATCCACTCTCCTTTTTTCTCATTTTCCGCCAGGCAGAAACCAAGACACATATACCATAATCCAGAATGCTTAGCGAGGCTGGTAGGCATAATCATAGGACCATTTCAAAGAATTATCTCTTATTATTTAAGTTATTACACCATTCAGTAAAGGGGAGCCAAAAATGTACATTTCTTGTGCTCTTTCCATCTAGAGTAACTATATACTTAATAGACTGTAGCAGGTTATCCATATTTGGGGAGAGAGGGGACACCCATAATTTACAGATTTCTCTTCGTGCAAGCAGTGCAATGTAAAAAATAAGTCTCGCCTGATCTTTAGTAGATTTTACTTCAGGCTCCAATTGCCCAAATATGACAAATAAGACGCTTACCTTAACTTGCAGCTTAAGCATTAGGGATAACATCTCAGTCACTTCATTCCAATAGGTTTGCAGCTCTACACATTCTAAAAACATGTGGACGTCATCTGCCTTCGTTTTATCACATTTTGGACAAGGAACTTCTCCTCTTCCCCCAAACTTTGACAACTTCAAAGGTGACCAATATGCTCTATGGATGGAAAAGAGATGGTTTCTTCTCAGGTGCGCGGGCTTAACTGATTTAAAAAGCATAGCCATAGATACTTGCCAGTATTTTTCCAGCGATGATTTCGGCAAGTATTTTCCCCACAACTCCATTGGAAGCGTAAAATCTCCATCTTCAGCTTCCACCAATAACCAGTAGATCAACGCCACCTCCTTTTTTCGACGTAGTTGCAGCTTAAATTGAAACTCTAACTCATTCTGTTCCCCTATTTTTGTTCGTGGATCAGCGAACCAACTCTGAATTTGCATGTATTTAAATCTGGAGAGACTATAATTTGTGATCTGACTACAACTCTCCCAAGAGATAAGTCTTCCATCCATTATTAGCTGGTCCCATTGTCTAAGACCACCTTGTGATAGGGGCTTGGCCAAGCTATCTTTTGTCCACTCTGGGGAGCCGGGACTGTCCCAAATAGGGGCTAAAAGACTGTGGTAAGGAATTTTCAAGGTTCTTCTCACGTTGTACCAAGTCTCTGCAAGCCCTCTCAAAATCTTCAACCTAACCTTTTTAAAGAATTTGGGGTCGGCATATTTAAAGATGAAACCTTCCTTCCCACCTGGTTCTAGGTATACCACAAACCACCTGCAATTAAGGGATTAGGTACGTTAAAGCCATTCTTCAAGAGAAAAGCCCAAGAGTAAAAGAGGAGATCTGGTAAAGCAATTCCTCCTTTCTCCAGCCTTCTTCGTAGCTTCTTCCAAGCTATTCTTGGTCCTTTACTTGCCCATATAAAAGAACCTAAGTCTCCTTGTAGATTCTTGAGCCAAAGCGTTTTAAAAGGTAGAGGTATTGCATCAAATAGAAAAGTAAGCTTTGGGAGAATTACCATTTTGATCAAGTTCCATCTTCCGAAGATTGTTAATTGAAGGTGGTACCAAGATTTTAAAAGTTTAACAATTTCCTTTCGAACTTTGTCAAAATTAAGCTTTGCTATCTTATCAATGTCTTGTGGTATCATTACTCCCAAATATCTTATCTCGTCCTTCCCATGTGTCTCCTCTATATTCCAGGTCATAACTTCGGATTTTTCTTCATTAACCTCATAACCTGAGGCCTTCCCAAAATCCGTTGTTAAGGCCATTAAACGCGGCCAGGTTTCCCTAATGTTTGAAGAGAGGATCACTACATCATCTGCATAAAGCCCCAGTTTTTTCTCCCAACCAGCACATCTAAAAGGCTGAATTTCTAGATCATCTCTGATCTTCCTTGCCAGAGGCTCTATATATAAGTTGAAAAGCAAGGGCGATAGAGGGCACCCCTGCCTCGTTCCTCTTGAGATCTTTACTGGTTGAGACAAGGAGCCATTAATTAGAATTCGAGCCTGAGGAGCTTGATATAGACCAGCCAAAGCGTTGCTAAAATGTATACCTAAGTTCAGGGATGTAGTCACTTCCATCAGATATATCCAATTTACCCTGTCGAACGCTTTGGTAGCATCTAAGGCCACCAGGGCCAAAGGCAGATTGTACGTAGATGCTAGGTCGATCGTGGCAATGAGTGAGAAGGTCAAGTCTTTCAAAAACCTCCCCCGAGTAAAGCCCTTTTGATCATCATGAGTTAAATCCACCATCAGCCCGTTTAACCTATCCGCCAGAATCTTCGTATATATCTTATAGTCACTGTTCAATAGGGAGATGGGACGATACGAGTCACATTTTTTTGAACATTTTCCGGGTTTCAATATCAGGGCTATCGTGGCTTCTATCCAGGAGGCTGGCATAACCTTATGTTCAATGTACAAATCATTAAACATTTTAGTTAAGATGGGAGCTAAGGTATCCGCCAAGATTTTATACACCTCTTGTGGGATGCCATCTGGCCCTGGAGCCTTCCCCTTCTTTAAATGTGCCATTATATTTCCCACTTCCTGAACTTTTATTTTACCATTTAGAAGATCCGCTTTTTCCCTTGGCAAGGAATTATCCATACCTGATCTTACCCATTTACTGAGGGTATCTTTAGATGGCTTAAGGTCTTCCTAATATACTTTATTGAAGTGATTATGGAAAGCTTGCTTAATCCCTTCACTGTCCTCAACTAGCCTGCCTGTTTGTACACAAATGATTCCCTCAACCCTATTTCTCAGTTGTTCTTTCTTTGTTTTCCAAGCTAGGAGTTTCCCACACCCTTCACTATATTCAAAATGTGCCATTTGACTAGCTTCCCATCTCTTTCTTACCCTTTCTTGAATTATCATGGACACATTAGCCTTCTGTTGTAGCAGTTCTTGGAGCATACTAATCCTCATCTGCTCGTCTATGCCAGGGTTTCTTAATTCTTTTTCTAAAGAACGAATCTTTTTCTCCTGCGTTGTTACTTCTTTATAATATTTTCTCCTTTTCTCAGCCCCCAAGGCCCCTAGCCTCCCCCTCAAAAACGCCTTATAAGCATCCCAAGTAATACCAGGGGCCGCTGATCCCCAGTTGATCTAAAAAAACTATTCTGTTTCTTTTTTTAAAGTTTGTATCACCTCCTCCTGCAGTAGAATTGTGCGGTCTAAGGTCCATCTAGATTGAACCATAACCTCCCTGATCTCTAGTGTGAGCATTACAGCCGAGTGATCTGACAAATGGGCACCTATATGCTCAATCTGCTGTACCTCATCTTTGATCATTCAATCCACCAAAAAGAAATCTATTCTGGACTGGTGTCTATACTTTTTGTTAAAGAAAGTAAAGTCCTTTTTCTCACCCGCTTTCCATCTCCAAATATCAAGCAACCCTAGATGTTCCATAATTTGTTTGATTAATCTAAACAAATTAGGGTTGGTCAAAGCTTTACTACATATAGACCTATCTAATATTTTGTTCAACACTACATTAAAGTCGCCAGCCAGAATAATTGGATCAGATGAGTCAAGAAGCTTCTCCCAAAGATCTTGCAAGGGTATCACATCATCATGGTTTGGCCCATAATATCCTGCTATTGTATATAGTCTAGTTAAGATCTTAACTCTAGCAACTACCCACCTGCCTGCTTTATCCGATAAGAAGGAGTCTAAACTAAGTTGAGCCCCTTGCTTCAAAAGAATCACCACCCCTTTGGTCACTGCTGTTTGTGCTGTACATGCAAACTGTGCCACCCATTTCACAGTCTTAAACAACTCCACTGCCTCTTTCTCGGTTAGGTGCGTTTCCTGAAGTATAATAATATGGGCTGGAGAATCTTTCAGATACTGAAGTATTCTCGTCCTCCTACTTCTTACCCGAAGACCATTTACATTCCAGGACATTATTTTTATGTTACCAGCTTTCTTACTACCCATCTTCTAGTGCAATCCAATATTCAAATTTTATGAAACATTGAAAAGAGGTTGTAAAGGACTTATTTTTTTGAATTTTTTCCCCCTGCCCCCCACCCTGTGTATTCCCCTCCCATAGAGAACCCCCACCCCATATCCACAACGACCAGTTGGTCATCTGGATTTTCCCCCAGAGCGTGTATTACCCAAATTTGAAAAAGAGTATTTTCCATGTCATAGGAAGACCCTTATGAAGAGAGAGAAGGAGGAAGCTCCAGATTCTTATAGTGCTTTTCTTTTTTTCTCCCTCATTGTTTTACAGCTCCACCCTTGAGAAAAAAAGCTGTTACCTTCCCTTCCTTTCCTGCTCTCCCTCTCTTTTCATCCTTTCATCACCATTCTTTCCCTTATGACTTGTGTATATATTTACTGGCCTAACCAGGAAAAAAAAAAAACTTATTTTTTTTTATTTTTTTTTATTTTCTAGGCATTTGAAAGTCATTTAAGAACTCGTCTACTATTTCAGCAGAGTGGAATATAAGCATTTTATTATTGATCATCACTTTTAAATAAGCAGGGAATCTTAACTGAACCACCGCTCCCATGCCTCTCAATTGATCCATCCTTTTACCTAACTCCCATTGCCTGTTTGAGGTAGCAGCTGAAACATCCGAACGGAATTCATACTTTTCTCCGTTTACTTCTACTGATTTCAAGCTCAGTGCTTTAGAAAGTATTTTCTCCTTTAGGGAGAATGTTAAAAAGTTGATCAAAATTTTCCTAGGTTTTGTCCTATTTGTGTTTAACCTGAACGGGTCTCTATGTACACGCTGGATATCCTTACTTATTTCGTCTTCAGACTCATCCAGCTGTAGTTCTTTCTTGATCAAGCGTACTACAAAGGTTTTTATATCCTCCCCCTCTCTACCTTCAGGGACCTTTAGAAGTTTTATGTTATTTTTCCTCTGAAGGTTTTCCAACCTCTCAACCCTCTCCAAGTACTAACCCTCAGATGATTTTAACTTCGTAATCTCGGTTGCATTTAAGCCTACTTGCTCCCTCATCTCCTTTACTTCCCCCTCCAACTGGGTCGTTCTGCTGCTGAGATTGTCTATCTTTTTTTGCAAGTTATCGCAAGCTTGTCTTATCTCTTTCTGGTTCTCTTCTGACGTCTTGAATCTAGATCTCATCTCCGCTGTGAGAGCTTTTAACAGCCCACTCAGCGTCAACTCCTCACTTAATGTCCCTCCTGACGCTCCTAGGGCTTCTAGGTCCTGAACCTGATCTTTGGGAGTTAATGGTTGCTGTATCTTATTTTGGGGCACAAGGGACTTCTGGGCGCTCATAGTTGTATCCTCCTCAAGAGGAGACTCTGCCAGGATTTGGTATCTGTTAGGGGAGATATTTTCACTCCAGTCGCTAATCTCTATAGGCAGATTATTACTTTCTGAGCTCTTCTTCTTCTCTACTGCCTTTTCACCTCTATCTCCCTTCTCTCCCTCCATTCTGCTCTCTGCTAGAAAAACTGTTTGAGGTATAGTTTTAAAAAAAGCCTTTAAGGAGGGAGTAACCCTTAAATCCTGCCTAGATTTTCCCTTTCGGTGCCTATTCTAATCATGGGCCCCACGCTGCAACTCTGGGCAATAGCTTTCTTAGCCTCCACACTGGCCCCAACAGCGCTAAGGATGCCTGGCTTCACCCTGGGGGTGCCCAGGAGTGGACACTTCACAGGGAAAGCCAGGAGGGGTTCCACAGCGGTATGAGTATCAGCGCCAGGAAACCGCAAAGGCGACACCGCAAGGTGGCTGTCTGGTGACAGTGCGCTCTATAAGTACCTCGACATTTACATTTACAAAGAGATACAAAGTACATTAAAGAGGACAATCTGATATGCTAGAGCAAAACATTAATGCAAAGGTGTGAGCCTGAATGAAACCTGTTACAGGATCAGAGGGTCAGTGTTTCAAATTCTCAGTTCAATTTGTGGCTCATCTTTTTCTTAAGACAGATGGGAGAGGATGTAAAGAGGAATAATTTAATGTTTTCTTCCTCTCCTCTTTCCCCAGTGTATAAGAGGATATTGCATTTGAAGAACATCAAGATACAGACAGTGTCCAGAAATGCAATATTGTCAGAGAAGTTTGATTGGTCTCCATATCTTTGAACCAATCATATTTTTTGCGGTCGAAATCTTATTGTCCAACATTCTGGAACATGCTTTTATGGTCTACCTTGTACACTACTTGCAGCAATTTTGACTTACCTTTCGTTCATGTTTCCAGTTTTCCGAAGTAATTAATTCCAACCAGTTTCGATACATCTTTACACAGATTTGGCAGAACCCACTGATTAGTGGTAAGGGTGGCTATTCTAATTCACACTCTGTTTATAACGGTGATATTTATGCAGAGAGGTGGTGTTAGTCAGAGAGGTTGCACACAGACATGAGCGGTGCATAAAAAACTATGGGGTATATTCACAAGAACGTGTGATAACTACCACAAGAGTAGTGTAACGCAACTTTCAATATCGCAGCCTATCACGGGAAAATAACCCCGTGTCAACGTGGAATTCACAACAAGGCGGTAGCATGCGATAGTCACCATATAATGAGCCAAATCTTCGCGTGAAAATCAACGCCACGCTGCATAAATGTGATACGCAAATGCAAAAAAACATGCGATGTGGCCAACCGAGGTAAAAAAAGTAGCGAAAACCAGCCACAGGCCCGGCAAATCCCACGCGTCTGGCGGAACAATGCACCATAAAAACCACAGAAAAAATACACCAAAAACAATCCAAATTGCGTAGCAACATGGATGCACCCTGACACAGCGCAGGGACCAGCTCGAACCCCACAACCCCCACAGACTACCAGCAAGGAACAACGGGGTCTGGGAAGGCCAAGGAGAAGAGGGAGAGGAAGACAGGGTGCAGACCACAGGAAAACAAGTCCAGCGTCACGGAGGTGACAAAACACTACCAGCAAGTGACCCACTAGCAGACCACCTGGATTGCAGTCCGAGCGCCGAGGAGGCCAATCCAGGAGTCCAATAGGCACCGGCATGACGTGACTACCTAAACCACGGCACAAACCCGCTGCCAACAGGAAGGCAGCAACGGCGACAGGAGGTGGCAGTCCAGCGCCACCGGAGGAGCTGAAGAAACCCAGGCCACAGTCATCAGTGTAGAGACGGTGCAAGGAATAGGGAGTACGGACACAGCTCGAGAAGACCTGACACAACATCAACAGGGAGTGCAACGAACAGGGACTGGGGGGACGCGGGGAGTGGGCACAATGGCATACATGCACAACGAGGTGAAGCACACTGCACACCCACAATCACCCAGATCCATGGTCCCGATCCCCTTGGCACACTGCAGCACACACACATAGCACGAACAGCACACCCACATTGATGACAACGAGGAACAACGCACAAAGCCGACACTGCAGAACAGAGGACACAACTGGATTCGTACATGCACAGAAACATGCCTACTAAATCTGACGGAGCCGGAAACTGTGAAATGGTAATGTACGCGTAAAACCTCACATCCGTCATGTAGACCAAATGTACACTGTCCCGCAGAAGAATCCAGCACCCCACAAACATTCACAATGTACATTGCCATACAGTCTGCATGCAAACCTGCACAATGCACCAACATATATGTAAACACAAAGTCAATACGCACCTCCCCTTCACATCGCAGAGGGGCACACAACACCTTCAGCAGAGCACAGAATACAATATATCATTGATGCCGGAGAGGACCACCACACTGTCGACTCCGACGCCCTAAAACAGCACATGGATATCCCACGCAACCCCCCACCAGGACCCAGACAGCCAAGCTACTCTGAGGAGAACACCGAGCCTGCAACAGACCACACAGCAGGAAGCACCCGCAAGCACAGCTGGCTCACAACACTTCATCCACCCACCCATCGCACCCCAAAGCCATGTTCCTGCACGCCAAAAGGAGGTGGCCCAACAGGTGTGGGTGGGAGCCAAACCCATGGAATGCGAACCAGGACACATACGTAGGTGTCTATCACCCTTCAGGGGCCACCAACACCCCACTAAGGAGACCCACACTGCCATAGAGACACATGCAGATGCACATTCATAGTACAGAACCACGGGCAGGGGCGCTCAAATAGCAGTCACACACCCATGTTGGCTCTGCGTACGACAGCCCTGGCCACTCCCCTTACGAATTGAGTGGGTGACGACAAAGCTACATGTCCAAGCTCCAACCCGCTGCCTGCGGTGACACATCTGCATCCGATGTATACAGCACAATGTAATGGCGTAGGGCCCAGGGCCCTCATGCAGACAACAAGACCACAGGGACACACGCAGATATCATGTTGAACTGGCTACGGGCACATGCGCCCGGCCCCTTTATTGGCAGGGCCACATGTACAGTGACGCCTGTGCTGGATGTGGGGGTGAGTGTACGCCATTCCGCACAGAATGTCTGGTGCTGGCAACCACTTGAACATTAGACACCAGTGCAACGGAAACAGAAAACACATGCATAAAAGAGTCAACTGCTGAGCAACATGGAGGGAGCCGGAGAAAGTCCAGAGGACAGCCAACATGCAAACAGAAGTGTCCGTGAGTTGCAGTGCCCTGGGGATGGGACACCAGAGATGAGCGCGTATATATGAAGAAAAAGTCTCAGATTGTGTCCCTCCGAGAGATACCTGATGCAGTTGCAGTGGGGTATGTCATACCTGCATCATCTTCCCCATCAACGTCTCAGGGCACCCACACTGTAAGAGGTGACATAGCTGCGCAACCTCTCCACAGCTCAAAACTGAATCAGTAACGGACTATGGCTTGAGGTGCACTGAGTCACTGGCACATGGAGTGCTGAGCAGTGCATCAGGCTGATGATGGCATCCACGACAGGTCCGAGCAACTCCTTAAGTTTGTCAGGACCACCGTGTCAACTGTGGCAGATGGCTGTTGGAGGTGGTCCTTGCGGTGGTGGTGTGTGCCTCCTGTGGTGATGCCACGTCCGGGCTGAACAGGACTCGATTTGGTGTGTGAGCCCTGGTGGGACGCTGTTGGGCTCGGAGGCTGCGTACAGCGCAGGGCCACAGAGAAATGGCATTGATGACTCCAAGGCCAATGCTTCAAGGGCCATCCAATATCTCAGAAGAAGGGGTCCTGGATCTGACAAGTACAGAGTTAGTGGCCCCGGATGCACAGCGGCCGGCACAGGCACCCAGCCATGGGACGGTGACTTGCAGTGCAGTCAGATGGGCCATGCGACCTGAGCGGGTCACCATCAATGTCCGAGGTGTATGTTGCGGAGGGTTTCGGGGGACAGTGGAAGGTGTCCTCCAGGGCATGACGCCGAAAGGTTTGATTTTATCTGGAAGCAGCAAATGGAGGAGTGGAATGCGACAGCCTCGTTGCCACCACCAATTTGGTATCAGATCCATGAGGATGAAAACTGGCCCCTAGTCCATAGACTCAGACGCCACCAAAGTTTGACCAGAGAGTGTCCATGATTGTCGGGGAACAGACTTAGTGGCACCGGGGCTGAGAGGGGATGCTGTCTGCGATGATGCCGGTATGCTGATATGAACTCAGCCATTGCAAAATGAAGAGTCTTTGACCTACCGGACCGCAGTGTCGTTGGCTGGTGGGGCACAAAGTTAGTGACACAAAGGCAGTTGTCGGTAGTGTTCTATCACCTCCGTAACGATGATCTTGTTCCCTCTGGACTGCAACGCGTCATCCTCTTAGGCCTCTCCGTGTGTGCGATGACATGTATTCTGCCTTTTGAATAACCGATGTTCAGTTCCAAATCTGTGACCCACTCGTGCACCGCGTAGGCCGAGGGCAGTAGTCCGTGTAGGGCCACAGACACGTGTGGTTGTGATGCCATGCACAGACTTATTGGCATCACATCGAAGTGAGTGTAGTGACTTGTCCTATGCCTTAAATGGTGTTCACTGACATGGTGTAATCAAGACTCAGTTCCAAATCTGTGACCTACCTGACTGTGGTGTAGGCCTGAGGCAGCGGTCAGCACGGGCCATTCACCGAGTGTCGCCGGCATAGGTTGGATGGCCCCACCGGCCTGCGTATTTCAGGTTCAGTGGCAACACGTGTTCGGACACCTCCGTGTATGTGACCCGAATTTCGTCCGGACTTAGCCGCATCTTCCTCTTACTCTTCTCCATGCGACCACTGGTGTGGACTCTGCCATTCCTGATTTGTGCCTAGGTGCTGGATGTGGGACCTACTGGTCCGCAGAGTAGTCCTGGTCCCTCATCCACGTATCGCCGGCTGGCATTGAACAGGGTTAGTGGCACCACGTGTCACAGGCTGGCGTTGAACAGGGTTAGTGGCACCACGTTTCGCAAGAAGCCCATATGGAACTATGTCTCACTGATCGGGTGGGGCCTGGTGCTGTTGCCGCTGGCCCGGATTTGGGGTCACTGCCATTTATCACTCAGGACACAGTTTCACACATGGGACCTACTGGACCGAGGAGTTGACCTGAGGCGGCAGTAGAGTACGTCAATGAAAAAGGACTAAAGCGGGCCTGTGTCGTGGAGCCTGTGATGGTCTGAGGAGGCTGCCAAGGTCGTGGGACTCGAGCCTGGAGCTTGCGCCGGAACATGGTGGGCCCTCCTTGACACACGCCGGTGTCGGCAGGTGATCAGTGAGGCCTGGCTGTGCGATATCAAGGCTCGAATTTTAACTACAATCCAATGTACCAGAATTATCCAGGACAGGGATTTGGGTGGCCACAAATGTATCAACCTTACCCCCAAATGCAAGGCCCAAATAACATCCAGCACTTCCCACAATCATCTGGCCCCTCTTTTTTAGGCAGAGGAAGGGGCAGGGAAAGGGGCAAACAGAGGGGTACCTTGGGGGTGCAGTGGGAGGACCTCAATCAAAGAGTGACTCGCAGTATGGCGCGGGATCCCGTCCCAGGGACGAGCAGGGAGGGGACTTAGTGATGAACCTTACTAATTACCCACTCACGGAAGCCCAGTCAAAAGTATTAAACAAGGGACTGGGTTTCGTCCCGACTAATACTATGGATGGTTTCAAGGTATGACAAGAGCTTTCAGACTTCTTTAGATCAGTGAGATTGAAGGTTTTCTTCAATGATCAGGAGGATAGAGATAGGAGCAAGGGAGATACAAATTTTCGCCCAAAATCGACTTTCACCCCCATGAACTCGGTCTTACCACAAGAAGTTATTACCTTTAAAAAAGCAGTGGTTCATGATGTTGAGGCACTGGGAAGAAACCAGAAGAACTCCTTTAAAAACATGACCAGAGAATAAAGGGAAGCCTTGCAGGAACTTAATAATAATCAAAATCTGGTCATAAAGCCCGCTGACAAGGGAGGTGCGATTGTTGTCCTTACTAGAGACGTATATGATCAAGAATGCCAAAGACTGTTGAATGATGAAAGGAATTATAAAATCCTTCCTATTGATCCAACTCCAGAATTGAGTAGGGTGATTGGAATGGTGGTAGAGGAAGCTCTTGTTAATGATTGGATCACGGAACAGGAAGCTAACTTTTTACTTAAGAAAGACCCTATCACACCGGCATTTTATATTCTACCTAAAGTGCATAAAGTTGCTAGACCCCCGCCAGGAAGACCTATAGTGGCGGCTATTGGCTCTATATTTGAGCCAGTGGCTCAGTTTTGTGATTTCTTTTTGAAACCATTGGTTCAGAGCAGGAGGACGTATTTAAAAGACACGACTAAGGTCCTCAATCTCCTTACGAACATGGATTTTGATCCGGAGGAGGAATATTTGGTGGGGTTAGATATAGAATCCTTGTACACCAATATTCCCCAATTGGAAACTTTGAGGGTAATTGAGGAACTTTTATTTGAACAGGATTGGCAATATCAAACCCCCAGACCATTCATTTTACATTTGGCCGAATTGGCACTCCCAAAAAATTTTGGGGAATACAAAGGTATCTTTTATTTACAGCCCCATGGTACATCTATGGGGAGTGCATTCGTGCCGAGTCTGGTGGGGTTGTATGTCTCCTTCTTTGAGGAAAAATATGTTTTCAATACTGACAATCCATGGACACAGAACATCCGTGTCTGGAAATGGTTCATAGATGACGTCCTCCTAATTTGGAGAGGCAATGAAACATCTATAAAGGAGTATATGGAATGGTTGAACACATAAAACCCGTTCCTCCATTTTACTATGACTATCACTAGGGAAGAGCTTCCATTCTTGGATTTAGTCATTTATCCTTCTGAAGGGAAACTGTCTACGAGAGTTCACCACAAAGTTACAGACAAAAATGGATTGCTTCACTTCGGGAGTTTTTATCCCAAATCACTTAGAGATAACCTTCCGGTTGGACAGTTTCTGCGACTTCGCAGAAATTGTTCTGAGATTGAGAAATTCAGGGAAGAGGCTCGAGGTTTGACTGAAAAACTCAGAGATAGAGGTTATCCTAGTAAAGTGGTGAGTAGGGCACAAAAGAGAGCTTATAACTGTCCGAGAGAGGCACTCTTGGAAAAGTCAGAAAGGCCA
The DNA here is from genome assembly GCF_964204655.1 of Triturus cristatus. Taxonomy (NCBI): domain Eukaryota; kingdom Metazoa; phylum Chordata; class Amphibia; order Caudata; family Salamandridae; genus Triturus; species Triturus cristatus. The sequence goes on from NC_140588.1 coordinate 377,180,580, forward strand.
GCCAAAGAGAATACAATATGTGTCACTACATTCAATACATCGTCGACGGCGATTAAACGCATTATTTTAAAACATTGGCGCACATTGAATTCAAGTGGCTTAAGGCTTGAAAAACCCTTATTCTCCTTCAGACGAGGGCAGAATATTAAAGATCAATTGGTTAATTCCCGAATTCACAATAACGCTCGTGGGGCTCCTCAAGCGAGCGGCACTTTAGTACCAGTGACGGGCCACACACGGTGTGGAGCATGTGATGTCTGTAAATTAACGAGAAACACCAAAGAAGTGGAGGTTGGCTTGCATTATCCGTGGCAACAGAGAGTACATACAAATTGTAATTCCTCTAATGTTATTTACATCATTAAATGCCCGTGCAATCTAATCTACGTAGGGATGACGTGTAGAAAAGTGAAAGTGAGGATTATGGAACATAGGAGTAACATCCGATGTTACAGAACAAATACATGACTCACGACACACTATGCGGAATTCAAACATACAGTGGAAGAGATATATTGGACGGTGTTGGACAAACCAGTTTTTCCACCTTCTGTGAGGGAGGTAGCGCACGCACTTTTTGTACGTGAACAGAAATGGGTATATCGCATTGGCAGTCATATTATAGGGCTGAATGACGATATACCCTGGCTGGCTCTGGGCAAGAAGTAATATGTGAGGACTCAGATCGAATCCCCCTTGGAGAAGTGGGTACACATGAGTGAACGAGTATTCAGCTATCAGTAGGATGAATATCCTTTTACACCACTGGTTTGATAAATTTGACATCAAGACGGATTGACCTGGGGTGGTCCCACTAGCGCTTAAGATTGCCAATGTCAGGACACTTACATTGAAGGATTTTCTTTTGAATTGTTAATCTTTTAATATACATTATAAAGCGCTTTTGAATATTTCTTGGAGCACTTTATTATTTTATTTTGGTGCGAAGGAGTAATCGCGAATATGGCCAAACAACATATATCAAATGGTTGAGTTTACTACGGGCGGAGGCAGACTCCTTGACAGGGGTTAGAGCTATGGCATTCCCTTGCGGGTTAGCACACTAGTGTTTTTTGAGCTACAACACGTAGCGCGGTCACGTAATGATCACGTGATCGGAAGTAGAATATGTAAGAAGCAGAGGACATACCCTCGGTGCTTCTACGCGGCACTGAGAGATACTGATTTCTTTGAGCAGCGCACCACCCGTGACGAAGTAAGGTGTAGGGGGTACTAATGTGGGATGGGGCAACCCATATAGTGACACGATGCATCCTATTAATTTTGGATGAAGGAAGGGTTGTATACCCATTGGATGTTGAGTGACCCTTCATGGTGTGTGATACGTTGTAGACGGATGCTTGAGTTTCCCATATAATGGAAGGAATGTTGGTAATACGACTATGTTGAAGGTTTGCCCTTGAATTCTATGGGGAAGATTTATGTTTCCTGGCGCATCTCTGCAAATCAGCAGGGATGCGCCAGGAAAGATGCGTCACGCATGTTTACCCTTGCGCCACCACAGATGCGCCGCATTTACAATGCAGCGCATCGTGGCGCAAGGATAAACAGATGCGTGACGCATCTGATGGCGTAAGGGCGGCGCATTGCTGGAGTCGTGTTGCAAGCACGACGCAACTCCAGCAATGTTTAGGGGCTGCCCATACCTAACATGCTGAGTCATGCCTTACGCCTGCTTCAAGCAGGCGCAAGGTTTTGACGCAGCAGCGTCGGAAAAGTGACTGAGTGAAATCTTGTAGATTTCACTGCGTCACTTTTCCGAGGCTTTTTCCGATGGAACGCCCACCCTGCATACATTAAACCTGACGCAGGTTTAATGTAGCGCAGGGCTTTACAACGTGACGCATCTCCCTAGATGCGTCACGTTGTAAATAAGGCGCAACATGGCGCATGGTTTACGCCGCCGCTGCGTCACAAAAGTGACGCAACGGCGGCGTAAAAGTGGTGCAAGTCCAACATAAATCTGCCCCATATGTTTTAAATTCGGGCATACCATTATAGTCTTCCGAATGAAGGGATATAATATCAAGGTATATCTGAGTTCATTTGAGGGGATATGGACATACAACAACGTTCGATTGGTTATGTGTGGCGACGCTTCGACTACATTGGAGTTTTATGTTTGATAGGATGAATAGCATGATTATTATTATGTTTCAATATTTGTCTCTACGGTGTGTGACTACAGGGGGTCGCCCTCTTCTCCTCTGCCTGTTTGAGCGTTTTTTCTAATAAACTCGGTAAGAGGATGTGGGTAATGCACTAGAAGAGATCAGAACATGACCTGGTGGAGGATGGTGGTTTGCACGTTTCTTTACACGTGTTTTTCCGGCTTGCACAATATGCAATTGGCATCTGGTGTGGGGTTCACATGATTTATGTGAGACACATCAAGAAGAGAGCCAGTGATGCTCTGTTCCGCTGGGGTGGGTAATGATAACCCTCAGTGTCTGGAACATTTAAGTCGCACCTATTGGGTTGTTTGTGGATGAATGCGCTCTGGGGAGAGCACACTGTTATATTTGTGGATTGATGTGATGTTGGTAAAGTTTGATAGTGGAGTGTAATTGATTATCTTTATTTCTTCCTTTTTTCTTTTCTTTTTTCCACAGTTGAAGAGTAAAGTTACCAACTAAAACAATTCTCCAGTGGAGTAAGAACCCCAACTGGGGAGTGTAGAAGGGGTAATTAGGATAAGAGCATAGGGATCCTTATAGTCCTAATGAAAGCGGGATAAAGATGCTATGACCAGCTGAAACATGTTGACCTCTATGCAGACGGGGGGGTGGTGAGTACATAATAAACTCACACCACCACTACCCGCATATCTTTGTTTAGTCCTGACGAGGGAATCTATGAATAAAATTATTATACAGATATCCCCCAGTCAGTTTTAACATTATTAGTTTCTGCACATTTTTCAGGATCCTTTCTTATTCTTGTGTGTCTTTATCATTGTTGTATTGTTTACCCCTCCCTATTGCTCCGTCTCTAGCGTTGGCATGCGCAGAGACGTCAGTATCAGCCCTATGATGAAGCATGCCACGATTTATTGTGGGTGAGGGCAGTTTTTACAAGTACAGTGTGCTCCCCTGGTGTATAACGTCCAACAAACAGTTACGACAGTTGACTTACCCTACTTCTTTGATGTGTTGTGACATGATACATGAGGAGGATGAGGTAGGGTGTATCCTTCTCCCCCTTCGTTGTTAGTTTGTGTAGTATGTGCAGGGATGGGCCTGACGGTCTCGAGGTCCAGCGTGCTGGGTTCCGGCAGCCATACATCGTCGCAGACAACTCCGCTCTAGAGGACGGCGTCGGCCTCATGGCGGGTTGAGAGGTGCCGCTCTGGCAGAGATATAGAGCTTTCTGGAAGAGGGCCAAGCCCAGGGCTACATGTTTCTTATCCACACCCCTACACTGGCGGGGCGTACGCTGGGCCCTCCCACTCCGGTCACGCTTAGGGGGGGCGCAACAAGCAAGATTTCTGTGAGGTCCCCCACTGGCTGTGGTGATATGGTTGCGTCCACTGTCCACTACACTCGATTCACCAGAGGTGTATGTCGCCATGGATATGGGTGTGTGCTGCATACTGCGATCTGTCCAGCACATCTCCGCCACTCTTGGCATTATGTACTTTCCCAATCATGGTACTACTGCATCCTTCACACATGCCTGTTTGCCACCTCTCCCCACATTCAGCTGTTGTGTGGCTGAGGTGCCATGCCTTTGATGGCTCATGTTCACGGCTTGCCCAGGTAACCATTGTGAGTTGTTCTGTCGTGTCTGGTGGGTGGTCATGTTGTTGTGCAAGTTGGTTGTGATTTTGTGACGTGTGCATTGCCAGAGTTGTGAGTTGCATGGTTGTGGAGTTGAGGAGATGGGGTGTTCATTTGGAACTTGCCAAGGGGATGTGCATTTCCCTTGGTGCCATCCTGGGAACGCTGGTTGCTGATGGACTGTCGGAGGATGGAGGAATCATGCACACTGGCTGTGTATTTGAAGGAGACATTGTTGGAGGTTCCACGGTGTTCTGTTGTTGCCTGCACATTGGGGTGGGACGTGTGCTTTCTGTTGCGGTGATTGTGTGCTGTGTCACCAGGGGACACAGGTGAGACATGTGTGCAGTGGATTGCCCCCAACACGTGCGTGCATCCTGCTATGGCGTATGGTCCTTGCTTGGTCTCCAGCGTGAACTGTGCATTGTGTTGGACGTATGGGGACTGGGGTACCAGGGTGATGTCCAGGACAGGTGTAAGGGACTTGGATGTGGCTGGCAGTGAGCCTCCTCCGACTCTGGCGGGTGTTGGTTGGGTGGTTGCAGGGGCCAACAGGTGCAGCCAAGCCAGCAGCTTGGTGTGGGGTGGGATGTTGATTGTCCGCTGTGTTGGTGCCGTAGGCCTGTTGGGCGATGATGGTCAGGATGCGTGGGATGGTTGTCCCTTTCAGCCTGTGGTGGACGGTGACATTGTCAGAAGATGGGTTTGTGCGGCCGGTACACTTTCTGGGGGTCCGCTGTCTGTAGGAGCTGCGTCTGTGGTGGTCCGGGGGGGGGAATGTTCCGGGTGTGGGTTGTGGTCCTGGGGTGGTGTCGGTGGGTGTTGTGGCCCTCTTGGGTGTCCAGGCCGCATGATGGGTGGCTCCATGGCATCTGTTGCCCTTCCGATGTGACCCTGGGCTGTGCTCCCTTTTGTTGTGCAGGCTGCCATCCGACTTTACACCAGGTCAGAGCAGGTGTAGATTTCCTGGTGCCTTATCCCCTGTTTTGTGCTTTTATCGCAGTTCTGTCTGGTCGTTGAGAATGTTGAGGTGTGATGTTGTCGCGACTTTTGACATGGGTAGGCCCACTCTGCATCTCATTAGCGATAGTTGCGGGGGGCCTCTGTGGCAATGTTTTTTGCGGCTGCTATCATGGATAAACTGGTGCTGTGGGCTGTTAACACAAGCTTGTGAATGGGCGATAGATTTATCGCACCTTTGGCTGCGATAAAGTGCAGTTGACTCAGCGATAGTTCCTTGTGAATATGCTCCTATATACATTGTCTTAGGGTCTTAGGGTCTGTTAGACTTGGCATCATTTGGCAGGTTTCCCCAGACTTTTTGCTTTCTGACCTCCTGTTTTTTACTCTGTTTTTGCTGGTGTAGTGATTCTGCACACTTTCCTCACTTCTGTCCAGTGGTAAAGTGCAAGTGCTCCTGTATAAACTATGTTAGGGATTGGTGTTTCCATGATTGACCTATTTGATTTATGTGTCAGTCCCTAGTAAAGTGCACTGCGAGTGCCAGGGCCTATAAATCAAATGCTGTTGGTGGGCTGCAGCACTGGATTGTGCCATACATGTAAACAGCCCGTAAAGTGTAACTCTGGCCTGTCATTACAGAGCCTGTGCACAGCCTGGGGCTGCCATGTCGACTTGGCAAGTACACACACTTGCAGGTCCCTAAACCTTCCCTTTTCTACATGTGAGTCGCCCCTCTGGTAGACCCAAGGACCCCCATGGGCAGGGTGCATTGTATGTGAAAGGTACGACATGCCCTGGTATGTGTGGCATGTCCTGATAGTGAATTACAGCCTCATTCGTTTTTCACTATTGCAAGGCTACCTGTTCCCCATAGGCCAGAATGGGCAGTTTGATTATTACATCCTATAATCCTAACTCACCCAGGGAACATGGTAGAAATTCGAGTTTAGTATGCCTGAACTCAGAATGATAAAATGCATCTTTTAATGAAGTTGGTTTTAAAATCTGGGTTTGAAAATACCACTTTTAGAAATTAGGTATTTTCTTGTCTAACCATCCAAGCCTGCCTCTGCTAGGTTGTGTATTCCTTGTCTGGAGTTTGAGTGATAGGGGCTGGGTGAGTCAGCACAGGGCTGAATAGCAAGATCTACATGTAGATGGGTGGGAGGAGTTGCACCTGGGACCTGAATAGGGCTGTGCCTTCCCTCCACAATGCTTGCTCCACCTCCTGTGGTGCGTCTGATGTCCCTGGCCTACACTGTGAAAGGAAAGAAGAAGTCTTGTCAACAAAGTGCTCCAGGACGGACCAGAACTGGTTTGGCCTAGGTAAAGGCCTCTCTGCCTTCAGAGAACAAGGAGAAATTGAGGATAAAAAGGAGGACACAGACCCCAGAACTTTAGAACTCTTTTGGATCAAGAGGACTGCCAAGAAGAAGAGCTGGAGAAGCTGTGAGGAGGAACTACCACTTTGCTGTGTGCTTTGCTGTGTTGGCCTGCAGTGGCTGCTTCTGTCTTGGGCAGTGAAAGGACTGGACTGAACTTTCTGCAATCTACTTTTGTGAGTTTCTCCAAGGGCTTGAGGTAGAGCTTGCCCCCTGTTCAAGAAGTCTCAGGAACAGCAAAGACTTCAAGTCTGACACCGTCTACGATGCCGCTGCCGACTCCGTGTCCTGAAGACACCGCAGAGGGCACTGAAGCAGCACCGCACTGCAACCTTGGTCTAACCGATGGCGCATGTCGATGCCGCCACCAAGCCACTGCTTGCACCGCGACCTGTGGGCCCCGCACTGCCTCTGTTCACGCCGAAGCTTTGGCCCCGCAGAGAGCACCGCGACCCTGGTCTCACCGACGATGCCTGCTGATGTCGCCACCGAGCCGCTGCTCGAACCACGACCTGTGGGCACAGCACTCCGCACTGCCTCACTTCACGACGACGCCTTGGTATCCCCGACAACGCTGCTCCACGCCGGACTGGATGGCGCTGCTTGCACCGTGGTTCGAGGGCACCGCTCGTAAAGTTACACAACGCACCACCCTCATCCCACACCGCAGCCTAGGCCTACCGACGCCGGTGCCATCGACTCCAGTTTGTCAGCCATTAACAGAGCTTCAGCAACGATGATGCCGCTGCTGCACCATGACCTGCCAGCACCATGACAACACCGCCTTCATCTCACACCGTGACCCTGGTCTCACCAATGATGCCATCTGACGCCGCCACCGAGCCACTGCTTGCACTGCGACCTGAGGGCACCGCACGCCGCACCGCTGCACTTCGCACCAGAACACCCAACGCCAGCGCTCCTGATTCCATCAGAAAGGAGATCGACCTGCAACGCGCGGGACAACGAGAGGTCATCGACGACCTGCATTTCCGAAAGGTACTGTTTGCGGGTCTATCCGACACCGTAGCTGTCCTGTGACGCCTTGGTCAGCCAGAACTGTTTAGATTTGGTTGTTCACGACGCCGTGATAGCCCCGGACGGAGCTATCGACATCAAGGAACTGTTTTCCCAGGATACTGTGATAACTGAAGTTTTTAAAGCACTGTACTGTGGATTTTTATCGTTTTGGTCTTGTCTTAAGTATATAAAAATATTGGATATTTTTCTAAACTGGTGTGGTGTCCGTTTGTAGTGCTTACACAGTATTACTGGTGGTTATGTGCAAATGCTTTACACACTGCCTCTAGAATAAACCTAACTGCTCGTGCCAAGCTACCAAGGGGGTGAGCTGGGGCTATTTTAGGTGTGTAACTCCCTTATCCTGACTAGGAAGAAGGGTTCCTACTTGGACAAAGGTGCAATCCCTTGACAACTAGAGACCGCCATTTCTAACATTGGTTGTCAGCGGTGAGGATAGGACTTGTGTTTGCACTTGACTTACAGTGATTGGTGTGCACTACTATCATATCGAAGACCATCACGTACCACATACAGGTTCATTTTCTTTTTGGCCTATTTTTGATCTTGCCAGTTTTAACTTGCTATTTCAACATGCCTGAATCAATTGCATCATCTATTACATCAATGGAAATTGCCTTTGAGGAGGATCGACTGGAAGCCTACATGTAATAGAGTTAAAATTGATTTGCAAGAACCTGAAAGTCCAGGTCAGAGACCTCACCAGGAAGGATGAGCTGCAAAAGGCACTGAAGGCCTGGGTAGCAGCCAGACATGCCAGTGGCCAATCTGGTGTTCTCAGTGGAGAGTTGGAGGAGTCTGTTCCTAGGGTGGATGTGCTTTTGGGAGGGGGGAACCCTCCAGGCAAGGCAGCAGTAGCTTGTCCCCAGAGGAGCTGGAGGACAGGCGAGAAGCCAGGAAGTTTGAGTTGGAGAAACTCAGAATAGAAAGTGAGAGGGAAGACATGAGAATAGCCATGTAGGAAAGAAAGATGATACTAGATCATGAGAGAATGATCAAGAAGCTGGAGCTAAAGATTAGAACCGGCTCAGATGGTGGAAGCAACCCTTCAGTACATGCAGACAGGATTGTACACATCCTCAAGAACGTAGGTAAAGAGTACAAAAAGGGTGATGACATACAAAGGTGGTTTCAAGGGAATGAGTCATCTATTCATATGAATGGGGTCCCTGAGAGGAACTGGGGGTCAGGGTTGTAGCCTCTCTTTCCAGAAGTAGCTAGGGATACTCTGATAGCTTTGGGTAAGGGGCAGGACCTCACGTATGCTGACATGAAAGACGCTCTCCTCACTAGATATGGACTCACTCCTGAAAAATACAGGGATCAGTTTAGGTCCAGTAAAACGTCTGAGGCCAACACTTGGTTGGAATGTGTAGATATGTTCTGTAGGTCGCTGGATGGATGGGTGAAGGGCAGTAATGTAACAGATTTTCAGGAGCTCTACAATTTGATTGCGTGGGAGCACTTGTCAAGTCTATGTTTTGCAGATCTGCGCCAGCACCTAGTTGATAGTAAGCTAACTGACCCCAGGAAGCTTGCTATGGAGGCAGACTGCAGGGTGAGTACCAGGGTCCACAAGAAAGCATTTGTGGGAGACTCAGCCAAAGGTGTGCAGGGTCCCCAGCAAAAAGGTGGGGGGGACGAGGGTAAAACACAGGAGTTCTCTAAATGGCCCCAAACTAGTACCCAGGGTAAAGGTTCCCATCCCCCAGGTGATAAGAAGAAAGGGGTCTCTTCAGGAAAGCCTGTTGAGACCGGCCCGCAAGTGTTTTTTATGCAACCAGGTGGGTCACTTGAAGGGGGACCCCAGGTGCCCAAAGGGGACACAGCCACCCACCGGTGGGCAGACCAAGGTGTTGGCTAGTGTAGCGCTTGGGGAGGAGGGGTGCCCACAGGAGGGTGGGGATCCCGCAGAAATGACTCTCGTCTCACTGGGGACAGTGAGATGGTCACAGGAAACCAGGTGCCCCCTAACACAAGGAAATTTAGCACCTGGGTGACCATCAATGGGAAAAGGGTAGAGGCTCTCAGAGATACTGCAGCCATTGTGACCTCAGTCCGGTGTCACCTGGTCTCTGAGAAGCAGGTAGTCCCAGGGGCATTCTACCAAGTATAAATTTATTTACAATACAACAACAATACCAAGTAGTTGCTTTAGACAACTCTGAGTGCCAGTGTACGGTGGCGCAGGTTCCCTTTGAGTGGGGGGGGGGTCTAAGGTCCCCTGAGGGTGGTTGTGAGCCCTACCATGCCTGCATGATTGTCTGCTAGGTAACAACCTGGAGCAGTCCTTATGGAAGGATGTTGAGCTCAGGTCTCACTTGGAGATGCTGGGTTTGCCAGAGTGGGCATGCGTGTCTCCTCTGTCAATGACAGCCAGGAAGGGTGATCAAGAGGACTTGGAGCCTGGAACTATGGCCCAAGTCCCGGCCATAGAAAGGGAAGCTTTTGCTGTGGTCTGGGCACTGAAGAAGCTGAGACCATACCTGTTTGGGACTCACTTCTGGGTTCAGACAGACCACAGGCCCCTCAGATGGTTGATGCAAATGAGGGGTGAGAATCCAAAACTGCAGAGGTGGTCCATCTCCCTACAGGGAATGGACTTTACGGTGGAACACCTTCCTGGCACAGAACACGCCATTGCAGATGGTCTGTACAAGTTCTTCTGCCTTAGTGAAGAGAACTCCCAGGAGGTTGGGTAATTCTCCTTACTTTCAGCTGGAGGGACATGTGTTAGACTTGGCATCTTTTGGCGTGTTTCCCCAGACTTTTTGCTTTCTGACCTCCTGTTTTTTACTCTGTTTTTGCTGGTGTAGTGATTCTGCACACTTTCCTCACTTCTGTCCAGTGGTAAAGTGCAAGTGCTCCTGTATAAACTATGTTAGGGATTGGTGTTTCCATGATTGACCTATTTGATTTATGTGTCAGTCCCTAGTAAAGTGCACTGCGAGTGCCAGGGCCTATAAATCAAATGCTGTTGGTGGGCTGCAGCACTGGATTGTGCCATTCATGTAAACAGCCCGTAAAGTGTAACTCTGGCCTGTCATTACAGAGCCTGTGCACAGCCCGGGGCTGCCATGTCGACTTGGCAAGTGCACACACTTGCAGGTCCCTAAACCTTCCCTTTTCTACATGTGAGTCGCCCCTCTGGTAGACCCAAGGTACCCCCATGGGCAGGGTGCATTGTATGTGAAAGGTACGACATGCCCTGGTATGTGTGGCATGTCCTGATAGTGAATTACAGCCTAATTCGTTTTTCACTATTGCAAGGCTACCTGTTCCCCATAGGCAAGAATGGGCAGTTTGATTATTACATCCTATAATCCTAACTCACCCAGGGAACATGGTAGAAATTCGAGTTTAGTATGCCTGAACTCAGAATGATAAAATGCATCTTTTAATGAAGTTGGTTTTAAAATCTGGGTTTGAAAATACCACTTTTAGAAATTAGGTATTTTCTTGTCTAACCATCCAAGCCTGCCTCTGCTAGGTTGTGTATTCCTTGTCTGGAGTTTGAGTGATAGGGGCTGGGTGAGTCAGCACAGGGCTGAATAGCAAGGTCTACATGTAGATGGGTGGGAGGAGTTGCACCTGGGACCTGAATAGGGCTGTGCCTTCCCTCCACAATGCTTGCTCCACCTCCTGTGGTGCGTCTGATGTCCCTGGCCTACACTGTGAAAGGAAAGAAGAAGTCTTGTCAACAAAGTGCTCCAGGACGGACCAGAACTGGTTTGGACTAGGTAAAGGCCTCTCTGCCTTCAGAGAACAAGGAGAAATTGAGGATAAAAAGGAGGACACAGACCCCAGAACTTTAGAACTCTTTTGGATCAAGAGGACTGCCAAGAAGAAGAGCTGGAGAAGCTGTGAGGAGGAACTACCACTTTGCTGTGTGCTTTGCTGTGTTGGCCTGCAGTGGCTGCTTCTGTCTTGGGCAGTGAAAGGACTGGACTGAACTTTCTGCAATCTACTTTTGTGAGTTTCTCCAAGGGCTTGAGGTAGAGCTTGCCCCCTGTTCAAGAAGTCTCAGGAACAGCAAAGACTTCAAGTCTGACACCGTCTACGATGCCGCTGCCGACTCCGTGTCCTGAAGACACCGCAGAGGGCACTGAAGCAGCACCGCACTGCAACCTTGGTCTAACCGATGGCACCTGTCGATGCCGCCACCAAGCCACTGCTTGCACCGCGACCTGTGGGCCCCGCACTGCCTCTGTTCACGCCGAAGCTTTGGCCCCGCAGAGAGCACCCCGACCCTGGTCTCACCGACGATGCCTGCTGATGTCGCCACCGAGCCGCTGCTCGAACCACGACCTGTGGGCACAGCACTCCGCACCGCCTCACTTCACGACGACGCCTTGGTATCCCCGACAACGCTGCTCCACGCCGGACTGGATGGCGCTGCTTGCACCGTGGTTCGAGGGCACCGCTCGTAAAGTTACACAACGCACCACCCTCATCCCACACCGCAGCCTAGGCCTACCGACGCCGGTGCCATCGACTCCAGTTTGTCAGCCATTAACAGAGCTTCAGCAACGATGATGCCGCTGCTGCACCATGACCTGCCAGCACCATGACAACACCGCCTTCATCTCACACCGCGACCCTGGTCTCACCAATGATGCCATCTGACGCCGCAACCGAGCCACTGCTTGCACTGCGACCTGAGGGCACCGCACGCCGCACCGCTGCACTTCGCACCAGAACACCCAACGCCAGCGCTCCTGATTCCATCAGAAAGGAGATCGACCTGCAACGCGCGGGACAACGAGAGGTCATCGACGACCTGCATTTCCGAAAGGTACTGTTTGCGGGTCTATCCGACACCGTAGCTGTCCTGCGACGCCTTGGTCAGCCAGAACTGTTTAGATTTGGTTGTTCACGACGCCGTGATAGCCCCGGACGGAGCTATCGACATCAAGGAACTGTTTTTCCAGGATACTGTGATAACTGAAGTTTTTAAAGCACTGTACTGTGGATTTTTATCGTTTTGGTCTTGTCTTAAGTATATAAAAATATTGGATATTTTTCTAAACTGGTGTGGTGTCCGTTTGTAGTGCTTACACTGTATTACTGGTGGTTATGTGTAAATGCTTTACACACTGCCTCTAGAATAAACCTAACTGCTCGTGCCAAGCTACCAAGGGGGTGAGCTGGGGCTATTTTAGGTGTGTAACTCCCTTATCCTGACTAGGAAGAAGGGTTCCTACTTGGACAAAGGTGCAATCCCTTGACAACTAGAGACCGCCATTTCTAACATTGGTTGTCAGCGGTGAGGATAGGACTTGTGTTTGCGCTTGACTTACAGTGATTGGTGTGCACTACTATCATATCGAAGACCATCACGTACCACATACAGGTTCTTTTTCTTTTTGGCCTATTTTTGATCTTGCCAGTTTTAACTTGCTATTTCAACATGCCTGATTTAATTGCATCATCTATTACATCAATGGAAATTGCCTTTGAGGAGGATCGACTGGAAGCCTACATGTAATAGAGTTAAAATCGATTTGCAAGAACCTGAAAGTCCAGGTCAGAGACCTCACCAGGAAGGATGAGCTGCAAAAGGCACTGAAGGCCTGGGTAGCAGCCAGACATGCCAGTGGCCAATCTGGTGTTCTCAGTGGAGAGTTGGAGGAGTCTGTTCCTAGGGTGGATGTGCTTTTGGGAGGGGGGAACCCTCCAGGCAAGGCAGCAGTAGCTTGTCCCCAGAGGAGCTGGAGGACAGGCGAGAAGCCAGGAAGTTTGAGTTGGAGAAACTCAGAATAGAAAGTGAGAGGGAAGACATGAGAATAGCCATGTAGGAAAGAAAGATGATACTAGATCATGAGAGAATGATCAAGAAGCTGGAGCTAAAGATTAGAACCGGCTCAGATGGTGGAAGCAACCCTTCAGTACATGCAGACAGGATTGTACACATCCCCAAGAACGTAGGTAAAGAGTACAAAAAGGGTGATGACATACAAAGGTGGTTTCAAGGGAATGAGTCATCTATTCATATGAATGGGGTCCCTGAGAGGAACTGGGGGTCAGGGTTGTAGCCTCTCTTTCCAGAAGAAGCTAGGGATACTCTGATAGCTTTGGGTAAGGGGCAGGACCTCACGTATGCTGACATGAAAGACGCTCTCCTCACTAGATATGGACTCACTCCTGAAAAATACAGGGATCAGTTTAGGTCCAGTAAAAAGTCTGAGGCCAACACTTGGTTGGAATGTGTAGATATGTTCTGTAGGTCGCTGGATGGATGGGTGAAGAGCAGTAATGTAACAGATTTTCAGGAGCTCTACAATTTCATTGCGTGGGAGCACTTGTCAAGTCTATGTTTTGCAAATCTGCGCCAGCACCTAGTTGATAGTAAGCTAACTGACCCCAGGAAGCTTGCTATGGAGGCAGACTGCAGGGTGAGTACCAGGGTCCACAAGAAAGCATTTGTGGGAGACTCAGCCAAAGGTGTGCAGGGTCCCCAGCAAAAAAGTGGGGGGGACGAGGGTAAAACACAGGAGTTCTCTAAATGGCCCCAAACTAGTACCCAGGGTAAAGGTTCCCATCCCCCAGGTGATAAGAAGAAAGGGGTCTCTTCAGGAAAGCCTGTTGAGACCGGCCCCGCAAGTGTTTTTTATGCAACCAGGTGGGTCACTTGAAGGGGGACCCCAGGTGCCCAAAGGGGACACAGCCACCCACCGGTGGGCAGAGCAAGGTGTTGGCTAGTGTAGCGCTTGGGGAGGAGGGGTGCCCACAGGAGGGTGGGGATCCCGCAGAAATGACTCTCGTCTCACTGGGGACAGTGAGATGGTCACAGGAAACCAGGTGCCCCCTAACACAAGGAAATTTAGCACCTGGGTGACCATCAATGGGAAAAGGGTAGAGGCTCTCAGAGATACTGCAGCCATTGTGACCTCAGTCCGGTGTCACCTGGTCTCTGAGAAGCAGGTAGTCCCAGGGGCATTCTACCAAGTATAAATTTATTTACAATACAACAACAATACCAAGTAGTTGCTTTAGACAACTCTGAGTGCCAGTGTATGGTGGCGCAGGTTCCCTTTGAGTGGGGGGGGGTCTAAGGTCCCCTGAGGGTGGTTGTGAGCCCTACCATGCCTGCAGATTGTCTGCTAGGTAACAACCTGGAGCAGTGCTTATGGAAGGATGTTGAGCTCAGGTCTCACTTGGAGATGCTGGGGTTGCCAGAGTGGGCATGCGTGTCTCCTCTGTCAATGACAGCCAGGAAGGGTGATCAAGAGGACTTGGAGCCTGGAACTATGGCCCAAGTCCCGGCCATAGAAAGGGAAGCTTTTGCTGTGGTCTGGGCACTGAAGAAGCTGAGACCATACCTGTTTGGGACTCACTTCTGGGTTCAGACAGACCACAGGCCCCTCAGATGGTTGATGCAAATGAGGGGTGAGAATCCAAAACTGCAGAGGTGGTCCATCTCCCTACAGGGAATGGACTTTACGGTGGAACACCTTCCTGGCACAGAACACGCCATTGCAGATGGTCTGTACAAGTTCTTCTGCCTTAGTGAAGAGAACTCCCAGGAGGTTGGGTAATTCTCCTTACTTTCAGCTGGAGGAACATGTGTTAGACTTGGCATCTTTTGGCGTGTTTCCCCAGACTTTTTGCTTTCTGACCTCCCGTTTTTTACTCTATTTTTGCTGGTGTAATGATTCTGCGCACTTTCCTCATTGCTGTCCAGTGGTAAAGTGCAAGTGCTCCTGTATAAACTGTGCTATGGATTGGTGTTTCCATGATTGGCCTATTTGATTTATGTGTCAGTCCCTAGTAAAGTGCACTGCGAGTGCCAGGGCCTATAAATCAAATGCTGTTGGTGGGCTGCAGCACTGGATTGTGCCACCCACGCAAACAGCCCGTGAAGTGTAACTCTGGCCTGCCATTGCAGAGCCTGTGCGCAGCCTGGGGCTGCCATGTCGACTTGGCAAGTGCACACACTTGCAAGTCCCTAAACTGTCCCTTTTCTACATGTGAGTCGCACCTCTGGTAGGTCCAAGGTACCCCCATGGGCAGGGTGATTGTATGTGAAAAGTAGGACATGCCCTGGTATGTGTGGCATGTCCTGATAGTAAATTACAGCCTACTTCGTTTTTCACTATTGCAAGGCTACCTGTTCCCCATAGGCCAGAATGGGCAGTTTGATTATTACATCCTATAAACCTAACTGACCCAGGGAACATGGTAGAAATTCGAGTTTAGTATGCCTGAACTCAGAATGATAAAATGCATCTTTTAATGAAGTTGATTTTAACATTCTGGGTTTGAAAATACCACTTTTAGAAAGTAGGTGCGTTCTTGTCTAACCATCCAAGCCTGCCTCTGCTAGGTCGTGTATTCCTTGTCTGGAGTTTGAGTGACAGGGGCTGGGGGATTCCAGGAGACAGGGTGCGTCAGCACAGGGCTGAATAGCAAGATGTACATGTAGATGGGTGGCAGGAATTGCACCTGGGACCTGAATAGGGCTGTGTCTTCCCTCCACAATGCTGGCTCCACCTCCTGTGGTGCGTCTGATGTCCCTGGCTTACACTGTGAAAGGAAAGAAGGAGTCTTGTCAACAAAGTGCTCCAGGACTGACCAGAACTGGTTTGGACTAGGCAAAGGCCTCTCTGCCTTCAGAGAACAAAGAGAAATAGAGGATAAAAAGGGGGACCCAGGCCCCAGAACTTTAGAACGCTTTTGAATCAAGAGGACTGCCAAGAAGAAGAGCTGGAGAAGCTGTGAGGAGGAACTACCACTTTGCTGTGTGCTTTGCTGTGTTGGCTTGCAGTGGCTGCTTCTGTCTTGGGCAGTGAAAGGACTGGACTGAACTTTCTGCAATCTACTTTTGTGAGTTTCTCCAAGGGCTTGAGGTAGAGCTTGCCCCCTGTTCAAGAAGTCTCAGGAACAGCAAAGACTTCAAGCCCGACGCCGTCTACGATGCCGCTGCCGACTCCGTGTCCTGAAGGCACAGCAGAGGGCACCACCGCAGCACCGCACCGTAACCTTGGTTTCACAGATGACACCTGTCGCCGCTGCCACCGAGCCGCTGCTTGCACTGCGACCTGTGGGGCCCGCACTTTGCACCGCCTCGCTTCATGCCGAAACTTTGGCCCCACAGAGAGCACCGCCGCACCACGACCCTGGTCTCACCAACAACGCCTGCTGATGCCGCCACTGAGCTGCTGCTCACACCGCGAACCTTGGGCATCGCACTCCGCACCGCCTCACTTCACGAAGACGCCTTGGTATCCCCGACGCCGCTGCTCCATGCCGGACTCGACGCCGCTGCTTGCACCGTGGTTCGAGGGCACCGCTCGTAAAGTTACACGATGCACCGCCCTCATCCCGCACCGCAGCCAGTGCCTACCAACGCCGGTGACATCGTCAGCCGACAACAGCGCTTCAGCAACGATGACGCCGCTGCTGCACCGTGACCTGCCAGCACCGTGACAAGCACTGCCTTCATCTCACACCATGACCCTGGTCTCACCGCCGCCGCCACCGAGACGCTGCTCGCACCGCGACCTGAGGGCATCGCATGCTGCACTGCTATACTTCGCACCGCAGCACCCGACACCTGCCGACACCAGCGCTCCTGATTCCATCAGAAAGGAGATCGACCTGCAACGCATGGGACAACGAGAGGTCATCAACAACCTGCATTTCTGAAAGGTACTGTTTACGGGTCTTTCCGACACCGTAGCTGACCCGCGATGTCGCGGTCATACAGAACTGTTTGGATTTGGTTGTTCACGACACCGTGATAGCCCCAGACAGAGCTACTGACATCAAGGAACTGTTTTTCAAGGATACTGTGATAACTGAATATTTTTAAAGTACTGCACTGTGAATGTTTTATCATTTTGGTCTTGTCTTAAGTATATAAAAATATTGGATATTTTTCTAAACTGGTGTGTTGTCCATTTGTAGTGCTTACACTGTATTACTGGTGGTTATTTGCAAATGCTTTACAACCTGCCTCTAGAATAAGCCTGACTGCTCATGCCAAGCTCCCAAGGGGGTGAGCAGGGGTTATTTTAGCAGTGTAACTCCCTTATCCTGACTAGGAAGAAGGGTCCCTACTTGGACAAAGGTGTAAACCCTTGCCAACTAGAGACCCCTCATTTCTAACAGGGTCACAAAAATCTTCCTTGAAGGAGAAGTGACTTACTCTTGCTGTACTCCTGGCTTACTCTAGAATTCCAAAAGAGTAAGCCAGAACTGCTACAAGAATAGGTCAGAACCCAAGATGTCTTTTGAGCTTTAAATCTGCTTTATTGATTTTCAAAGAAGAAGAAAAAAAGACCAACCATACAAATCTGCCATCACCTACATCCGGAGGCCAATGAGGCATAAGAGAAGCAGTAGAAAAACAGGAGAAGAAGACAGCAGTAGTAGTTTAGCTAGAGTGTAGAGGTAAATCAAAAATCAAACATTAGGAAATCAGTAATAGGGATATAATCAACAACTCATAACATGGAGAAGGGCAATGTGCCCAGATCAACGGCTCTAGTGCCAGGACTTGGATGACACTGTTGCTCCACCAACAGTGCCATGTGCCATCTGTGCAAGGCAGAGCAGGTCAGGTACGTTCTCTGAATTCCTGAGAGAGAAAGCTTATACATGGCCCTCATGTCTTGTCGAATTGTGACAGTTTGCGTTCCACCACTGCTGTTAATCTCTCCATGCCCAGGAGACCCAAGAGTTTATGCTGCCAGCCTAGCCATGTTGGAGTGGTGTTGATCCTCCACTTACCCAGTGTAACCTGTTTCACTGCATAAAGGGTCAGGGTATTAGCTCGTCCCGTGCAGATTGCAACGGGTACGTGATTGCACTGGGAAAGCCTAGAAGTATGTGGCAAGGAAATCGGGGTATGTCTGTATCATAAATCTTGTTGATGTCTGCCAATATATCTGACCAATATTGTTGTAATTTGGGAGAGTACCAAAGAGTATGAGTTAGTGTACCAAGGTTGCTGCACTGCCTCTAACAGCTAACCTCAGCATATATGTTGGAAAAGAGACGCTTATCCGTATTACCGGTGAGGAGCCATTTCTCAAAGGGTGTGAGAGGTCCGCAAGCATGTGGTTTTATGTGTGGTTGTATAACCCGGTGTCTAACGACTATATATTGCCAGTGTGCACTAGAGGGGATGCCATAATTCAGCAGGACTTGTGCAAAATCTAACAGGCCATCCTGGTCAAATATGCCCCCCACCCTTTGGCAATTAGTGGACTCCATTTTGAGAACGTTGTTCCCAGAAGGGCTGGCGGGGAGTTGGGATTCCAAAGACTCGGTGTCTGCGGTAATATGCAGGAGGAGAGAATCTTTGTGAGCTGTACCTTGTCCCAGGTGCCCACAGCCACTCTAAGATATAGACCCCTGCTAGTCTGTGCAGTTTGGGGAGCCCGAGTATCTTCCAGCTATGAATCCCAGCTATCACTTGATCAATGAAGCACCAGTGCTTTTCAGTGGGGGCCTATACCACTCTACCATGCACCTGACTTGTGCCGCTTGGTAATATCGTTTCAAGTGAGGGACTCCCAGCCCGCCCTCACCCATAAACCAGTATGCATGTTTCTTTGCCATATGCACCCTTTTACCATCCCAGATGAAGTCCTCAATTAAAAGTTGTAGCTTCTCAAGGGAAAGTGGGGGAGGCTGGAGCTGCAGTGTCTGCATCACACATAATATTTTAGTTAGTAGGATCAGTTTTACTGCCACCAGTCTTCCTAGCAAGGAGATGGAACCCCCATTCCATGAATGTACATCCGACCTGGCCATGGAGAGAATTGCGGCATAACTACGTTCTGCTTTGCATTCCTGTGTAGGGTGCATTTGTAAATCTAAACACAAACTCCCTGAGTGGATCATGTAAAGAGCAAAAGGCATTCCAGTTTGAGTCGGTCTGCCTGAGGTACATTGAGATCAGGCACCTGCGATTTTTGTTTGATAACTTTAAAGTCCAAAGCCTTCCCAAAGGCCACAAGCTCTAGTATCAATGGAGGAGGGAGGTGAATGGGAGCGAGATTGCTATCATAACAGCATCCACATACATAGCTAGTTTATGTGCCATGCCCCCCATGATGGTGATGCCAGTGATCTGAGGGTTACCGCTTCTGCACCCTGCTAATGGCTGCATGTAAAGGGCAAAAAGGAGTGGGAACAGAGGACGACCCTGTTTGGTGCCACGCTCTATGTTGAAGGATTGGGACATCAACCCATTTGCCCTGACTTGTGCCTTGGGGTTGGTGTAACAGCACCACACCCAGCGTCAAAACTGAGTGCTGGGGCTGGCCAGCTGGAGATATGTCCAATGCACTCGGTCAAACGCCTTCTCTCTGTTGACTGGGAGCAGGAGTGCAGGTGTGCAGGAACAGTGAATTCTATCTACGAGGTGGCAAAGGCATTTGGTATTGTTGCTGCAGTCATGTTCAGGAATGAACCTGGCCTGATTGGGGTCGACTTGGCCTTGCATGTAGGGAGCAAGATGAGCTGTCAGTATACTTGTGAATATTGTGGTGTCAATATTCAAAAAGGATATGGGGATGTTGGAAGAGCAGTATGCTGGGTCCTATCCTGGTACGGGGAGTAAATTAATAGTGGCATCCTTCATAGTGTCCATAGGTGTACCAGAGGAGTTAAAAAAGAGTTTTATAGGTGGGACAGTATGGGGTCAGGGTGTTGGCAAACGTTTTTATAAAAGTCAGATATACAACCGCCTTGACCAGGTGCTTTAACCGGTTTCAAGTGGGCTATAGCTGCAAGGCTTCATTGGGATTAATTTCCCTATCCAATTTCGTGGCATTATTAGGGGGGATGCAGTCTGTTTGGACCTGACCTGATGTGGCATCCTCCAAGCTGAGTGTCTCTGCTGTATACAAATTGGAATAGAAGTGTACAAATTCCTACGCAATTTGTGTGTCCTGCTGTTCCTTGACTCCCTGTGGCCCCTCCATCTTGGTTATCCTCTGTTTAAGAGCCTGGGAACGTAGTTAATGTGCTGAAATGCACCCTGCCTTGTTGCCTCCTGTGCCAAATTTCTGTTTGACGTGAAGTAGAACGTACTCCGCTTTATCAATGTCTGAAGCTTTAAACTCTTTACCGGCCAGTGCAAGTTGCTTGTTTATGAGCCTCCTCTAGCTCCCTCACTCTCCCCTCTAGCTTGAGCATCTTATCTTTTCTATCTATGTTGAATCTGGCGGAGATGGATATAAAGGTGCACCTCACTACCGCCTTCAGTGTATCCCCTAGTAAGGCAAGTGGGGTGCCTGGGTCATCGTTAGTGTCGAGGAATCTGCATATTGTGTCTGCAATTTCAGCTGTGATGGAGTCGTGTGCCAGCAGCTTGTAATTAAGGCGCTAGGTGCCAGACTGGGTTGGTATGTGGGTGGGGGGTGCGTAATGTTATGGGAAGGGGTGAGTGATCAAAGAGGGCAGCGGCCCATATATACACCACTATGACCCCAGCCGTCAACCGCAGAGAGGTAAGGAAATGGTCTATTCTAGCATAGGTTTGGTAACCTGCTGAAAAGAATGTGTAATAACTTACTGTTGGGTGGCGCAAGCACCCTATGTCTGCTAGTCCCATGGCCCTCAGCCATTGAAGGCCGGCCGTTGTTAATGCCCCCCTCTGCCCCATCCTCTGTGCTGACCTGAACATGTGGTAGAAAAAACACAGGAGTGTAACCCATAAACCAAACTGAGATCTGGGTAGGTACAGTATAGATACAACAATATCTCAGCCGGATTTATTGAGACTGTTTATATTTGTTTGTACAAGACATTACGATTAAAGAACACAAGAAAAGATGCTTCAAATTATTCACTCAATGCGCCCGTAGGCGTGATATATTTTTAAGAAGATCAGAAGATACACATAACAGTTGTTACAGCACTGTTGGGTATAAATACCAAGGCAACCCTAAAGAAAAGTGTACAAAGTGCTTGTGACAAGGAAGTGACGGCGCAAGTGACAACGTGAGAAAACACCACAGCATACGGCGCAGGAGAACATACAAAATATATACACGATTAAAAAGGTTCACACATAGATTAATTCAAATATACAATTGGTCATTTTCATTGTGTTAAAGAACCAAAAATCAGGATGCGCCTAAGGCGTTTGAGCTGGTGGGCAGGGGTCGACGGCGTTTCGATCCTATTCAATTAGGATCATCTTCAGGACCTGGGTGGCCTATTCGAGGAGTGCTGTATGAAAAAAGGAAAGTATCAGAGCGGCTAAGAGCGGGAATGAAAAGGGAGGAAAAGAGGGTAAGTGGATTAAGGGAGGGAAAAGGGAGAAAAAAGAAAGGACTGAAATTTGCCTACCTGATGCGCGTTGAATTAAATACTGGCGCAGAGGAAGAGGAATTGAGAAGTGAAGAAAGACCGCTGAGTGGTCGAAATTGAGTTTGGGCTGGGCGTCAAGGATAAATCAGCCTGCAGACATCTAAAAGGAAAAAAGGGCGAAATATCACCGCGGGAGGAATGAGGGAGGGTCAAGGGAGGGGGGGAAAGGTGGGGGGGAAAAGGGCGGGGAAGGAAGGGGTGAGAGGGTGGGGGGGAAGAAAAAGAAGGTAGGGAGGTTGGTATACTGTTGTGGAATTGAAGGTATGGTACGGTTCAGGATGATACCTAATAAAGAGGACAGGAAGTCGTAAGACGGGTGATTAAAACCCCCTCTCAGTGAAAGATTTGGCAAGGAAACGTAGGTTTGGGCCAAATGGGTAAGCCCATTTTGCCCAAACCTACGTTTCCTGAACCGTACCATACCGATCAGGGTGGTTACCATTCAACTGTCCTTACCCTCCCTCGATTCCCATCTCCTACCGGTGAGTCTTCCACCTGTATCGGGTCTGGTTTTCTTCCCCTGTTTCTCCTGCCTTGCCTCCTCAGTCGCGCGGTTGACCACCTTCAATTCCACAACAGTATACCAACTTCCCTACCTTCTTTTTCTTCCCCCCACCCTCTCACCCCTTCCTTCCCCCCCTTTCCCCCCCCCACCTCCCCCCTCCCTTGACCCTCCCTCATTGCTCCCGCGGTGATATTTCGCCCTTTTTTCCTTTTAGATGTCTGCAGGCTGATTTATCCTTGACGCCCAGCCCAAATTCAATTTCGACCACTCAGCGGTCTTTCTTCACTTCTCAATTCCTCTTCATCTGCACCAGTATTTAATTCAACGCGCATCAGGTAGGCAAATTTCAGTCCTTTCTTTTTTCCCCCTTTTCCCTCCCTTAATCCACTTACCCCCTTTCCCTCCCTTTTCATTCCCGCTCTTAGCCGCTCTGATACTTTCCTTTATTCACACAGCACTCCTCGAATAGACCACCCAGGTCCTGAAGATGATCCTAATTGAATAGGATCGAAACGCCGTCGACCCCTGCCCACCAGCTCAAACGCCTTAGGCGCATCCTGATTTTTGGTTCTTTAACACAATGAAAATGACCAATTGTATATTTGAATTAATCTATGTGTGAACCTTTTTAATCGTGTATATATTTTGTATGTTCTCCTGCGCCGTATGCTGTGGTGTTTTCTCACGTTGTCACTTGCGCCGTCACTTCCTTGTCACGCGCACTTTGTACACTTTTCTTTAGGGTTGCCTTGGTATTTATACCCAACAGTGCTGTAACAACTGTTATGTGTATCTTCTGATCTTCTTGAAAATATATGACGCCTACGGGCGCATTGAGTGAATAATTTGAAGCCTCTTTTCTTGTGTTCTTTAATCGTAATGTCTTGTGCATACAAATATAAACAGTCTCAATAAATCCGGCTGAGATATTGTTGTATCTATACTGACCTGAACATGTGGGCACGTGATATCAAGTTAAAGTTCACCCCACAGTAGAGTAATAATATCAGGAGTAGTCTTTATCCTTCCCATAGCCTCCAACAGAAAGGCCTCTTGGTGATCATTGGGGGCATAGACAGTGCCACTGTGAAGGTGAAGGCATTAATGCCAATTCAAATTGATAGCAGTCTGCATGATATCTCCACCTGTGTTTGGATTACTTGACCTGGAAAATGCATGGCTAGCAGGATCACCACCCCAGTGCGCTTCTGCGGACCAGATGAGAGGTACTGGCGGTCAAATCATCAAGATCGTAGGCGTTACCAGTGTGCCTTGAGAAGGTGGTTCTCCTGATTAAGGCATATGTTGCATTTGGACTCTTTGAGCATGGAGAGGAGCACCAGACTCTTCATAGGCGTGTTCAGGCCTCGAACATTCAACTAAATATTTTTATCATAGTATTGTGCACCTCATCAAGTGAGACCTGTTAAGCCATGTACATAAACAGGGTTCCACAGCCTGTATGGGCCATCCTGCCGGCCCTTTAGGGTCACATCACCTGCAGTGGAAAGAGCTGAGTGTGAGTTGTCAAATCAAGGGTATGGGAAAACAGTACAGAACAACAGAGCTAAAAGGTTCCCTTACCGGGGAGTATAGTAAACCAAGTGATAGGGGTGCATGTCCTCAGCACGCATGCATCACCATGATCAGTTAGGATGGAGAGGAGAGCTCTGCCACATAGCATGCAGATGACCACTGAACTGCTGCGGGTCATACAGGGTTGCTAAGTCCGAGCTGTAGAACATTCACACCTAGGATTGGCACTTGGTGAGAATGAGTCTGGTTGCTGAAGATGTTGCTAGTCATTGTAAGAATCGAACATGCTTTCTCGCTGTTGCAGTTGGCGCAGCAGAGCTGTAGGTTCTTTTTGGCTTTCTAAGTAGGTGGGTTTGGCGAAGTTATTTTTCACGGGCTGTGGTGGCTGAATCAATTTAGAGGAGGAGCATGGCAGGCTACGCGACTTGGGTGGATATGATCCTTTATCCTGGGGGATCTGGGAGCCCAGGATGGAGCGTGCCTCTTCCAATGTGTGGCCGACATGAGTCTCCTTATGCCATAAAAAAATGAGGTGGAAGGGATGCCCCCACTTATATCAGACCCCTTTTTCCAGCAAAATCGCTGTGGTCGGGTGGAGTCCCCTGCGTTGTTGCAGTGTGATAGGGGACAAGTCCTGAAAAAGCCACAGCGTTGTGCTTTCGAAGGTAGTGGTAGTCTGGTCACATACAGCCACCATGATAACTTCCTTCTGTTTATAGGAGTGTAGGCAGGTTAGGATGTCTTGTGGCATACCTGGGGAATATCTGTGGGCATGCTCCAGCACAATGTCTTTCTCCCCCAAATACCAGTGCCACCTGGAGAAACAGTCGCACTACGTAGTCATCTATTTTCCCTGAGTCTGCTTCCAACAGGACCCTTTTAATGGGAATGTTAGAGCATCGTGACCGATTCTCAGGTTCCTACAGATGGTATTGTAGTTCCTCATTCCTGTCTCTTAATTCCAGCAGTTCCTGTTGATGGTTGTTGAACTTTTCTTGACATGTGCCCTCCTTGCACTTCCGGGTGTCTACTCTTTGCTCCTTTTCACCCAGTTTCTTCTTGATGCCTTTAATATTCACTTCAATGTCGTGCTTGAGGGCCACAATGTCATCTTGGAGGGTCCCAAATAAGGCCTCCAGGTACGTGTGAGTCACCGGTTGCCCCATCTCCTGTTCATCTAGCGCAGGTGCAGCTGCCTGAGATGACAAAGTGGATGAAGCATCTGTCTGCTGCTCAAGTCATTTTGTGGGGGCTTACTCAGTATTTCCTTCAGGGTCGTGTCCTTATTACGGTTCCTGGTCATTGTGTGAGGTGAGGTGCCCTTTGGTAGGGTTCCTGGCTGCTGGTGCATTATATACCTCTTGTGGCCCCCCATGTGTACAAGTCCCTATGGAGACGAAGGATCCCTGGCGCCTGGAGTCCACTAGGGGATATGGTGCAGCAGAAAGCTTGAACCACTGGTGCAGAGACCCTCGTGTGACTCTGAGGGAACCCCTAGTTCCTGAGAGTGTCTAGATCGCAGGGCAGCCATCAAACAGTGGCGACAGTCTCTCCAATCAGGCCCCATCTCTCCACAGAGGCCCACCCGAAACAAACCCACTCCACTAGTAGGTATATACTCCAGTAGGCTCCGCTGTGGATTGTCTAGGTCTCCATGTACTGTCAGCAAATACTGGTGCCTCAGAGCACAGCCAGGGGCCCCGCAGCCCAGTGCGATGTGATCCTCCTCTGCAATAGGCCCCAGGCGGTGCGGTCAGTCTCCCAGGCAATCCCAGGTGCAGGGATATTACTTTTCTGCTATGCAGGCACAGTGGGAGGTGCTAGAAATTGTCAATGGTTCAATTCCGTCCCTCCAGCCTCGCCAATACTTGCAGGGCCCAGCTCCGGATTCTGGGCTGTTACCAAGCCACTCCACCGGTTCCAGACAGGCTTGCGCTCCCCTACTGCCCCCCATCCTTAGCGGTGTTGTTGCTGCTGACCACCAACGTCTACTGGAAGGCGGGAGCAGAGTGCAGTGACTCATTGGGGCCTCCCTGAGTAGGGTCACAGTCCATCCACCATTTTGTTTCACTGGTGCCCCGCAAGCACATCTGGGGACCCTCTACCCAGTGTTGTGCACGCCTCCCCACATACACCCCCAGGAAGTGCAGTGAGTCCCCATAGTCATCCTGCGCAAAGTACTTCTGTTTTGGCCATGCAGGGTCGGGTGGAAGCTCTGGATAGTCTTACCTGGCTCAATCTGGCTGTCACTCGCGGGTTCAGCTCTGGCCCCAGTGCTGCACTCAAACCTCAGTACGAGCGTTAGGCATACATTCACTGACACAGCACCGCGGGCCTCATCGGCACCGCATCTGCCGCTCCCCGGCGACTCATGGACCTCAAAAGTAGGGGCAGCTCCTCCACAAAGTTGGATGAGATTCGCCCCACTGGCTCAGAGAAGGCAGGTGAAAAATAAATTGATGTTCTATCATCGTTTTATTTTTAATTTGCTAGCTCTGAGCCAGTGCGTGTAGGGAGGGGTAGGCACCAGGGTCATTGGAGGGGGAGGAGAAGTGCT
This sequence comes from Triturus cristatus, assembly GCF_964204655.1. Taxonomy (NCBI): domain Eukaryota; kingdom Metazoa; phylum Chordata; class Amphibia; order Caudata; family Salamandridae; genus Triturus; species Triturus cristatus. The sequence continues at coordinate 377,206,695 of NC_140588.1, forward strand.
ATGTGCACTTCTCAGTGCGCATGTGTGTTTGGCCAGTTGTCTCAGGCTGGCCAAACAAACATGCGCACTTAGGCTTATCCAACCAGACTGTATTGAACAGCCAGGCTGGAGAAACAGCACAGACTCCCTGTACTGAGCGCAGCGTCTTTTCAGCCCACTCAGGCCAATCCCCGCCCTGCTCTCAGCACGAGGCTTGCACAGGGAGTCTGTCCCAGTTTGTGCTGGGAAGAAAAACACAGAAGTGAGACATGACATGGGAGGTGGCCGGTAGCTTAAGGTAAGTTCCTTTTTGTAAAAAAATTATTATCAACCCTGTGCTACCCCCGCACTCCCTCCACCGCCTCACCACCCTTTGTTTGTGGCGGCTGTCACTACTCAAAAGTAGAGCGTAGTGAATCGCCGGGGCTGCTATGTGCTGGTTTGCTTAGTGGCCGGCAATTTAGTTTTTGGTGCCCGGCCCTCGGGTCCGGAAACGTCCCAATGTTCATCTAAACAGTTTCCCGTCACTTTAGATGAGACTCCACCATCGCTAGAGACTACCCCTAGGGTGCGGAAGCTTCCTTGCTGCCGGGTGATAATACATCTGCTATTTTCAGCAGGCATGCAGGAAGAAAGCAGGGTTTAAAAAGAGCCTACAAATTTGAGATAATGAGAAAAGTGTATGGTGGTGAAAAAAAGAGGCATGAGGAGAATTCAAAATTAGACAGACTTGGTATTCAACATTCGTGTACCTCACAGCACCAACAGCCGGATCCTAAAAAAAACTTTTGGCCCCTGCAGTTATTCTTTTACAGTTTGGCAGTGTGAATTAGGCTTGCTGAGTTTGCACCACTGACGCTAATGAATTTGAGATGTTTGGCAATTTTATTTCTCCTGGTTTGACACAGATCACAAGGAAGCCCAGCTTGACAACCAAGGTAACAAAGATCCCTTTGGGTAGACATCAGGATTAAACATTGCAGTCCAAATGTATTAACTTGCCATCAGTGATTAATTTCCAGGCCCTTGTCGGGAGGCCACTGCAGCTCACACCACCCACTGCCCCTGCCAGCACTGCCAATGACAGTAGCAGCACAACTATTAACCATCACACTCCTACAAGTGTGACAATTTAGACTACTCAAGTCCCTCAAAGCTATAAGAATGGCTTTGGCGGCATGTATTAGTCATTTCTAAATGTATATTAAATTACTGTTTTGCTCTTCTCGAAATTAGACAAACAACACCACCTTGTGGCACACTGCTATAAGTGCTGGTGCTAATAATTAAGTGCTGGTGCTGAGCACGGAAACCACCTGCTCAAATTAAGTGCTGATTGCTATTCACATTACACACATTCCTTTGACTGACCAAGGTATGACTGTCAGTCTTGGGATTCTCCGAGACAAAAATGTAAACTTCAACCACAGGTAATGTTTTGATGACATTCTAAAAATATTCCTCTTTTAAAATGCTTGGTGATTTTGAATAAAGAGATATCCTTGGATAAGCTGAACTTCAGTAATTAAGTGTTCTGAATCTCATACAGCATTTTTCCAACTAACTATAGGTGATGAAATATACAACTCTTGGGGTAACACTGAGCAATGACTTAAAGCATCACTCTTAAGTTGGCACCCCTGGGGGTAGATTGTGTGCCACAGAGTGGTGTTAAGTTCTGACACTTGTTCACGTTCAGGATGGCCCTCTTCTCAGTCAAGTATTTACTGGGCCAGTTAGGGTGAGGTGGAGATGTTTAGAGAACCTGAAAAACACACATTTCTGTCACAGATAAGAAGGATGTCCAAATATCTCTATAAAAGTAGATGCATTAGGGTGTGCACAGCTTTTATAATGTGAGAAACATATATCAGCTTGTGGTCGATAGCTGTGCACTCATAATGAGCAGCCAACTTAATAAACAATACTCACATAACGTGGAAGTAGTGCCACTGCAAAGTAAGAAAAAATGGAAAAAATAACAAGAATATTGCAGGAAATACATTCGAGTTAAAGGAATGTAGCAAGCCAAATAATTAAAGATGTGGCTTCAACAGGAGAGTGCTTATTTTACCTTTCTTGAATCGTGCTTAGTTCGTGCTATATAACGCTGTAAAACGTATGCCAGTTACCCAACCTTGCCCAATAGATACATCTTACACGTGCATTAAGTTGCGTCCATACTTATGAAAGTCTATTCACACTACGCACATTCACAGAGCATGGCACATTTCCCTATAGATTCCAGCAAATGACAGGTCAGATCCAAATCTATCCCCTTACCTAAAACTCGAAATTCAGCCGCTCTCAACCTAAACCTACCTCTCACCCTAATTAAACTTAACGCCGACACTAAACCTAAACCTGACCTTCTTTTTTAGCTTGTTTGGAGGTCTAACATCAAACAGAGCCAGCTTCCTAATCACGACTATAACCAGAATGTTAACACATCCAAATTATGCCCTTGTATAGTTTATATTACACAGGTGTAATCATGTGTAGACATATTACTGTGTTGCCGGTAGCTCTAGTTGTTCCTCTGCCTATACCGATTACTGCATAGTTTTGCTCATAGGAGGGTTGGTTCAAGCATAAATGTCTGCAGGAGCGCTGAAACCAGGTGTGTGGTACTTGTGCTGTGCTAGCAATATTTGCTAATGCAAAAACAACAGTTGATGGACAGTATGCAGAACAATGTCATACATTCACCCCAGTACAGAGATCTGGGCCTAACTCCATCGTTTTTTTGCTCACCATGCCATTCCAGTTTGAACCCAGCCATATGCTAATCAGTCTTGACCCTGTGCCTCATGGGAACAGTCCAGCCCGAACTGCCAAGCCAGGTCCTCCCTGGACTGGAAACAAGCATCCTAGGACCGGTTTCGGGGTTTTACCCCTCTTCAGCCAGGATAGCTTCATTCCAGTGGCATGGAGAGCACGGGACCCACGTCTGGGCATACCCGTCCAACTCGGGGTGACAATGGTCCTGGGCTCACTGTGCCACTGGAATCAAGCTATCCTGGCTGAAGAGGAGTGAAACCCCGAAACCGGTCCTAGGATGCTTGTTTCCGGTCCAGGGAGGACCTGGCTTGGCAGTTTGGGCTGGACTGTTCCCATGAGGCACAGGGTCAAGACTGATTTGCTAATGGCCAGGTCTAAACTGGGATGGCATGGTGAGCAAAAGAATGATGGATTTAACCCAGATCTCTTGACTGGGGGTGAATGTTTTGTTTTGTTCTGAATTCCGTCCATCAAGTGTGTGTCTTTAGCAATATTTACTAAGCAGATTACATAAACTGGGGAGTAGGCCACCAGGGCATGATACACAAGATCATTTATACTCATGAACATATGCTGATGATGGTCATGAAAGCATTATCAAAATAATGATTTCCATGTGGTGGCCGTCCACCCATATCATGTGTAACATCTTGCGCTTGTGAGAATTATACATTCTATGTGAAAAAAAAGTACAGGACTTTACCCACCCTAGTTTTAGTCTCCTAAGGCTAACCTTGTTCTTGTTGTCATGCATTGATGGGGTGGATTCAATATGTGCTGAGTTTGATGTTGATACAGTGAACTCTATGTAGTGGTTGAGCATCTTTGGAGGTCCTGAGCCACAATGCATTGACTGAGACGCCACTTTACGATTACTTCCACTACAACCTTAGGTCAAGCAACGATGATGCAGACCAGATTAAACAAGAGAAAAGATGACAGCAGAACAGTCAATCTACTTGGATTACCATTCTTGCCACACTCTGACCCCAGACCTAAGTAATGAACCCCGTCTACTGGTCTAGAAAAATGTCTATAAACAAGGCCTGACAAGTATCTTGTACACCACACAAGTAGAAAACATTAACACTGTCCTCCTTGAAGAAGGTATCAGACTGAAAAACTCAAAATTCTACTTATGCCATGGCATGACAACTGACACTATGATTATCTCAAACCTAGCCAAATGGGAGACTCTAAAAAGGGAGCCCGCTACAAAACAACTTGCCGTTGCTTAAAAGTGACTTTAATGTGACACATCACCTTTACACCGAAATAAATAATTTAAAAAATACATATTTTAAAGAGGGAAGAGGATATGTTAACTATCCTTGGACGAGGGAGGGTTTCTACAAGAATATTGAGTAGTTAAGATCTACTTGGCAGAATATTGTGACCAGAATGTATACTATATGAAGGTTAGAAAGTAGATCCCCTATCTGACTTGGGTTAGCAACTTACATCATAGGTTCCTTCTCATCAGACTACGTCTGAGTACTGTTCACTTCCTTGTAGCGTATCCCAGTCAAGGTAAATTTGCTGCTAATCTGTCGATTTGCCCGTGTGATGGACATTCTGCACTAAATGCAATGCATTTTTTTCCCTTTTTTGCAAATGATATTCCTCGCTAACGAGAGTGCTTATTTTACCTTTCTTCAATAGGGTAAACTAAAGACAGTGCAGAGGTCCCAAGGAGTTTTCAGAAACACTACCGACTGTGGTGATTTGTTTTGCGATTGCAACCTATATACAGCAATCAATATGTCTGTGCTCTGCAACTGTCCTATGAATTCACATACTTGCACAATGTTTTTAAAATATTTTACTGCTATGTTTTAGGATGATTTTATATAGCACTGGAGTTTAATACCTTTCGTGTGTATTTTAACTGTGTTGTGTATATTTCGTGGTTACTGGATGACCGAATAAAGATTAATGATGATCAGGTAATTCCACATATATATATATATATATATATATATATATATATATATATAATTTGACAATATATATATTCAAGGTACTTAGATGTGGAATTAAGAATAGTAAATCTATACATACTTATATGTACTTACCTTCACAACATACAGATAGTCGCTACTTTGGCCAGGATATTTTTGACCATGATAGTCTGGCATACACACCTACGATTAGGCTGAAAAAAATATTGTCCCTTTTATATTTTCAGAGTCATTAAGAGGCATTTCGATGTCAGATGAAACTGAGCCAGACCGTCCACAAAATTTCTCTTTTGCTTTGACTGAACTGACAATTGGCGTCTGTAATTATTTGTTGGCATTTTACATAGTTTGTAAACAAAATACTGAAACAAACTAAAGCTAAAACATTGTTGGCACCTGCCCTCCGGGGATGATTTAAATCCAACCAGTGTTTTCACATTACTCCTTTTTACATGACAATCACCCTCTTGGTTCTTTTTTTTTTGTTTTAATTTTTTTATTGGGATTATGTATTTCATTACATCAATCTGAATATCAATAAGAAACATTGCATCGTGAATTACATTAACATATATCTATTATCAATCGAGAGATCACTTTAAAAAGAACAGCATTCATCGCTCATTACATGTTCCGACAGTGCAGACATGGTATAATGAACATTCCGAGTGTTATCCCGTGCCCGACCACTGATTTGATGGTAATATATGTACTAGCCATCGGTTGGGTATGTCAATATTAATCAGGGCTCATTGAGTATTCCTTACGTGTTCCTTTGTGGTGTGCTCTCGCTTGGCGTTGTACTTTTGTGTTCCCATTAAGATATCATCGGGTTCGGAACCACGGATGTAGGGGCAGAAAAAAAAAGAAAAAAAACATTAACCTGGGGGGTGAACTGGGGAAACTGGTGCGGAGCTACTAGTGTAATATGGTTATGTGTTTGGTTGTGGTTGCAGTCTATGTTACGATAACAGATATATGGGGGGGTCCGTGGGGATTTGGCTCTATGTGTCATTCTGGGGTCTGAGGTCGTCCCATTGTGGTCTCCGTCCTAAGTGGCTGTGTCTGGTCGTATGTTATCTTCCGTTGGCCTCTGGGAGGATAGAGGTGAAATTTGTAATTGAGTGGCTGTCTGTGATGATTGTGTTCTTTCGTGGGTACATCGGTGCATCAGTTGTGCCCACTCTAGGGAGATTGGGTGATCACCCTCTTGGTTCTATTACTAAATCTGCACAATTGTAGACAAACAACAAGGGACGTCATGTATCTTTTAAATTAAAAAGTTGCTTCTTCAAGCCATTCTATCGGGAACGGCAGCATTGAACACAGAAGGAAACAAGCATTGGCATAGCCAATAGGTCTCGCCTTTGGGACCTTATAAGTGTTTAGCCATGCAACAGTTGCATAACTAAATACTTAAAAGGTCCCAAAGCGAGACCTATTGGCTATGCCAAGCGGCCGTGCGGCCGCGAAAGTGAAAGTGATCTCGATCGCAATCACGATCAAACATCAAAGCGGCCTTGAAAGTGAAAGTAATCGCGGTAAAGCGTGGCGCGCGCGCCTGCGCACATGCACTGTAGTTCTAGGCTGGCCTGGTAGCACTTTTTGGAGCCCTCTCAATAAGTCTCGCCAGACCAGCGCATGCGCTGGGTCAGGGGAGACCTAAAAAATACTGTTGATCTGGGCATGTGCCGTTTCTTCCATTGTCTGCCCTGCTGTTTCAGGAAGAAATGCAGAGCAGTCCAAGGACTGAATGCGGTTCCCATTTCCAAAGTGCGTGAGGTATTTAGTCCTGTGCCGCCTGTTTGGATTGTGGGACAAAGTGAACCAGAAGAGATGAAGGGGAACTGGCATTATTTTCAAGTCGGCCACCATAGTTTAAATAGCTACTTCACTTTGGCAATGTCCAGCATATGTATAGTTCACCCTAGAAAAATATAACTCAAGGCTGCCCCAGTGACAACACGGACTAACTCGCATTTCTTTTGTTCAAGAGCAGAAGTGAAGGGGGCTCTGAAAGTTGACAAGTTTCCACTGAAGTGAAAGGGCAGTAGACCTGGTGCTAATTGGAAAGTCTTGCCTAAGAAAACAGACCTTGGAATAGCCACGTTTGAGACAGGTGAGGAGCAGCACACTTCTAAGGCATACTGATGTTTCATCAAAAATACACAAAATAAAAACGAGGGTTTTTTTAAAAAAATGAGTGGCAAATTTTATGACACGACGACGGACTCATTATAATAACTTGCTTTAATTGTGATATCAGCCTACATTTCCAAGGAGGCTTTGGGATCTAACTATCACTGAGTTAAGGGGAAGTGGAACCAGTCAAAACTTCCCACTGTGTACCTAAGGGGTCTGTAGCAGCTGCAACTTCATTTTGTCTTGCAGCTTGCAGACACAGCCAAGTCTTTTTTTCATTTTTCTTTTACTTTGCTTGATGTGCTATTGAAATTTGTTTAAATATTTGGCGGCTACTGGTTTCTTGTGTGGTTTTTTCATTGTCGTTCACGAGCTGGCTGAGCGTTAGTTAGTTTCTCCCCTTAAATCTCACCATGTAGAAAGCAGCCTTGGATCTCTCACACCCTTTGTGGGAGAGCACCATGCATGTGCACGTCCTTCCTCTTGGCTCAAAGTAGGGATACAAGCCAGTGTTTAGGCCTCCCCTACAGAGAGCTTTCAGCCTATTTTGGCCAATATCAATACTCACAATGGACTTTGTGTCAGTACTTGCCTTACCATGGTTGGGTTTCTTGTTAATCTAATTGGTTTCTTATTGTTACTTCCTCTTTATGTGCTTGGTTCTCCTCTGGGGTATACCTTTCTTATCATTCATTTAATTGGATGACATGTATCATTTCACTGTTTGCATTCAAGGAACTTCTATTTTTTTCCCTTTTATTGCAGCACTCAATGGTGGTGCATGTGTTTAGCTCTTTGCTGCCTATGCTGCTCCCCCCCCTGCTCAAATCCTCACCCACAGCGCTTTCTGTGTTGGCCCCACCCTCTAAGTTCCCCATACCATCGTTTACAGCTTTTTAGATATTTTTTTTAATATCCCACTTTCTACTGTCTTCCACCCTCAACCCACACTTTTGTTACTCCCCTGACTCCCACCATTGAACTCTTTAAAAAAATATACATATTCGTTGTAGGCTTATGAGCTCCAATTTGCTACTAGCCCACCCCTTTTTTAAGTATTCAGCTTGGGATTCTATGATCCATCAAATAAGAGTTTTACAGGAGAACACAATAAATCTTTAGGGAGTACATAACAGCCCAACACATACTTCAAAACCTCACATAAATATCCATGTCACTTCATAAGGGCAATCAATTTATAGGGAGGTAAATCTCAAACTAAAATTAATTGAAATCAGGTCAGTATGCGCTCCTTGAACCTGACACTTTAATGGTTATTCACAGGTTGTATATTTTTAATCATTTTTTTATTTTTTTATTTTATTTATTCCTCTGGAAAGTTACAATGACCCCAAAAATAAACAAGCAGCATAAAACAACAACAGAAACGACAGAAAAAAAGAAGCAAAATAAAAAGAAGAAAAAAAATAAAAAAAATTAAAGAATTCATTATTGATCCAAAATCATAATAACAAGATATACATACTCTTTGTTTTACCCTTAGAGGGATACACTTTCCCTTTTTCCTTGCTGCTCTACCAAGGGGCCCCAGATTTGTAACCCCTTTTTCCTAGCTCTTCTTCCCTTGCATTTATATAATGCCATCTCCAAGTTGAATACATGGAAGAGTCTGGTATACCAAGCTTGGTATGTCGGAGGATCTTCATCCTTCCACTTTGAAGCAATCATTATACACAAAGTTGCAGTTACCATAAAACACAAGTACACTTGGGACAATTAGAGCTGTAAGGTCTCGTCACAAGCAAATAATATTAAAGTTGGAGTCAGAGGGGCCACTCGCCCCATAATCTTATACAAAAATGTTTTGATCCCTTGCTTCACTGTGCTTAGTTTGTAACATTCAGCAATGGACCATGTCTGCAGAACCTTGTCACATCTTGGGCAATTATTGGTCTCCCTCTTCCCCCATGCCCACAGTTTAGCTGGTGTGAAGTAAAGTCTAACAACTGTTTTAAAATGTTGAACCTTAAGATTGGCAGATAAGAAAACCTTTTTTGACAGTTCTAAGGATCTACATAGATCCACATCCTGTTTACCCAATTTATCTGCCCACCCACTTTCCGTTCCAGCTATATTATCAGTGTTAGCCTCCACCAGCATTGAATATATTTCCTTCACTTGAGGCTGTTTTTAAACTAGGCAGTCTAGAAGCGGGAATCGGGCCAGATTAGTAAATAGTGAGGTAACTGATTTAATTGCCTCCCTAATTTTTATATACTTAAATAAACATCTGGGATCTACCCCAAATCGTTCCTGTATCTCTTCAAATGGCATAAGTCCATTTGAATTAACAATATCGCCAATGCAATTAATTCCCGCCTGCTCCCAATTCCTACCAATTTTGTCGTACAGTGGAGCTGAAAAAATTGATGAGCGCCATAATAACAAATAGCGCTGGATTTTCGGAATTTTTAGCAATTTGCTAGATTTCTGCCATACATTCCAGGCTGCTCTGAGGGGCTTAAAATGAGTTTTCTTATAATAACTTCCTTCCAGTTGTCTCAGTACTGCCCCTGGTGCTGAGTCGCCCATCTCTAATTCGAAAATGGAGGGCGGTATCTCCCTGTCCTGAACTGCTGGCCTTGTCGATTTAGGTCTAAATAAGATGGTCATTTGCTGGAGCATAATAGCCCAATAATAATATAGAAGATTAGGAACAGCCATCCCCCCTTGATCTTGTGGTAGGGTCATTAATTTCAGAGATCTCCTGACTTTCTTGTATCTCCAAATAAATTGCGAAAAGATCCCCTCCATTTAAAAAAAAAAAAGTTTGGGGTTCCAATGGTATGCATCGTAATAAATATAGAATATTAGGAAACATTGTCATCTTTATGACATTTGCCCCTCCAATAATTGATAAATGCATGTTATCCATTCTCTTTAAATCAGCCCCTATTTTCCTACTAAGGGTCAGCGTTAATATTCCAGGTTGTCCCGACATCTGCTGCAATAGTTATCCCTCAGTACGTGGCTGCCTCCACCCTCTGAGAATCCTGCCAAGTGACAGACTTAGAACTGACAATTTTTGTTTTGTCGGCATTTAACCCATAACCCGATTGTTCCTCGAACTCCCGGGCCAGAATTTCAATCCTCCCTATTGCCGCCTGTGGGTCAGGGGTAACTACTGCAATCTCATCAGCGTAAGCTAAGACCTTAGTGCTATAACCCCTGACCACTACCGGCTCAATTGCCTGGTTGTTTAATAATGATCTAATCAGCTATATATAGAGCAAAAAGGATTGGGGAGCAGGGGCAGCCCTACCTTGTACCTCGGGCGATCTTTACCTTCCCCGACTACCTCCCCATCAGCTGTATTTTTGCATATGATTGAACATACATGCGTCTAAGGGCAGTTAAAATACGTGGACCAAAGCCGTTTGACCTTAGGTTCTGCCAGAGGTTTGCCCACTCCACATGGTCAAACGCTTTTTGAGCGTCCAACAGTATCAATGACATCTGTTGCCCCGAAACCTCCGCAATATTAAATAGTGAAATTACCCTTCGAATATGGTCTGTCGTTCCTCTACCCGGAATAAAGCCATGTTGCCATGGACTTACTAAGGAGTCAATTATCTTTGATAACCTGAGCGCTAGGATCTTAGAATAAAGCTTTTCATCAGTATTTATCAGAGAAATTGGCCTATATGAGGCTGGATCTTCCGCTGCCTTTCCCTTCTTCAAAAATATAACGATATTAGTCTCCTGCCAGGATTTTGGTGGAATTCCATTCTGTTGTACTTCTAAAAACAAGCCTAATAAAAGAGGAGCTAATTCTCTCTGCAGAGCTTTATAAATCTCCATTGGTATTCCATCCGAGCCTGCCGCCTTCCCTGATGCCGTCAACAACAGTGCCTCATTGACCTCCTCAATTGTAAAATCTTCTTCTAGTTCCTGAATCAGTAGAGGTAATCCTTCCAAACCTGCATTCCCTGGATTGGAGTGCTCAGCCTAGAGTTATAAAGATCTTGGTAGAAACCCGCAAATATTTTTAAAATCTCATGAGGTTCAGCAGCAACTTTACCATCCTTCCCTTTTAGCTTTGTAATACTGTTTGCGGCTGCCCTTTGTCTTATACGAAGTGCCAGATGTTTCCCGTCATTTCTCCATATTCATAATTATCTCGCAAGCAGGTTTGAAACCTTTCCGCTACTATTTTGTTGAACACCCCATTTATTTCAGCCTAATTACTTTTAATTCAAGATTCGATTGTAGCTGGATCTGTTTTTGCACAACGGCTGTCATATGTTCTTCCTCATACCTACTCAGCTCCTTCATAAGTACATGTATTCCCTCTCGTTGTTTTTTTCTATGGAACCCCACAAAGCTAATTATCTCGCCCCTAAGTCCAGCCTTAAATGCGTCCCATACATTTTCCCGTGAAGTACTGTATCTATTGATGTCATAGTACTGGATAGCCCAGCCTCTAATATGATCAACACAACATTCAGTAGCTAATAGCTTCCTATCGAAGGTCCATTTTACAGCATCTTTTACATACCCTGGGGCTTCTATATCTAATACCAAGGGGTTATGGTCCGAAAGAACCTTAGGTAGCTTCCTAATCTGTGCTCCCTCTAATAGAGAGGAGGAGACCAAAAAGTAGTCTAGCCTTACATATTTTCTATGTGGACATGAAAAATAGGTATAACCAGGATCCCCTTGTTTTTTGAATGGCCACATATCTACCAGCCCATGACTATCAACTAATGCCTGTAGAGCTTGAAAGACCCACCGCTTCCTCCCCTGATATCCTCCCCTACCCACACCACTTGCATTGATATGAATATTATCATCACCGCAAATAATCAGGGGGACTGGCCAAGAAGCAAGCTCGATTTCTAGTTCTGCCAACACGTCTGCATCATCTAGATTTGATCCGTAAATAGTACATAGTGTGCCGTAGCTTGGAATTAGGGCAATTGCCCATCTGCCCCATTTGTCCGATAATACCCGTTTAATAGGTCGCAGCCGGTTAGATACGTGAATTGCAACCCCTCTGGTGTTAGATGTTTACGATGAACAAATTGCTTGAGTATGGCCTGGAATGATATTAAGCCATCTCTTCTGCCATGGAATGTGGGTTTCTTGCTGACAGATAATGTCTAAGCCAAATGTTCACAATACTTCTCCGGTCCTACCTCTCTTACCGCGATCATTCAGCCCCCGATATTTACCGTACAAATAGTCATCCTACTCATCCCTGCCATTTCCTTGGTGCCTACTTTGCCTCTTAAACTATTCCTTCAAGTTGCCTAGAACCCTTATCTTTATTTTGCAACAGTACTCTTCTTTCCTGAGATTTTTCTTTTTCCCCCCTCTCTCCCTCCAGCCCCCTTCCTCCCCCCCTCTCTGTGCTGCGGAGCAACAGACTGATCTAGGGCTTTGTGTGATGATTGGTGGTGCTCTAACTAGGGTGACATGTGTAAAACAGTAATGCATTTTTCTCTCTTTTTTTTTTATCCCCCCTCAGCCTCCGTTCTGCTGCTAAATACCCCCCACCTTATACTACAACCTATTTACACGAAGCAAAAAATAAAAAAAAAGCCTGGAACCCAGAAGGAGGCATCTGAAGGAGGCATCTTGTTTGTTCCTTCCTTGCTCCAAGGATTTCTGCACATTTCACACCAGCAGTCCTCAAAGACCAAATCATATACCTCCAGCATCTAGGAACTCCTTGGCTTTGATCTCTGAGGTGAAGACTCTGACCCAGTCTTTCCAGACTACTTTCAGCCGGGCTCAATAGGAAGGCTTGTGCCCCCTTATCCTGAAACTGAGTGATCATTTGGCGCAAGCGCCATCTTCGTTCCACTGTAATATGGCAGTCAAGTGAGGAGGACAGTGCCTCCGGGATTGGTATTAGTAGCAGGCAAACTATACCAACCACTCAAAAGATAAACTCCAGAGCACCTAGAGTTGAGAACCCAAGACTGAATGAGTTGAGGTGGGACTACTCTCTTGGAGATCAACTGGTGGGAAATAGCAAGCAACCTACCAGGGAAGAAGAAGTAAACCCAACGCCTCCTACACTTGAATCAATTTTGCAGTGCGTATTTGCACACCGTGAGGAAGCCCGAATGGAGAGTAAACATGCACAAAATGTTGTGCGGAAACTTCAGGGGGCCGTCAGGAAAATCGCAAGAACCTGCAACCATATCTGCGACCGGATGACCGAAGTGGAATCAAGAACCGCTTCATTAGAGGTGGATCTAGCAGGCTCAAAGGGGCAAGTGGAGGCACATGAGGCCCAACTTGTTGATATCCAATGGAAGCTTGAAGAAAGTGAAAACAGCCAAAGAAGGAACAACCTACGATTTCTCGGGATTCCGGAAGGAAAGGAGGGATCAGACGCAAGAGTATTTATGGTTCAGCTGCTGCAGAAATCTTTCCCAGAACTGGAAGGTTGGATGTGGCCCCAGGAAATAGAAAGGGCACATCGAGTGCCATTCAATATACGCCAGCCAATTCGTCCTGATGCTAAACCATGGGCGCTTCTGGTCTACTTCGGGAACTATCTATTAAGGCAAAGTGTGTTTGAGAAGGCCAGACCAGATGCACAACAGGCAGCAGATGGGTATTCTTTTTTCACCAGGCCAGAGTTCTGCCATATTACAGTGTATATTTTTAATCAAGTGGTCATAAAGATGTTTGGACGGTAAAATAGTTACAGATGTATCACTGGCGTGACAATCGTCAGGCTTTGATCAGGTGTGAAGCCTGAGTGAAGATATACAACCTGTGAACAACCATGAAAGTTTATGTATTTGTCATCATGCTGCGGTGAATTGATTTATTTTTGCTGATGCTTTTCACCATTAGCAAACAATAATTTTTTACATCAATACCTTTTGATGTAACTAAAATTAGTTGTAGGGGGCACTAATAGGGGCTTTCAGCCAGCCCTCATCATCTATTGGCCTGTTGTGTCATTCACATTTTTCTTCCATCCACTACTGCATACAGCTTTGGGAAGTGGATCAGCCCGCTTCAGCTTTTGGCTAACTTCACTGTGAGTGATGGCATTCTGCTCTTTCACAAGGAGCACATCCACACACAACGTAGTTTCCTTCAGAGCCTGTTGGACTTGGCCATCCCGGAACTTTTTGCCTTCCCCCTAGTTTTTTTCCTAACCTGGAATTGGTGGTTTGAAATGAAAACACAATAAATATGTATGGTCGAACGGAAAATAATAAATGCTGCGCAATGGTGTACGCAGGTTCATTTTCAATGCTTGAGAAATGTCACTTTTAGAAGTCACCGTTTCTGTCTGCTTTGTGCCTGCCTGCCTCAAGTGGGTTGCAGGTCTAGTGCTCGAAGTGACCAAGGCAGACAGGGTGCTCTACACCTCCCCCAAAACCAGTTTGGACCGGATTACCAGAGAACCTTCTAGAGCTTCTGGCCCTCTCTGGTAGGTGGGGTGAGGAGTGTATATATAGAGGAGCTGAGATTCCATGTGTCAGACTGTGCGTGGACTTTGCTTGAGAGGGGACACTCTGCCAGGAGGTACCGCCGCAAGGGCCTGTGTGCTGGCCCCTGTGCCCATCTGTACCCCTCCGCGTCCACAGGGCCAGTGAGAGCCCTTCGCTGGAGTAAAGACTGCTATGCCAGGAGGAGTACCACTTTATGGGAGTTGACCGTTCCTGGGAACTGCTGTCCTGTACTGATGAGTACCCACTGTCTGATGATCTTGACCAGCATGGCCTGCCTGCTCTACTGACCTAGAGCCCCGTGAGCGCTATCATCCGTCTGCCTGCACTCCAAGGAGGTGAGGAGCGTGGGCACTACTGTACTCAGTGGGACCCTGGAACTGTGAGCTATCTAGTGCCTCGTGAGCGCTGCCTTCAGCGCCTGCCCAGGAGAAGAAGCTGCGTGGGTCCTGCAGCGTGTGCTGTCAGGGAGAGCTGTGTATTTTAAAAGTACAGCGGGAGCCTACCCCGCATTTGTGATCCGTCGCGGGTGCCCACCCTGCGTTATTGTGAACTTTTGCTTCTTTAAATTAAGCGGGTGCCCACCCCACGTTTGTGCCGCAATTGCCGCTTTGGAAATAGCGGGAGTCCACCCCGCGGTTGCGTGCCGTCCCGAAGCGTGAGTGTTTTTGCGCTGAGGCGGGTGCCCACCCCACACTCTGGAATTGCCAAATAAATCACCGCCGCAGCTCGGGCCAGAACGAGGAGAGGGCCGCCGGGCTGCCTGCAGCGACCCGGAAGCCCAAGTCTGGTTGGGGGCGTGGCCTGCCTCCCCCAAGCCGGAAGGAGAATCCAGGCGGGAGCGCACCCCACGCTAGACAGAGTCGTAAGGAGATCGCCGGTGACTGGAGGAGCTCTGAAGCCACACAAGAGGATTGCCGGTGAGGGACACACGAACGGTGCCTGTACGCCAGAGCGGCCCCGCAGGATGGTGGGCCGCTCTGACATTGAAGAGTGAGTGTGGAGGGGGAATCGGGGTACCTTGCCGGTACCCACCTCCTCCTTTTGTCCCTCTGAGGGGGCCCTCGTGCCCGCACTGCTCTGGCAGTCACAGCTGCACCACAGCAGCGGGCAGCTGCAAAGTTGTTCCAACTGTTGACTCCAGAAGTCCCAGAGTTGGGCTCCCGAATGTTGCGTGGGGCCCGTGTTCTTCTGGGGGGCATTTTGGAACCTCAGAGTCCCTAAGGGAGACTCCAAGTGCCAGTGGTCTTGAGGCTACGCAGTGGCATGCCGATACCCTGTTCTAACCTTGGGCACCTTGTGACTTCAGAGCTCCAGAGGGGGGCTCCTACGGTACTGATCTTCAGTTGCGCCAATTGCAATGTGTGGCCTGTTTTGCCTACCCAGGATGGCCCCAGACTGCTAAGGGGAATGTGCCTCAGGTTAATGTAAGGATGCCTAATGTGCAGGCTCAATGTGATGCCCCAGGTTATGCCCACTGCAACCATGCATTTATGCTAATGAGGTTTTGATGACTAATGTTTTTCTCCCCCAAGGCTTACCTGGTTGGTGTTCTGCATAATGTGCTGATACCGGATAAGGTGGCTTATGCCGAGCTACTGTGAGTAGGTCTCATGTGGTGCAGAGGAGATTTATATGTTACGGCTGCTGAAGTTCATGCCGGCTTTAATGTGTACTGTGTGGCCATGCCTAATGTTGTGCCAAATATGCTTTTATGCCTAACAGGCCTGTGATTCATGATAATGCTTCTTCCCCAATGCCTACATGGCTGGTTTTATGTGTAGGCCTCATGCTTCCATGCCTAATGGTTTCATGCCGACCAGATGCCACATGCTAATGGGTTTCTATGCCTAATACTATTGTAGCGCGGTTTTAGGTTCACGCCTAATGCGTATGGCAGAAGTGCTACGAGCATGGTCCTGCCAGAAGATACTGACTGTTACCCAGTTGTTGCTGATGTACTTTATGACCCAACATGATTGAGGGTTAAGGCAGATATGCTAATTATAATGCTTTTATGCCAAATGAGGAGCCTCAGGTGTTTATGCAAATGTGACGCATGCTTATAAAATGTGTAATGTGTTTCAAAGCCTAAGGGTTTCCATGCCTACTGTTATGCTAAGGGAGTATGCCTAATGTTCACATGTTCCTGCCCACTCTGATCTAGGTTAATGTGAAGATGCTAAGTTCATTATTCTACCCGTAGGTATGGACTGATTACACTTATTATTGCTTATGGACTTCCATGCATGCTTGGCCTGGTGACGGGTCTGGCCGCGGCCCGATTGGCCCGGCATTGTAAATAGTCCCCCTGTGAATTGCTACCCAGTGCCGGCTGGCACGGTAGACCTGTACTTGTGAGTGCATTCTAATGTTTTTTACCTACTACACAAGGTATTTTTCATGCAACCTGGTGTGGAGCCTCTTTTTTAGTGTGCCTAGTGTGTCGCTTGTGAGTGCCTGCGCAGATGCTTTACACAATGCTCCTGGTTTAGCCTACCCGCTCCGCACCACGCTACCCCGTTTCTAACAGAGCCATTGACTACTATGGCAATGTGTGCTGTTTGAGACCAAAATGTATTTTTGCTTTTAGTTGTTGATTTGTTTTGTATTGGTGAGGGTCAGGCAGCTTCCTCAGCAATAGGTTTGACAAAATCCATGACAAAACAAGCAATGGCAAACCCAAAAGTCTGATACCCAGCTCTGGGCCTATTGTCTTTGTCAATACTTGTTTCTTTTTTACGATAAGGAACAGCTTTACCTGAAACTACTAGCATATGCAAAAGGTTGGATAGCTCAATTTAAGGGTGAAACTTCGTGCTTCGCTAATTCGTCTAAAATGTTGTGTTTTCTCATAGTTGCACAGCTGCAATGTCTGGTTTCTTTTGTTAAACATGCAACTAGGATACAAAGAGGCACTGAGTGCTCGTACATTTCAGTTTTTCACTCCTCTTTTGGTAGGCTGGGTTTGCCGAATCAGTCCCTGTATTCATCTCAGGTTCTTTCTTCAGCAAAGCTGACCTCTCCTGCTGGCTGTAGCAGACTGCAGCAGTCCTTTTGTGGCACCGACCACAGTAGTTCTGGCCCAGCATTTTTAATGTGGACATCCCTTCCATTAATAAATGTGGGTGCACTGTGAATAAAGAAAGCATGGGCACACGTGTTAATTTAGGTCACTCTAAGTCAGACAAATTGATTTACGATTCCATTTGCTACGTCACAAGAGAGAGCTAATTGCTAGATAACACTGCTTCCAAGTACACAAACTACACTCTTGCCTTAAAAAGAAGCAAAAGGCAATGAAAAAATCTAGGGCCAGATGTAAAAAGTCCCGATTCATAGAATCAGGCTGTTTGTTACTGGAAAAATGCTTTTTCAAAAATACAAAATGAAAATTGTGATTTGGTAACTTGTTACCGAATCGCATTTTGCATTTGTGATTTAGCATTTGGAAGGGGCTTGATTAGGGCGTCCTTTCCAAACACCAAATTGGTATGGTATGTGTTACTGTTTTGTGTCCGGATTCCATTCACAAAAAAGTAATACTTTACCACCAGTTAGAAACTGGTGGTAACCCATTCGCAAAGGGGAAGGAGTCCCTACGGGACCCCTTCTCCTTTGAGAATGTAAATAATAATAATACCATTTTTTAAGAGCAGGCAGTGGTCCCAGGAACCACTGCTATTAGACCTGTTATCCTTTTGGTGGGCTTTCCCTCCAGCAGCCCCAGGTTCAGTCCTGTGGGTCTGGTACCAAAGCTGCCCCAGCAGGCACCACATCTGAACTGAGGTTCTATGTGGGTTACAGTGGCTAAATTCTGTAACCAAAACTCATGGCCATCCCATACCCATGGAGGATGAGCTCATTGACAGGTTAGGGGCTGCCCAGTACTTAAGTACCTTTTATCTCACATCAGGTTACTGACAGATCACCCTAACAGAGGGAACAAAGGAGAGGTCAGCCATCTCTACTCCAGAGGGCCACTACCAGTTTAGGGTGATGCCTTTCGGATTAAAGAATGTCACTGACACCTTCAGGAGGCTGGTTAACCAGGTTTTTGCTGGTATGGAGGTCTTCTCTACTGCTTATATGGATGACATAGCCGTCTTCAGTAGCAGCTGGAAGGACCACATTTTTCACCTCCAGGAAGTGCTTCAGGATCTGCAACAGGCAGGCCTGACTATCAAGGCCTGTAAGCGCCAGATAGGGCAGGGGTATGTGGTATATGTGCGATACTTGGTGGGCAGGAGGAAGGTGCAGCCCCTTCAGGCCAAGATAGAAACCCTCATGGCCTGGCATATCCCCAAAACCCAGACTGAGGTCTGAGCATTCTTAGGTCCTACTAGGAACTATGGGCCTCATGTAGGTAAATAAAATTTACCGGTTCTTAAATACCGAGCCGTACCGAATCGGTAAATTAGAACCGGTAAGTTATATGTAGGTAAAAATTCGGTAACAGTTACCGATTCGGTAACATTCGGTAATCACGAATCGGAATTCACCGAATCGGTAAATACCGAGGTGGTATTTACCGAATCGGAAAATACCGAGGTGGTATTTACCGAATCGGAAAATACCGAGGTGGTATTTACCGAATCGGAAAATACCGAATCGGTATGTACGGATTCGGTAAATAAAATCACATGACTTGACGAAACAGCTAATCCTGTGCAACGACAGCCCACCCAACCAGGAAGTGCCCACACCCAGGCAGGTGTACACAATTAGCCGAAGTGGCCACACCCAGGCAGGTGTACATAATTAGCCGACCCTGGAGAGGCTTGGAGTGCAGAGGAGAGGCAGGGAGCCGTTGCATGTGCGAGCGGGTAAACGAACAGCATGTCCAGCCAGAGAACACAGAAAGACGGAGGGGAAAGGAGGAGGAAGCTGAAATTTAGCCCCAAGGAACTCCAGGTGCTGGTGGAGGAGGTGGTGAAGCAGCACCAGAAGCTGTTTGGAAGGCAATCCCTGCAAGTGCCTGAGGCGGAAAAGCGCAACATATGGCTGGCCATCCAGGCGCAGGTCAATGCTGTGGGAGTGACCCACAGGGACATTGAGGTCCTCAAAAAGCGCTGGTATGACCTGAGGATTGTAACCAAGAGGAAGATGGGCGACATCCAGAAGGAGGCCAGCCAGACCGGAGGTGGAACCAACAGGGCACCTGCCCTCACCGAACTGGAGGAGCTGGTGGCGGCCACAATCCAGCAGGAGAGCGTCGTGGGTCTTGGGGACGCCGACAGCTCTGCCAGAGCCGCAACACACCAAGGTAAGACGAAAGCACAGCAATGTAGCCCCCCCTACCCCTATCCCACATCCCCCATTGTGAAACGAGAATCACACTGCAGTCCACACGTGTCAGTGCAGACAGGCAATGCATTCCGGGAGATGTAGTCAGGGCAACACTAACCATGACGTAAATGTTACAGGGCAACAAGGCATGTCACGCACTCGAGGCACAAGGAGACAGAGGACATATTGGAATGTGAAATGTTTTATTGTGACGCTTGCAATGCAGCCCTTCGGGGACACTGAGCCAATGTTGTATTTCTGTCCACAGATGTGACATCATGCAGGACAGGGCATGCTGCAGGAGAGACGGCACACCGGCCACAAGTATCACCTCTAGCCAGCACAAGTACAGACCAGGGAGCAGGCCCACTGGCAGCCGCACCACCAACACAGCCAGCCTCGCCGCACCCAGAGCCAGCATCACCTCACCGAGAGCCAGCATCACCACAACCAGAGCCAGCATCACCACAACCAGAGCCAGCATCGCCACTCATGTTCGAATCACCGGCCACATCTCCGCTTGCAGGTGTGAGAATGAGGAGGCGTCCAGCAGCCAGGCTACGAGCCTTAGACACCTCGTCAGACGACAGCATGGGCCCAGAAGACCGCACCGGGCCCCAGGAAGGGAGCCATGCCACTGTGCCCCACACCTCACAGGCAGCACAGACGGGAGCAAGAGGGCGCCGCAGGTCGCGTGTCCAGAGTCCACCAGCACCCACTGACGGCCATGGTGTCTTCTTGGGTCTCGAGGGCCAAATGTTGAAGCAACAGCGCCTGCAATCAAAGGCAGTCATGTCAGTCCAGAGGCACATGCGGGTGATGAGGACAACATTAGTCAACATGGACAGTAACATTAGCGGCATGGCTGCGGGCATTCGGGACATGTCCCAGTCAATCCAGCAGTTGTGCAGCAAATTAGATGCTGACATCGAAGCACGGCGCCGGGAACGCCAGAGAAGGGACACTACCAGCAGGGCACTCAACCGTCTGGCAACTGCGACTTCTCTACTGTGCCGGCGCTCTGTGACGATGCAGGAGGGCCTAACACAGTGCTGCAGCGACCTGTCTCGGGGGATGGTGCAGGTGACAAGTGCACTAGGGGTGCTAATGACTAGTCAGGCGTCGACAACTGCTGCAGGGGATGCTGCGGAGAGCATCGACACCAGCAGCAGCATCACACCCCCCGTCCCAGAGGCACGCAGGAGCAGCAGGCGGCTTGGGGTTGGCTCTAGTGAGGATGCACAGGCCGTGCAATCCACCACTGCAGCGCGTATGCGCAAACATTGATGTAGCCCTGCTAAGCCACTTCCCATTGGGTGACGTAACCCTGGACATACTCCTTGTATAGATGGTATATTGCCTGATTGGCCTGTTCATGTGTTCATGGCGTGGTGCCACATTAAAACTACGTCAGTACTTCTCACAACTCGCTGTGTCCCCTCACTTACTCAGAAATAGTTGCATGTGATCTCTGCCCGTCTCTCTCTCCCATCGATTGCAGTTGGCACTCTAGCTGCGTTGCCCTCTGGCTGGCCTGACTCATCCTCGTTGTCCTCAAAATATGTTAGTTCCACATCTGTACCTTTTTTCGTGGCAAGGTTGTGCAGCATTGCACAAGTGGCAATAATCTTGCAGCAGGTGATGGGTTTGTACTGGCGTGCGCCTCCGCTCTTGTGCAGGCAGCGGAACCTGCTCTTCAGTAGTCCAAACGTGCGCTCCACCACATTGCGTGTTGTTTTATGTGCCACGTTGTATCGTCTCTCACTCTGGGTTGCTGGGTGTAGGTAGGGAGTGAGGATGAATGACCGGCATGCATATGCACTGTCGCCTGGATGAGTAAAAGGGAACCATCAGTAACATGCCTCTATACACTATGATTTGCATGTTTCAAGGGGCGTCACTGTTACTTACCTAGCAGGTATCCCTCTCCGAATTCTCCGGCACTCAGTCGTGTGTAGATCCCACTGTTCTGGAAGATGTAAGAGTCGTGGGTGCTCCCAGGAAACTTTGCAACAATATCTGTGATGATGTTCCCTGCATCACAGATCACCTGCACATTGATGGAGTGGGTGGACTTCCTGTTCCTGTAGATGTGCTCTGTATCAGCTGGTGGACAGATTGGGATGTGTGTACCATCAATACAGCCGATGACATGGGGGAACTGTGCCATGTGATAAAAGTCTGTTTTTGTTTTCTGCAGTGCAGCCTGTGTGTTTGGGAAGCTTATGTAGTGGTGCATTCTCTGCATCATGGCATCCAGGAACTTCCTGAAGAAACGTGACAGGCAACTCTGGGATACCCCACCCACCGCAGCTATCACCACCTGATAACTGCCGGATGCCAACAGATGTAGGCTGCAGAGCACCTGCACATGTGGGGGTATGGCGTGCGCCCTTCTTATTGGCTGGTCCAGGAGTGGGTGAAGGTCCCTGATTAAGTCCATGATGGTTTCGGGGTGTAGCCTGTACCTCTCATGTATCTCTGCATCAGTCAGCTGGAATAGTGTGATGCGCTGTCTGTAGATTTGTTCCTCCCGTCGCCACACCCTCAGTCCTGCTGCCTGTAGACGTAGGCGCCTTGCAATGACGTACATGGCGGCCATGTTGTCCACGCTGTTGCATTTTGGGTTTGCCTATATGCATTGTTGATGGTTACCACCTGCTTTCAATCCGTGTTAATTACCGACTCTTATTTACCGATTTTCCTGGATTTCTTAATTACCGAGTGCTCCTACATGTCATTTTAAATTTTACCACTTCATATTTACCACTTCATGTTTACCGATTCGTTAATTATGTATTCGGTAAATCTGATTCGGTATTTTGGAATTCGGTAAATATGAATCGGTATTTACCGCCTCATATTTACCGAAAAGTGGTTTTTGGACTCCTACATCTCACTTGTCTGAATACCGGTCGGTAACGGCATATTTACCGAAAATCGGCCGTTACCGACCGGTATTTGGCTACCTACATGAGGCCCTATATGAGGTTTGGCAATTGATATGGCATCACTGTTGGCCCCTTGACTGAGCTGCATCAAAGGATCAGCCCAGAAATATGATTTGGACAGAGGCATGCCAAACTGCATTTGACTCCCTGAAGCAAGCCATGTGCACAGTTATTGTGCTCATGGCCCCCGACTTCTCCCAGGAGTTTATTGTTCAGACAGATGCTTCAGAGCATGGCATGTGGGCAGTACTATCCCAACTTAATGAGGAGGGCCTAGACCAACCTATAGCCTTCATCTCCTGGAGGTTGCTCCCCAGGGAACAGAGGTGAAGTGCTAATGAGGGAAAAGCTTTTGCTGTGGTCTGGGCACTAAAGAAGTTGAGGACATACCTTTTTGGCACTCACTTCCTGATTCAGACAGACTACAGGCCCCTCAGGTGGCTCATGCAGATGAGGGCTGTGAATCCAAAATTGTTGAGGTAGTCCATTACCCTACAGGGAAAGGACTTCAGGGTGGAACGCAGACAGGAGTAGACCACGCCAATGCTGACCGTCTGTCCAGGTTTTTCCACCTTGGTGAGAAGAATTCCCTAGAACCTGGGTAGATCTCCCCACTTTCAGCGGGGGGAGACACGTGTCAGACCTGTCATCCTTAGAGTGGTCTTTTTCCCAACATTTTGCCTTTTGCCTCCCATTTTTGCTGATTCCTTTTGTTGACCTTAGGACTCTGAGCACTTTACCACTGCTAACCAGTGCTAAAGTGCACGTACTTCTTCCCGAAACATGATGACCTTGGTGTATACCTGACTGGCATATTTCTTGTATTGCTAAGCCACTTGTAAAGTGGTATACCATATACCCAGGGCCTGTACTTCAAATGCTACTAGTGGGCTGCAGCACTGATTGTATCACCCACAGAAACAGCCTTTCAAACCTGTCTCAGGTCTGCCACTACAGTACCTGTGTGTGCAAATTACTGCCACTTCGACTTATCATTTAAAACTACCTGTCAAGCTTTAAACTCCCCTTTTATTACTTATAAGTCACCCCTAAGGTAGGCCCTAAGTAACCCTAAGGGCAAGTTGCTATGTAAGTAAAAGGTAGTACATGTATTTTTATGTTTTGCATGTCCTGGTAGTGACAAACTGTCTATTTCCTTTTTCAGTACCGTGAGGCCTACCCCTCTCATAGGCCAGCTATTATTCCTGATCAGAAGGGAGTAGCTTTTCCATGTTTGATATGTTTGGAATGGTAATGATAAATCCTCCTTTCTGGTGAAGTTGGATTTAACATTACTGCTTTAGAAATGGCACTTTTAGAAAGTAGACATTTCTCTGTACTTATTGCTTTTTGTGCCTGACAGCTTGTCTCCAATCCACATCTGGGCTGGGTGACAGCTACATTTTGTGCATTCCTCTAGACAGCCACAAACATAGGAAGGTCTGGGTGTGACAGAGGACTCATCTGCATTCCGATAGTCTTCCGAGGCAAGAAGGGAGAGAGGTGGCTCACACTTACATTCTGAATAGTCTGTGTCCTGTCCTCACACAAAGTACTCATTTACACCCAGGGTTGGCCTGGCAGACAGGGCTGGGTTAAAAGGGATCCTTGTGCACTTCAGAGAGTTCTTTTGAAGTCACCCCTACATCAGAAGCACATAAGTGCGAGGTCTCTGACTCTGACCCCTGAAAATCAAACACTTCTGGATCTTGAACTGAACTTCTGTCAAAAGGACTGCGGTGCTGTTTAAAGGACTCAATTGGATTGCTTGTCTGGAAGGACTGCTTTGCTGCTTTTTGTCCTTCTGCCTGCTGCTTCCTGATTCTGGAGGAAGGACTCTGCCTTCTCTCCAAGTGATCACAAAGGACTTGCCTCCTGTTTTACTGAAGTCTCAGGGACACAAAAGACTTCCTACAATTCTGCTGGTGCTGCTGGACTCTACCTTCTGTGAGTCCTACCCTTCCCTGAGGTGCCTCTTCAAAGTTCTGGGCCACAGAAGTGGGTTCTGCAGCTGCTTTTATCACAAACTGATGCATTACATCGACTGCATGAAACATTCCGCCACATGACCTTTTGGCGCTGACACAGAGGCTGCTCGCCAATGAAGAATCCACAGCCTGCGTGGGTCAACAAACATGCTCAGCATGGCTCAGGGAAGATGCATTGCATTCACTTCAACTGTGTTTGATAACGCGGAACCCCATTTGCGCAACTTGACAACGGCGCAGTAGACTTTCAACGTTGAATCAAGCTCCACCCAAAGTATTTCTTCAGCGGGACTTGTCTGGGCCCTGTAGCCGTCCTGCCATCGATCTCAGTTGGCCTGAACTTTGGAATTGCAACGGTCCCTTGCGACTTCAAGTAACAATTTGACCGCTAGTGACTTCTGAGCACTATTTTTGGATTAATCTTTAAAAATTCATATCTCCACTACTACTTATTGGATTTTTGTAGGTTTTGTCTAATTTTGCTCAGATAAATATTCTCTATTTTTCTAAACCTGTGTGAAGTCTTTTTATGTTGTATTCATTGTGTTACTGTGTGTATGAGATTTGCACAAATATGTTACACATGTTATCTTACTGTGTATCTATCTTACTCTAAATAGAGTGGTGGTTCTTGACTGGCCTGGGTGCACACCTCAGCCAACTAGGAATCCCATTTCTAACAACTGCCTACTCTTACAAAAATTAAACTTCAAGGTTTCATTTTTTTCTTTTTAAATGCATTTCATTTTACTTCAAGGAAAATGGGCTTCATAAAAGGATTGCTTTATTAAAAAGCAATCACAGACATGGTAGTCTGACTTCCTCAGCAGGCCACAATCCCTGTGATGGCTGTGATTCCTAATAGGTCGCAAACTGGGACCTACGTCATTAATATCCCTGTGGTTGGTCGATTTGTGACCTACAAGGAATCCCTAAGTGAAAATCAATGAGTTTCATATATTAGGAATGCCGCTTTCCTAATTGCAATTTGGAGATAATCACAAGTAGGAGATCGGTATTCCTAATGTTTGTACATCTGGCCCCTAGTGTTATTTAGTCGGCGCTGCTTAACACTGATGAAGGGCTTACAAAACAGACACAAGTAATGCATCTAGCCTGCATTGATTGAGGTACCCTAAATGGAAAATATTAGATATAGTTCTCGTTTTGACAAAGAAAAGTATGATATTGAAGCATATATATGAACCAAATATGGTGCATCCCCCAATTTCTCTGAATGAGTCCTCTTGATCACACAAGTTTGCTAGAAGCAGGATGTATCTGGCAATGTACAAAATTATTTGAAATAAATAGAGAACTTCCAATATCTATCATTCAAATGTAGCTCATTGTGACTTCTGTTTTGGGTCTTAAAATGAGTATGTTATGCACCCAATATGGGAGTGCTCATCTTGTTGGGACAAACCTTGAGATACCATTGGCCTTCTTACCAAGATTTTATCCTTGGCTAAGGAGGCAATTATACTGGTTTCCCCAGTGAGCCTGATATTTTCTCAGTTTGGAAAAGGTTAGCTTGCAAATTATTTCACAATGCACATCAACACTGTAGAGCTGTTTGCCAGCTGCTTTGCAGTCTGAGGTTTCACAAAAAACAAGAGTCAGTGGTAAGTGAATCTTTGTATGAACAAGCACTTTGTAGTATGATACATCTATCGCTCAAGGGCCACCATAGCCAAACATCTCCCATGGCTGGGGAAAGCCTTTTGTGGGATTTGTCTACATATCAGAATGTCTGTGAAAACCTAACGTGATTTCAGAATGTAATTGCGGACTGACACTCCAGACATTTAAGGGACTATATCATCACAAAGTCTAGCTCTCTTAGCATTTCATCTCAATACTAGAGGTGGGCAAGCCAACACATTAACTTGGAAAGCTGAGCCAGAGCCAAGAGAAGTGTCAGCTTTGGTTATAAGAGACTGTGCAGGCGCCAAGCCATGAAAATATTTGGCATGTAAATCATGCAGCAAACATCACATTACAGTATAATAAGGTGTCTTCAAAATTCAAGAAAACATATTTTTTTAGCACGCAGAAGTGTTTCACCCTAGTCCATCATGTTATTTGAAAAGTATTTATTAAAACTATGTTTTTAAACATGAACTGAGAAACATTCCTAATAACAATGCTAATAGTGAACCAAAAGGCAAGTAAGTTGTCAAATATGCCTTACATGTTGCTTAGATCCTAGGGGGACAGATCTATATCGGAGATGCGCCACTTTTACGCCGTCGTTGCGTCACTTTTGTGACGCAGCGGCGGTGTAAACCCTGCGCCACGTTGCGCCATATTTACATCGTGACGCATCTATGGAGATGCGTCACGATGTAAAGCCCTGCGCCACGTAAAACCTGCGTCAGGTTTCACGTGGGCGTGTCGACAGAGGGGGGGGCGTTCCGTCGCAGGAACGCCCCTGAAAAGTGACTCAGTCAAATCTATAAGATTTGACTGAGTCACTTTCCCAACACTGATGCGCCAAAACCCTGCGCCTGCTTGAAGCAGGCGTAAGGCTTGACGCACCATGTTAGGGATAGGGTAGGTTGGAACAGTGCTGGAGTTGCGTCGCGCTTGCGACGCAACTGAAGCACTGCGCCAACCTTACGCCATCGGATGCGTCACGCATCTGTTTATTCCTGCGCCATGATGCGCCGCTTTGTAAATGCGGCGCATCATGTGTGGCGCAAGGGTAAACTTGCATGACGCATCATTCCTGGCGCATCCTTGCTGATTTGCAGGGATGCGCCAGGAAACATAAATCTGCCCCTAGATTTATTGTAGATGGAGCAATATTATAGGCTATTAAATCAACCACAAGACATGCTTTATGCACAGTGCACATCCTAAACACACATATTTGAAGGTGCTGGCATACGTGATAATGAACAAAAAGGATGCTCACTTAAATAATGCATTTGCATAATATTACACAATTTGGTCAAGCTAGAATTGATTCCAGATTTTCCAGTTTCACATCGTGCAATTCAGGCCCTGGGGGGTATCTTTATTCAGGCATCAAAGGTTAATGGATTGTCCATAATTCTTGGCATTTAGAGTGTGTGTAACAGCCCGAATTGACATTATATTTTGAGCAGTTTTACATAGTGTGAACCTTGCCAAAGGACATAAAAGCGCTTCACAATAGACACAGACAACATCACCCCTTTTCAACACAGGGAGATTTCCGACGATTCAAATCCAGTTTTCGATTATACATGGTTGGCAGATGTAGCCACTAGGCCATATTGCCTCTCATGGAAATTCGGCTCATTGAGGGCTTGAGGTTCCCAGATGATCTCAAGCTGAACCAGAGCCAGGCATCTGGCTAGAGCCTGGCTTGAGCTTTGGAGGCTCATCCACCTCTTCTCAATCCCCAATTATCTTTCTTTCCTATTGGAGACTGGTAGCATCTGTGCTGACAATAGAAACACGTTTCCACATTAGTCTCAAGGTTGCCTTTATGTTTTTTTCTCATTTTGCCAGTATATCAGGTGTCTTGCACAAGTTAAAAGACATTAGGAATCACTAGTTTTAACAAAGTTGATATGGAAAACTCAAGGCTGCTTTCCTGTTCTTTTTGAAATAACATGACCATCCAATTTCTTCTTCCTGTCCTCTCCAGTTACTACAGACCAAACAGAATGAAACAGTATGGGAATATGATTTTATTCAGGCTAGTATTCTCTACTTGATCACTTGGTACCTTTCAGGCACACTGGAGTATCCTAAGACTTTCAGTATTAGATTCATTTGTCATTTTAAACATTTGAAATTCCATAATTACCACAACTCAAAAAAAAATAGCTTTGAGATCTTATTGTGGCTCATGTCTGAAAGTCCAATTTCAGTAGATGTCACTCCAGTGTTTAATACCCTAGGTTATTTGCCATCTACAGCTAAATTATAGCATGTAAATAATAGATACACATAAGCCATTTCGGTAGAACAGTCAAATGTGGATTGTGGATATATTGGGAAACAACCCTTGGTGTGCAGACAGTTGAGGGGTGTCAGATGTACTAATCCCCTAAACCAAAGCATTCTACTCTTCAAGATGTTAATCTAGTCTTGAAAGCTTTTCATGGATTATGACTTTTTGGAATTCTTTTAATCAGTTTAGGGTATATACAAAGGAGGCAGGTGACGGGATCTATTTGTAACAACATATCCCTTCTACCCAATGAAGTGATGGTAATGGCCTTTTCTCACCTCCTGTATCCAAAATGTAGTCTAGCTTCGATTCCAAGAAACCATCTACTAATACTGGAGTTAGAGGACTTCCTTTCTTAGTATTAACTGCTTTTACTCTATGGACATATATTAAAAGATGAATTTTGTAGCTCTTAGGAAATTTTAATTCATTTACTCCTTTCTCTATTAATTATCTGACAGAAAAAGTGACCAAACAATTTGGAGCACTTTGGAGACCATATGTAGAAAGATATGCAGGTCAAAACCCTTCAAAGGGTCTGATTAAGAGTTTGGTGGATGGGTACAAATGAGACAGAAATCCTGTCTGACTTATTACAGGTGCATTATATCCTAAAGCATTTGGAATAAATATCCTAAAGCATTTGGAATAAATCAGTTGGAACAGCTGTCACATTTGTGATGGAGTACATATCCACCAAACTCTATATCAACCTCTACGTCTCTATTTTTATTTTCTGATGAGAACATTCTATGACTGTGGCTGGAACTTTTGTAATTAAGCTTAACCGGTACCCAATATTGTGTAGCTTGCTTCTAAATTTCCCATAACCTCTCTAGTAGTTTATTGACAGAAAGAGCCTTGGAACTCTGAAATTCCATTGCCTAGTCTTGGCATGTAAAATACTGTTAATGTATGTAAAGGATTATTATAGGCAAACACTGCTATTATACTCCTTTCAACAAAAATCCTTTGGGAAGTTCACCAAAAACTTTGTAATTTTTGGTACATAGCTTGGTTGACTTTTTCTATCAGTCCATCTGTCTGTGGATGATAACTTGCGGGCTTGCGATTAATTTATCAAAACAACTGTTGGAAACATTCCAAAATTGTGAAATAAACTGAGTCCCCTGGTCTGTAATAATAACATCTGGTAGTCTGTGGAAGTCTCACTATTTCCTTCAAATATATGTAATCGCTCCATAACTGAGGGTAATTGTATGAGAGGCATAAAGTGGGTCAAATTATTCAATGAGTCCCCTATGGCCAATAATGTAATGCAAACCTCTGAAACCAGTAGTTCAGTAATTTGAAGTCCATGCTGCTATGCCACTGGGGTTGTTTTGGCGAAGGAAGGGGTTTTAACAATCCTGCAGAAGGTCTATGGTCTGCATTTGTTTGAACACATGCTGAACATTTTTTCACAAACTCAGTTACAGTGTTCTGAAACCGAGGTGTTAAAAAGTTTGAGAAAGTAGTTTATAAGTTTGAAGCATTCCAGGATGACTTTCACCTGGTGTCTTATGTCCCTATTTTAATTCTCCTTGCTTTGCTGCTGTAACTCTGTATTAAGAATACACAGATGATCTTGATAATACAATAAATTGGTCTTTCTCTTTCTGTTTTAAACATTATTCGTAATCCATTGTGCTGAATCCAACTGACCTTGTTGTTCTCAGATTTCTTGCAAAAAGACCCCAGCTTGATTCCCCCCACTGATCATGTTGCTGAAGTAGAGAGGGCTGGTTCTTATACCTCCCATACTGGATCTACTTAAAGGAAAAGGACATCTACTTTACCATGTCTGTAACTAGGTCAGAATTTAATATCATAGAAAAAGTTTGAAAAAAAGATTCCATTTGGCATGTCCAGAACTTGAATGTACTTCTTGGACTCTAAATATTCTAGATTTCTGTAATCTGTCCATACAGTTATTCTATGTCTGGCCCCTTCCAGATGAAGTCTCCAGTGGTTGGAAGCCTCTCTAATCTCTAATAGTTCCAGATCATAAATAGTGTAATTTCGTTCAGCTAGTTTCAAGGTTCTACAGTAAAAAGCCACATGATGTAAGTTCCCCATCTGGGGATGTCTTTGAGACATGATCGCTCCGCTAACCCAATCAAAATCATCAGTCTCCACAATAATGGGTAGTATATCATCTGAACATAATAGAATAGTAGCAAAAGTAAAGGCAGCTTTCAGGGTTGCAAAAGCCTTCACTTGTTCTGGATCACAGTAGAATGGTACTGTGTTTTGGGTGAAATAAGTGAGAGGAGCCACAATAGTATAGATGTCTAAAATGAACAATCAGTAGAAATGTTATAATACTAAAAATCACAGAATTTCTTTCACATTCCAGAAACTGGGCCTCTCTTTAACTGCTTTGAACCTAACCTCTTCCATATGCAAGCTAGTTGCAAAACTGCAAAACCCAAGAATAAGAATTAAACTGAAGATACTTCAAAAGAGCATTTTTCCAATGTTATGTATAGGGAATTCTGGCATAGGGCTTTATTATGAGTCTGGCAGTCCATGAACCGCCAGACTT
The DNA here is from genome assembly GCF_964204655.1 of Triturus cristatus. Classification (NCBI taxonomy): domain Eukaryota; kingdom Metazoa; phylum Chordata; class Amphibia; order Caudata; family Salamandridae; genus Triturus; species Triturus cristatus. The sequence goes on from NC_140588.1 coordinate 377,237,728, forward strand.
CCAGGGGCGCCGCTGTGTTGCGGTCTTCCGACTGCCCCATTACGACTAGGGCGCTCATGCTGCCCTGCAACCACCGCAACCAATAGGGGTAATAGAAACCTGGCGGTGGCGTGGCAGTACTGTAATCACAATATGCTGGTGGGCCGTTGCAGCTCTGCCTAGCATATTAGGAGTTTCCTCATCGCCACATTTCTTATGCGCCCGAAATTAGAAGTGTGGCGGTGAGGAAACAAACAGTGCCGCCTTATGCCTCATGCCATGTGGAGGCACACAGGGGGGCACAACATATGCCCCCCTGTTTGCATGCACATCAGTACCTTCGCAGAATGGACTGCAGCCACTGCCGAAGGAAAATTGATAGACACTCTTACAGCACACCCTCTTTTCTCTGCTCTACATGTCTTACACCAAGCATCACTCTGCAAAAGTGAAATCTATAAGTGTTACAGTGGGAGTGGGTCTATTTGTTGTCATGGCCAATGCATCTTATAATTCTTCCTTTAAGCCACGGTGGAAGGTGACAGTACTTCATCCATACATGTTGCTTCTGCATTTAATTGTTGAAAATGACTTTAACAAGTCATTAGATCTAGACATCCTTGTTGCAAAGTCAGAAACCCAAGATATGCCGGCTTTGTTAGATGCCATCTCTCAAATACTGTTGAATACGCAGCCATCAATTTGTCATAATCTCAGAATAAAGGTGTATTATCATTATCATATATTAGGGTGTATTCCACTGAAGCACCTCCTTGGTGAGGTAGGACAATGCAAATGTGAACTTCACTTGAACTGTGGAAAACTGCTAGTTTCAATAAAAATTGTATTCAGAATTGGGTAGAAAGTCTTAAACATGTTTAGATCCCCTGTAAATGTACCTGGAGGTGCCAAAGTAAGTTTAATAACAGAAGGAGTAACCACTGTAAAATGTAGGGGACCACACTACTTTTGACAGTGGAAATGCTAGTATAGGGTTCTTAAGTATTAACTGCTCGTAATTGACTCAATAAGAAAGCAGCTTCTTGATGCGTCATCTCTAGCTCTTCTTGAATCAAGTTTATGGAGTGTGCTATAACCTGTAGTGAAAGTCCATAACAGTGGCCTGGCAAACTATCAAAAACCTGAAAACAATACATTAAAAAACATCTGAGGTCAACCCACAAACTTTCGCAGAGACCCCAGTCCATGATTAAGCACAAGGTCTACTAAATGGGGAAGAGAGATGTAAAGGTTAGGGGTGGAGAAGGGGTAGCGAAGACAGTAGTTTTACAGAATGTTCAAGATATTCTTGCCAGTGACAAAACCACTTTATGGATATACAGCAGAAGTCAAAACTGTATTGAAAGAAATACAGAGAATTACTACTGAGGATATGTGAACTGAAACTAACTTCACTGGAGTCTTCCTGTCTTTCGAATAGATGAATAGCTTCAATTAGCATCTGCACCACAAGGAAGCAGTCCACCAGCCCAGAGAAAATATGAGAAAAGCTGCATTCAGAAGTGGAAGCAAATGAGAAGCAATCAACAAGAAAGCAGTGGTGGCTCCTCCTCAAAGGCGGAGGAGTGTCGCCCCATTGCTTTTCAGTAGTATAAAAAAGGAAAAATAAAATGACACTAACACAATGTTAATATCATTTAATTTTGCTTTGCTGAGGCAGTTTTGCGAGGCTGGGCTGCTCTGCTCACAGATCAGGGGGCAGAGTGGTGGGCACTGTAAGTGTGGATGACGGTGTGGCTGGCCGTCTTGGGCTGGCCAAACAGTCAGGCGCACTTAGCATGTTCTCCACCAGGCTGTATTACAGCCTAGTGGAGAAAATGCACAGGCTCATAGTCCCCATCTGAGAGCCAAACCACAGCTTTTAGACCAATCACGATGCTGCTGATTTTGATTTGTTAAAGGAGTGAGACTGAGATGTATAATGGACCAGATAGGTTTGCACCCTAAGTATCGAAACCAGAATATTGAGGCATGCAAATACTGAGGACGAAAGTTTGAATCCAAAATGTTGAAAGGTAAGTAAGTATAGATTTTCTATACCTTAATCCACATATATGTACCTTGGTGATATATACATCTTCAAGGTACATAGATGTGGAGTTATGAATAGTAAATCTGTACTTCTGTATATGCAATTACCATTCAATATTTTGTCCCTAGATATTCTGTCCACAGTATTCTTGTATATTCTTGACCTCAACATTCAGAAGTACAACTGTCCAGATATTATAAAGTGCATAAACTTAACTGGAGCTATAAAAATTGTTTTTGTAAGGATTTTCCCATAAGAAAAACAAAACCTATATTTTTGCGATGAGGCTTCAAATTTTACCTCCGAGTGCAAAGGAGGTTAATAAACTAGGGCTTTGGAAAGTCAGACTACATTCAGGCCATTTTAGTTTTTGTACATTTTGCATGGAAAAGTTAAGTGATGGTTTGTGAAATCATGTTAATTATTTAGCCACTGATCCCCTTTGTGAGAATTTGGAAATTATTGAATATATCTGCAAAACAAGGCCAATCAGTGTTAAGGTGAAGTCAAAGTTACCCTTAGTCTGATTGAGTAATGACTGTGGCAAACAGGACAACTGATGGTCTGATTTATAGTTTGGTGAAGAGAATACTCCAACACTTTTAGAGTCAGGTAGACCTGAAGTATGTCAGTGGTGAAGAATACTTCATCTCCGCTACTGACATACACTTCCGATGGCCCAATGGAATAAGGGTTGTTAGAGGTTTGGCCATTTGACATGCTGTCAAATTTAGAGTAGTTGGTCAAATGGCCAGGTTTCACTATCCGTCACCTCCAGGAAAACCTGGCAGTAAGGGTCTGTGTGAAATGCAAAATGACACTCACACTATTATATTAAAAAACAAACCTCTGCTATGGGATTGTGATTATGGAAAAAAATGGTTAAAGTTTGGCAGACAGTATCATCTTGTTGACGGAGCTGTCCATTAAACTTTTAATACATTGACTGAAATCGCCATTATGATGGTTGGTGCTATTGAAGTAGATGTAGCAGACATCTTTAGATTCAGAGGACAGGTACTCCATCAGGGCAATGGAGCATTTTACTCTGTCTCCCTGAAGGAGTATAGATGAATAGGCTCCTAAGTTTCCACGTTATAATGAAATAAATATAGCTTCTAGTCCAATCACTAAATTACAGCTTATGCTGCTTTGAATTTTTGTCTTCCAGATGAACTTTGCTGTTTGCACCTTTAATATTATATTTATCAGGAACATGTGGGTTTTTAATACACAGGAAATTATTTAGACTACAAAGGACGGTCTATACTTCATCAGGGCAATATAAAAAAATGTGCTGTCACTCTGATCGAGTGCCCCTCATCTGAACCTAGAGATGTTAGCCATCCCAGCGGAACCACTATCAATGTAGTAAATGTTTGGTAGACGGCTCAGTCACCATGATAGTACAGTTCATCTAACCTTTAACCTATTTTTTTATTTTCTTAAACAAATGGGCCTGATTTATACTTTGGCGGATGGGATACTCCATCAAAAACTTGCCAGATATCCTGTCGGCTGTATTACAAGTGCATTATTTCCAAAGGCACTTGCAATACAACGGATGGGATACCTGTCACTTTTGCGAGGGAGTAACCCATCTGCCAAACTTTAAATCAGGCCTAAAATCCCGAAGCAAGATATTGTTTACATTGGTTTTTTTTAAATGACCCCCATACAATGGAAGTAGTCTCCCATGGTGCAGGGGTCATTTTGTGGTTTTCACTGCTCTTCCTCCAGGTTTTACCTGTTGGTGACAGATAGTAAAGCTGGCCATTTGACCATTCATTCTAAATTGAGTGGGTGGTCAAGTGGCCAAATCTCTGACAGCCCTTAACCCATCAGGTTGTTGAACATGTGTGCAGAGGCAGAGATGGAGTATTCTCTGCTATTGACATACTCAAGATCTGCCTGACTCTAAATGAGGTAGATGTATGTTAAGTTTGGCAGAGAGAGTAGTTTGCCATGGTTGTAATGGAGTACCCTCTCTGCCAAACTCTAAGTCACACTAAAAGTTATGTGCCAACCATAGTAATCCAAATCTAACTTTACAAATGAATGTTGTACTAGGAATATTGCAATGAATAAAAGCTTGGCAATAAATGTGTTTATTTTATTTAACGAATTAAGCAAACATTGAATGAAGAAAACCTTGGCGGGCATAGAGGGCAATAATTTAGATTTATTTTTTACCAACTCCATGCATTTGAAAGTTGATAGCCTCAAGCCACTAGTTTGAACTGATAGCCACACAATTGGTTTTGAACTATTATTGACTCACACCTTTGGCCATTTAACACGATCCGCACAACCATAGAGGAAGATAAATTTGAAGAATCCACAGACCTGTCTCCAACCTCCAGATGTACAAATGACTGATATCATCAATAAATCAGTCTCAAGTTATTAGGCCTTATTAAGGCCTTTTAACAGGTTGTTCCTTTCACAGGCTCCAACACTAGACAGATTGAAAAACAATCTGCCTGGTACAGTAAGGAGCTTAGACAAGAAAAAGTGAACTGCAAAAACTGGAAAGGAGATGGCACAGGACTAAAACCTCCCAGGACAGAGGAGTTCTAAAATAGCTCCCCTACGTTATCACCAAAAGCTAAGGGAGGCTCATAGAAGCTTTAATATTCAGAGAAATGAGCAATCAGGCAATTTAGCTAGGGAATTATTAAAAGTTTTGAATTTCTTAATTAAGCTGGAGGCCTGTAGGCTGGGAATCCATGCCCCTCATGTCTTATGCACTTGGCAACTATTTTGAAGAGAAAATGTGTAAAATAAATAGAGCTTCCTTCTCAATTAATGTTTAGTGACAAGACGGTAAACTACAATCTACCACCTCCAAATGTCCCTACCAATATGGGAATGTTTGATATGGGCACTCAGGAAGAGGTGCTAGAGACGCAGGTAAAGTCTGGATTTCCTGCAGATCCCTGTTCTGTGGACATACTTACCTCACTGTCCTCATTGTTGATTTTGCATATTGCATAATTGTTCAACTTGTCATTGGATTCAGCCAAGATGCTAAAGGCCTTGAAGTAGGCATTTGTTTCATACACTCTAAAAAAAATCTAATGCAGACTGATCACCAATGCAAATTAAAGTCCTTAGTAGGCCTGGGCAGTAAATTCCGTTCCGTTCGCGGAATTTGCGGAATTTGCGGAATTTGGGTAATTTCGCGTTCCGTGGAGAACGCGAAATTGTCCAAAAATCTGCGTTCCGCGACTTCGCGAAATTTTTTGCTTGTTCGCGTTCTCAATATGCGTGTTCGCGAGATATTTCACCCCGAGCACGCAAAAAGCAATCGCGAACAGGAAAAAAGTACCGCGAACAAGCAATTCCGCGTGTTCGCGGAATTTCTGCGTGTTCGCGGAGATTTTTTACCGTTTCGCGGAGATTTGCGTAACGCGATTACGCACATTTCGCCCACCCCTAGTCCTTAGTTCACTCCTTCCTTTTCTTGGCAAGGTTTTGGAAAAGCTAATAGATAAAGAACTTTCTCAATACCTAGAGGACAACCACAGTCAGGATTCAGAACCGGGCACAGTACAGATACAGCACTTATGAAGTCACTGATTCTATTAGGATCATGTTGGATGAAGGCACACTAGCAATGATGGTGTTAATAGACCTGTTGGCTGCTTTCAATTGAGTCTCCCACCCTATCCTGATTCAGAGACTGTATGATATAGGAGTGCATGCGGAAGCATTAGCTTGGTTCAGGGATTTCCTGGAAGATAGAACGCACTCTGTTTCCATATAGACTTTGAAATCCACAACAGTTATTAATAACTGGGGGGTCCCTAAAACATCTGCCTTGAACCCCATGCTATTTAATATATATGTGGGCCCGCTAGCTGAGATTGTGAATTACTGCAGGTTTAAAATCCGGTTGTATGCAAATGACCCTCAACTGGTGATTCAGATAGGACAGTACCTAGCAGCCACTAAAGCCAGATTTACTAATTGTATGAGGAAAGTGACTTCCTGGATGAATCAGAGTTGCTTACAACTCAATGGTGGGAAGATGGGCTTTCTTTTGCTTGTTAGGTGCAGGAATTGTGGTCAAAAGAGTGGTTGCCAGAGGAACCTGGCAATGCCCTTGTCCTGAGGAAGTGATACAAATGTAGATTTGTTGTTGGATGAACAAATGAGGGAGCAAGTGAACCCCATCTGTGGGTCCTGTTTTGGTACCCTATGACTGCTCAGGAGATTGTTCCTGTGGCTTCCCATTAGTTATAGGAAAATTATGGTCAGGCCCTCAAAACATGTCGCCTGGACTACAGAAACACACTTCTGGTAGTGGTGAATGAGACCCTCCTGTCAAAATTATAGGTGGTACAAAACAAAGAAGACCATTTGGTTTGTAAGCTCCCCCCAGCTGCCCTTCTGAACCCACTTTAAGAGCCTTGCATTGGTCATATTTTTAGATTGAAAACATTGTACTGATCATTAGTTGGTCCATTATCTAAATGTGGGCTTGGTTACATGTTGGGTTTAGCCTATATTGGATATGGTGATATGGAGACCATGTCATAGTAAGCACTTATTTTAATGACAAGTTATCATTTAAATCATCAATTGCTGTACCAGAAAAGATAACTATCACTTTTGTCAATCATATTACTTTTACTGACCGCTGGCAGTGTAACCTAGTACTTGAAAATAAAGCATGAGTCTGCGTGTTGTGCATTCAGTTTTTTTTCAAATCAAAGTATGCCTTCCTATAACATGTGGGATACCCTATTCTTAATACTTGAAAGTTTTGATATCAGAACTATTTTATAATATGAAATGTTACTAGTAACCTGTAATAATATTTCAAAAGCTTCTAGGAATGCCACAAAGCCCTATCAGGCACTTCCAGCTTGCAGCTATTTCCTGAGCGAGACCTGTTGGTGGTGGTGTGCTGGGTGCTACAGTAGCTTTCATTTCCAGACACAGAAGACATGCTTTACAAAAAACAATCACTTTCAAAGCCAATAGGTTTATTTTTCCTTTTGAGTCCTAACTAAAATATCTTTTCTTTAAAAAGTGTTCTGCAGTGCAATGCATCTACGAAATTTAAAGTGTGTCGATTCAGTGTACTTGGGAGATGTAAATGAGCCCTTCATGCATTCCAATGCAAGCACTTCATAAGAGGTGGAAAGCATACATTAAACATCCAATACCATGATGTGAGGGAGAAATACTCCCCTACTTAGAAGTGACAAAACTGAAACACACTGCTAATAAAATCAAATTACTTTGTGGCAATGCCAGGCTAGGGCACACTGATCATCTTTGAAAAATGCTCTGCTAAAGTTTAGTATTCAAACATGTAAAACAATTAAATCATCTTGCTTTTCCTTTTCATTGACAGCTCAGCACAAATGCTTGGCTACATATCACAGTATATTGAGAGATTAAGACACACTTAGAATATTTCTAATTTGTGTTTGATGGGTGTTGTCAATGCATCAAGGCACTATATTGGGATAATTATGTTCTACAGTATTACTTTTTAAATGAGGAAATGGCCCTCTTTGATACACTCACATTCATGGGAATGAGTACGAGAGGCAAATCGGCAACAAAATGAAGGACACATTCACAGTGGGCAATTTTTCTAAAATTTATTGTCAAACGGGCAGATTGATTTGTTATCTTTAGGTTTGATGTTCTGTCCTTCTAATAGATTCAACTATACCGATAGTAGAATAGACCTGCTTCACTTTACCAGAAAGTTGAAATTAAGGAAGTGGTATGGGAACAGAAAAGAAGGTGATTTATCACCAATTCAATTTGAATCGAATCTCACAATAGAAGGTATAGACATTCTACAAACAATGAGGGAATTGGAAGGAAGTGTGGGACAACAGAATGATTTTTGGTTAACTGTAGCTGATGAGAATCTTGCGAGTATCAGTTCCTCTAGACCAAAATCTATATTCCTACCCCAAATACACAATGACGCAATTGAAGTCTTTGAAAAAGGTGTAAAAAATGAATTAAAAAAATTGGGGAAATAAAGGAATTTGTGACATGGTAATTTAACCTTCAATCAATCAAATGCAATCAAAGAATTACAGAATAACAAATCTATAGTGATTAAAAAGTCAGACAAGGGAGGAAATGTAGTTGCTTGGCAGATTGAAATGTATTTGAATGAAGGAATGAGACAGCTAAATGATGAAAGTAACTATGAGAGAACTGATAAGTGCAACTATGAAAAAAATAATGAAAGGTACAAAGGAAATCTGATACAATGTTAAAAAATAATAACCTGATATCAACTGATGAATACAAATATTTGAACTGTGATTTTCCAAAATTGCCAGTGATGTATATGTTGCCAAAAATACACAATGATAAGTAGGCCCATTGTTTCCTCTATGGGAAGCCTGTATGGAAATACTTCTAAGTATATTGAATATTTTTTAAGACCACTTGTGCAAGCCCTACCCTCATATGTAAAGGATACAGGCAATTTCCTACGTCATATTATGAATATTGTCTGGGAGAAAGATCTCCTGCTAATGATGTTGGATGTTAATAGTTTGTACACTTGAGTACCACACGACTTGGGTATGAGAGCAAGTCGATATTTTTTAAGATCCTGATCAGTGTCATACCTAATGCATACCAAGATGTTATTAGACATGATGTTTTCATGCTTAACTCACAATTTTTTCATCTTCTATCATGTGATCTATAGACAAACCCAGGGGACGGCAATGGGGACCTGCTTCGCCCCCAGTTATGCGGGATTATTCCTGGGCTGGTGGGAGGAGCAGGTGGTAAATAACGTTGGGGCCTTTTCCCAACATGTCGTCCTCTGTGTTAGATCTTTAGATGATATATTTTGTATCTGGAGGGGGACTGATGAAGAAGCTCTTGAATTTGTGGAGATTCTGAACTGTAATGAATTGAATTTAAAATTCACTAGCAATATACAGGCAGATGAAATTGAATTTCTTGATGTAAAAGTGTCAGTAGCTGATAACAAACTGGATAGTAGGTTATTCAGTAAAACAACAGCAGGAAACAGCTTATTGCATGCCAGTAACTGTCATCCAATAAATTTGATTAACAGCATACCCAATGGGAAACTCCTCCGAGCTAGGAAGAATTGTAGCTCTGAGGTAACATTCAATAAAGAAATGGAGATGATGAAACTAAGATTCAGAGAAAGAGGATATTCTGAAATGTTGATAGAAGAAGCTAGCAGGAAAGCGAGCAAAGTAAATAGATATGAACTGCTCAAGGCTAAAACCAGTGATGTCAATGAGATCCAAACAGTTAGATTTGTGACTTCTTACAATAACCAGGCTTGGGAAGTAAAAGGTGTTTGAAAACGTTTTGGCACGTTTTGAAGACAGATGATACATTAAGGAACTTTGTAGGAGAAAATCCTAAGATCACTTTTAGAAAATGTATCTCTCTGAAAGATATGTTGTGCACTAGCATGGTACAATCCCCAATAGATTCAAATCAGATTGAAGGGTTTTACACTTGTGGAGAGTGCAAAGCATGTAAAAACAGTGATAGTTGTAAACAAATATAACTATCAAAGAACCTAAAGCCATTTATCATCAAGAAACACCTAACTTATTACTCTGACTATTGTGTCTATGTATTGATATGCCCATGCAAATTAATCTACATAGGGAGCATAATTCATAAAGTTAAGAAGCGCATCTTTGAACACATGTGAGCAATAACTAGAGAGGATAAGCAATATCCTATAGCAAGGCATTTCAAAGAAAAACATAGTAAAGATGCGAAGCTATTGAAATTTTGTGCCTTAGACGGAATAACAATTTCAGAGAGAGGAAGCATCAAAGTGCGAGAACTGTGCAGGTTAGAATCAAGGATGATTATAAAATATGAGAGCATGCATCTTGAAGGTCTGAACAAAGATGAGGAATTGTCCATTCATTTGGTCTGAGATGTGTATAGAACCACGAATGCTTCCTTCAATTGTTTGATTTTGATAAAATCTCTTTATATCTTTTGTACAAGTTTGTGGATTTTATTAGCAACAGTGCATTATTTTACTTTGTATTTTATAGGAGACCCACCCATCATTGTACATGAAAGAAGAAGGCAAAAGAGCGAAAATATCATGGTCAACCGCTATAGTTGAAGAAATTTCATACTATTGTAATATATAAGGGAATCAACGCCCACTTGGGCAGAATTGATCATAGACGTGAGCAATGATTGAAAGCAGTTTCAGCCCACTTGGGCAGTATGGACATTTGTAGCAAGAACAGAGTTAAAATTCACTTTGGTGATCATTGCCCACTGGGGCACAATAATGGGTTAGTTGGTACATATGGCGATTTACTGAGTAAGAATACTAGCGGTCTAAATATGGTTTTATTACAATTAAACACATATTGGTAAACAGTATGCCTATGTCAGCAGTACCAAAATTACTGAACTGAAAATATGTAACACTAATATGCAACAAAATTTGTCTTATTTTGAATAAGAATTTATAATTGAGACGTTTTGAACAAATTCTATGAATACAATGACAAGGTATAATGAATTATCATGTGGAATTGACCATGAAAAATAGCCGCCTGTTTTCTAAAGAGTATGATGGATTTGGTAGTCCTATTTGTATGTCTATAATTGTAGCACTATATTGGTGATGGTTGAAACAAACACTGTAAACCCGTGAACAAGGAGCGGCTGCTCCGAAATGCATCTGGCATTTTTGCTGGTGTTAATTTAATAAAACAGCACACTGAAAGGAAAAAAATGGCGTTTTTGCTGGTGTTAATGTAACAAAACAACACATTGAAAGGAATTTGGGCCCCGGCTTTGATTTTCACGAAAGACAGAAAAACAAAAAGGATTGATATATATATATATATATATATTTTTTCACTGAAACAAACAAAGGTTTCAGGGATGTTATAGTTAGGCTGACATTTCACCCGTACAAAACCAGAGAAATTCAGCAGTTATAGTTAGCTGAGCTAACTATAACTTGCACTCCCGCAATGCACTGCTTATCACCGCACTTATTACATCAATCATAACATGGTCAGTGACATCACTGATGACATCTCAAATGAAATCACTGTTGACATCATCCAGTGACTGTGAGTGTTTTTAAAATATTCATGAGTGTTATATATACATACCAAGGTGTATTGATGAATCAGTAGGTGTATGAGTGCCTGTATCAGTGATTCAGTAGGTACATAACTGACTGTATAAGTGAGTGGGGTGTCTCAGTGAATGTATGGGCAACTAACTAAGTTGTGCAAATGTCTGTATCAGTTTGTCATATTGTGTCTAAGTGGCTGTATGGGTTGGTGAGTGGGTGCATGAGTGGGTGTATGGGTGATTGGTTGTCTGAGTACCTGTATGGGTATATGAGTGTCTGTGTGGGTAGGTGAGAGGGTGTGTGAGTGCCTGAATGGATGATTGAGTGGGTGAGGGAATCAGTGGGCATATGGGCTAGTGAGTGTATAAGAGAAGGACTTTATAAGTGTGTCTATGGCTGTGTTGGTAAGTGAATTTGATTTTGATTTGATTTGATTTGAATTGTTATTTATAAAGCGCAGCGAATGCCGAGGCGTCTTGGCGCTAACTGTGATACATGGGTAGTTGGAGCCTGAGCCTGGGTGTTTTAATTTTTAGCAAATAGCCAAGTTTTTAAATCTTTCCTGAACCTCATCCGATTCGATTGGCAACGCAAAGTGGATGGCATCTGGTTCCAAAGTTTTGACGCACAAAAAGACCATGTGCGGCCCCCCCATCTTACATTGCGTGTTTTTGGAACACAAACAAGGCCCTCCGTAGAGGATCTAAGAGTTCTTACTCGAAGATACATAGTAAAGAGTTTCCGCACCTCCCCAGAAAGGCCTCCATGGAGGGCCTTATGTACTAAGCAAAGAGCTTTAAAATTGGCTCTTTGATGGACAGGGAGCCAATGTAGTGCTCTAATGGCCTCTGAGGTGGGACGACCCTTGGGAATATTCATGAATAGTCTAGCCGCTGCGTTTTGCAGTGATTGTAGCTTCCTCTCCTGTGCTTTGTCAATACCCAAAAAAAGAGCGTTGCAATAATCCAATTTAGATGCGAACAATGGAACTACAGCTGTCTTTTGAAGCTCAGGCGCTATAAACGGGAATATTTTCCTCAATGTTTTTAAGAGGAAAAAGCAGGAGGAAGTTACTTGGTTGACATGGGCGGATTGATTAAGCTGTTCATCTAAGGTCACCCCTAAATTTTTAACTTTAGTAACGGGGTAGGACAAACTCCCGCCTCCGTGGGCCACCAGTTGGTGTTCCATAATGGTGGTCCTTTACCGAATTCTAGGACCTTGGTTTTATCCGTGTTTATTTTCAAAAAATTTGAGCTCATCCAACACATGATATCTTTCAAACATGCATGGAAGCCAATGGCTACTGTGTCTGAAGATTTGGCAACTGAGATGGTAAGCTGTGAGTCATCGGCATACATGATCACCGAAAACCCATGTTTCCTGACCAAGTCGGCCAATGAGGACACATATATGTTGAAGAGGGTTGGGGACAAAGCAGATCCTTGCGGAACACCACATGGGAGTTGGAAAGTTCCAGACTGTGTATTCTCCCAATGTATATTTTGTTCTCTTGTTTCTAAGAAGGAGGAGAGGAGATTCAGAGCGATATCATCTACCCCTATCTCTTTCAGACGCTGCACCAACACCTTATGATTTACCGTGTCAAACGCCGCTGAAAGGTCTAATAGGACCAGAATTGCTCTGCCACCTCCATCCACTATCCTCCGAATCCCCTCTGTGGCCAGCACCAACGCTGTTTCTGTCGAGTGACAAGGCCTAAAGCCATGTTGTGTGCGGTCTAAAAGAAGGTTATCTTCTAGGTAGTGAATTAACTCCCTATTTATGGCTCTTTCCAGAATTTTTGCTGGTAGCGATAGTCAGGAAATTGGCTGATAGTTTTCTGGTTCTAGTGGGTCCAAGGCTGGCTTTTTAAGAAATGGCCTTATACAGGTCTTTTTCCATGCATCAGGATATTTCCCTGTTTCAAGGACTTGGTTTAAGAGAGGGGTAAGGTGTGTACTGATGACCTTGGGGACCAGATGAAGGACTGCTGGGGGGCAAGGATCATTTGGAGAACCGGATTTGGTGGATATCAGGAGGTCATGGACCTCCTCCACAGTAAGTGTCCTGAAGCGTGCAAGTCTGCCACTTGCTGCCCATACATTTATATTTGGAGGATTACTATCTGGCATAGTATTGGCCAAGTTTAAAAGATTATCATAGATCACTTGTACTTTGTTTTGAAAGGAATTGGCCATCATGTTGCAGAAGGCTTGGTCTGGTCTGAACTTAACTGTGTGTTGAGGTGTATGTACAGTTTTAAACAGTTCCTTTGAGTAATGTGTTGCATCGCTTATTTTAGCAGTAAAATAAGCCCTTTTGGCTTTGATGATAGCCTGCTTATATTCCTCCAGACATTGATTATTGACTAACTTATGCTCCGTACTATAATCTGTTCTCCAGATCCGTTCCGTCCTTCTACATTCCATTTTTATAATTTTTACCTCCGGACTGTACCAGGGTGCTGTTGCAGTTGCTCTTCTGATGGTTTTATTAATTTCAGGGGCGACATTATCTACAGACGTTCTAATCCAGTTATCAAATTGGCTGGCTGCTATATCATTGTCACTATTTAAAACGAATAGGCCCGAACTCAACGCCTGTTCCAGGTCAGCCTTTTTTACCTTTTTCCATTTCCAGACCTGCAGGTTCGTGGTGGGAAAGGACTGAGGTAGGGTAAATGTTTTATTGATCACCTCCAAAAAAATTGCTCTATGGTCAGTCCAAGGTAGGGATAACGTTTTTGTTATGCCTGATTGGTTTGTAAAAATCCCATCCAATGTGTGACCTGCTAAATGTGTGGGTTCCAGTATAATTTGGGAGAGTTCATACGCTGCCAAATTATCCACAAGTCTTGCCGCATCTAGATTGGTCTCTAATTCAAGGTGATAATTAAAGTCCCCCATGATGGTGAAAAAGTCAGAATCCAGACTTGACTCTAAAAAATTTAAAATGGCCTGCGAGAACACCATTCTAGGTCCCGGCGGCCTATAGACAAGTAGCCCTTGGAATGTGAAGGAATCATTAAATTTCAATGAAAACATTAATGCCTCAGCTGGAAGCACCATTATAGCCTTGTGGCGCAATTTTAGATTGTCTCTATAAATTATGGCTATACCCCCACCTCTGCATTCTATCCTATCAAGTTGCACCATTGCATAGCCTAGGGGAAGGGCCATATTCCAGTCTGGGTCTGAGCTGGCAGTCCAAGTCTCAGTTAGAAAAACAATATCCGGGTTTTCTAGTTGGAGGAGACATTCTAATTGGTATTTATGTTTCACAAGTGAACGTGTGTTCAATAATATGCATGACAAAGTTTGTATTGACTTCACCCTCGTCTTACCCTTCATAAGGCCATTATTGCCGCCTGGCCCTTGTGGAGGAGCTTGTCGACTATCTTGACCTTTATTATCTTTGAAAGGGTCTTTACTGCCTATGTCTAGTAAGGTGGAATCCTTCCCCTCCATCCCCATGATAGAGCAAAACGGAACCCACAGCCCTGACATTTGTAGGTGCTTGGTCTTATCCCCTCCTTCTAGCTATTACATGTCAAACACTCACCAGTCTGCAGATCGTAAAGTTGTTGTTGGCTATATTTATGGATGGAAACACAACCAGGGGTCCTGGCGCTGGATGCGCTCTGGGCGCCGACGGGCGCCGACGGGTGCAGATGGGCTTGCCTTTGGCACGGCGCGCCCGCTGCGTGCGCCCGCTGCGCGGTCAATCCAGCGCAATATTTAACGTCATCATGGGGAGTAAAAGAACTAGACCGCTGACCCTTGAATTAGCGGGCTCGCTCTAACAGGCGGCACCGCGGGTCTCCAGTCGATTAGCTTTTTAAAATCAGGTTAATTTAATTTTTAATACACAGTCCTGAAACACAGTTTTTCAAATTTTTCCATAAATGTGCAAAATGCAATTTTAGCAGCAGCACACGCAGCAACACACATTCAGTGACTCCAAGCCACGTCTCGAATGGAGGTGTCAGTGGTATATGGGTGAGTAAGTGGATATGTGAAAGGCAGTAGAGGTGAGTGTTCAAGTATATGAGTGGCTGTATGTGTGAGTGAGGGATTGTTGTAGTGGCTGTATGGGTTAATGTGTGTGTGTGTGAGGGGCTGTATGGGGGAGTGAGTATGTGTTAGTATCTGTATGAATAAGTGAGTGGGTATGTGTATAACTGTATAGATGAGTAAATGGCTGTCTGATTGACTCTATAGGTGAGTGAGTAGGTGTGTGAGTGCTCTATGAGTGACTGGCAGTGTGCGAGCTGCTGTGTGGCTGTATGAGTAAATATATCAGTGGCAGTATTAGTAAGTGAGTTGGTGTATGAGTGGCTATATGGGTAACTGAGAGGATATGTGTGTAGACCTATGAATCAGTGAGTGGGTGAGTAAGTACTGGTATTGGTGTGTCAATGTTTTTGAGAATGGTAGTGTGAATGTTGGAGTGGGTATATGAAAGGTTATATTGAGGTGTGAGTGAGTGTGTCAGAGATTATGTGGATGATGTCATGAGTGATGTAATATGTGAGGTGATAAGCAGTGCATTGCGGAGGTGTGAGTTATAGTTAGCTCAGGTAACTATAACTTCTGAATTTCTCTGGTTTTGAATGAGTGAAATATCAGCCTAACTATAATGTCCCTGTAACCTTTGTTTTTTTCAGTGAATTTCTAAGGTTTTTTAACTGCTAATTCCTAACTATAACGTCCCTGTAGCCTTTGGTTTTTTCAGGGAATTTCTATGGTTATTTTAAATTATTTTTCTTAATTGTAACATCCATTTTTGAAAGTGAACCATTAAGATTTTCGTATTTCTTTCTATTATTGAATATTGTATGTTATATTTAAATACCACTGATTTTTAGGTCGAGCATTCGAGACCTCTTGTATATACTTTAGTACACACTTACATGTGTATGTACTTTGTGGGCTCTGGAGATCAGCCATAGGGCTTGTCTGCTTCTGCTTAAAGACTTTCTTTCTGTTCAACTGCCTCTATTTAACTGTCTCGATAGAAAATTACCAATAGAGGTCAGTAAAATACTAGAACTGCTTTCTGCTTGTTAAACTGCCTCTATTTAACTGTCGGGATAGAAAAGGACCAGTAGAGGTCAGTAAAATACCAGAATAGCTTTCTGCTGAGGGACTTTCTTTTTTTTATTTTTGTGGCAACTGCCTCTATTTAACTTTCTTAATAGAAAACGACCGCAGAGATCAGTAAAATACCATAATCACTTTAGCATTTTCTAGATTCCAGTCCGTAGAAATTGTTCCCATACCTGGCATGTCACGCAGTTTGTTGCTTACTTTCCCTTCATGCTAAAGAACAGTAGATGTTCCAGCACCCAGGCTAATGTGCTGCATAGCTAAATACATATATGGTCCCAAAGGCGAGACCGATTGCATTGCAAATGCTTGTTGGATTTGGTATGTGTTTATCAGAAAGTGCATCAATAACTGATTTTATTTTTAGAGTTGGCACAACATTATCGCATTTACTGTAAAGAATCTGTGATCAGTAAATGTATTTCACATACTGAAAAATACACTTTAAGACATTTTTTAAATAAAGTTTAAGCCTAAATATTTAGTAAGATATTGTTTTAACTTTTGTTTCTGTGATCAATTTAGAAGGAAACCACCTTTGCAAAAAAAATTATATTCGCGACTACTGACATCATTGCGGTGCTGTCGATTGTGGTGAAGAGTGCATGCTTTGTACAAAGTGTAAAACATATATATTGACACATTCTATGACTGCATGCATCACTGTATCACTAAGTCCAGCCATGGCCTGTGCAGGTAAGGGCGGTGGGGCGGTAAGGCCAGCTCGGGGGGATTTTAACGGACGATGACAAGGGAAAATTAAATAAATCCCCCTCACTGGGCCCCACCTCCCCTCCGCTCTTATCTTCACAGGCCGTGGCTGAATAAGTCTCTCATTCACTGTATAAGTATTTGAGGAGACGGTGCATCAGTCTTTCAATACTTCTGTAATAAAATGCGTAACTCCCTCAGTACATCTATGAGTGGATGCATCGGTGTCACAATGGGTCTGTGATTGGTTGTGTAGGTCTCTCACTCAATCTGTGAGTAAGTGCATGAGTGCCTTTGTGCATTTGTAATTATGTATATGACTGTTTGACTAGATCTGTGAGTGGATACATGAGTGTCTAAGTGGGTGTCTGAGTGGGTCTGTGAGTAAGTGCATGAGTCTCTCAGTTTGTCTATGACTGGCAGCGTAACTGTCTGAGTGGTTCTGTCAGTGAGTGCATGAGTCTCTGAGTGTGACTGTGAATGGGTACATGAGTCTCTGAGTGTATAACTGACTGGGTGCATAAGTCTCTGAGGTGGTCCATGAGTGGCTGTGTGAGTGACTGTATGGGTGTGTGAGTGTCTGAGTGAGTCCATGAATGGATATACGAGTGTCTGAGTGGATTTGTGAGTGGGTGTATGATTGTCTCAATGGGTCTGTGAGTGAGGGCATAACTCTCTGAGGGGGTGAATGAATGGGTACATGCATGAGTTTCTGAGTGGGTCTGTGACTGGGAGGGCGAGTGTCTGGGTGGCTCTGTGAGTGGATGCATAAGTCTTGACTGGGTGAGTGAGTGGGTGCATGTATATCTGAGTGAGTTTGTGAGTGGGTGTGTGAGCTTCTGATGTATGAGTGAGTGAATGACTGAGTCCATAAGTCTCTGAGATGGTCTGTGACTGAGTGTGTCTGTGAGTGGGTATGGGAGTGTCTCAGTGGGTCTGTGAGGAGATATGTAAGTATGTGAATGGGTATGGAAGTAGGTGCATAAGTCTCTGAGTGTGTCTGTACATGGGTTTGTGACTCTTGGAGTGAGTCTGTAAGTGGATGCATGAGTATCTGAGTGGGTCTGTGAGTGGGTGTAAGAGTCTCTAAGTGGGCATGAGATGGTATGCATGAGTCTATGAGTGGTTCTCAAAGTAGGTGCATGAGTCTCTGAGTGGGTTTGTGCATGAGTGCAGCACTCTCCAAGTGAATCTGTAAGTGGGTGCATGAGTACCTGAATGGGTATGTGAGTGGGTATGTGAATATCTGAGTGGGTATGTGACTGAATGTATAAGTGTGTGAGTGGGTATGTGAATGGGTATATAAGTGTCTGAGTGAGTTTGTGAGGTCATACATGAGTGTGTGACAGTGACCGGTGCGTGAGTACGAATATATATTTTTAATATATTTTTCACTAATATTCGTGATGACATCGCAATATTCAAGATGTCCTCAAGACAGTACACAGGGGGCAGCGCTGGAGATTGCGTTGTCCTCACGAATATCAGCCGCGATAAAAAATATCAATTTTTGACACATAACTTGTATCACTAATATACCTATTTCTCAAACATGGGGTCAGAATATTTCCACCCTGACCCCTTATGTGGGCTTTCACACAAATCTTTAGCATTCCGGTCTGCGTGTGCATCCACGATTAATCTGGAAACTATCAAGAAATATCCACAGCCAGAGATATATCTATAATTTTCAGCCTAAATTTCTCAAAAACTATTAGATGAATTTGCACCCAATAGCAAAAAGCACAATCTGCATAACACCATCTACCTTTCTGACACATTTGGTGTCATTCAGTCCAGCGGTTTGGGCTCTAGGTTCGACAAAGTGTTCCTATGGGAATTAACATTACAAATGAACCATTTTTGCTTGCACCTATTTCCCACTTCATGGATCACCCCCAAACTTTTCCATAAGAATCAGAACCTACTCTGACACTTTTTTGGGGAAACTTTCATGAAGATTGATCAAACAACGCCAAAGTGATAGTCAAAAAATGTTTTTCCTATGGAAACTTGGTCCTGTCTATGACTATCTACTGGCAACTGCCAGTAGGCAACATATGTATGTTTATATATGTATCAAACAAACAATAAAACACAAATGTTAAAAGGATGTTAAAGTTAGGAAATAGAATTTTAAAAAACCTTATAAATTCACTGAAAAAAACATAGTTATGTCATCAGACTTAATTTGGTTGGATGAGAGGCAATGTATAGAAAACAAACATTTAGGCACATATGAATATGTAAACACAGGCAATTACATATGAATCAATTTATGGGATGTCTTTATTCTCTGTTGTGCTTCACAAGGTATAAACAGCCAAAGCGTTTCGCCCAAATATGGACTTCTTCAGGGCAGTAAAATATGTAAGGAAAGGCGTATATCCAAGAAAGATGATTTGAGATGAATCCTAATACATTTACTATAAGCTCGTGGTAGAGCGAGAAAGAAGACCAGACGAAAGTGTAGCTGGCACTCCAATGTTCAGTCCACACTGGGTTCAGTATTACCGGCGTGGTAGTTGCCAGTGACCGGATAACAATTAATTACGATTTTGAAGGTGGCATTCACCGCATGTTGAAACCCCGTGCCTGGTCCGTTAGGGAAGTCAGTAGACCTGGTCGGTAGTATTCATATGTGCCTAAATGTTTGTTTTCTATATATTATATATATATATATATATATATATATATATATTTTTTTTTTTTCTGTGACTCAATTCAAGCTGAGTCATATGAGGGCTATCAAAACCTGCTGGTTTCAAGTGGGGCAGACAATCAGATCTCAGCATGAGATTGGGAGGGGTCGCGGTTCCTCCTTGTCCCTAGATATGTAACTGGAAATTTCTTTAATTAACTTTGCAACTACTGAACTGATTTACATCAAATGACAAAAAGGCACTTCCCTGATCCAACATCTACCATCATGCCAAATTTGGTGTGATTTTGTTCAGCAGTTCGGGCTGTAGCCTTGTCTAAAGTTCCTATGGAAATGAACAAGGGGAAAACGTGTTTTGGGACGCCCCTTTTTTTGGCCTCCGTTTGATGGATCACCCTGAAACTTCAAAGATAACATCTGAATTGAGCGCTGAACTACTTTTCAAAATGTCGTGAGGATTCATCAAACTACACCAAAGTTATTGGCAAAACAAAAAAACGATCTTCCTATGGAGACTTCATCCTAACTATAACGACCTACTGGTGAGAAGGTAATATATATCTGACCTACTGGTGGTCGCCAGGAGGTAGTTATAGTTAGGACTTAGTCTCCACAGATGAAGTGTTTTTGTTTTGTTAATAATGTTGGCACCGTTTGATGAATCTTCACGAAATTTTCGAAACTAGTGTGCCATCACTTCAGCTGCTGTTTTGAAAGTTTCAGTGTGATTAGTCAAGCATGGGCCGAGAAAAAAGGGGGTCCCAAAACTCGTTTTCCCAATGCAATTTCCCTTAGTAATTATAAACATGAATACAGGCCGAACTGCTGAACAGAATTACAGAAAGCTAATCTTGGTCCAGAAAAATCTCTTTTTGTGTAATTATGTGTCTATCTGTTCCGTAGTTATTAAAGAAAAAAGATTTTTATATCTAGGGATGCGAATCCTCTTCAGATGTGCTGCCAACACTTCATCCAGGAATTGCTGGCAACCATCTTGGGCCTTGGACTCTGCTGAGACCCAAGAAAAAACATAAAAAAATAGAGATGGGGCAGGGTATTCCTACCCTGACCCCTAGTTCGGGTGGTGGGAGTCCAAAAATGTTTTCTTTTAAATTTTAACGCAAATTCATGGAGGAGCCCTGATAACAAGGTCAAATAAAAAAAAGCAAGCACGGACTCCCACACTTGCCATTTTATGGGTAATTATCTTCATAATTAGGGAGGAGGGTGTGTGTGGCTCCCCACCCAAGGATGATTTGATACTCAGGAATCACATCCTCCGGGGCCATGCCTTAATGGAAAGTGGTTGGGGCACATGGCCCCCCTCCCGGGGCGATTTCAGCCCTGGATATCACTGCCCCCGGGGCCTGGCCATTCAAACTGAAGCGGAGGGGTCCACAAGGAATCCCATTCCGGGCCAATTTCGGCCCCGGGGACTGCCATCCCCAGGGCCAGGCCATCTAAAATAAAGGAATGAGGCATGCAGCCCCCCACCTCGGCCAATTCTGGCCTTGAGGACGACAACCCCTGAGGCTTGGCTGTGCACAAAAAATCGAGGGGGGGATGCAACCTCATTCCCAAAGCCAATAAAGGCTCTGGGGAACCCATCCCCCAGGGCCGCCCCAGCTATGTCCTGGAGTGCCCAACCCCGGGACATAGTGGTGCGAACAGGGAAACCTGTGTTTGGTCTCATTTGGAGGGAGCAATTTAAAGCTCCTGCTGAGCGCAAGCTAACACTAAGCCTGCTCCCAGTGGATGGAAACATTAAAATGCTCCTGTCCACTGAGAGTGGACTTTTCATCTGATTCACTTCCGGCTTTGAAGCGGGCAGGGAACCAGATGAAAAAGCTGCGGCTACCCGCAGCGAGATACATTTTTAGCTGTTCTCTACAGGCGAGATCAATGCAGGCTCCTCCTGGAGGCCGGGAGCCATCGGGGGCTGCGGGGGCATTGGGGCTCCTACCCTGGACCCCAAAAATATGAAGTGGGTGCCCTGGGTGGGCTTCAGGGCACCCACAATTTATTGGCCAGTCCACAAGGGTCCCCTGGGCTGAAACCAGACTGGGGAGGTGGGCCGCACAGCTGCCCCCACCTTGTTGAATTAGCTGGGCGCCAGCAGATGGGGTCCACGGGACAAAAATTGGCCCAGGAAGGGGGACCATGTGGCTCTCCTCCCCTGTTATTAATTATCTAGGTCCTGGGGGTTTGGTCCTTGGGGCAAAATCGGCCTGGGGAGGTGGCTGCATGCCCCTCTCTCCCTTTAAAATGTGGCCAGGCACTGGATGAATGGGTCCCCTGGGCCACAAATCGGCCCACGGAAGGCTGGTACATGCCCCGTTTCCCCATTTACAATGTGGCCAGGCCCTGGGAGATAGTTCCCCGGGGCCACAATTGGCCCAGGGAGTAGGCTGCATGACCCCCTTCTCCATAATTTAAGTGGTAGACCCTGGGGGATGGTATACCCAGGTCAGAAAACGACCCGTGTAGGGGGACCATGTACCCCTCCCCTAAAAAAATGTGGTGGGTCCAGGGGGAATGGGGTTTCTGGGGCTGAAATCAGCCCAGGGAAGGGGGATGCGTGCCCCCCTCTGGGATTGAGTACCTCTGGAAGGGAGGACACAGGGCCTGGCCACAGGTCAGACACTACAGCCAACCCTCCGCTGCACATGGCTGAAGCTTGTGCACAGCTTGCGGTTGGCAGCATGCAGGGGTTTGGTGGGGGTTGACTGTAGGGCCTTGCCGTATGTGGAGTGGGTTTGGCTGCATGGAGGGGTTTCGACCCAGGTGTCCTACGGTGACTACAACTTGTGCCCCAGCCTTGCAGTTTTCTCATCAATAATTTTATTGCAAACGTTGCAATGATATTATCACTGATGTCATAGAAGATGTCATGAGTTAATGTAATATGTGGTGAGGGCATAAGTTACATTCACCTTAAGACACGGGTTATTTGAGATAATTATAACTATGACTCATGAATTTCTGTGGTTTTTAGAGTTAAAACGTTACTTTGCTACTGAACATTTCACTTAACTATAATATTATTTGAACTTTTTTTCTCGACTTTTTTTAATATAAAGTAATATTTTATTACTATATGTAAATCAAACCTCCTGCCTGTGACCAGGTCCTGCAGCCAACGCCCCACATGCAGCCAAATCAACACTGTGCACAGCCTTTGGCCATGTGCGGTCAGAGGTTGGCCACAATGCCTGGCATGTGGCTAGGTGCTGTGGCTAAACCCCCAAGGCAGCCAACCCCATGCTGCGTAGGACCTTCGGTCATTCATCACAGGGGTTGGCCATAGGGCCTTGCCACATACCAGGCCCCGTGACCAGCCCACCCCATAGGTAGCAAGCCCCACCCGGCACAGTGCCTTTGGATGTGCATGGCAGGGGTTTGACCACGGGACTTGTTTGCCCCTGCAGGCAGTCAACCCCATGCTATGCTCAGCCTTCACCTGCCAACATTAGGGGGTTGAGCCTTTGGCGACGTGGTATAGGGTTGGCTTTCGGGCAACATGGACCTCCTCCACCAGGGCCAAAATATATATATTACGGAGATGGCCATGCAACCCCCCCTTGCTAAGTCTTAAGAAGCTCAAGGGATCCCATCCCCCACGCCCAAATTCAAACAAAATGTAGATAGGTCTGCTCACTCCCATCCCAACCTTGTCAGCATCTGGGGACCCCATCCCCCAGGGTCAAAGCTAATAAAAAAAGGGGGTTTGGGCCATGCACCACCCCTCTCCAAGTCTTATTAGGCCCCGGGCCCCTATATCTGGGGTCAAAAATATTAAACAGGGGAGGGGCAGGTGGCCCTCTCTCGCTGGGCCTTTTTGGTCCCCAGGAACCCCATGCCCCAGGCCAAAAATAATAAAAGGGGGAGAGCCACTGACTCCCCTTCTTAATTCTTATTAGGCCCTGGGGACCGCATCCCCCAGGGCAGGATAATTAATAAAGGGAGGGGTGTGCATGCCCAAAGCCTAATTAGTCACCATGGACCCGTTCACCTGGGGCTGAAATATCAATAAAAGGGCATCTCCAAGCCTATTTTGGCACTGGGGACCCAATCCCCCATGGCCTTACTCCCAGCAGGAGGGAGAATTTATTTATGCTGCTCTCTGAAGGCGGGAGCAATCTGCTGATCAATTTCCCTGCCCACATCAGTGTTGGCAGGGAAACTGATCTCAAGTCTGGTCCCAGCCAGTGGGAGATTTTCAAAAGCTTTTGCCCACTGCGAGCAGACTTTGAGTTTGCTCCCATTTGGCTGGAGATTTGAAAATGTTCCTACCAGGAGGAAGCAAACATATGTTTCCCTGCCCACACCAGTGCAGGCAAGGAAACTACTGTGTCCTTGGGGTGGACTCCCTGGTAAACAGTATGTGAGCCGGCCCCGGTGGAAGGGGTCTCCCAGGGCATTAAAGGCTCAGGATGGAGGGCTGGGTTGGCCCCCTCACTTTTAATTTAAGAAGCAGCCCTGGAGGATGGGGTCCTTGGGCCTTTCAAAGGCTTAGGGAGGGGGATCTTGTAGCCAACCCTCCCCTTAAAATATGCTTCGGCCCCAAGGGGATGGGTTACCATGGACAAATCCGGCTTATTTAAATTGTGCCCTGGGGACGTAAAAGTGGTTCGGGATGGGGGCCACATGCCCACTTCCCTTTAATAACTACTTTAGGCCCCAGGGGATGGGGGTCCTCGGGCTGAAAACGGCTTTGGGAGGGGGGCTATGTGCCCTGAACCCCCCAAAAAACAGGCATAACTCTTCTGGTCCTGGCCCTCTTAAACCTTTTTTTTTTTTGATTTAGGACTGAGTCCAGCATCCTAAGATGGCTGCCACCACTTCCTTTTTGAGGTGGTGGCAGCCAGTCAGATCTCAGTTTGAGATCTGCCAGCTCTGCAGATCCTACGCTGCATGATATGCTATTTCTTTTAACATCAATTTCTCCAAAACGAATGACCGGACTTATAGCAAAACTCAAAAGCACTGCTTTTGGGCCAAGATCTAGCTTTCTACCAACCTTGGTGTACAGCACTTTGTGCTTCAGCTGTTTCTAAAGTTCCTATGGAAAAATGAAATGGGAAATCACGTTTTGGGACCTCCACTTTTTCTTGGCCCTCACTTGATGGATCATCCTGAAATTCTCCATGGGCAAATAAATCAAAATGAATTTATTTTTAGAAAGTTACATTGAGATTTGTTAAATGGGACCAAAGTTGTTAGCAACACAAAAAATGCAA
The DNA here is from genome assembly GCF_964204655.1 of Triturus cristatus. Taxonomy (NCBI): domain Eukaryota; kingdom Metazoa; phylum Chordata; class Amphibia; order Caudata; family Salamandridae; genus Triturus; species Triturus cristatus. The sequence goes on from NC_140588.1 coordinate 377,262,599, forward strand.
AATTGTAACTATAAAAACCTAGTTCACTGAAAAAACCATAGGTTTCAGGGATGTTATAGTTAGAAATTAGAATTAAAAATAAACCATAGAAATTCATTGAAAAAAACACAGGTTTCAGGGACTTTATAGTTAGTTGGACATTTCACTTGTACAAAATCAGAGAAATTCAGCCATTATAGTTAGTTGGGCTAAGTATAACTCGTGCCCCCGCAATGCACTGCTGATGACATCACATATTACATCACTCATGACATGGTCAGTGACATCACGGATGACATCACTGATGACATCTCAAATGACATCACTGATGACATCACTGACGACATCATCCAGCGACTGTGTCTTTCTGTAAAGTTTAAATATGTTTTATGTATATATATATGTATATAGGCCAAGGTGCATTGAAGAATGAGTGGGTGTATGCCTATCTGAAAGGATGATTTAGTAGGTGAGTGACTGACTGTATAAGTGAGTGATTAAATGTGTCTTACTGAATGCATGGGTTAGTGACTAAACTGTGTGAATGTCTGTATCAGTCTGTCTGTTGGTGTGTAAGCGGCTGCATGGGTTGATGAGCGTCTATATGGGTTATTGATTGGTTGTCTGAGTATCTGTATGGGTGCCTGAGTGTCTGTGTGGGTGTGTGGGGTGTGTGTGACTCCCTACATGGATGTGTGAGTGGGTGATTCACTGGGTGTATGGGTTCAAGAGTGCACCAGTGAGGGGCTGTATAGGTGGGTGAGTGTGTGTATGGGTGTGCTGGTGAGTGAATGGATGTCTCAGTGGTACATGTGTGAGTAAATAAATATGTGAAAGGAAGTATATGTGAGTGTTGGAGTATATAAATTACTATATGTGAGTGTGAGCGATTGTGAGACTGGCTGTGTGGATGAGTGTGTGCTTGTGTCAGTGATTGTATAAGAGAGTAAGTATGTGTTAGTATCTTTATGAATAAGTGAGGTGGTGTGTGTTTAACTCTATAGGGGAGTAAATGGGATTGTGATTGATTCTTTGCATGACTGACTAGCTGTGTGAGTAACTCTATGGGTGAGTGGCAGTGTGTGAGTGTCTGTACTCGTGTATGAGTGCAAATGATATTGGCTGTATTGATGAGTGACTGCATGTATGAGTGACTGGATGGGTGAGTGAGTGGATGTGTGTGTAGACCTAGGAATCAGTGAGAGGGTATGTAGTAGCCATCTATATGTAGCAATGTGCCAGTATAAAGAAGATGACCGAGCAAAACTATTTGAGAAATGGAGAACAAAGCTAAACTTAACAGAGAACGAGGGTGAAAAATCGCTAAAATTAGCAAACACAACACTAAGAGTAGCAAATCTACAAACCCAACACTACAAGACTTTCTTTGAACTATATCATACTCCTTATAGGATAGCTCGGTGGGGGGGAACAAGCGGTATAATTTGTCCAAGGTGTCAAAGTACGCAGGCAGATATAATACATATGTTTGCCGCGTGCCCTAAGTTAGATCCCTTCAAACGATCAATAGAACAATTTCTGGATAGAGCACTCGGGATATCTATTAGCTTAACAAATGAAGTTATGGTTTTAGGGGTAGCAAGGGAAGGCACTGAAATATTCTTCCAAGAATTTATATTCCTGGCTATGACTTTAAGTCGGCTGTGTATAGCGGCCTTATGGAAAGATCCGAATCCGCCTGTGTTTCAGCAGTGGCTGTCGCGGCTGCTAGCTATATATACCTTAGAGAAGGCTCTGTATGATAAAAAGGGATGGAAGTTGAAGCAAATGGGTAAGCAAATCTGGGCACCCGTTGCTGAATGGAGATTAAGGATGGAGGGATAGTTAGATCTCGAATGTTTGATATGCATATTTGTTGATTATTTTTTCTTGTTTTTTGCGCTATTTTGTGTATTATTTTTTCATCAATAGTAGAATATATGAGTTAATGTAATTGGATGTGATTTGTATACATTATTTGTATTGTATTATTATTTTTTTCTTTTTGTTTTGAATGCTGCATCAATAGTGCTTTAATTTTGATGATGATTCAATTAAAAAAAAAAAAAAAAAAAGAGAGGTATGTAGTAATTGGTATTGGTGTGTTTATGGTTTCGAGAATGGTAGTCTGTATTTTAGAGTGGGTGTATAACAGGCTATATTAAGGTGTGAGGAGGTGCATTAAGTTATCACATGGATGATGTCATCAGTGATGTCATGAGTGATTAACTCACAGCAAAGAGAGGTAGGAGGATTAAGTCCCGCTTCGACCTCCTTCAACAACTATGAAAGATAGAAGAGGGACTGTGTGCATATAAGATGCTAAAAGTCAGAGAAATGGGGGAATCACACAGGAGTGTTAAAACTGCCCTCACACACAGAAATCTGTGTCATGCTTCATCATAGGGCTGCTAACACACCTCCGTGCAGACCAACGCTGGATGTGGAGCAATAGGGAGGGGGAAGACAATACAACAAATGAATGGCAGATAATGTGGGGATCACAAGTGAAAATAAGTGCAGAAACAGTGATTTAAAACTGGCTACAGGGAGTCCCGTCTAACAATTTTTATACTGGGTATCCTGTCCAGAATAAAAAGTGGTCACACCTGGACCAGTGGATGGTGGCTTGGAAAACCTATTATGAGTTACCAACCCCTCCACTCCGCAAAAACCATCGACATGTTTCAGCCGGCACAATCTAATAACCCAGCTTTCATCAGGACTCACTACTAAATGATCCCAAAGGTACTAACCCTACCTCCTTAGTTCCAGGGGTGGAGAGAAGCAAACCTTGTTGAGTAACTTACTCTGAAAACATATGGTAGAGCGCCTTGCTCTCCAAAAAGAACCAAGTTCATATAAAATGTAAACTTGAACTGGTAGGGGAGCGAGGGCAGCTCCCTATAGTCACACTTTCATCAAGGTGAGCTGGGGCCCCTCCATGTGTCTCTCCCAGTGCCGTGTAGGTATGTCATGAGTGATGTCATTTGAGATGTCATCAGTGATGTCATGAGTGATGTCACTGACCATGTCATGAGTGATGTAATATGTGATGTCATCAGCAGTGCATTGCGGGGGCGCAAGTTATACTTAGCTCAACTCACTATAACTACCAAATTTTTCTGGTTTTGTACAAGCGAAATGTCCAACTAACTATAATGCCCCTGAAACCTGTGGTTTTATCAGTGAATTTCTTTGCTTTTTTAAATGCTAGTTTCTAACTATAATGTCCCTGAAACCTATGTTTTTTTCAGTGAATTTCTATGGTTTTGTAACTTTTAAAGTTCACATAATAATAAAAATAGAGGATGCACTTCCTTCCGGGAGAAACCCCATGAAAACGAGTGTTGAATCTTCAATCACATGGAGGTTGGGGAATTCCTTTTGTACATAACTGGCGCTAGCCGTAGCGCCACTTTTCAAGCACCACCAGCGTTCTGGCAGCACACCAGTTTACCGCAAATTGGATTTTGGATTTTGAAACAGGTGTGCCCCCATGCGAGGGTGAGGCAATGGAGAAGAGGAGAAGGCATGTGCAGAGGGAAAGGTTCGAACGTTGGGAGCCAAAGCTCCCCTGGCGGGGAATGGAACTCCTCTGCTAAAAAGCACACCCTCTCCCTGAAATTACCACCCTTGTGATGGAGCTGGGCACCGCAAACGGCACTGACTGAGGCAGCGGTGGTGTCATGGGATCCTACTACTGCTTATCGGAACCAGTTACATCAAACACACAGATTTAAGTTTTAAAACAGCAAGAAGTCGCCACAGTGAGTTCTCATTCCTTTTATTGGGATATTTGATATCCATAAATGAGTCGTCTCTGCGTGAGAAAGCAAGCTGTTATCGGAAATGCAGGTATGTGGAAGGAGCAAAGAAAACTACACAGAGAGCGTCACAGCTGAGAGTAATTTTGTCTAAATTGACAGAAATGCGTGACTTTTTGGTTTTAAATTAAGACTTTGTTGTGATGCTGTTCCACAGTTTATGGACTTTAATAAATCCAGTCCAGGTTTTGCAGGCAACATGAAAATGCATTATGGGACTTTTTAAGATAAAAAACAAACTGATGGACATATCTTTTTTAAACACAGCTAGTAAATATTCTCGAAGCAAGGGAACTTGCAGGACATTACTCAGTTGTGATTTCCTTTAATTAATTGCAGATAAGTTTGTGTATTCATATAATTATAATATTCCCGCATACAAGTGCATACCTTATCACTGTGGAAGGAAGTGCATCCTCTCTTTTTATTATTTTTTTAACTTAAAAAGAAGCACCAAAATGGCGCATAAACAGGTTGAGAAAGGCAGAGAGACTGCCGAAACTCGTCCCTGTAATGTTCGAGTGTATGATGTAACAGAGGCGATAAATGGAAGAAACCCCATGAAAACGAGTGCTGAATCTTCAATCACATGGAGGTTGGAGAATTCTTTTTATATATATCCTCTATTATCCATTTCTCGTAGCATGAGAGTTCTCACACTTTTATTATAGATTTTGACTGCACCATTATCCTGAATATCGCTCACCGTCAGTTTCCTTTATACCATTTTGAACGTTACGCAAATTGTTTTTTGTATTTCAATGATATACACTGTAACCCGGAGGGTTTTGAACAAATAGAGACTAACTAATTCCTTCCACCATAGATCTCGAAAATGTATCACAAGCCCACAGGGGCAGGATATTACGTGTGGAACCATAGTGCCCTTCCTCTTATCCTCACCTCATAATCAAACAGGCGCACTTCCCATAGCATCGGGAACTACATGCAAGGGACACTATACCCGTTTATTCGCTTAAAAAACCCCTGATGCAGCATTTGCCATTTTATGGGTCTCCTAATATGGGTGCAGAAGGCATGTAGGATAGGTCCTTAATTTTGTGACTGGAGGAAGGGACATCACACACACACGACCGATACTATGTTTATTTCTGTGGTTGATATCAGACCTACCCTCCATACGATGTCACGTTCACCTTGGCAGCTAGGAAACACTAGTGCAGACATATGTCTGTTTATGTTCTTTTCTTCGGTATCCCTTTTTTATTAGTTGAGTGACCAACTTAACTCATATTATTTTCAGCAATGGATCACAAATGTTAGCTGTTTATGTTCAGGCTATCTGTGTATGTATATACCTTTTCCATGCTGTATCTAAGTTTATGCACTACAATCACGGTGAAACTTCTATGTCTATGAAAATGTTTGGTTGCCATGGCAACCAAGGGTAAATGGTGGCGGTACTTTTATGGTTGACACTGACAGAACTGATTATGCAGTGAACAAGGCGGTTTTGCCGCCGAAACGCGTCTGACCGAGTTTTGGAATAAATCGTCTTCTGTGTCAAAAGTACTCACGGAGTTGGTGCCTGTTTGTTGAAGAGACGTTCAGGATGTTAATATATATATATGAAGGGCTGCACCATCTCATGACCTGGAGAGGCTGCTGGTTGGAACGTATCCGCACCTGTTTTGCAGCACACCTAATGTGAGTTATTTAAACCAGCGCTGCTTTCTGGACCCTACTAAGGGAAAGTTAATTTCTTGAAATATATGGACAAGTAAACGGAACCCACTAGAGGGAATGACTGGCTCAATGGACTACAAATTCCATCATGCAGCAGGCTCCACTACGTACTAAACGTGACCCACGACACGTACTAAACGCTACCCACGAGGGGAAATAATTAATGAAAGAACTGGAGCTTTCCGTTGAACATCCATACTGCAAGCTACCCATGATTAAGAGGTGCTAACCTCGAAACGCGTCGGGTGAAAGACACTGGAATGCGGTGCTGGTTCTCTATGGTAATAAACCGTCTGGTTTACATTGGGTGAGAGTGCGTCCTTAAAAGCTTCAGGCCATTGTTTTGAAAAATGTTACACGGCTGCCTGTGCCGTGAAGGGCTGCACCATCTCATGACCTGGAGAGGCTGCTGGTTGGAACGTATCCGCACCTGTTTTGCAGCACACCTAATGTGAGTTATTTAAACCAGCGCTGCTTTCTGGACCCTACTAAGGGAAAGTTAATTTCTTGAAATATATGGTCAAGTAAACGGAACCCACTAGAGGGTATGACTGGCTCAATGGACTACAAATTCCATCATGCAGCAGGCTCCACTACGTACTAAACGTGACCCACGCCACGTACTAAACGCTACCCACGAGGGGAAATAATTAATGAAAGAACTGGAGCTTTCCGTTGAACATCTATACTGCAAGCTACCCATGATTAAGAGGTGCTAACCTCGAAACGCGTCGGGTGAAAGACACTGGAATGCGGTGCTGGTTCTCTATGGTAATAAACCGGCTGGTTTACATTGGGTGAGAGTGCGTCCTTAAAAGCTTCAGGCCATTGTTTTGAAAAATTTTACACGGCTGCCTGTGCCGTGAAGGGCTGCACCATCTCATGACCTGGAGAGGCTGCTGGTTGGAACGTATCCGCACCTGTTTTGCAGCACACCTAATGTGAGTTATTTAAACCAGCGCTGCTTTCTGGACCCTACTAAGGGAAAGTTAATTTCTTGACATATATGGACAAGTAAACGGAACCCACTAGAGGGTATGACTGGCTCAATGGACTACAAATTCCATCATGCAGCAGGCTCCACTACGTACTAAACGTGACCCACAACACGTACTAAACGCTACCCATGAGGGGAAATAATTAATGAAAGAACTGGAGCTTTCCGTTGAACATCCATACTGCAAGCTACCCATGATTAAGAGGTGCTAACCTCGAAACGCGTCGGGTGAAAGACACTGGAATGCGGTGCTGGTTCTCTATGGTAATAAACCGGCTGGTTTACATTGGGTGAGAGTGCGTCCTTAAAAGCTTCAGGCCATTGTTTTGAAAAAAAAAATATATATATATATATATATATATAATCTACTGGCGGTCGCCAGTAGACCACGTTTCCATAGGGAAAGCATTTTTTCATGTGCTTATGACGTTGGCGTCGTTTGACGAATCTTTAATCCAAAAAGTTTCTCTTTTTTGATCAGCTCCTATCTTTAAAGTTTGGGAGTGATTGGTTAAGGGGGGGGGGGCTGAGAAAAAAGGGGGGTCCCAAAATGTGTTTTCTCAATGCATTTTCCATAGGAAACTTTAGAAAAGGCTACAGCTCAAACTGCTGAACGAAGTACACCACATTTGGCAGAGAGAAAGGTCTTGGTCCAGAAAGCACGTTTTTGTTGAAATGGTGTAAATCCGTTCAGTAGTTTTTGAGATATTAAATGAAAAATATATAGATATCTGGGCGAAGCCTAACTCCTGAGCACGAGCTTGCCTCTGATTGGCTGCTAACTCTTCAAACCAGGAAGTGCCCTCTGAATGGCTGCTAACACTTCAAACCAGGAAGTGTTAGCAGCCATCTTGTGCCTCGCATCGAGTGAAAAACACAACAATATGTGCCAGGGACAATTTAATATACCGGAGCTCTGTCTGTGCGAGATACCCCTTTCACGCTCCCCCTGCCCACATCACCAGCTCGTAGCTATGCCTTTAGAAGGCAGTCTGTCGGCTCACAGCTCTCTACATTTGCGAGCTAGTACGCTGCTGTGCCTCTTTGCGAGTGGACGTGCCACATTTGGCAGGGAGAAAGGTTGTGGTCCAGAAAGCATGCTTTTGTTTAAATGGGGTAAATCCATTCAGTAGTTTTTGAGAAATATCATATTGTACAGCTATCGATATTTGAGAATTCTGACATCTGATTGGTTGAGGCATTACAAGCACAAGCTTGCGGCTCATTGGCTGCGAACTGTTGAGACTAAGAAGCGTTGGCAGCCATTTTATGATTCAGTCCGTCAGCACGTATCGCTCTGTAGTTCTACCTCTGCAAGGCAATACTGAAAATATACCGGAGCTCTGTCTGTGCGAGATTCCCGTTTCACGCTCCCTCTCCCCACATCACCACTTCGCAGCTATGCCTTTAAAAGCCAGTCCGTCGGCTCGCAGCTCTCTACCTTTGCAAGCTAGTACGCTGCTGTGCCTCTACCTCTGCGAGCTAGTACGCTGCTGTTCCTTTGGGAGCGGAGGGCCTGCAGTTCTCCCTCTGCGAGTCGAGCCCACGGGCCGCAGCTGTCCCTCTGCAAGTCTGGGTGTGAACTGTTGATAATTCACACTATATGAGCACTGAAAAGCCATTTTGTGATTCAGTCCATCAGCTCGCATCTGTCTGAGGCAACTCTGAAAACATACCGGAACTCTGTCTGTGCGAGATACCCCTTTCATGCTGCCTCTCTCCACATCAGCAGGTAACGCACCCTCTTCCCACATCACCAGCATACCCCCAACAACCTTGTTGGGCCCGCAAGTCTCTATCTGCGAACCACCGGTCGGCTCGCAGCTCTTCGGGTGCGACTACTCGGGCCGGCAGTTGTATCTGTGAAGCCAAGACTGGAAATATACCGCAGGTCTCTCTCTTCAAGATACTCCCTTCACGCTCCCTCTCCCCACATCACTGTTCCTCAGCTATCCCTTTGGAAGCCGACAGCCTGCACCTTTCCCTTTACCTGTCAGCCCGCAGCTGTTCCTCTGCGAGCTGGCCCGCAGCTCTCCCTCTGCGAAATGATGGGCCGCGGCTCTCCCTCTACAAGCCAGCCAGTCGGCTCACAGCTCTTCATCTACGAGCCAGCCCGCCGGCTCCAAAGTCTCTGAGAACAGATGCAATGGAGCCAACGATCATGCAGGTCGGAAACCCAACACTGCTCCGACCCCCCCCCCAGCAGCAGCTCTTTGTCCGCCATCACCCCTCACCCCCACCCCCCACAAACAAATGTGACAGTCACGTTAGGGAATCTGGAACATAAAAAATTGGCTAATGTGGTACAATTATTAATAAGAAGATGCTTGTGAGGTTGGACAAATAAGAATCTTAGTCATGTATGGATTTACATATAAAACATTTTAGTTAAACAAAAGAACAAAATAAAAGTAGGTACAGGTATAGCGTGTCATCCCTCGACAACTTGTGAATCACAGCCTGCAAGACAAAAAGAAAGATAAGATGGTGCGTCATGCGTCCAGCAAAGGAGAGAGAGAGAGAGAGAAAGAGTGAGAGAGAGGAAGAGATAGAGAACGAAAGAAAGAGTGAGAGAGAGAGAGGAAGACAGAGACAGAGAGAAAGAGTGAGAGAGAGAAAGAGAGAAAGAGTGAGATACAAGGAAGCGAGAAAGAGAGAAACAGTGTGGGAGAGAGGAAGAGAGAGAGAAAGAGTGAGAGAGAGAAAGTGAGAGAAAGAAAGAATGAGAGCCAGAGGACGAGACAGAGAAAGAGAAAAAGTGTGAGAGAGTGAAAGGAAGAGATGGAGAATAAGAGAGAGAAAGAGTGTGAGTGACAGAAAGGAAGAGATGGAGAGGGAGAGTGAGTGTTGACACTGTGGAGAAAACATTCACAGCTCACCTTTCTGCCACCGGTGTGTCTCGAACCGTGTGGCAGGATATAATGCAGCCCTCAAGTTTAGTCATCTGAAACATAGTATAGAAATAGTAATGGCAGAGTACATATAACAGCACACGTGTAATTCTCTGTTTCGCCCCTGTGCACTCAGGCTGCTGCACCCCATCGACTCCCGTCACCCAGAGGTGTCTGTCTGGCCTGCGCACTCAGGCTGTTGCACACCATCGACTCCAGCTGACAACAGGTGTCTGCCTGCGTCTGCGCAGCCAGGCTGAAGTACCCCAACCACTCCCACTGCCCTGAGGTGTCTGCCTGCTGCTGTGCCCCCAGGCTGCTGCACCCCATCCACTCTCAGTGCCCAGAGGTGACTGCCCATTCCTGCACATCCAGATTGCTGCACCCCATCCACTCCCAGTGCCCGGAGGTGTCTGTCCGCTCTTGTGCACCCAGGTTACTGCACACTAACCACTCCCACCGCCCAGAGGTGACTGCCCGCTGCTGCGGAAACAAGCCTCTCTGCTCACCACGCCACCGGCGTGTGTGTAAGAGGGTGCACCACGTGCCAAAGCAACCTTCTCAGGCATTGCATACACGCGGTAAACAGAGCTCACAATTCAGAATGTGTGTTGATTGTCAAGATGGCCACCCATCATCATAGGCTGCACAAGCGTTCAGATATGGTGGCACTGAGTGGTTGGAGTTCCGTGTTGGGGGGGGACATCAATCAGTGAATTGCAGCCTGTTAGACAAAAAGCAAGATAAGATTGAGTGGCATGCGTCCATCAAAGGAGAGAGAGAGACACACAGAAAAAGTGTGAGAGAGAGAGAGAAGGAAAGTGTGAGAGGAAGAGAGAGAGAAAGAGAGAAAGAGTAAGAGACAAAGAGAGAGAGAAACAGTGAGAGAGAGGTAGAGAGAGAGAAAGAGAGAAAGAGTGTGAGAAAGAGGAAGAGAGAAACAGAGGAAGAGAGAGAAAGAGAGAAAGAGAGAGAGAAAAAGGGAGAGAGAGAGGAAGAGAGAGAGAGAAAGAGAGAGACAGTGTGAGAGAGAGGAAGCGAGAGAGAAAGACTGTGAGGGAGAGAAAGGAAGAGATGAGGAGGGACAGTGAGTGCCCACACTGTGGACAAAACCCTCACAGCTCACCTTTACGCCACTGCTGTGTCTCCAACCACGTGCCGGGACCTAGTGGAGCCCTCAAGCTCCCACATCTGAAACATAGTACAGAATCAGGAATGGCAGAGTATATACGACTGTGTATGCCTAAATCACTGTCCCAACTTTGTGCATCCAGGCTGCTGCACATCATCCATTTCCACTGCCCAGAGGTGTCTGCCTGCCCCAGCGCACCCAGGCCTCACTGCTTACCTTTTCACGGACAGGGCACCCTCCACATCATGCAGCCCCGCTCCTCAGGCCAACAGGTCTCACATTTGGTGCTGTGTCTTGATTTTGCCATGGCAGAGGACATACCAGTGCACCCATCATCATCGCAGGTTGCACGCCCGCTCAGCCCTTGCGGTGCCACTAACTCAGTGACCAGTGAGACCACGCACGTGGAGGTAGGCCCCCGCTGTTCGATGGCTCAGGCCTACACTGCGGTCCAGCAGGGCACACAAAACATGAGCAGTCCGGACCACCGGGACGGGGCTTCATCGCAGGCTGCACACCCGCTCAGCACTTACAATGCCCCTACCTCAGTGGACCGAAATTCACCGTCCCGTGGCGGTGTGCCTGTGCCAGTCGCAGTGCATCCGGTGACCAAGTCTGAAATGGAAATGGGGTAGAGCATGTGTGTCTGGTCGTTTTAATTGTCACGTTTCCTGTGACGTCTGTGCTTGATGGGTGTGGTGTGGGCGTAAACCAGCCGTCAGGGAGTGGTTGTGGCGTACTGACAACTAGACCAGGGAGCAGCAGATCACTACAATGAAAAGCTGGGCCATGTAGCGTTGTTGTCCCTCCCTGTATGTGTAAATGGATTGGGTTGGCCTGGCATATGCCAGTCCTGCGTGAGGCTGTGAACAATGACTCTGGAGCTCTGGGCGTGGTTCCGTCCTGGGCTGTATGAGGAATCAATTGATGCGGGTGTCCCTGTTGTAGTGCTTCCGCCACCCGGGCCGCAAGCGCCAATGTGTCACCCTGAACTCTTGGTATTGTGTGCATTATTATTGGTGGGTGACTTGCGTTCTTCTCACATGTTTGGTTGCCTCATCTCGCTACATTCAGCTATTGTGTGGCTGAGGGGCCATGCTGTTTTTTGGAAGGTCCGCTGTCCTGTTGTGCGCTGCCTCGGTGGAAGAAGGGGGGTGGTCCGGGGGAGGTCCTGAGGGTGGTGGCAGTGGGTTTTATGGCCTTCTTGGGTGTCGAAGGTGCATGAACAGTAGCTCTATGACATGTGTTGGTCTTCAGATGTGATTCCCTTTCACACTGTAGGTAGTTGTCCTACTTTACACCAGTAAAAGGCAGATGTTACATTCCTACTGCTAACGCAGCTTATCGCCTGTTTTTGGAATGCACTGCAGATTTGGCTGCTCGTTGAAAATATCGGTAAGTGGTGATTTCATGTTATTCTTGTACAGGAACATCTACTCTGCATATTATTTGCGTTAGTTGTTGCTCTCATTTGTGGCAATTGTTTTGGGCTGGAGCTATTGCTGGAAAACTGCCGATATCAGCTGTTTTAACCAGGTTGAGAATGGAATGATAATTTAAAATCACTGAAAAAACTATAGGTTTAATGAACATTATAATTAGAAATTAACATTTAAAAATCCTTTGAAATTTACTGAAAAAACCATAGGTTTCAGGGACGTTATAGTTAGAAAATAGCATTTAAAAAACCTTTGAAATTCACTGAAAAAACCATAGGTTTCTGGACGTTATAGTTAGTTGATCATTTCACTTGTACGAAAACAGAGAAATTCGAACATTATAGTTAGTAGAGCTAACTATAACTCGCGCCCCCGCAATGCACTGCTGATGACTTCACATATTACATCACTCATGACATGGTCAATGACATCACTGATGACATTTTAATGAGGCCCCTGGGTGGGCTAGGTCCCGGGGGCATTTCTTAAAAAATAATAGCTGGGGCCCGCTGGTGCCCCTGCAGCCCTGGGGACCACCACCTCCCCGGGGCTTCACTCATGTTGGGAGGGGGGCGCGCAGCCCTCCTCCAGGAGCCTGTGATGGCTGTGGGGACCGCAACTCCCCAGGGCCGGGTCCTGCAGTGTCCCGGGGTGGCCCACCCCGGGATACTGCTGTTTGCTATGACAGGCCAGGAGCCACGCGGCTCCTACCCTGTCATAGCAAACTTGCTTTGGATTTTGGAAGCGAGAGCAGGGAAACCTGCTCTCGCTTCCAAAATCCAAAGCTGATTGCTTTTCCACACGGGGAGCTGCATGTCAGCAGCTCCCCGTATGGAAAAGCAATGCCGGTTCCAGCAAGACGCAGGTTGCCGGCGGAACCGTGGGGCCATTGGGGCTTCCCCCACATTCTCCAATGGTGAGGCCAGGCCCCAAGAGATGGTGCCTCGGACAGGAATTCGCCATGGGAGGGGGCCGACGCGGCCCTCTTCTCGTTTGTTTTTCTTTTTTAAATAGTGAACATATCTGCATGCTTCGGGGGATAGGGTCCCCGAGGCGAATGTACATTAGTGAAAGTGGATTTTTTTTTTTTTAAATGGAGTCGCGACTCTAACGCGGCTCTTAGCACGGCCCCCCGTGTGAAAGCGATGGGTGCGCGGCACACGAGTACTTCTTAAACCTTTCAAACACCGAGGGGTATATGCTGAAGGACACATCACCAAGTTAACTGCACTTTATCGCAACCAAAATAGTGATGAATTTAACGCACCATTCACAAGCTGGAGCAAACAGCCCATATCACCAGTTTACCAGCGATAGCAGTCTCATAAAGCATCGTCACTGATGACCCCAGCAAATATTGCGAATGAGATGTAGAGTAGGTGTTCCGGTGTTCGCAAGTTTCTCAACCACCAGCAAGATCGTCGAAGAGAGTACAAAACAGGCGACAAGGTGTGTTAGTAGCAGGAAGTTTACACCTGCTCTGAGCTGGTGTAAAGTCAGACTACAACCTGCAACAAGAAAGGGAGCCCAGCCCAGAGCCACACCTGAATGACAACAGATGCAATGGAGCCAACGGTCATGCAGCTCGGACACCCAACACTGCTCCGCCACCCTCCGCCACCAGCCCCGTGTCCGCCATCCCCCCTCACCCCCACCCCCCACAAACAAATGTGACAGCAACCTTAGGAAATCTGGAATGTAACAAATTGGTTGATGTTGCACAATTATAATTAAGAAGATGCATGTGAGGTTGGACAAATAAGAATCTCAGTCATCTATGGATTTACATATAAAACATTTTATTTAAACAAAACAACAAAATAAAAGTAGGTACAGGCATGGCGTGTCATCCCTCGACAATTTGTGAATCACAGCCTGCAAGACAAAAAGAAAGATAAGATTGTGCGTCATGCGTCCATCAAAGGAGAGAGAGAGAAAGAGTGAGAGAGAGGAAGAGAGAGAGAAAGAAGGAAAGAAAAAAATAAAGAGAGAGAGAGGAAGACAGAGAAAGAGAGAAAGAGTGAGAGAGAGAGGAAGAGAGAGAGAGGAAGAGAGAAAGAGAGAGATACAAGGAAGAGAGTTAGAAAGAGAGTAACAATGTGAGAGAGAGGAAGAGAGAGAAAGATTGATACAGAGAGGAAAGAGAGAGAAAAAAAGAATGAGAGAGAGGAAGAGACAGGGAAAGAGAGAAACAGTGTGAGAGAGAGAAAGGAAGAGATAGAGAGTGAGAGAGAGATAGAGTGAGTGACAGAAAGGTAGAGATGGAGAGGGAGAGGGAGTGTTGACACTGTGGAGAAAATCCTCACAGCTCAGCTTTCTGCCACTGGTGTGTCTCCAACCACGTGCCGGGACATAGTGCAGCCCTCAAGTTTAGTCATCTGAAACATAGTATAGAATCAGTAATGGCAGAGTATATACAACTGCACACACATAATTCTCTGTTTTGCCCCTGCGCACCCAGGCTGCTGCACTCTATTGACTCCCGCTGCCCAGAGGTGTCTGTCCACCCTGCGCACTCAGGCTGCTGCACCCCATCCACTCCCGCCGACAAGAGGTGTCTGCCCACTGCTGTGCACACAGGCTGCTGCACCCCATCCACTCCCAGTGTCCGGAGGTGACTGCCCATTCATGCACACCCAGACTGCTGCACCCCATCCACTCCCACTGCCTAGAGGTGTCTGCCCGCTCTTGTGCACCAAGGCTGTTGCACACTATCCACTCCCACTACCCAGAGGTGACTGCCCGCTGCTGCAGAAACAAGCCTCTCTGCTCACCTTCCGCCACCGGCGTGTGTGTAAGAGGGTCCACCACATGCTGAAGCAACCTCCTCGGCCATTGGGTACACGCGGTCAAGCCGAGCTCTCAATTCAGAATGTGTGTTGATTGTCAAGATGGCCACCCATCATCGTAGGCTGCACAAGCGTTCAGCTCTGGTGGCACTAACTCAGTGGAACTCAAGTCATCGCATCGTGTCGGGAGGTCCGTGTGGTGGGGTCATCAATCTGTGAATTCCAGCCTGCTAGACAAAAAGCGAGATACGATTGTGCGTCATGTGTCCATCAAAGAGAGAGAGAGAGAGAGAAAGAGTGAGAGAGAGGAAGAGAGAGAAACAAATAAAGAGTGAGAGGAAGACAGAGAGAAAGAGAGAAAGCAATGGGTGTAAACCAGCCATAAGGGACTGGTTGTGGTGTACTGACAACTAGACCTGTGAGCAGCAGATCACTACAATGAAAATCTGGGCCATGTAGTGTTGTTGTCCCTCCCTGTATGCGTAAGCAGATTGGGCTGACCTGGCGTATGCCAGTCCTGCGTGTGGCTGTGAACAATTTGAATTTGAATTTAAAAACATTTCTAAAGCGCACTTTTACCAAGCGGTTTCTTGGCGCTGTTGGATTGTGAGAAGCAGGCAGGAGCAGAGGGGAATTTAAACATTGTAAGCGCGGGAAAAGAGAAAAGTTTTAAGACCCTTCCGGAACTCAATGTAAGAAGACGACATGCGGAGTTCCGGAGGGAGGGAGTTCCAAAAAGCAGGAGCGAGCACTGCGAATTTCGTGCCGCCGGTCTTTTTCTTGCTGAAGCGGGGGATGGTTAACAAAGCCTGATGAGTAGACCTAAGCTCTCGTCCGGGTATGTAGGGGGTGATGGCAGAACAGATATATTCCGGGGCAGTGCCTGTTTTAGCCTGGAAAGTAGTGCAGCCAAGCTTGAACAGAGCACGCTCTTTCACCGGCAGCCAGTGCAAGGCCTGCAGTAGGGGAGTGGCTCGATGGTGTTTGGGCAGGCCGTGGATCAGGCGGGCAGCCTGATTCTGCACTAGCTGCAAACGGCGAGTGGCGTAGGCTGGAGCGCCATTATAGATGATGTTCCCGTAGTCGAGGCGCGAGAGCACCATGGCCATCACTATAATTTTTAGGGCAGGTAAAGAAAAAAAACGAGAAATCTTCCTAATGATTCGAAGAGAAAAGAAACAGGAAGAAACAACTAAATTGACCTGAAAATGAACAGAAAGTGAGGGATCCAGGAGGATGCCAAGGGTCTTGACCTTAGGAACTGGGAGCGGGGGAGCACCAAGTGAGGAGGGCCAGTGGGAGGGGGACCAGGGACTGCAACCACCTCTGGTCAGGACTAATTCCGTCTTGTCCGGGTTGAGTTTGAGGTGGTTGCAGTTCATCCAATCCTGGATGAACAACATGACGGATTGGACATTTGAAGCAGAGGAAGTGGAATGGGAAAGGTCAAAAATTAGCTGGAGGTCATCGGCGTAATTGAACACCGTGACCTCGAGCTGCTGTAACATAAAAATGAGGGGGTAGATGTATAAATTAAACAAAAGAGGGGAGAGGGAGGAGCCTTGGGGGACTCCACATGCAACCTTACAAGGGGCAGCGGTGAAGCCAGCAAGGTGGACTGCCTGAGCCCTGTCACTTAGGAAGGACTTGAGCCAGGTGAGGGCCGGGCCAATGACTCTGGAGCTCTGGGCGTGGTTTCATCCAGGGCTGTATGAGGAATCAACTGATGCGGGTGCCCCTGTTATAGTGCTGCCTCCACCCGGGCCGCAAGCGCCAATGTGTCACCCTGTGACCCAAGTCCTAAAACATGGCCAACATGGAAGGTAGGGGAAATCACTGACCCTAAATTCATCCATACTTCCACACATGAAAGATCATGCACATGACATATCTGTGTGGATAAGAATGTTTATTGCACATTCAGTGGAGTGTTGCAGCTGTAGCAATAAAGGGCCATGCAAAGCCCAAATTTCCATTTTTGGCACATGGAGGGCAGCCAATTAGAGCCAAGCTCATGCTCGGGGGTTAGGATCCGCCAACATTTGTACTTATCCAATCACTCCACCAATTCCGAAGCACTTATAAATTTACTATACACTCTCCTTGTAGTAATTTAATGATCCAGTCTCTACCTATGTACTTAATGACCGAGATAAAGTTACATAACCAAAGTTTTCCCCACTGCCAGAGGTAACATGGTTGCTAGCGCTGTCCACAGCAGAATGTAATTTGGTAGGGCCCATGGGCAGCATCATGCATACATAATGAACACACGGACACAGTTAGATAGATAGTGGAACTGGGTACGGGCACGTGCGTTCTGCCCCTTTTTATTACAAGGGTCAAATGTCATGATGTCTGTGCTGGATGCGTGTGGAGTGAGTGTAAGCCAGCCCTCAGGGAATGGTTGGTGCTGGCAACAAGTACAACAGTAATCATCGGATCACACACAGAGATTAAATCATAAAGTGTCCATGACTTGTGCTGCACTAAGTTAGGGGCACCAGATGTGAAATAATACACAAAAGTTTCTATCCTAAAGGGTTCATGACTTGTGGTGCACTGAGGTAGGGGCAGCAGATCTGAAATCATACACAAAGGATTCTATCATAAAGGGTCCATGAGTTGAGGTGCACTGAGGTAGGGGCATCAGAAGCATTCCGCGTGTGCACAGCTAGCGATGATGCGTGGTCCGGGAGGCCCGCACTGGTTGCAATGTCTGTTGCCTACTGGACTGCGTCATCTTCAATCACAACTCTATCTGAATTGTGAGCCCTGCAGTCCGCAATGCAGATGGAAGGCAGTAGTCAGCACAGACATCGAGGAATGTTTTTTGTCACTTCCTCTTGACAAAATCCAAGGACATAGAGTACAATTCTGTCTGCAATTAATAAATCATGTCTCAATGTAAATTGGGAGCTCTGCTGACCGCAGTGTAGGTAACAAAAGATGAAATATATATGGAATACATTGTCGAAATGTGTAGGTTTCGGGGACGTTATAGTTAGTTGCCTACTGGACTCTGAAATTAAGGAATCAAGACTGAATTTGAATTGTGAGCTCTGCTGACCACAGTGTAGGCCGGAGGCAGCAGTCAGCAAAGGCTCACAGCCACGTGGCGTTGACTTTAGCTGCACAGATTGGGAGCATTTGGTTTTCTTAACCGATTATAGTCTCTTACACAATTTGCATCGGTACTAATCTTGAATTGTGAGCCCTGCTGACCGCAATTTAGACCGGAGGCAGTGGTCAGGAAGGGCCCACAGCCACGTGGCGTTGACTTGAGCTGTATAGAGTTAGTGGTAGGTGTGGCGCTCAGCATGTGCGCATGCCAGCGATGATGCATGGTGTGGGCGGGCCGCTCTGGGAGCAATGTCTCTTGCCTACTGGACTGCGTCATCTGCAATCGCGACTCCATCTGAATTGTGAGCCCTGCTGTCCGCAGTGTAGATTGAAGGCAGTAGTCAGCACAAACATCAAGGAATGAATTTTTGTGACTTTGTCTTGAGAAAATCCAATGACATAGAGTACAGTTCACTCTGCAATAAATAAATCAAAACTGAATTCGAACTGTGAGCTCTGCTGGCCACTTGCAAGATGAATTTGGTCATTGTACTAAAGCTATAATTAATATCAAAAAAGTTCTTGAAGCAAGGATGCTAAAAGGATATTATGTAGGTTTTAGGGACGTTGTAGTTAGTTGCCTACTGGACTCTGTAATTAATGAATCAAGACTCAATCTTAATTGTGAGCCCTTCTGACCGCAGTGTAGGCCAGAGGCAGTGGTCAGGAAGGGCCCACAGCCACATGGCGTTGAGTTGAGCTGCACAGTTAGTGGCATCAGAAGCATTCAGCGTGTGCAGAGCCTGCGATGATGCGTGGTCTGGGCAGGCCGCTCTGGCAGAAATGTCTTTTGTCTAATGAATTTTGCCTTAATAAGGGTACGTGGTGATGACTTATGGTGCACTGAGTTAGTGGAACCTGAAGTACTCAGCATGTGCGCACCCTGCGATGATGTGTGGTCCGGACGGGCCGCACTGGTAGCAATGTCTTTTGTCTAATGAATTCTGCCTTAATAAGTCCACGTGGCGTTGACTTGTGGTGCACTGAGTTAGTGGTACCTCTAACGCTCAGCGTGTACGCAGCCTGCGATGATGCATGGTCCGGGCAGGCCTCACTGGGAGCAATGTGTCTTGCCTACTGGACTGCGTCATCTGCAATCGCGACTCTATCTGAATTGTGAGCCCTGCTGTCCACAGTGTAGATCAAAAGCAGTAGTCTGTACAGACATAACTCTGCGGTGCCGCTGTGTTCGCAGGGGGCCTGTGTTGAGGAGGCCCGCGGTCATGGCGGCAGCCACGTGGCAGGGTGAGGGCCGCCGCTCTGGCAGACGCATTGGTCTTCACACAAGTGAACCATGCCCAGAGCCCCGGCCTATTTATTCACACTTCTACGCTGGAGTGGCTTACGTGAGACCACTGTGCTTCTGCTTACAGGGGACGACGACACAGGTACATGACCGAGATCTTCCCCACTGCCTGAGGTAACATGGTTGCATCCACTGTCCACAACACTACAAGCACCAGCAGTATATGTACACATGGAGAGGTTTGTACTCTGCATAGTGAGGTCTGTCCAGCACATCATCGCTACACTTGGTATTGTATGCATTATTATTGGTGGGTGACTTGCATCCTTCACACATGTTTGGTTGTCACATCTCGCAAAATTCAGCTATTGTGTGGCCATGCCATTTTTGGAAGGTCCGCTGTCCTGTTGTGTGCTGCCTCGGTGGTAGTGTGGAGGTGGTCTGAGGGGAGGTCCTAAGGGTGGTGGCTGTGGGTTTTGTGGCCTTCTTGGGTGTCGGAGGTGCATGATCAGTATCTCTATGACATGTGTTGGTCTTCAGATGTGATTCTGGGCTGGGCTCCCTTTCACACTGTAGGTAGTCGTCCTACTTTACACCAGTAAAAGGCAGATGTTACATTCCTACTGCTAATGCAGCTTATCACCTGTTTTTGGATAGCACCGCAGATTTGGTTGCTCGTTGAAAATATCAGGAAGTGGTGTTTTCGTGTTATTTTTGCACAGGAACGCCTACTCTGCATATTATTAGCATTAGTTGTTGCTCTCATTTGTGGCGATTTGTTTTTTGCGGAAGCTATTGCAGAAAAGCTGGCGATATCGGCTGTTTTCACCAGGTTGAGAATGGAATGATAATTTAAAATCACTGAAAAAACTATAGGTTTAATGAACATTATAATTAGAAATAGGCATTTAAATAAACCTTTGAAATTCACTGAAAAAACCATAGGTTTCAGGGACGTTATAGTTAGAAATTAGCATTTAAAAAACCTTAGAAATTCACTGAAAAAAACATAGGTTTCAGGGACGTTATAGTTAGTTGGACATTTCATTCGTACAAAACCAGAGAAATTCGAACGTTATAGTTAGTAGAGCTAACTATAACTCACGCCCCCGCAATGCACTGCTGATGACGGCACATATTACATTACTGATGACATCTCAAATTACATCACTGATTACATCATCCACGTGGTAATCTGATGCACCTCTTCACACCCTAATATAACCTTTGATACACCCACTCTAAAATACAGACTACCATTTTCGAAACCATTGACAAATCAAAAGCAGTTACTATATATCCACTGACTAATTCCTAGCTATACACACACATTCATTCATTCACCCATACAGTTACTCATACATGCAGTCACTCATCAATACAGCACTATTATATGTACTCATACACCTATACAAACACTCATACACCGTCACTATTCCATAGAGTTATTGACACACCTAGCTAGTCACATAAAGAATCAATAACTCTGCCATTTACTCACCTATACAGTTATACATTCACTATCTAACCTATTTATACAGATACTAACATATACTTACTCTCTTATACAATCACTGACACAAGCACACACTCATGTATACAACCAATCTCACAATTACTCACTCTCACATATAGTTATTTATATACTCCAACACTCACTTATACTGCCTTTCACATATGTAGTTACTCACACATATACCAGTGAGACATACATTTACTCACCAACACACTGATACACACACTCACTCACCCATACAGCTAGTTCCACATGCACTATTGAACCCATACACCCAGTAAATTATCCACTCACACATGTAGGCAGAAAGTCACCCACCGCCCACCCACCCACACACGCAAACACTGAGGCACCCATACAGATACTCATGCAACCAATTAGTAACCCATATAGACAGTCATGTACCTAATCATCAACCCATGCAGCAGATTACACAACAACTGAGAGACTGATACAGACATTCACACAGTTAAGTTACTAACCCATGCATTCAGTAAGACACATTTAATCACTAACTTATACAGTCAGTCACACACCTATTAAATCCTCCGCCCACACAGTTATACACCAACTCATTCTTCAATACACCTTGGCATTAACATATATAAAATATATTTAAACTTTACAGAAACATACATTCACTGGATGATGTCATCAGTGATGTCATTTGAGATGTCATCAGTGAGAGGTATATATATATATATATATATATATATATTCACTGAAAAAGCCATAGGTTTCAGGGACGTTATAGTTAGAAATTAGCATTTAAAAACACCTTAGAAATTCACTGAAAAAACCACAGGTTTCAGGGACGTTATAGTTAGTTGGACATTTCAGTTGTACAAAACAAGAGAAATTCGGCCGCTATAGTTAGTTGAGGTAACTATAACTCGCACCCCCGCAATGCACTGCTGATGACGTCACATATTACATCACTCATGACATGGTCAGTGACATCACTGATGACATCTCAAATGACATCACTGATGACATCACTGATTACATCACCCAGTGACTGCATGTTTCTAAAAAGTTTAAGTATGTTTTATATATATATATATGCCAAGGTGTATTGAAGAATGAGTGGGTGTATGAGTGTCTGTAAGGATGATTTAGTAGATGCGTGATGGACTGTATAAGTGAGTGATTAAACGTCTTACTGAATGCATGGGTTAGTGACTAAACTGTGTGAATTTCTTTATCAGTCTGTCAGTTGGTGTGCAAGCCGCTGCATGGGTTGGTGAGGAGCTACATGAGTGTCTATATGGGTTATTGATTGATTGTCTGAGTATCTGTATGGGTGCCTGAGTGTCTGTGTGGGTGGGTGGGTGTATGTGACTTGGTGCATAGATGTGTGAGTGGGTGATTCACTGGGTGTATGGGTTCAAGAGTGCATCTGTGAATGGCTGCATGGGTGGGTGAGTGTGGGTATTGGTGTGTTGGTGAGTGTTTAGTTGTCTCAATGGTACATGTGTGAGTAACTACATATGTGAAATGCAGTATGAATGAGTATTGGACTATATAAATGACTGAATGTGAGAGAATGAGCGATTGTGAGAGTGGCTGTATGGATGAGTGTGTGCTTGTGTCAGTGAATGTATGAGAGTAAGTATGTGTTAGTATCTGTATTCATAAGTGAGGTGGTGTGTGCATAATTGTGTATGTGAGTAAATGGGAGTGTGATTGATTCTTTGCATGTCTGACTATGTGTGAGTAACTCTATGGGTGAATGGCGTTGTCTGAGTTTCTGTATAGGCATATGAGTGCTATATTGATGAGTGACTGCATGTATGAGTGACTGTATGGGTGAATGCGTAGATGTGTGTGTAGACCTAGGAATCAGTGAGTGGGTATGCAATAACTAGTATTGGTGTGTCTTTGGTTTCGAAAATGGTAGTCTGTATTAGAGTTGGTGTATTAAAGTTTATATTAGGGTGTTAGGAAGTGCATCAGATTATCACGTGGATGATGTCATCAGTGATGTCATTTGGGATGTCATCAGTGATGTCACTTGAGATGTCATCAGTGATGTCACTGACCATGTCATGAGTGATGTAATATGTGATGTCATCAGCAGTGCATTGAGGGGGGGCAAGTTATAGTTACCTCAACTAACTATAGCGGCCGAATTTCTATGGTTTTGTACGACTGAAATGTCCAACTAACTATAACGTCCCTGAAACCTGTGGTTTTTTCAGTGAATTTCTAAGGTATTTTAAATACTAATTTCTAACTATTACATCCCTGAAACCTATGGTTTTTTCAGTGAATTTCAAAGGTTTTTTAAACAATAATTTCTAACTATAACATCCCTGAAACCTATGTTTTTTTCAGTAAATTTCATAGGTTTTTTAAATGCTAATTTTTAACTATGCCTACATAGGTAGGACATATGCAGAAAGACGAAGAAAGGTACAGAAAGAAGCAAGAGATATGCAGAAAGAACCAACAGAGGCCATGTTGCAAAGTCATCCTGTGCCCCCAACTTTTGGCTCACTGGTACTGGTGGTAACTGACTGACTAACCAGGACTTGAGCCAGTGCTATGCTAAAAGACACTTAGAATACAGTGAAAACACCTACATACACTAGGGTACACTATAGGTTGGGGATTCTGGAACCCCTGTGATTGGCATGACCTCCGCTGTAAGGCCCTAGTACATAATAGGGCAGGGGGATTAAAACTACCTCTAAGTCAGAGGTACAGAAAGAAGGAAGAGCAGTGGAGAAAGAACCAACAGAGGTGCTGAAAGAGGCAAGAGGGGTACAGAAAGAGGCAAGAAAAGTGCACAGAGGCAAAAGGGGTACAGAAAGAGGCAAGAGGGTGCATAAAAAACAAATGAAGTGCAGAAAGAAGCAACAGAGGTGCTTAAAGAGGCAGGAGGGTGCAGAAAGAGGCAAGAGAAGTGCAGAAAGAAGCAACAGAGGTGCCGAAAGAGGCAAGAGAGGTGCAGAAACAGGCAAGAAATATACAGAAAGCAGGAACAGGGGTGCAGAAAGAGGTAAGAGGGATGCAGAAATTTGCAAGACAGGTGCAGAAAGAAGCAAGAGTAGAGCAGAAAGAAGCAAGAGAAGTGCAGAAAGATGCAGGAGAGGTGGAGAAATAGGGAAGAAGGTGCAGAAAGAGGCATGAGGGATGCAGAAAGTTGCAAAAGAGGTACAGAAAGAAGCAAGAGCAGTACAGAAAGAACTAACAGAGGTGCTTAAAGAGGCAAGAGGGTGCAGAAAGAGGTAAGAGAAGTGCAGAAAGAAGCAACAGAGGTGCCGAAAGAGGCAAGAAAGGTGCAGAAACAGGCAAGAAATGTACAGAAAGCAGGAACAGGGGTGCAGAAAGAGGTAAGAGGGATACAGAAATTTGCAAGACAGGTGCAGAAAGAAGCAAGAGTAGAGCAGAAAGAAGCAGGAGAAGTGCAGAAAGATGCAGGAGAGGTGGAGGAATAGGGAAGAAGGTGCAGAAAGAGGCATGAGGGATGCAGAAAGTTGCAAAAGAGGTACAGAAAGAAGCAAGAGCAGTACAGAAAGAAGCAACAGAGGTGCTTAAAGAGGCAAGAGGGTGCAGAAAGAGGCAAGAGAAGTGCAGAAAGAAGCAACAGAGGTGCCGAAAGAGGCAAGAGAGGTGCAGAAACAGGCAAGAAATGTACAGAAAGCAGGAACAGGGGTGCAGAAAGAGGTAAGAGGGATACATAAATTTGCAAGACAGGTGCAGAAAGAAGCAAGAGTAGAGCAGAAAGAAGCAGGAGAAGTGCAGAAAGATGCAGGAGAGGTGGAGAAATAGGGAAGAAGGTGCAGAAAGAGGCATGAGGGATGCAGAAAGTTGCAAAAGAGGTACAGAAAGAAGCAAGAGCAGTACAGAAAGAACTAACAGAGGTGCAAAAAGAGGGAAGTGGGGAGCAGAAAGAGGTAGAAGAGATGAACAAATTGGCAAGAGAGGTACAGAAAGAAGCAGGGGGTGCAGAAAGAAGGCAGAGAAGTTCAGAAAGAAGCAACAGAGGTGCTGAAAGAGGCATGAAGGGTGCAGAAAGAGGCAAGAGAAGTGCAGAAAGAAGCAACAGAGGTACAGAAAGAGGCAACAGAGGTGCAGAAACAGGCAGGAAAGGTGCAGAAAGAGGGAACAGGGGTGCAGAAAGACGCAATAGAGGTGCAGAAAGACAAAAACCGGGTGCAAAAAGAGGCAAGAGGGGTACAGAAAGAAGCAAGTGAGGTGCAGAAAGGGGCAACAGAGGTGCAGAAAGATGCAAGAGAGGTGCAGAAAGAGGGAAGACAAGTGCAGAAAGAGACAACAGGGGTACAGAAAGAAGCAAGAGAGGTGCAGAAAGAGGCAATAGAACTGCAGAAAGAGGCAAGAGAGTTACAGAAACAGGCAAAAGGGGTGCAGAAAGATGCAACAGGTGTGCAGACAGAGTCAAGAGAGGTGCAGAAAGAGGGGTACAGAATGAGGCAAGCGGGATGCAGAAATTTGCAAAAGAGGAGCAGAAAGAAGCAAGAGCAATGCAGAAAAAACAAACAGAGGTGCAGAAAGAGGCAAGAGGGGTGCAGAAAAAAGTAGGAGAGGTGCATAAAGAGGCAAGACAAGTACAGAAAGAGGCAGGAGGGGTGCAGAAAGAAGGCAGATAAATGCCGAAAGAAGCAACAGAGGTGCTGAAAGAGGCGAGAAGGGTGCAGAAAGAGCAAGAGAAGTGCAGAAACAGGCAGGAAAGGTGCAAAAAGAGGGAACAGGGGTGCAAAAAGAGGGAAGAGGGGTGCAGAAAAGGGAAGTGGGATGCAGAAGGAGGCAAGATAACTGCAGAAACAGGTAAAAGTGGTGCAGAAAGAAGGAACAGGTGTGCAGACAGAGGCAAGAAAGGTACAGAAAGAGGGAAGAAGGGTACAGAAAGAGGCAAGAGGGATGTAGAAATTTGCAAAAGAGGTGCAGAAAGAATCAAGAGCAGTGCAGACAGAACCAACAGAGGTGCAGAAAGAGGCAAGGGGGTACAGAAAGAGGTAGGAGAGGTACACAAAGAGGCAAGAGGGGCACAGAAAGAGGCAAGAGGGTACAGAAAGAAGGTAGAGAAGTGCAGAAAGAAGCAACAGAGGAGCTGAAAGAGACAAGACGTGTGCAGAAAGAGGCAGGAGAAGTGCAGAAAGAGGTAAAAGAGATGCAGAAAGAAGCAACAGAGGAGCTGAAAGAGACAAGACGTGTGCAGAAAGAGGCAGGAGAAGTGCAAAAAGAGGCAAGAGAGGTGCAGAAAGAAGAGAGTGAGGTTCAGAAAGAGGCAAGAGAAGAGCAGAAAGTGGCAAGTGAGGTGCAGAAAGAGGCACGAGAGGTGTAGAAAGAGGCAAGATAAGTGGAGAAAGAGGCAAGAGAAGTGCAAAAAGAGGCACTTGAGGTGCAGAAAGAAGCAAGAGAGGTACAGAAAGAGGCTTGAGAACTACAGAAAGAGGCAAGAGAAGTGCAGAAAGAGGCAAGAGAGGTGCAGCAGGAAGCGAGTGAGGTGCAGAAAGAGGCAAGTGGGTGCAGAAAGAGGCAAGAGAGGTACAGAAAGAGGCAAGGGAACAGCAGAAAGAGGCAAGAGAAATGCACTTAGAGGCATGAAAGGAGTAGAAAGAGGCAAGAGAGGTGTAGAAAGAAGCAAGAGAAGTGCAGAAAGAGACAAGTGAGGTGCAGAAAGAGGCAAGAGAGGTGCAGAAAGAAGCAAGAGAGGTGCAGAAAGAGGCAAGAGATCTGCAGAAAAAAGCAACAGGGGTGCTGAAAGAGGCAAGTGAGGTGCAGAAAGGGGCAAGAGTATTGTAGAAAGAGGCAAGTGAACTGCAGAAAGAAGACCGTGAGGTGCAGGAAGAGGAAGAATGGTGCAGAAAGAAGCAAGAGAAATGCAGAAAGTAATACATGACCATTCCAGCTTTGCAAAGGGCCTTCCACCACACTGTAACACGTGACGTTGCTTTTTTGGGAGCATTTGAGAAGTTTGAGCAGATGATGGAATATTTGGCAAATGCAGAAAATGTTTAATTATGTGAAAATTGGTGCAGAAGTGCTCCTCGGTGGTTTCTTCTTTTTTGTGTCTCATTGAGTTTTTAGTTTAGCTTCTATGGAAACGAGGAAGTTGAAACCTGAGGTTACCACTTCACAACACAGACTACAATACCACATAATTACTCTCAAAAACATATAATCCCGCTCCACATAATTCCTATGCACTAAATAGCACATACTTTCTAGTCACATAATTTCACGGCACAACATACCACATAATGCCACTACACACAATGTACATCCACTTTACATCAAAAAACATTAGTAAAAAACTTCTACATTTACAATGCCAATACCTCTAACTCTTGCGAATGCGAAACCAATTATATTGAAAATGCTTCTTTAACCAGTAGTCTCATTTGCAGAGTGGTGGAGAAAGGTTGCTGGGCTTCCGACCAGCGCTTAGGAGTTCCACTGCATAGGACTTAAGGAGGTACCAGGAGGGCTTCTTGGCCCCCAAAGTCCCTCAGGAGTAAAGTGGACTTCATCCCCAGCCCATAGTCTGCCAAGAGGCATGTTTGCAGAGGGGTGGAGAAAGGGGAAGTGGCCTCCAAAAACGTTTTAGCAATCCCACTGTGTGGGTCTTACTGCAGGTAACAAGAGGGGTACTTGGCCCCCAAGGACATCCTTGGGGGCCAACTACCCCTCCTATTACCTCCAGTAAGCCCCACACAGCAGGATTGCTAAATTCTCATAGCAGGCCACGGCCCCTTTGCCCACCACTCTGCAAATGCGCCACCTGGCGTGTTCTAACTTAGGGAATTAAGTTCCCTTGAATAATGAGGGTCCCTGGGGGCCAACTAGCCCACCAGGTACCTCCAGTAATCCCCATACAGCTGGATTGCTGAGAGTGGTCTGCACCACTCTGCAAATGCACTGCCTGGTGCACTGCTGCTCGGGGGATGAAGTCCACTTGTCTCCTGAGGTCCTCAGGACACAAAAGGACCTCATTGCCCCACCAACAGTGCGCCAAGAGGCGCTTTTGCTGAGTGGAATAAAAAGGGGCGTGGCCTTGGACCACCTCTCGGCAATCCAGCTGTGTGGCGCTTACTGAAGATACCTGGTGGGCTAGTTGGACCCCAGTGACCCTCAGTATTCAAGGGGACTTAATTCCCTAACTTAGAACGCACCAGGGGGCGCATTTGCAGAGTGGTGCAGGGAGGGGGCGGGGCCTCCGGCGAGATGCTGGCTTTTGTTTTTTAAAAATATTTTTAGAAGCGGGCTGTGTGGCCCCCCTTCTTTTAATATTTTTAGAGCCCTGGGGACCCCATCCCCCAGGGCCTGAGCATTCTTTTTTTAAACAGGAGAGGGGACACGTGGCCTTCCTTCCCTGGGCCACTATTGGCCCCGGGAACCCCATCCCTAGGGGCATTGCTTGTTTTTTTTATTATAAAATAGTACAGGAAAGGGGTCCGCGTGGGCTCCCTTCCCATGGCCACTACTGGCCCCGGTGACCCCATCCCCCAGGGCCTGCCCAGCCTGCTTTTTATTTTAGGAGGGGGCCCCCCTCCTAAGGCCAATTATGGCACTGGTGACCCCATCCCCGGGGCTCCCATCCCCGGGGCCAGCCTTCCATTTAAAAAAAAATAATAATATTTAATTAAAAGGGAGAGGGCCACGTTGCGTGCCCTCAGCATTGGGGACCATGTGGGGAGCCCCAATGCCCCCACGGTCCTTGCTGGATTCCCGCCTCCTGCGAGAGCCGGCATTACTTTTGGGCAAGGGGAGCTGCTGACATGCAGCTCCCCTTGCCCAAAAGCAATCTGCTTTGCTGTTTCCTGCTTCAATGAAGCAAAGCAGGAGTTTGCTATGGCAGGGCGGGAGCCGTGCTCCCACCCTGCCATAGCAAACCGCAATGTCCCGGGGGTGGGCCCCCTGGGACATTGCAGGAGCTGGCCCTGGTGGGTGGCGATCCCCAGGGCCATCGAGGGCTCCAGGAGGGGGCCGCTCGACTCCACTCCCAGCATTTTTAAAGCCCCGGGGAGGTTGTGGTCCCCGGGGCTTAGGGGTCCGCAACAGACCCCCGCCCTTTATTTAAAATTGCCCCGGGGAGGTGGTGTTCCCGGGGGCAGTGTGGGGAGGGGCAGCAGCCCACCCACACTTATTTAGAACTATTTAAGCCCCGGGGAGGTGGTGGTCCCTGGGGCTTGGGGGGCCAATGAGGCCCCCCGCTCTTAATTAGGAATGCCCTGGGGAGGTGGTGGCCACCGGAGCAGCGTGGAGGGGCAGGAGCCTCCCCATGCATTTTTCAAAACAAAGCCCTGGGGAGGTGGTGGTCCCTGGGGCAGCGTGGGGAAGGCAGGAGCCCCCTGCACATTTTTTAAAACAAAGCCCCGGTGGATGGAGCCCATGTTTCGCTTAAAAAAAAAAAATCAGACGGATTCATGCACCCAGAGTGAATTCAGATGAATTAAAAAAAACAAATTCTTTTTTTGGCCCTGGGTGACACCCTGAGCAGGCCTAGGGGGTCAGAGTGTTTCTACCCTGCCCCCTTTTCTTGTTTTTTAGCTTTTGTTAACTGTTTTCTTGTGACTCTGTTTCACCGAGTCACAAGATGGCTGCCAACACTTCCTGGTTTGGTCTTTTGACAGCCAATCAGAGTGAATCTCATGCCCAGGAGGGTTTGCAAATCCTCCTCAGTGCTCAGATATCAATATTTTTATTTTTTGAATTTCTCAGCAATTACTGAACAGATTTACACCATTTTAAAAAAAAGCACGCTTTCTAGACCAAGACCTACCTTTTTAGCAAATTTGGTGTAATTCCGTTCGCTTTGTCTAAAGATTCCTATGGAAATTAACATGGGGAAAACAAGTTTTGGGACCCCCCTTTTTTCTCAGCCCCTGCTTGACAAATCACTCCGAAACTTTCAAGACAGAAGCTGACCGGAGCACCCCATTAGTTTTGAAAATTTTGCAAAGATTCATCAAACGGCGCCAAAGGGCAAATCACAAAATACTTTTTGAATAGAAACAAGGTCCTATCTATAACTACCTACTGAGGAAGAGATTAACTCGAAACGCATCAGGCTTAGGTCCTATGTGGATTTTTTTTAATTTACAGTGATTAAGAGTGCATCCATCCAGGGAAGACTACGGTGCCTACGTCTCCCATAATGCAACTTGCTGACTCATTTGAGCTACCCAATCAGAATAAGGGGCGTAAGATATCGCATTTAAATGGAGATGTGAACCGCAATGCACTCTTCAACCGAAACAACCTCTGAGGAAGAGATTAACTCGAAACGCGTCAGGCTGTCAAGTCGGCTGTTTCAATCATCGACAGGCATTGGCTGTCCATACCAATAAATGCTGTTCTACAGAAACCTGGAGTTTGAACAAACTTTGCCAGCACAATTACCCGCTCAACCATTTGAGGAATTAATAATTGTGACACTACAATGCCCACAATGCTCAGGTAAAGACGCAGCTGAGCAGTCCATCTAGGACGTACAATGAAGTATTTAAATAAAGGGGAGTGTCACACGCATTTTGGGAACTGCCATAGCCTCTGAGGAAGGAGTTTTATGTACTCTGAAACGTGTCAGGCATTTCAATGGCAGAGCTGTAATTTGTATCAGCATGTAGGACTACGTGCATACCAATTAAAGTCTTGAGGCTTGTAACTGGAGTTGGAGTGCTTCTTACCTGTTGGGCACTTGTTGGAGCAGATATATATGTATATATATATATTCAGTGAAAAAACCATAGGTTTCACACACGTTATAGTTAGCTGGACATTTCAGTCGTAAAAAACCAATGAAATTCCCCCGTTATAGTTAGTTAAGCTAACTATAACTCGCATACCCGCAATCCACTGCTGATGACGTCACATATTACATCACTCATGACATGGTCAGTGACATCACTCATGACATCACTGATGACATCTCAAATGACATCACTGATGACATCATCCAGTGAATATGTATTTTTCTGAAAATTAAATATGTTTTATATATGTATATCTCAAGGACGATGGAAGAATAAATGGGTATATAAGTGTCTAAATGGATGATTTCTTTTTGAAAAATTGATTGTATAACTGACTGATTAAATGTATCTTAGTGAATACATGGCTTACTGAGTAATGTTTAAATATGTAATTATCTATATCAGTCTCTCACTTTGTGTATAAGTGGCTGCATGGGTTGGTGAGTAGCTACATGGGTGTCTATATAGGTTCTTAGTTGGTTTTTTGAGTATCAGTCTGAGTGTCTGCATGGTTCGGTGGGGGGTATTATGTAGTGCATAGGTGCATGAATGAGTGACACACTGTTTGTATGTGTTGAAGACAGCATGTGTACAGGACTGTATGGGTGGATGAGTGTGTGTATGGGTGAGTTAGTGAGTGAATGACTGTCTCAATAGTGTCTTTATGAGTAACTACATATGTTTTAAACTAGTATATGTGACTATTGGTGTATATAAGTGAGTATATGTGAGAGTGAGAGACTGAAAGAGTTCCTGTATGAATAAGTATGTGTTTCTATAAGTGATTGTTTAAAAGACTAAGTATGTGTAAGTTTCCGTAGAAGTAAGTGTGGTGGTGTGTGTATAACTGTATATGCAAATAAATCTATGTTTCATTCTTTATTTTCATGAGTGAGTATGTGTGTCAGTAACTCTGTGGATGAGTGGCATTGTGTAGCAGGATGTATAGGTGTATGAGTACATATGATGAGTGAGTACATGTATGAGTGACTGTACAGGACTGTTGGTGAATGAGTCTATGTGGATCTTAGAATTACTCAAGAGGTTGTTGTAACTGGTATTGGTATGTCCATTTTTTTGAAAATGTTAGTCTCTATTTTTGAATGTGTGTTTCAAAGGTTATATTAGAGTGAGAGGAGGTCTGCTTCTCTGTCACAAGGATGATGTCATCAGTGATGTCATTTGAGATGTCATCAGTGATGTCATGAGTGATGTCACTGACCATGTCATGAGTGATGTAATATGTGACGTCATCAGCAGTGGATTGCGGGTGCGCGAGTTATAGTTAGCTTAACTAACTATAACGGGGGAATTCCATTGGTTTTTTACGACTGAAATGTCCAGCTAACTATAACGTGTGTGAAACCTATGGTTTTTTCACTGAATTTGCAAGGTTTTTTAAATGCTAATTCCTAACTATAACGTGTGTGAAACCCATGGTTTTTTCACTGAATTTGCAAGGTTTTTTAAATGCAAATTCCTAACTATAACGTGTGTGAAACCCATGGTTTTTTCAGTGAATTTGTACGGTTTTTTATATGCTAATTCTTACCTATAACGTGTGTGAAACCCATGGTTTTTTCAGTTATTTAATATGGTTTTTCAAATACAAATTCTTATATTAAACGTGTGATTTTTTTTTTTATTTGCAAGGTTTTTATAAGTTTTTTTTTTACTTTATATTCTCTTAAAACACTATGCTTAATTTAAAAAAATTCTGCAATATAATATTTTTTCTCATTTTTTTTTTAACAAACAGGTATGATATATTACTATAACATAGTGATTCTTTTTTTCCAATTTTTTTTTTTTTTACGTGCGCGTACGGTAAGCCTACGGTTTGCGTAATCTACGTAATATTTCTACTCTTTTTGCGTATGGTTACGCAATTTACGTAGCCGTGCGTACTGCGTGCGCGGCGCATAAGCGCATACGCTACACGCGCACGTTACGCGGAAGTGTTGCGGCGTGCCTGTTATGCGCATGCGCGCGTGTCTTTTATACGCGCATGCGTACTTTTACCGTAAGCGCTCCGTAAGCGCTCCGTAAGCGCTCCGTAAGCGTAACGTACGCGCACGGTGGGTCATGTGATCAAGAAACAAAACTTTTGATTGGTTTAAAGTACTTTCAGTTCTAGAACTCTCCTACACCACACCCATTCCCCTCATTTCTGCTTGTGATCCCTTAGGAGAAGGAGCTGACTTGTCTTTGGGATACGATGGCAGACCAGCACTCTTCTACTGAGAGTGAGGCTAGCAGCACCACCATCAGGCAGAGAAAGAGGAAACAGAAGAGCTCTTTTATATGGGAGTATTTTACTTTTCCTGAGGGCGAGAAAAAAGTTAATGCTGCTTTGGTGACTTGCAAGCTGTGCCAGCGTGTACTTCCTAGAGGTAATCCCAACAAGAAGTATTCCTTTGGGAATCACACTATGTTGAGACACCTTGAGGATGTACACCCTAGGACACATGCTCGACATACTAGAGAAAACCCTTCAGTAAGTCGTGCAAGCACATCCACAGCAGCTGAGCCGAGTCCATCTTCGGCAGCTCAGCTGAGCCCTTCATCTGTGGGGGCAGATTCACCTTTTTCTGGTCCTCTGGAAACGAACCATCGATTTGCGAGGGTTACAATGCGGTGTTCAAATTGCCATGGTCTAATTGTTCGTGGGGAGACCAGTGTTCCCCTAATTAACAACAGAATAGACCAGCACATTTGTCCTACCAGCTAATATTCCCATTCTTCCTTTCCTCTGTCCCTGCATGAACACAACGGCTCTTTTAAGAGCCAACCTTACCTCTCAACTTTTTTTTATTTTTTTCTTTAAAACTTTTTTTTTTTTTTTTACCGTACGGTAAGCGTATTTTTTTTTTTTTTTTTTAAAACACTAAAAAACAATTATCACATTACAAGGTCTTTGAGGGATTAATAACGAAATACTGAAAATCTGTTTGAGGAGAAGTGGAAAAAAGGGACCATCTAATTTCTGACTTACCTGACCCACCCAAAAATTTAATTATCAATTGAAATTTAATTGAAATTGCTTGAAAAAATGGTTTTATTTTTCCAAAATTTTCTTTCTCAATCTGAAAAAAAAAGAAAAAAGTATTAATATTAAATAAAACATTTTATAATACAGTACACGTACTTACATTTTTTCCAAAAACAATTTTTTGCCATTTTTTTGCTGTTTTCAGAATATATTGCATTTCACTATTAATCGTGAAAGCAATTGCATTCATCACTTAACAGCGGCAAAAAAAAATAACAATCTCAAAGATTGTTTTAAAAAAGCCCAGAATCTCTTCTCACTTAAACATAACATTATAGAAATGCAAAATATTCAAAAAAAATATCATCTAATAACAATAACTATTTCTAAAAAATACCGTCTGACAATTTTGTTTCAGAAGCATAATCACAAAAATAATATATCTCAAATTACTCCACAATACATCTGGTTACCTTTCCTTTAGGCCAAATAGTAATTTTAAAATTCTTTTTTGATTAAATTTCCAATGGTAATCCAATAAAATTCCAAAATTTTAATTGAACAGATGTTACCAATTCTCTCTAAAATTTTGGTTTCCGAAAGATTAATTAGGAATTAAATAAGTCCACAATACATCTGGTTACCTTTCCTTTAGGCCAAATGGTAATTTTAAAAATCTTTTTTGATTTAATTTCCAATGGTAATCCAATAAAATTCCAAAATTTAAATTGTACAGATGTTACCGATTCTCTCTAAAATTTTGGTTTCCGAAAGATTAATTAGGAATTAAATAAGTCCACAATACAATTGGTTACCTTTCCTTTAGGCCAAATGGTAATTTGAAAAATCTTTTTATTTGAAAATTCCAATGGTAATCCAATAAAATGGTAAAATTGATTGGTACAGATGTTGCCAATTCTCACTAAAATTTTGGTTTCAGGAAGATTAGATAGGAATTTGCTAAATCAAAAGTCAAACGTTGCTTAAAAACCAATTGAGAATCATTACACATTGTCCAGCCTTTTTCACATTTTAGATAAACTGTGTAATGACCAGAAGTTACAGTAGGTCCTTCATGGAAAATTATTGCAACTGTTACAAAAGTTTTTCCTGAAATTGATAATTGCTGTCCTGTAAACTTCTTTATTAAAGTATCTAATTTTGAACCATCAGCTCTACATCGTTGCATCATTAAAATTACATACTGTCCGTATTCCTTTAAAATTAACGTTGAAAACATGTCAGATTTACACTCACTGCATTCCATGCTATGATTAGCATCTTTAACTAATTTAGCAAAAGTGACTGTTTTACTCTCTGGCAATGTTAAATAAATAAACCTTTCAGAATCAACATTAGAGCCACATGTATTGAAACAGTTTTCACAACTATGTTCCCATTTATAAGAGAGACCAAACATATTTTCAATGTGTACCCCTTCTTCTTCCAGAACCTGAAGAAAATACATCAAAAATTCCTGTGCGTCTTGCTGTACATTTTGAGAAAACTGTGTACATCCTGAACATACATCTAAAAGTTTTCTAATTTCAGTTGCACTTTCTATTTTAGTTTTATCATTACTCAGCTTTTCAAAAAGGAGACTCAACTCAGAACAGAATCTTTTTCTCTGATTTACTATTATCTGCTCTTGCAAACTTTCAAGATAAAATACAACATTCAGCACTACATTAGCGTAGCAGTTGACACCAGAGCTATTTTCAAAATGACAACCAACAACCTCTTCTACATTTTCCTTTTTCTTTTTGCTTGCAATTACATCAGTCTTCTTTTTTTTTCTCCTCTCTACATCCTCATTACAGATATTCTCAATTCTCCTTTTTCGAGAAACAACACTTTTTTCCAACACAGGATACTGACCTAAATGAGGAGCATAGGTTCTTCTTAATCTATTATACTCCTTTACACAATTTGCATCAGCACTAACTTTTGAGTCATCAAAGTCTATCATAAATAAACCAGATAATGTTTTCACTCGTGACAAAGCAACATATGCCATACCTTCTTTAAACACAGTTGAACCAATGTTCACAAAAGCACAATCTACAGTCAATCCTTGAGACTTGTGAATAGTTACAGCATATGCTAGAGAAAGCGGAAACTGCTTCCTACGTACATATAAGTCTTTCACAAGCATGAAACGAACTGTACAACGACAAATGTCTATAACTTCTTCTATCTGATCAAATTTTATTTTTAAACATTCAATTCCATCTTTTTTCTGGTAATTAATAAAACCCACAACTCTTCCCATAGCTCCATTCACTAAACCTTTTTCAACATCCAAATTTCTCCTTAAAAATACTCTACAGTTCATGCAAACATATAGATTTTTTTCTAATCCAGCAGTTTTGGAAATGTTCTTCTCTAGTGAATCCAATTTATTTTTCAGTTTGCCTGTTAATGTCATAGTAATTCTTTCATGCTGAATTTTGTCCACTGCTTCCAATTTCCTAATCTCTTCCTTTTCCAATTTCAAAAGTTCCTCATTGAATATTGAGCATTCACGTAGAGTTGGCATTAAGCAGATTACACTTTTCTTTTCTGCAATGTTCTTGTATATTTTCTCTGCAACTATTTCTTCCTTTGGGAATAAATTATGTAGCAACTGACTCTGTAATGCTTTCGTGCCAGCTTCAGTGAGTAGTCCAATTCTGATATCTTTCAGAATACTTCCATATTCTTCATCGTTTGCTTGCCTCATATTAGTAGTAAGTTCCTTGTACTCAAAGAAGGACCAAATATTTGCATTACCAATGCTTCCCAATGACTTCTTTGTGTCTTCATGTGTCACAGTATTAAACACTGGTTGTCCCTTAACTGGAGTAAGCTGTAGAAGATCCCCAAAAACTATGACATGTTTTCCACCAAATAACACGTCATAGTCTGTCCTTAGAATTTGCTGCATTCTTAAATGCACAAAGGCAAGCATTAAGTTTGATACCATGCTCACCTCATCAATAATGAGAACTTGCATCTTCTTCAATACTCTTGAAACTTCCAAGCATGCTTCTCCAGTTAGCTTGTGGTATTGTATTTTGTTCTCATGCTCCACTGGTAACATTAGCAAACGATGTAAGGGGATTCCTTTTATGTTATATGCTGCTAACCCATTTGGAGCAGTAACCACACAAGACAAAGTTGAATCCGTTTTTTGCTGTAGGTAGCTTCTGATGACTTTTATTAAGAAACTTTTTCCAGTTCCAGCTTGTCCGCTTACATACAACCTGATTGGTTGAAATGATATGCATGAGCACTCTTTTTTTTCATGTAGTAATCCGTGATCAATTTTGTTTCTGATCTCTTCATAAATTTGTTGCTGCTCTTCATTCAGTTGTCTTTCCAAATTTGGTAAGTCTATTAATTTTTCTTGAGCTTGATTCATAGCCGTTTCCACTTCAGTCATAGCTATTGCAGCTTCATTTTCAACGATTGGTTGTCCTAGGGGATCTTGACTGAGTGTTCCAGAACTTTGGCTGTCTTGAGAACTGTCTCTAGCTACTTCAGCTGCAATTGTAGTTTCCTGTTCAATTTCTTCATTTAACATTTGCACATAATTTGTGAAAGTACTGCATTCTATGCTGTCTTTGCAAGCATTAAAGGAATCTTCATAGCTTTGAAATTCTCCCAGTAGTTCGTCCTCTGAACGCCATGGTTTAAACAGCTGTAAAAGAGCCGAGTAGTAAAATTCCTTTTTGTCAGTAGTGTCGCAACTCAGCTTCCGGTGATTTATCAAACTTCCTTTTGTTTGCTTCACCAAACATCCTTCCTCACCAATGACTTTATATTTTCCATTGTTGATGTCTTCTGTGGCTTTCCGTGAATAAATGTAGTTCTGCAGCACTTCATAGAGACACATGTTCTCTAGATGAAGACTTCTCTTTGGGTAATATGTGTCCAACATGTTTGATTTTAAAATATCTGTACTTTCTGGGTCATTCTCGGCCAAATATTCAATTTCTCCAACAGATTTCAGTACCCGATTTCTCATTGCTGCAAGGCCTAAACTTGCCCAAATTATTCTTCTTGATTTCGAGTAGAGACTTGCAGAAGATAACCTATCTGAACATTCGTAGGATCCAATTTCTCGATGCGATAACATCTTTAAACTGAAACTGTATAGCTTCTTACTGACAGTCTTCTCGTGAGAAATCTCTTCCCACATTTCTTTCAATTCAGTTTTTTCTGATTTAGTAATGTAAGACGTTACATATCGAGCAACAGCAATAGAATTGTCAGCTACATACTGTATATCCATGTTAGCATTCCACATGGATAAAATGACTGGGTTGTAGTCATTTATATTTTTGGATTCTTCTTTTCTTTTTAGGTTGTAGGTATTCTTAGGTGATTTTCTTGTAATAGTATGTCTCACAGCTGACATAAAACTGTTTACTCTTCCTTTTGAAAGAACAGGTCTAGGAAATCCAAATCGACATTTAGTGTAGAATTTATCTTTGCTCTTGTATTTCCGTCGACAGTATTTTCCACACCGATGACTTTGGAAACGTAAAACTTGCTCCTTTAACTTTTTCTCTTCTGTGCTTTTTGGTATAGCACATGTTGCATATTCTTCAATGAAAGATAATACTGCTTCATCAGTATCTGTTCCAAACTTTGGGGCATCCTTGATCCACAACAGCATATGAATATGAGGAGCACCTCTTGCTTGGTACTCTTTTCTCCAAAAGAAATCCACAACTTCTCCAAGAGGTGGATTTTTTTTATTGCAGATGAAGGACATCATAGCCTCAAATCTATGATTGAAATATCTGCAAACATTAACCGGATCCAATGAGCACAGTTCTCCTGCTGTCTTGTATTCGATGTTTTTAATGTTTGAATTTGCCTCTCGTAGAAAATCCAGTAAATCATCCCAAGCGTACTCGGCACAGCTTAGGGTAAGGAACCATGTTGGAGTTCCTAAATTCCGTAACATGCATTTTAATTCACCATGGCGTCGGTACCAATATTCATTTGTCCCACGCTGACAAGCCATCAGATTGATCAGTTGTGTTTCCAAATGATCATCTCGGTGCTGCACTTTCTCCATAAAATCCTTAGCAGACACATTTTGTAAATGTACTCGACTTTTTAAAATGTGATTTACTGCATAAGATAATGCAGACAAGTCGCTTTCAAATAAAAGATTGAACAAATAAGGAATACTTTGTCGAAATCTTGGATCTTCTGCATATAGTCTTGTAGTCCGATACTCAGAAGCTGGAATCTGTTCTGGACGTTCGTCGTATCGTCCTCCTTTTCCTGTAGGAAACAGCTGGGGAAAACATCGAGCTTCCAAGCTCTCCTCCCATACACTCACAGGAGTTCCTTTTGCTTTCTTCATCTGAAACAGATCAATAGTGTCTCCCATAACTTCTTTTGAATGAAGAGAATGTATGCTAAAATGTTCATAAATTTCTTCTTCCTTTGACTTGTCCACTTGTTCAATTTGTCCAGTTGGTGTTTCTGTGTCTTCTTGTAAATCTTCTTCTTCTTCTTCTATATAAATTGATTCATACCATTTGTTATTCCTTTTCAAATACAAATTTGCTCTTTGTACTTTCCGTACATCTACCAGCTCCTGCCAAATCTTCTTATTCTTTGTAGGTACACCATTAACCAGAATAACTAATGGTTCAGTTTCCAAAGTATCTGCATCAATAGTTTCCATATTTTTTTTCAAATCCAAGGGCAAATACACCACTCTACCTTTTAAACCTCTCAGTAAATCTGAAGGAGGTAATTTACCAGTTTTGGGCTCCATACGTACTATGGTCTGGAACGGATGAACACATTGAATGAGTATAGACTCATATGTATTTAATTCAGAAAGTTCGGCAGGAATAGCATCCAATTCTAAATTATTATGTACTGCTCTGGTCGGCATTCTATTTTCTTCTAACTTATTATAACAGTATTTACAAATACGCTGATCTTCACCCAATTCAAAACAATTTTCAAGAAATATATATGTGGCAAAATCCTTCCACTTATAATTATCTTCATTTTCACTTTTTCTGTAGAGATCAACATTCCTGGTTTGTTTTTTATAATGAGTTCTGCGGCAACAAATACAAGTAATATTTGGTCTTTCATTAGAGATTATTGCAAATTTTGTCTTGTGATCATTAAATTTCTTACTTACAGAGGGTTCTACATTCTCTTCCACTTCTTCCTCAATAACTGTGTCATTACCTGCACTGTCTTGTTCTGGACCAAAGTAACTAAACTGAATTTCATCAGTAACCTTCTCTACATCTGATACCGATCCACGGAACAGAGCCCTATTCAATTCATCTAACTTTATTGCTGGACTTTTAGCAAAATACAATCGTCTCACAAACTTTCTCATTTCAGTATGATGAACAGCCAGCATCCTAAAATGATGAAAAACACTTTTACACACTTTTCTAGATAGACAAGCCAGAGAATGTCCCTGCAAACCAGTATTCTCTCTCACTCTGCATGGATCTAGACTTTGAAGCACCTTAATCTTCTGTTTAACACTTTTTTTACTATATTCTCTTAGAAACTCACGAAATTTATCAATAGATTCCTGACGCACAGTGCAAATACTACTACAATTCCAAGTATACACTGGGGCTTTAGGACGTCTCCCCATAGCCTCATCCGCCATCACTTGTTCCTCATCTCTTGGAACCATTTTCTCCTTCTCCATTATACAACCATTTTTCACTTCATAAGCACGACCTCTGGTGTCAACTGCATGCAGCAAACTATTATTTTGAAGATAACTCTCTTCATTAAAAAAAGGTTCACTACTTGATCTATGCATCCATTCTCCTAAAAACACTTTACAAAAGTTTGTTCTTTTCACTAGTCTTTTCCTTTTGCTTTGTGATTTCAGTACATTGACCATTTTATCTAATGTACGCATCCTGTTCAAAATTAAAATGAATAGTTTCCTTTTTAATTCTAAAGCCTTTGCTACAATGGCTTCAATTTCTTTTTTTCTCTTATAAAATTTTACTTTTTTCTTATATTTCTTCACATCCTTTATCAAATTGGACATAACTCTTCTCTGAAACATTTTTCTACGAATCTCTTTAAACGCTGTTTTTCTTTTTAAGTTAATCTTTATTGTTTCTGAAGGTATATTTGCATTAACTAAATGCTCAATTTTTTCCTGTTGTTTTCTATTTAAAACATTATTTCCAGTACAGACATTTTGTACATTTTTCTTTTTTTTAAGATATTGTTTAAAAAATCTTTTGTCTGCTTACCAGAAGACTTTCTCTTTTTCCCAACATGAGCATCTCCAACTAACTTAGGTCCTCCAGTTGTCTTCAAATATAGATTTTTTTTGTGGTTTTTCCTTACTCTGGACTTTGTAGGCATCTTAAATTTTGCTCTTCAGCAATACCTGAAAGAAACTAAAAAAAAATTCATTTATTTTATTTAAATATATTACTATATTTTTTATGATCTTTTCAAATCTTAAAATACTATGTACCCCTTTCCTACAAGTGAAAATCACAATAAAACCATCACAAATTAAATATCTAAAAACAATTCCTGTGTGCACACAGACTCATGGTGTGATTTTATGCAGAAAAAGAAATTTCTTTGCCAATTTGAAAGCACACTTACTACTCTTTTTTTGGCAAGTGATAAGTACTTTTACAGTCTGACACATTTTCAATCCACTTTTCAGATTCTGAAAACAGCACATGTCCAAACAGCATTTTGAGACCAGGAACATGTGTAACCTGGGTGACTGACTACACTCCAGCAAGGGCAACCAGCCTTAGTGATGCTGAATGTATTTGCATTACTGACTGCAACCTCAATCCCCACTCGGTTGTGAATACTATGCATGTTTCTACAGGGTAAGCAGCTGGGTGTGTGCAAAGAGTCTGCTTCTGCAGAAAAATAGCTGCCCCTTTCCTACTAATGCAAATGTAAAATTACCAGAGTAATACGCAATAAATGTCTGTCAACAATTCCTCTTTGCACATAGAGTCATGGTTTGATATTAGGCAGAAAACGAAATTTCTTTGCCAATTTGAAAGCACACTTACTACTCTTTTTTTGGCAAGTGATAAGTACTTTTACAGTCTGACATATTTTCAATCCACTTTTCAGATTCTGAAAACAGCACATGTCCAAACAGCATTTTGAGACCAGGAACATGTGTAACCTGGGTGACTGACTACACTCCAGCAAGGGCAACCAGCCTTAGTGATGCTGAATGTATTTGCATTACTGACTGCAACCTCAATCCCCACTCGGTTGTGAATACTATGCATGTTTCTACAGGGTAAGCAGCTGGGTGTGTGCAAAGAGTCTGCTTCTGCAGAAAAATAGCTGCCCCTTTCCTACTAATGCAAATGTAAAATTACCAGAGTAATACGCAATAAATGTCTGTCAACAATTCCTCTTTGCACATAGAGTCATGGTTTGATATTAGGCAGAAAACGAAATTTCTTTGCCAATTTGAAAGCACACTTACTACTCTTTTTTTGGCAAGTGATAAGTACTTTTACAGTCTGACAGATTTTCAATCCACTTTTCAGATTCTGAAAACAGCACATGTCCAAACAGCATTTTGAGACCAGGAACATGTGTAACCTGGGTGACTGACTACACTCCAGCAAGGGCAACCAGCCTTAGTGATGCTGAATGTATTTGCATTACTGACTGCAACCTCAATCCCCACTCGGTTGTGAATACTATGCATGTTTCTACAGGGTAAGCAGCTGGGTGTGTGCAAAGAGTCTGCTTCTGCAGAAAAATAGCTGCCCCTTTCCTACTAATGCAAATGTAAAATTACCAGAGTAATACGCAATAAATGTCTGTCAACAATTCCTCTTTGCACATAGAGTCATGGTTTGATATTAGGCAGAAAACGAAATTTCTTTGCCAATTTGAAAGCACATTTACTACTCTTTTTTTGGCAAGTGATAAGTACTTTTACAGTCTGACACATTTTCAATCCACTTTTCAGATTCTGAAAACAGCACATGTCCAAACAGCATTTTGAGACCAGGAACATGTGTAACCTGGGTGACTGACTACACTCCAGCAAGGGCAACCAGCCTTAGTGATGCTGAATGTATTTGCATTACTGACTGCAACCTCAAACCCCACTCGGTTGTGAATACTATGCATGTTTCTACAGGGTAAGCAGCTGGGTGTGTGCAAAGAGTCTGCTTCTGCAGAAAAATAGCTGCCCCTTTCCTACTAATCCAAATGTAAAATTACCAGAGTAATACGCAATAAATGTCTGTCAACAATTCCTCTTTGCACATAGAGTCATGGTTTGATATTAGGCAGAAAACGAAATTTCTTTGCCAATTTGATAGCACGCTTACTACACTTTTTTTGGCAAGTGATAAGTACTT
Organism: Triturus cristatus; assembly: GCF_964204655.1. NCBI lineage: Eukaryota > Metazoa > Chordata > Amphibia > Caudata > Salamandridae > Triturus > Triturus cristatus. The sequence goes on from NC_140588.1 coordinate 377,305,348, forward strand.
TTACAGTCTGACACATTTTCAATCCACTTTTCAGATTCTGAAAACAGCACATGTCCAAACAGCATTTTGAGACCAGGAACATGTGTAACCTGGGTGACTGACTACACTCCAGCAAGGGCAACCAGCCTTAGTGATGCTGAATGTATTTGCATTACTGACTGCAACCTCAAACCCCACTCGGTTGTGAATACTATGCATGTTTCTACAGGGTAAGCAGCTGGGTGTGTGCAAAGAGTCTGCTTCTGCAGAAAAATAGCTGCCCCTTTCCTACTAATGCAAATGTAAAATTACCAGAGTAATACGCAATAAATGTCTGTCAACAATTCCTCTTTACACATAGAGTCATGGTTTGATATTAGGCAGAAAACGAAATTTCTTTGCCAATTTGAAAGCACACTTACTACTCTTTTTTTGGCAAGTGATAAGTACTTTTACAGTCTGACACATTTTCAATCCACTTTTCAGATTCTGAAAACAGCACATGTCCAAACAGCATTTTCAGACCAGGAACATGTGTAACCTGGGTGAATGACTACACTCCAGCAAGGGCAACCAGCCTTAGTGATGCTGAATGTATTTGCATTACTGACTGCAACCTCAAACCCCACTCGGTTGTGAATACTATGCATGTTTCTACAGGGTAAGCAGCTGGGTGTGTGCAAAGAGTCTGCTTCTGCAGAAAAATAGCTGCCCCTTTCCTACTAATGCAAATCTAAAATTACCAGAGTAATACGTAATAAATGTCTGTCAACAATTCCTCTTTGCACACAGAGTCATCTTCTGATTCTATGCAGAAAACAGTATTCCTCATTTATACCAGTACACCTTAATTTATGGTGAAAACATAGTCCATAATATTTTACATGTTCCTTACATTTAAATTTCTCCCAAAACACAAAATGATAAACACAACTTCAATAAAAGGATTTCCAATTCTATTATTTATTTCTTAATTTACCACATACATCCCCTCTCAAACTCAAAACTCACCTTTAAAATTAGTTAGTTGTGAAAGAAATGTGGCACTCAAACAGCAGATTATCAGAGCCAGGATCTCTGTTCTGTACACCTCTCTCCTCTCAGCAGAACCAGATAATGGCAGTTTCCCTCTCCTTTTCCACACATATACATGTTAATTTCAAATCTCAGTGCTTCCCCCTTTTTTTCAAATGTAATCACACATTTCTATTGGTTGAAATCCAACCCTTTTCCAAAAGTACCCTTCCCCCAACTTGACTTCTGCCTGCTACCATAGCAACAGCTCATGGAACACTGCTGTGTAGAGTCAGGTCAGAAGTTCACCACACAATGTTTCATTTCCAAAGAGCAAGAGTGCTTGACTTTTCTAACCTAACAGCAAATCCATAGTAATGTTCTTTGGTAACACATTTTTCTGTACCAATACAAAACATGCTTCTATAAATTGACACATACAGCCTAGTTTTTAGTGTAGAATGGTATGAAACAGCCAATCAGTTCTTTTTATTTTAAAAAAATATGTATGCCTCCATTTCCAAACTGTCTTTCATTTCTTTTTCCCATTCTACTGAAATACACCTCCTGAGTGCATCCAGTTCTCCTTTGAAGATGTTCACAGTGTGGATTGTAGGGCACAGCTATGTCTTCTGGAGTGAAAAGTATGCAGAGAAAACAGGTATGGTGAGAGACCTTGCTTTGCCAAATGTAGACATTAAATGGATTGGTCAGAGAGGGTTAAAGTGGCACCAATTGATGCCATTGGTGAAATTCTTCATGCAAATCCAACACCCTGACCTCATAATAGTGCACTGTGGTGGCAATGACCTAGGCACTTTGACTGGGGTAGATCTGGAAATGCTTATGAAGGAGACCTTTGCACAACTGTTTTCACTTTTCCCTAAAACTGCCTTTGTGTATTCTAACATATGCCAAAGGCAAAAATGGAACTGGTCCAATCATTTTTGGCCGCAGATTGACAAAGCAAGAAAGCACGTCAACAAATCTGTTTCTGCTTTCCTCCGAGACTATGGTATGGGTTCCATTTACCACAACAACTTGCGTTACGACATGCAAGATATTTATAGAGGAGATGGTGTACACTTCACTGATGAAGGGAACAGAGTCTTCCTCTTGAACCTTAGACTCTGCATCGGTACTTACTTGTAGGTACCACTAAAAAATCACTTCATAAACACAACGGCTCTTTTTAGAGCCCCCTAATATCTAAACACTTAAATCTGAATTTTTTTTTTTTCCTACCGTACGTGTACGGTAAGCTTACCGTAAGCTTACCGTACGCGTACCCCGCGATTTTTTTTTTAAATTAATAAATGTTTTTTTTGTACTTTTGTGTCCTTCTTTGACCCCCTTTCAAATGTTAGGGGGTCTGTTACTCTCTTCCTTGCCTCCTTTTCACGTTATCTCCCTTTTTTTTTCTGTGTGAAGCACACGAAATGGCAGCCGACACTTCCTGATTTCGTCCGATTCAAAAGTTTACAGTCATGTGACAACCAATCAGATTTGTGCTCGCGCACGCCACCGTACGCGTACGGTAAGCTTACGGTAAGCGCACGGAGCGCGCTTACAGATATATATATTGATTTAAATGCTATTTTCTCAGGAACTACTGAACAGATTTACACCAGACCTACAAAAGGCACTTCCTTGACCTAAGGACTACCTCTCTGCCAAATTACAAGTAATTCCGTTCAGCCGTTCGGGCTGTAGCTGTGTCTAAAGGTCCTATGGAAAAATGCATGGGGAAAACGCGTTTTGGGACCCCCCTTTTTTCTCAGCCCCCGCTTGACGAATCCCCCCGAGACTTTCAGGGTAGGAGCGGAGCGTAGCGCCCCATTAGTTTTGAAAATTTCGCGAGGATTCGTCGACCGGCGCCAAAGTTATTCCAAATAGAATGTTGCGGATTTCCTATGGAAACAGGGTCCTAACTATAACTACCTACTGGCGACCGCCAGTAGGTAATATATATATATATATATTCAAAAACAAAGCACCAGATTTGGAGAGGCACACACCTTGTGTAATCCTTTATTTCTGCAAGGCAGCTCCGCTCAGGACCAGCAAACAAACAGAATTCTTTTGCCAATATTTAAATCCTTACGCGTTTCGGGCGTCATGCGCCCTTGATCACAGGTGTTTGGCAAAATGCGGGAAGGCAGCATGCCACAACTCTTAAATAGCAGTTTCATTAAATCTCGCCCACTGGGCGTGTCCGCAAAGTGCATTCTGGTATTTAGAGTTCATTTCTCAAGTAAGTTTGTAATCACTGCGGCTGCCAATTCCACATTAATAAAATTCAAATACCTCAGTAGGTTTCTGTATTGGTTACTGGTTACGGCAGGACTGTTTTACTCCTTTTGGTGCAGAAACCACAAAGCTCCATATCGCAATGTTGAATAACACGCTGGACGCCGCTTCTTTCGTGGGGGACCTCTCCGCGACCCTGGTCGGGCCACAATTCAATTCAAAAACAAAGCACCAGATTTGGAGAGGCACACACCTTGTGTAATCCTTTATTTCTGCAAGGCAGCTCTGCTCAGGACCAGCAAACAAACAGAATTCTTTTGCCAATATTTAAATCCTTACGCGTTTCGGGCGTCATGCGCCCTTGATCACAGGTGTTTGGCAAAATGCGGGAAGGCAGCATGCCACAACTCTTAAATAGCATTTTCATTAAATCTCGCCCACTGGGCGTGTCCGCAAAGTGCATTCTGGTATTTAGAGTTCATTTCTCAAGTAAGTTTGTAATCACTGCGGCTGCCAATTCCACATTAATAAAATTCAAATACCTCAGTAGGTTTCTGTATTGGTTACTGGTTACGGCAGGACTGTTTTACTCCTTTTGGTGCAGAAACCACAAAGCTCCATATCGCAATGTTGAATAACACGCTGGACGCCGCTTCTTTCGTGGGGGACCTCTCCGCGACCCTGGTCGGGCCACAATTCAATTCAAAAACAAAGCACCAGATTTGGAGAGGCACACACCTTGTGTAATCCTTTATTTCTGCAAGGCAGCTCTGCTCAGGACCAGCAAACAAACAGAATTCTTTTGCCAATATTTAAATCCTTACGCGTTTCGGGCATCATGCGCCCTTGATCACAGGTGTTTGGCAAAATGCGGGAAGGCAGCATGCCGCAACTCTTAAATAGCAGTTTCATTAAATCTCGCCCACTGGGCGTGTCCGCAAAGTGCATTCTGGTATTTAGAGTTCATTTCTCAAGTAAGTTTGTAATCACTGCGGCTGCCAATTCCACATTAATAAAATCCAACAAACGGATATCCAGCACTCTGAATTTCAATTCACCGGACGCGTTTCGGAGTTCAAATCTCCTTCCTCATAGGCTGAAATGTCTCTGGGCTCCCGCCGCCACACAATCGATGATTGGCTGCCTTTCAATAGGCTACTCAGATGAGCTAACCCCCAGAGACATTTCAGCCTATGAGGAAGGAGATTAGAACTCCGAAACGCGTCAGGTGAATTGAAATTCAGAGTGCTGGATATCCGTTTGTGGTGAATAAAGACTTACTATAGTCAGCTGCTGTGTGAGTGCGCCCTAATTTTGCTGAGCAAACGTTTTTGATGTATTCACGGCAGCTTGGGCCGTGGAGGGTGCACCACCCGATGGATACAAACGGGGCCACGAGGTTTGGAATTTGCCGAGCCACATCTGTGGATCAGCAGTCCTCGGGGATTTGAACGGACCCACGCTCAGAAACCCATTGGGGTTAGAACATTTTACTGGGGTCAGAAGACTGCACACTACAAATCCCAAGATGCAACGAGGGACTAAGCTCATCTGAGTAGCCTATTGAAAGGCAGCCAATCATCGATTGTGTGGCGGCGGGAGCCCAGAGACATTTCAGCCTATGAGGAAGGAGATTAGAACTCCGAAACGCGTCAGGTGAATTGAAATTCAGAGTGCTGGATATCCGTTTGTGGTGAATAAAGACTTACTATAGTCAGCTGCTGTGTGAGTGCGCCCTCATTTTGCTGAGCAAACGTTTTTGATATATATATATATATATATATATATATATATATATATATATATATATATATATATATATATATACTGGTTGTCTGCTAATAAGCACAACGCACTCTCAGTCGCTTACAGGTAACTTTAATTCGCACTGTAACGCGTTTCGGGAGACACGCTCCCTTGGTCACACAGTGTGGAATCGGATCACATGCTACCATTAGTACAAGGTGAAATCAACATAGTCAAGGGACTGCCAGTAAACAGTGCAAATCAATACGTAATCATGGCGGCCATCTTAAAGAGGTGTCGTAATATACAGCCTGATAGGCATTAATAAACCATATACAGAAATATACAGAACAGAATGGCCTGATATTCATATTGACAGTTATGTGTTACACCCAATTCAATACTCTTCGTCATAGTGACTTGTTAACGATTGTAGTTATGGTCACATATACTGTCGGCTGTAACTGTAAAATAATCTGAGCGGCCATCTTGTAGATGTGTAAAAGTAAAACCAAGTGGTTAGAAAAATTAAAGCCTCATTACTCTATATGCAGTGCGTTCTTTCATCATAACATGTCGATGCAACTCGTCATAGTGACTGAATGATGAAAGATGGAAGGAGCTATCTAATTCACAAGCACATAATGATTGCTTCAATCAAATGAAAATATGGAAACTCCGATGCCGGAAGTTAAAGAATAAGAAAGCATATATACGAACTGAACCGGCTGATAAATCCAAGTGTACTCTAAAGTGTACTATGGTGCAAGTGTGATCCTTACAATCTAATACAATAAACGTGAATACTAGAAGAAGAGAAGAAAAAATATATATGTGAAACAAATTTCGTGAAAGAAGAGAATAAATAAAGTCCAAATATAAAAGAAGTGTTTTCATATCTACTTTTTGCAGATTTCATTCCCATGGAACTGAAGAAAAGGGTAGGAGCCCGTGAAGTGCTCGTGAAGATATAAAGGGCCCCTTCCTTTCCTCCTGAAACGATAAACAGAGAAAGGAAAAAATATTGGTTAAAATGTTGCCATTATCATGATATCATAAACATTTACACAGACTGTAAAAATTGCTCATGCACAATACGATGAAAACTGCAGCACAACAGGGCTAGTCCTCAATCAAATGCGTTGCCAATTCCTCATCTTGATTATGGCCTTTTGGAAATTTCGTTTCGAGGTCCATAATCCACATAGATTCACGTTTCCTCAAGAATAATTCTCTATTACCTCCCCTCCTCCCCACTCTCACTTGTTCTACAACAAAATAACTGAGTAAATTGCTATTAGAAAGGTGAAATTCAGCAAAATGCCGTGCAATGGGGTAATGTGGATCCTTATTGTTCACTGCTCTCAAGTGTTCGAGAACTCTCTTCTTGGCCATGTGAGTGGTACTCCCTACATATCTTTTAGCACAAGGACATTCAAGTACATATACAACATATGTCGTGCTACAAGTGAGGAATTGTGTAATACTTTTAGTACCAACTCTGCCATATATATATTGCACTTATCAGATTTTTTTGTCATTTTGCATGGAAAATGTCATATTTAATATTTCAAATAACTCTATTTGCAGAGTATTTATTGAGATAAATATATTAATGAGTAAAATACCCCCAGATGTATGTAATGAAAATATTGGAAGTCACCTCAGAGTTCCATGTCCTTATAAAGACACTTGCCATGCAACATCAGGCCACCATGTGATCATGGAACTCTCTGTGGATTGCCATATCCTGATTGCAGACAGTTGAAGATACTCTGGCCCATTTATTAGAACATTAGAAGAGTCTGGCCTACATTGATGACAACAGGGAGGCAGAAGTTACAATCACACAGGTATGCTCATGCTTCAATACCTTAGTCTCTTTCTTTGCTTTTCCAGTAGCCAGTTTGGCTATTAAGAGGATTGGCTGGGGAGTTGCACCAGGGAGACAAGCAGGGCATGATGTAAAATACATTAGAGAGGTGGCTTTCTCCTCCCTCCCTCTAATAAGAAATTACTACTTTTAGGCTCCATGGCAGCTGCAGGAGGAAATGTACCTGGATCCTGTTGTGATTTTGCTCAACTACATGCTGACAGAAAGACGTACAATCTGCTGGGAGTCACATGGAATGACTTGTTTAATCTTTTGGAAAGTTCATAAAAAATAACAGAAATATGGTATGTTCTAATAAACATCTTGACCACTACTGCAGGCTATACCGGCCATTACAAGGTGTTTCCTCCCGGTTGACCCTAAGATCGGAGAGTGGAAACTGTGAAGCCACCATGTGCTGAGGCAGGCTTTCAAGCTAAAATCATTTGGCTCAAACAATTTCATGTGTCTTCATACTGAAATTGATTTCCATGTTTCTGTCATAATGCAATGGGTGTCGATTTTTTGTATGGGGGCCCTGACCTATGTCAGAAATAGAGCACACCACATAGTGTAAACCAGTTCTATTTCGATGTTTTGTTTGTACATTCATCATTTCTGGACATCATGATAACCTGGCATGCACGTGGAACTCCGCGGCCTACTGTGGACACTGCAATCCATAATGTCAGTCCCCTGATGAAGAGCCAAGGAGGAAGATTAAAACATGGCTGCAACTCCTGGTTTGGGCAAAATCGTCCATTGGCATTCACAACGGGATCATACTATAAACCTGCTGTAAATAGTGGGTACAAAAAGCTCAAAATGCCCAATATACACCCGGGAATAGGCGAATTCCTGGAAATTACCACGTAATTCCCCATTCCAACGTGACAAACTGCAAATCGGGTGCAAATTGCAAACCCACTGATGTTAATTCTAATCAGACTGTGCGTAATTTGTATCATCATTCTGCAGTTCAAAATTCATCAGTCTTAATGTAGTCACTTACGTTGCACTAGCATAAAAACATAATATATTGGGAAGCATTATGCTAAAAACAGACGTTTACACCTAACTGGCATTCTAATTTGAAATAAATGTTAATTGTTTCAGGGACTTTATGTTAGCTTGAGTAGCTCGAAAGTAGTATAAAGCCATTTCAAGTAGCATAGCAGTCAAAGTAAAGTTAATATTGTTTAATTAGTCTTGCAAACCACTAAATGTTAAAAACAACAGGAGCAAAATCAAACATTTGCACGTTTCAGGGAGCCATTTAATTCTATTTGTGCCAAAATGCAATTAAAATATATGTATGTGTTACTAAATGTCATTGAAGTGTAAATGAACAATCATGTGAAGTTAAGGACAAAAGATGATTGCTTTAATTTGCATGTTCTATTTTTCCACCAAGAACTACTTGTTTCCCGTAGCTAACATGCCGTGCTCTGCCTATTTCTGTATTCCCAGATGGCTTTTTGTGCAAATTCTGCATGAAGTATATTTTTAAAGAATAATGATTATCTTTGCCCTACTGTAACTCTCTCTTACGCTCTGCTCTCCCTTTCAAAATCCTCAGGTTATGTTTATACATTTCCCATTTTTAGCTGGACGGAAGTCACATCTACATACGCCCATACAACGTCTACTTTAATGGAGAAGTATTTGGATCTCAAATGTCTCTTTAAACCAGTGGTCTTCAAACTTTTTAATGCGGCGCACCCTCCGGTGTAAAAAAATAATTGCTCCCCCCCAATGGAATCATATTTTTGCAAATTATTCTATAATATTGCCAATCCTTAAATATGTATAAACATATTTAAATATTGCAGTTATCCGTTTTAAAAATGCAATCAAATGCATGATTACCAACATACTATTCTGGTCAGCCAGGTCTTACTAAAGTGTGAAAGTATCATCCAGTGGCCCTCCTCCTTTGACACCTACTCCCAGCCGTCACATGAATGACAAAAGATGTTAGTAATGGCCCATTACAAAGTAGCTTTCCACCCCTCTCTTTTCTTAGGGCAAAAACAAAGCATGATGATTCCCTTGGACAGTGCCTGGTGCCCACCCCCCCACTCCCCGGGACCATTTAGGGTCCGCTAGGGGGGCTACCCCCACCCAAATTTGAAGACCTCTGTATTAATTAAGTTAACATTAATTGGAGAAACTGGGACTATAATCTGAAGTTGAGTTCAGTTTGGAAAGTTCATTAAGCACCCACAAGCCAACAGTTGACCTCAAAGAGCTAGTCTTTCATTTGCTCATCCAAAATACCTGGACATGAACACAATTGGGGGACCGGGTCTTCCACAGCCCCCATGAATATAGCAAAGACTTCTATAGGTTATTGTGAATCACCACAAATGGTCTGCCATTTTTGGTTCAATGGAAGCATGGAAATATTGAGAGATTCCTCTCAGCTGGCACTGGGCGTAGAAGACATAAGGTAGTCATTGTTCTTGTTGAATGTCCAGGCGGGTTCTCAAGGGCAGAAGGCCCTCATAATGATGCATGAACTTTAAAATGTCACTTTCTTGACAAAAGAAGTCAAGCAAGAGCCTTGATTGCTTATAGTATATACTTCCGGGTTCTCAGAACCCTAGATGCCGCCTTCTCAAGAGACTAGATTGAAGGCCAAGGTGTCACGTTCCGTCCACGGTCCAGTACTCCTCAGGATCCGAGCGATGCTATATGGTATCCACCTCTTGATATCCCCATCTCCTGCACTAATGGCACGGAGGATTTAGGGCGATCAAGCGAGGGAAGGGAAGGAAGGGAACAGCGGTGAGTAGAACCTGTAAAGAAAAATACATAAAACAAACAAACCCTTTAGGCACATAATGCTACTCTCATGAATTCTCGCTAACCTCAGACCCGTCTGTGGGCTATATATCTTGAAGGGTACTCTGTCCTCCACAATATTCCATCATAAGCGTACAGACAAAGAACTCATGAATACACCCAGATACATCATTCCTTCATGGCATTAGAACATAGCATTGGCAAGAGGGTGACATCATTCATTCATGGCATTAGAACATAGCATTGGCAAGAGGGTGACCTCATTCATTCATGGCATGAGAACATAGCAGTGGCAAGAGGGCGCTCCCTCTCTCAGATCATTCGAAATTCCCAACTATAGTAAGGACTAATTCTGATGGGCTGATCAGTGTTCTAGCAGAGTCTCTATTTAATATCCCTTACGGAAGTCTCTCAAAACGCGGTATGTACCGCTCGTAATTAACAGTTTATCAAAGTAATCAAACACGCTGGTCAAATTCACTTGATAGTGGGAATTTGGCGAGAGGGTTTCAGGCGGGTTCTCTGCCCGCTTAGACAGCCCAACAGCGCTCAAGTAACGGCGCTCTCTGTTGCGCTACATAACGCCGTAGAACTAAACTAACATGCTCCCATGATTCGGAGCCGGGGCTATGGGTCTGAGACAGTCCTCCCCCGTCAGGGAGGGTGGTGCACTTATCTTTCTCTTCAATATGAAGTCCTCCGATACTTTCTCGGTCATTAGGGGAAAGCCCGCCTGCCTGCCTCCTAGAAGCCCACTGACTCGTTGCCTCGAGCTGCTACGGAACCAACGGATCCCGTTCTCTTCTCGGCGGTAGAACGCCAGTGCTGGGACGCTTCCTCTTCAGGCTCGACGACGGACGTGCTTCCGGGAATTACGCACAGCGTCACGGATGCGTCTCGTCGTCTTTGTACTCGTGACTCCTCCCCCTCTGGACCTCGGGCATGCTGGGGGTTGTAGGCAATGCAGGCGCGCAATCCCTGCTTCCTGACAGTAGGTCCCCCTGCCCAGCACCTCCTAGAACCCGGTTTGTCAGGGTGCCGACGATAGAAGGCCCTAACCCTGGCCGCGGAGTGTACGTTCCGACAGGGCTCCCATGAATCCTCTTCCGCCGTGTATCCTTTCCACGAGACCAGGAACCAGAGGGTACCACCCCTGTATTTGGAGTCCACAATACGCCGTACCTCGTACTCCTGTCCTTCTTCCGCTGAGATAGTCGGAGGAGCTTTCTTCAGTCCCCCCTTGGCCGGCTTCAGGAGACTGCAGTGGAAGACAGGGTGTATGCGAAGAGAGCCTGGAAGGCGTAGTTTGTAGGCCACGGGGTTGATCTTTTTCACCACTTGATAAGGGCCGATATATTTGGGGTGGAACACGCTCCGTAGTTTGAAGCGTATATTCTTCGTAGACAACCACACCTTGTCCCCTTCCTGATACTGAGGCCCTTCCACACGATATCTGTCTGCCCACTTTTTGTACGTCAGTTTCGCGTTAATCAAGTGCTTCCTCACTTGCACGTGTCCTTCGCGCAACAACCGCATTTGAGCTTGAACCGAAGGTTGATTACAAGCCCCTCTGGGCAGAACGATTGGCAGGATATTGGCGTTGAAGCCGTAATTGGCTGAAAAGGGAGATGCGCCTATGGAGCTGTGCGTCGCGTTGTTGTAGGACAGTTCGGCCATCCACAGCAAAGAAACCCAGGAGTCCTGCGCCTCTTCCGCGTAGCATCTCAGATACTTTTTTAATGTTTGATTAAGTCTTTCCGTTTGCCCGTCTGTCTGGGGGTGGAAGCTTGTGGATACCGCCGACTCTATGTGCATGGAATGACACCACTCCTTCCAGAAACTGGCGATGAACTGGGGGCCCCTGTCCGAAACTATGACTCGCGGGACGCCATGGATCCGCACCACGTGTTGCAACAACAACTGGGCTGTTTGGCTAGCCGTAGGCAGGTTTTTGCAGGGAATTAAGTGCCCCATCTTTGTCAGGCTATCTACCACCACTAGGATGGTGGAACACCCTTGATCCACCGGGAGCCCTGTTATAAAATCCACGCTAATGTTCTGCCAGGGTGACCGGGGCGTGGGCATGGGACAGAGCAGTCCCCTGGCTGTGGCGGTGTTCGATTTCCCTCTGGCGCAGTCCTCACAGCGGGCTACCCATTCCGTTACGTCCGAGACCATCGTGTCCCACCAGAAAGATCTCTTCATCAGGAGGAGTGTTTTGTGTATGCCCTGATGCCCTGCTAACGGAGGGTTGTGACACCAATCAAAGGCCTTTTTCCGAAGGGACTGTGTGAGTACAAACAGACTATTCTGTTGAAAGGGCAGACCCTGCCGGAGCTGTTGATCTGGTCTCTGTTCAGCCCATCGGGCCCATGCCTCGGGGCTCCTGTTGCCTCGTATGTCATCGAGATAATTCTCTGCCTTGAGTGCGCAGAGAACCTTGGCTGGAGGTATGATAGCCTCTTCGGGGGCATCCTCTTCCCCTTCTGTGGTCAACACCCTGGACAGGGAATCTGCCTTCCGGTTATCCACTCCTGGTCTGAAGGTGATGACAAAGTTGTACTCCTCGAAAAAGAGCATCCACCTCCTCTGTCTGGGAGACAGGGGTCTAGCTGCCTTTAAGTACTGGAGATTTCGATGATCGGAGTATACCGTGACCGGAAACCTGGCTCCCCACAAATAGGGACGCCACTCCTGGAACGCTTTCTTAATGGACAGCAGCTCTTTTTCAGCAATATTATAGTTCTTTTCTGCTGGGAGCAGCTTCCTGGAGAGGTAAGCCACTGGATGCAGCTGCCCGGTGTCTTTGTCTCTTTGTGAGAGGATGGCCCCAATGGCCTCATTAGAGGCATCTGCCTCAACTATGAAAGGGGTGTTGAGCTGAGGGTGGCGCAACACGGGCGCCGTAGTAAAAGCTTTCTTTAGATACACAAAAGCCTGTTCCGCTTCGGGGGTCCAAGCAAACGGCACGCCCTTTCTGAGAAGCCTGGTAATCGGGAGGGCTATTAGCGAGAACTCATGAATGAAGCGCCGATAATAATTAGCGAAGCCCAGGAAACACTGTACTTCCGTCACATTACCCGGAACCGGCCACTCCTGTACCGCTTGGATCTTCCGCTCTGCCATACACATACCCTCAGGACGGAGTATCACTCCCAAAAACTCGACTTCAGACACACCGAACTCGCACTTACTCAGCTTGCAAAACAACCGATGCTTCCTCAAAACTTGCAACACTTGTTTCACGTGTTCCTGGTGACTGCTCTTGGACTCGGAGTAAACCAATATATCGTCTATGTACACGACGACTGTTCGGTCTACGTACTCATGCAATACGTCGTTTAAGAAGTACTGGAATGCCGCCGGGGCGTTACACAACCCGAACGGCATTACCAGATACTCAAAAAGACCGTACCGGGTTTTAAACGCCGTCTTCCACTCGTCCCCTTTGCGGATGCGCACCAAGTGATAAGCGCCCCTGAGATCGAGCCTGGTATATATCCTTGCCTCACGTACTTGGTCCAACAATACGGGGATGAGTGGCAACGGATACCTATTGCGAATGGTGTTCTTGTTCAACATGCGATAATCACAGCAGGCTCTCAAGTCTCCATTCGCCTTAGAGATAAAAAACAAAGGGGACGCCGCCGGGGAACGTGAAGGACGAATAAACCCTATTTCTAGGAAGTGGTCCAGATATTCTCTGAGGTGTTTCGTCTCTGGTTCCGAGAGAGCGTATACCCTACACGTGGGCATGCTGGCTCCCTCCACCAGGTCTATCTGGCAGTCATAAGACCTATGGGGCGGAAGTGATTCTGCCTGGGATTTGCTGAAGACATCCGCAAAGGCGGAGTTTTCTCTAGGTGGACACACTTCTCTTTCCACAGCCGTAGCTGCGACGAACGGGCAGGCTAAAGCAGCAGCACAAGAGCCCCACCCGGGAACGCAATGCTCTTTACAGACTTCCGACCGGAAGAACACTGTCTTCTCTTTCCAGTCTATGGTTGGGTTGTGAAGACTGAACCATGGCATACCCAGGATAACCTCATACTGAGGCGCCTCAATAATGTTTAAGGCCAGTGTTTCCACATGTCGCCCTTCTCCTGTTCTGGTTGTTAGGATGAGGTCCTCGGTTTGTTCAATGAGTAGTCCCGAGGTAAGCGGCTTTCCGTCAACCGCCAATACTTCTTCGGGAATCTCCCTAGCTACCTTTTGGATGCCCAACTGTTCCACCAAACCGTTATGTATGAAGTTTCCCGTTGCTCCTGAGTCCAACATAGCCTTAACCTGATAATGGCTATGGCCGTTGTCTAACCACATAACCAACTCTATGTGTTTTTCTGTATTTCCCTGTCGCGTGGTAGCCAGAGAAGGGATTCTCCAGTGTTTGTCCTCCTGATTCTCGGGAGCTTCCGGTGATACGGGGTACCCCTCAGGACTTGTGACTACTGCTATGGTTTTCCGATTTCGGTTGTTTCCCCCTGGTCTCTTGGGCCTAGCCGGGCATTCACCTCATCTGTTTCTCTTCAGGCCAAGCGGCTTCCGCCACCAGCCGATTAAATGAGGTCAAGTAAGTCACTAATTCGTTTCGCCCCAGTCTTAGGTCTAGCAACTCCCTGTCTACACTAAATGTAGTCGTGCGTCTGTCGAACACCCCTTCCAGAGCGACCCTAAACTCGTACCAATCGGACAATACAGGATCGTTGTTCCGGACCAAGGGCACCGCCCAATTGGCGGCGTCGCCAGCCAAATAGGAGATGGCAAACGCCACCCTGGAGTGATTGTTTGGGAAGGAGGACGGCCTGCAGGAAAAATGCATCAAAATCTGTGTTAAAAACACCTGAATCTTCTGTGGGTCTCCTGTATATCTTTCAGGGTTGGCTAATGGAATTGGTGGGGGTACCGTCACCTGGATGGGATGAGACCCTGTGCTCACATTAAAGGGGTTCCTAGACAACCTGTCTACTTGATCTCGTAAAGCTGCGGTTTCAACTCGGGATGCGGCCAGTTCCTGCTAAACGGCGGCTAGTGCCTGCAATACCTCCTCCATACTGCTGCCCTATAGCCACCCCCCGAACCGGGAGGAGTATTAACACGTGGGTGCGTAATTCTGTCACGTTCCGTCCACGGTCCAGTACTCCTCAGGATCCGAGCGATGCTATATGGTATCCACCTCTTGATATCCCCAACTCCTGCACTAATGGCACGGAGGATTTAGGGCGATCAAGCGAGGGAAGGGAAGGAAGGGAACAGCGGGGAGTAGAACCTGTAAAGAAAAATACATAAAACAAACAAACCCTATAGGCACATAATGCTACTCTCATGAATTCTCGCTAACCTCAGACCCGTCTGTGGGCTATACATCTTAAAGGGTACTCTGTCCTCCACAATATTCCATCATGAGCGTACAGACAAAGAACTCATGAATACACCCAGATACATCATTCCTTCATGGCATTAGAACATAGCATTGGCAAGAGGGTGACATCATTCATTCATGGCATGAGAACATAGCATTGGCAAGAGGGTGACCTCATTCATTCATGGCATGAGAACATAGCAGTGGCAAGAGGGCGCTCCCTCTCTCAGATCATTAGAAATTCCCAACTATAGTAAGGACTAATTCTGATGGGCTGATCAGTGTTCTAGAATGTCTCTATTTAATATCCCTTACGGAAGTCTCTCAAAACGCGGTATGTACCGCTCGTAATTAACAGTTTATCAAAGTAATCAAACACGCTGGTCAAATTCCCCCCCTTGATAGTGGGAATTTGGCGAGAGGGTTTCAGGCGGGTTCTCTGCCCGCTTGGACAGCTGAACAGCGCTCAAGTAACGGTGCTCTCTGTTGCGCTACATAACGCCGTAGAACTAAACTAACATGCTCCCATGATTCGGAGCCGGGGCTATGGGTCTGAGACAGTCCTCCCCCGTCAGGGAGGGTGGTGCACTTATCTTTCTCTTCAATATGAAGTCCTCCGATACTTTCTCGGTCATTAGGGGAAAGCCCGCCTGCCTGCCTCCTAGAAGCCCACTGACTCGTTGCCTCGAGCTGCTACGGAACCAACGGATCCCGTTCTCTTCTCGGCGGTAGAACGCCAGTGCTGGGACGCTTCCTCTTCAGGCTCGATGACGGACGTGCTTCCGGGAATTACGCACAGCGTCATGGATGCGTCTCGTCGTCTTTGTACTCGTGACTTCTCCCCCTCTGGACCTCGGGCATGCTGGGGGTTGTAGGCAATGCAGGCGCGCAATCCCTGCTTCCTGACACAAGGTACAGTATTGTCAGTTACTATAGTTCACAATGGATGATCAAGTGACATGAGTGCCATACACTTGGCCAAGAAGAAGGAGTATTCTGGTGGTAGAATAGATATAGAAAATCATGACTGCTTATCTAAGGGGGACTTGCAAAGAAACTCATCTAGAAAACGACAGACTCTGATAGATCATGATGATGTCTGACAGAAGTCCAACTACGGAGGTCAGCCATCTCTGGTCTAGAGCACAGAGTAATATGACAAATGGGTGATAGCTTTTACACACAATGCATACATTGAAAACAAGAGAACACAGAGCAAGTTAGCCTATCAGTTTTATTGTTTTTGTAAGTGCTGCCTCCTGCATGGCCCGAGTCATTCTAGAAGGTTTTTCATTCATTCCAGAGTAAAGCTGTAGTAGGTGGGTACATAGCCAGAGATACAGCAGAAAAATATTTTCAACTGAAGTTGAAATAGGAGAGAAGGTATAAAAATAACCTAGCAATACTGCTAATGATCTGCATTGTCTGATGGATCTTCTGTTAATTTCAAACTCACTATAAAAGTCCTCCACAAGTGTTGTGGTCTTCTGCATGAGTAACTTAAAAGCCAATGTATGAATAGCTATGTAGCATTCATTTATTCTTTTGTCCCTTGTTTTTCTACTTTTTTTGGTGTTTCGCAGCTTGCTTCCCCAATCTTGTTATGGTGCCAAATATTCTCCAGTGTGTCTGGGTCATCCATGTGCTTTATGCCTTTTCCTCAAATACATTGAATTAATTGAATTACGCCAGAGACATTCACACTGAATTACCACCACAACGTGACAAAAATCTGGATGAATGGCGACTCTCTAGCCTGTACCACAAATAAGACTGAGCACACTGTATCAGGATACACATTTGCATATGAACATTTATCCATAGACTCTAGGCATTTTAAAAGTGACTCTTAAGAAAGTAAAACCATTGGGAGTGGCTTTTAACTCTCAACTAATAATAGAGACACACATTAACAATGCCACTGAACTGTTAGTTGGGTGACAACCCCAGATACAACAAAGTCAGTCAAGGGTTATATTGGCATTAATGATTACAGGAAATTGACTGGACTAGTATACAGGCTTGCTATTCGGCTTGTCTGGCAAACCTTTGCATAGGCTGTAGAAAATTCTAAGCTCATCTGCATTTTGATTTTGAGAATGCAACTTTTTCCCCCTACTCTTCAGAGTTTACATTAGCTACCCATTGCCCACATGATCAATTATAAAATGGCAGTGTTAAGGCACTAAGCTATTTGTTCTGCTTGTCCACTTTAAGACTTATATTCAGGAAAGAAGATTGAGGCCATCCTATAAATGCCTCTTAAGCACCACAAGATTTAAAGGACTACTTTTAGTGGTAGACAGCTGCTAATAACTAGAGCGTGACTCTTAATTAAGCTTCTTCTGGTGTTTAAAAGAACAACATCAGTTATTGTTTAGGAAAAAGTAAGAACGTACCAATTTCAGAGGTACAGTAAGGTGGAAGCATAGTTCTGACAATCCAAAACGTATAAAAAAGAACAAGCTGTTACTTATTATTTATTATTCTCAATTTGTGATTGTAGGGACTGCAAGTGGGAAGTTAGTAACTAGTGGGATGAATATGCAGATACTGGCACGGATTGGGCTTAGTAGGCTATTTTTTGTATTTTCTCTTATATTTTGTTTCAATTATCGTCGGTGTTCAGGAGACATATGTTTTGGTCGTGGAACAGCTTTTAATCTGACTGTGAACTTTGATTCATAATAAAGTAAGATTAGGAATACAGGGAGAGATTTACAAGAAACTGATGCATCTGTAGAGATGCGTCAGTTTCCCTGCACCAGCCTGCGATACCCTTGTGCTACTATGGATGTGCCGTATTTACAATATGGCTCACCATGGCGCAAGGATTGACAGATGCGTCAGAAATTCTGACGCATCTGTTGGCCCAAAAGTCACGCATTTCTGAAGTCGTGTCGCAAGCACAACACAACTCCAGCAATGCATGTTGATGCCTATACTTATTGTACTGCATCACTCCTTACACCTGCTTCAAATAGGCATAAGGTTTTGACGCAGTGGCGTCCTAGAAGTGGTGCAGTGAAATCTTGTAGATTTTACTGTGTCACTTTTATCAGGCTTTCCTGCGTGGGAAGGCCCACCCGGCTTACATTATACCTGACGCAGGTATAATGTGACGCAGAGCTTTACAATGTGATGCATCTCCCTAGATGCGTCACGTTGTAAATTGGCCACATTGTTTACGCCGCCGCTGTGTCACAAAAGTGATGCAACGGTGGCGCAAAAGTGTCGCAAGAGGCTTGTAAATCTGTCCTACAATATTTAAAGGTAATTGCATTGCCTTTCTAAAAGTATTTAGCATGTCTTTGTGGGACAATGGAAAGAAGTTGCAATTCTCGTAAATTATATTAAAAAAGGCACTGAATGAGATTTTTAGTTTATCTCATCATTAGCTTTACCATAAGGCGTTTGTGTTGCATCCCATGTCATGCCTTCAAAGGTTTTAATTGATAGATAATCGTCAATTAAATTAGAGGATGGGATACTGACATTTTAAGGAAATGGTGATATGTTTCTTTTTTGGACAATGAATGTAACCAGACCACTATACTGAAACCCATTGCTGCTGCAGTTCCATGTTGAAAATATTCTCATAAAGTTGCATGATTGTGTGTTACAATGTACATTGAAACATCATTTGGGAACCCCTTGCTTTTTTACTTAAATAATCATAGAAAGTACACTTAGGATGGTGGAACTCAGTTCTCCTTCCCCTCTTAGACAGCTTTTGTTAAACTGAGGTGTAGTCAACTTCCAATTTTGACACTTTCACTATATCCTTGTGAATAACAGAAAGGAACAGATGAAACCTTTGAATAAGTAAATTTACACTTTTGTGAGTCTACATTGCACTTAAGAAACTTAATAATATATCCCACAGTTAATATTGTCACACTTTGAAAACAAACCCCTCAGTATTCCTTAGGCTTAGAGAGCAGTGGAGGAGCATTATGGAATTTTGCAGAAATATTTTTGGAGCTGATTATCGTAGATTTAGACTGCTCTCTTATTCAATATGCCAGCCTGTTTAAACTTGGAGTTCCTCCATGTATTCTCATGCGTTGAACATTTTGTAAAGAATATTTGCAGAAAGATCTCCTTGTGACATAAACCTCCTCTGGATGTGAAACTCTTGTCTCACATAAATCTATTGCTTAAAAAGCTATGTTTATATATCCTTGACTATGTACATTCAATGAGGTTTTGAGAACTTTGGTAGACTCACTTACATAATTGTTGTATAAACATCTTATCCTAACATGCCTTTATATTTTCCTATGGGTAGTTCTTCCCTCTCTCACCACAATGCTTCTTGCCTATTGGGATGCCTTGTCCCCTGACAGTGCCTGCTTTTTTGTAGGCATTTTTGCCTCAGGAATCACTCCATTAGCACACACATTGGCTTTTAGAAACAGACTGTACTCGGCTGTCTCTCCATCTGGCAAGCATCACTTTCCCTGGTCATCCGTCCGCGATCAATAGGACGCCCCGATGTTGGGGCAGCCATGCGCTATACAAGCACCTCTAACATAACATAACACTGTACAGAAAACACCAACATTACTTCATGATAACTACCACATGGCCATTTTATGCAAACCTATTACAAAATAGGGTCAGGGATTTTTGCTAGCGTAAATCAAGGTAATGTTGTACTTACATGTCTATTTATAAAAGTTTAATGACAGAGCTCTAAAGAAACAGTTCACAATTGTTCACCTGGTGGAAATAAGTCAGTGACAAAGTTGATTTGTGTCCAGTTTACAAACTGTCTTTGAGTTAGCAGTGAATGTTTTCTGGGCATTGACTTCATAGCTTGTTCAGTTTTGAGTGCTGACATATAAAGCTGCTGTATTTGTTTATTTGTGGTATAGAATGTAAATTACACCCTGAGGGACAACACAGAGTTTCACAAGACAGTAGCATATACAACACCTTTCACAATGGACATCTAGCTAAACAGTTCAATTGGCTGCAAAAGACGGCTACAGGTTTGGAACAGTTCAGTAACACTTCACAATTTGTGTAGTAATTAGATAGCGTCAAACCTGATCTGAGATACATGTGAATAGATTTTGTTTCACTATTTGATGAGAAAAGTAGAAGAAAATATAAGTTACATCCAAATTTTATCTTAGTCACATTCTATACAAGAACACCACAGAACTCAGAAGGTCTATCGATTTTGTAAACAATGCAAACACTGTATGACATATCACTTTTGTATCCACTATATAAAGCAAAAGCTATCAAAGAATTTCACAGTAGCCAAAAAGACAACATTAGAAAGAGAGGAGATAGTGGAGAGACAAAACATGCACTTAATACCCACAAGACAATTTCTACTCTAAAATAATTGTTCCTCTCCCAAAAATAGTCCAAAGTCCACAAATACCTGCTTAGAAAAGACCACGGCTTCCCTTAAGGTAAGCTCGGGCTACAGGAGTGACTGAGTTATACAATGAGTTATAGCCTTCTCCCATGTTTGCAAAACCTAGTTGCAATGCTTCCACCTCTGAAAAACATATTTTCATCCCTCAAGAGTTTCTTTCGATTTCATTGGGTAGCCAATGGAAGCATGGATGTTCTTGCCATTCGATTCCTTGTTCACCAGTGGTAATGCATAGTGCTTCATCTCCTTCTTTCTTGCTCCCTGCAATGGAACTTTCTAGGTGCAGGAGGAATAAAAGGAGTTAGGTTCAACTAAAATTTAACAATTACATTGTGACCTATGTGGCCACACAGTAAAAAAGTCAGAAGATGGGATTAAGTATGGGTTTGTACAAATTCAAAACCAGACAGATGTATTGTAAAAGTACAGAATAACCAGTGGTAGACTGAATCATTTGACAAAATGTAGTCTCATTAACATGATGCATACAACGAATTTGGTGATGGCAATGCAGGAAGAAATTAAGAGAATTTGTTGATCTGTATATGGATTTGAGATCTTCTTGCCTGTCATGCATGAGAAAACTCTGAGGGGCATATTCTCAAGGATCTATTGCCGAGTTATCGGCACTTTATCGCAGCCAAAGTTGCGATAAATTTATCGCCCCATTCACAAGCTGGTGCTAACAGTCGATGTCACCAGTTTAACTGTGATAGCATCTGCAAAAAACCGCGCCACAGATGACCCCAGCAACTATCGCTAATGAGATGCAGAGTAGGCGTTCCCGAGCAAAAAGCCGCGACAACACCACACCTCAACATTCTCAACGACCAGCCAGATCGGCGATAAGACCACAAAACAGGCTATAACGCATGTTAGCAGCAGGAAATTAACACCTGCTCTGACCTGGTGCAAAGTCAGATGACAGCCTGCACCAGAAAAGGGAGCCCAGCTGCCCAGCCCACAGCCACACCTGAAGACCAACAGATGGCATGGAGCCACTGATCATGCATCTCGGAGCCCCGACAGGGCCACAACACCCACTGCCACTCCACCCCGGACCCCAATGGACCACCACAGAGGCAGCGCAGACAAAGACAGCGGACCTTCAGGAAACGCACCAGTGTCACAGACCTAACACCAGACAATGTCATTGCCCATTACAGGCTCAAAAGGACAACCATCCTCTGCATCCTGACCATCATAACCCACAGGCTGACGGTACCAACACAGCGGACAACCAATATCCCACCTCAGACAAAGCTGCTGGCTGTTCTGCACCAATTGGCCTCTGGTACCTCACAACCAACAACCTCCAGAGTCGGAGGAGTCTCACAGCAAGCCCCATCCAAGTTCCTCACACCTGTCCTGGATGCCATCATCAGCTTGTTACCCCAGTACCTATATGTCCCCCACAATGCGCAGGAACAGCTGGAGACCAAGCACATACTATATGCCATAGCTAGATTCCCGCACGTGTTGGGGGAAATCTACTGCACACATGTCCTACTTGTGCCCCATGCCGACACTGCACACAATTACCACAACAGAAAGCACACACATTCCATCAATGCGCAGGCAATAGTGGACCACCGGGGACTCTTCACCGATGTCGTCGCCAACTACCCAGGCAGTGTGCATGATTCTTTCATCTTCCAACAGTCCATCATTGACAAGCAACTTCCAGGATGGCACCTATGGGAATGCATTGCTCGTTGGTAAGTACCAAATGAACACACCACACACCTCAACTCCACAATCATGCAACTCACAACTCTGGCAATGCACACGTTACAAAAAAATCACATACAACATGCCAAACAACATGCCCACCCACCAGACACGACAGCACAACTTACTGTGGCAACCTGGGCTAGCCATGTACATGAGCCATCAACGGCATGGCACCTCAGCCACAAAATAGCGGAATGTGGGGAGAGGTGGGAACCAGGCATGTGCGAAGGAGGCAAGTGACCCATGAATGAGAATGTACACAATGCCAAGTGTGGCGGAGATGTGCTGGACAGACTGCAGTATGCAGACCACAGACATATCCATGTCTACATGCACTGCTGGTGTTTGGAGTGTAGAGGACAGTGGGCGCAACCATATCACCCCAGACAGTGGGGAAGATCGCGGAAATGTAGCTTGTGATGTCCCCCCTGTAAGTGCGTGCAGAGTGGGCTGGCCCAGTGTATGCCAGGCCAGCGTAGATGTGTGAATAAAAAGCACGTAGCTCTGGGCGTGGTTCTCTTCCGGAATGCCCGACGTATCTGCCAGGGTGGTGCCTCCCACGCCGCCACGAGGCAGACGCCATCGCAGTCACCATGAGTGGTGTTGCCTGCGATCCTGTGCGCCTGCTGCACCCCGGGCCTCTGGTCTCCGAACCTGTCTTGCCCGCCCCCGCGCAGCCAGGCTTCACTGCTCACCTGCTGACAAAGGCGTGTGTCAAAGAGGGCCCACCACGTGCCAGCGCAAGCTCCAAGCCCGAGGCCGATGACCTTGTCAGCCTCCTCAGACCATCATCGCCTCCGCAACACAGGCCCGCTGTACTCCTTTCTCGTTGACGTACTCTACCGCTGAGTCTTGTTTTCTCAATGGCAGAGTTCATCTCATTGCACACAATGAGAGGTGTAAGAAGAAGACGCGTTTGGGACTGGAAGAAAAAAGGATCCTCGTTATGGAGGTGATCAAACACTGCCAACAACTGCTTTGGTGTCACTAACTCTGCATCGCGAGCCAACGACACATGGCTGTGGGCCACTGCTGACCGCTGCCTCAGGCCTACACTGCGGTCGAGTAGGTCACACATTGGTAACTCAGTCTTGATTTATTTATGGAAGATTTGATATCATTGTACTGGCCTCATCGCAGAAAGCATCCCCTTTCAGCTCTGGTGCCACTAAGTCTGTTCCCCGACATCCATGGACACTTTCTGGTTGAACTTTGGTGGCGACTGAGTCTATGGACTGGGGGTTGTCTTCATCATCATGACGGTGATACTGACTTTGTGGCAAAAACGAGGCCGTAGCATTCCACTCCTTCATTTGCCACTTCCGGCTGGCTTCTGACCTCTGCATCATGCCCTGGGGGGGACCTTCCACTGTCCCCTGCACCCTCCGCTACATTCACCTTCGACATCGACCCACTTAGCTCGAGTGGCCCTATCTCAGTGCACCACAAGTCACCATCCCGTGGTGGTGTGCCTGTGCCCGCCGCAGTGCATCCGGGGCCACTAACTCTGTGCAGCTCAAGTCATGGACCCTGTCTGATAGCATATTGGATGGCCTCTGGGTCGATGGACTGGGGGTCATCAAGGCCATGTGTCTGTGGCCCTCTGCTGTCCGCTGCCTCCGGCCTCAACTGCAGTCCACCTGGTCTCACACATCAAATCGAGTCTGGACTTCCCCAGACGTCACATCACCACAGGATGAACACGCCACCATCGCTAGGACTAACTCCAAACAACAAGTGCCAGAGTCGGAGGTGTCTTACTGCCAGAGTATCAGAGTTGCTCACACCTGTCGTGGGTGCCATCATCAGCTTGATACCCTGCTCGGCTCTTCAGGTGCCACTAACTCAGTGCACCACAACTCATGGACCATTCTGGTTGCATATTTGGTGAACATTGTACTTTCTCCGGCTACCACCATGATGCTTCACAGTTGTTTCTGTTATGTTGCTGTTTTCTGTTTCCGCTTGAACTGTGATCACTGTTCAAGTTGTTGCCCGCACCAACGACACCTTGAGGGCTGGCTTACACTCACCCCACACACATCCAGCACAGGCGTCACTGTACATGTGACCCTGGCAATAAAGGTGTCGAGAGCACGTGCCCGTAGCCAGTTCAATGAACCATCTGAGTGTGTCCGTGTGCTCATGATGTATGCATTAGGGCCTCGGGCCCTACAACATTACATTGTGCCGTGTACAGCGGACGCAGCCATGTCACCGCAGGCAGCGGGTGAAACCTTGCACATGTAGCTTTGTCATCCCCCACTCAATACATAAGAGGAGTGAACTGGGCCGGCGTACACCAGTCCAGTGTGGGGGTGTGGATGATTATCCAGTGGCTCTGGGTGTTATTCAGTACTGGAAATGTGCAAAGTCACGTGCCTCTGTCGCAGTGTGGGTCTTCGTTAGGGAGTGTAGGTGGTCCCTGATGGGACTTAGACACCCATGTATGTGATCTAGTTTGGCTTCCATGAGGTAGAACCCCATCCGCACCTGTTCGGCCACCCCCTTCTGGCAGTCTGACACCTGGCCTTGGAATGCGATGTGTGCTTTGGTGGGCTGCTGGGAGCCAGCCTTGGTGGTGAGTGCGTCCAGCTGTGTGATCTGTGCAGGGGGTGGGGTATCCTCGATGCAGCTGGGCTGCCCTGCTCCTGGAGGTTAATTGCCTAAGATGTCCATGAACTGTTGTAGGGCGTCGGTGTAGTAAGTGTAGAGGTCCTCTCCAGCATCACTGTAGAGTTGTCTGGTCTGCTCTGCTGGAGGTGTTGTTTGTCCCTCTGCAATGTGAAGGGGAGATGCTTGTTGACATTGTGTTGGCATGAATGTTGACACATTGTTCAAGTTAACATGCAGACTTCATGACAATGTACATTGTGACTGTTTGGGAGGAGCGGACTGTTTGATGCGGAACAGTGGACATTTGGACTACATGACGTAGGTGAGGTTGTACATGTACATTTTCATTTCGCAGTTTCTTGCTATGTCAGATGTGATAGGCCATTTTCTATGCACAAGCTGGCCCAGTTGTGTCCTCTGTTCTGCAGTGTAAGTGTGGCACTGTATACCACATTGTCGTCCATGTGGATGTGCTGTCATTGCTATGTGTGTGTGCTGCATTGTGGGAGAGTAACCCCTGCAGCTGAGATTTTGGTGCCCAGTATCCCTTGGAGGTGGTGTGCCTTTGACTTTTGTGCTTTTAAGGTGCGTGATGTTGGTGACTTGGGTCATTTGTGCTCTTGGGCGTTTTTTGTACTAATGTACATTGTTTGTCTGCAGATGTATTGTTGACGTCAGTGGTTGTTTATGCACGTGGATGTGTGAGAGTGTGACCTGCACCTTTACGGATGTGGTCCACACTCAGCCACCTCAATCTTGTGGCGTGGTGATTGTTCTCCAGCCATGCTGCTCATCATGTAGTGTCATTTGCATTGTCAGTGTGGCTCACAAATACGCATCTTTGCTGTATTTTGCATGGGTGCATGCGTGTGTTGTGGAATTTGTGATGTGTGGGGTGGGACCCCTTTGGGCACATGGTGGACAGCGGCCTACTTGATGTTTGTATGTGTGCTGCAGTGTGCCACTGGGATCAGGGACATGACCCATGGTCATTGTGGGTGTGCGGTGTGCTACACGTCGTTGTGCATGTGTGCCATTGTTTCCATCATCCCCGTCCCCCCAGTCCCTGTTCGTTACTCACCCTGTTGATTTTGTGTCAGGTCATGTCGAGCAGTGTTCGGACTCCCGACTACTTTCACCGTCTCCACACAGATGACTGTGGCCACCATTTGCTCCAGCTCCTCCTGTGGCACAGGTTTCCCACCTCCATTAGCCGTTACAGCCTTCCTGTTGGCAGCAGGTTTCTGCTTACTTTGGCTTTTCACATCATGCCAGCGCATCATGGCCTCCTCGACACTCCGACTGCATTCACGATGGAATGCCATTTTTCCGTCGGTGTTGCCAATGACACGGAGGAGGTGTCGGACAGTTGTTGTTAGTGTTCTGTCACCTCCATGATGACGATCCGGTTGTCATGCGGACTATACCCCGTCTTCCTCTTCCTCTTCTCCTTGGCATTCCCCGACCCCGAGGTTCCTTGCTGGTGGTCTGTGGGGCTTGTGGGGTTTGCGTTGACCTGGGCACTCAGTCCGGGTGCATCCATGTTGCTACACAGTTTATTTTGTTTTTGGTGTGTTTTTCTTGTTCTGCTTTTATAGTGCATTTTCCTGCATGATGTGTGGAAACTGCAGGCCTGTCGCTAGTGATCGCTGATTTTTGTATCGCATTTGGCCTCATCGCACCTATTTTTGCGTTTGTGTTTCTCATTTTTGCGGCGTCGCGTTGATTTTAATGCAGTGATTTGACGAATTATCGTAGGACTATTGCATGGTGCCACCGGGTTGAGAATACTACGTTAACACGGCGTTGTTTTCCCGTGATAGACTGCAATATGCAGAGTTGCGTTAAGTTAATTTTGTGATGATTATCACACGTTCTTGAAAATATCCCCCTGAATCTCTAAATCTCCTGATCTAAACCTACTCTAAATAATACTGATTGAGAAAACCCTCATTTGATCCATTTGAGGAGAAAGGTGTCAGCATAGTAGAACCTCTGAAGAAGTTCTCTGAAGGAAAGAAATACTGTTTAGCATGAAGCCACACAACAGTTATGCCACAAAAAGGGCTGCACCTCTCAAAGTCTAACATAAGTCTGAATATAGCTGAAGTGTGATTCCCAATTAACCCCCCCAAAAGAACCTTTGAGAATCCCATATCAGCTGTCTCATTATTTTCCACCTTCACGCAGTAAAGCTTGGAAACTACTCTTGAAACCCTTTTTTTTTGGTCCGCACATCAGAACGTCCTTGGATTCCTCCCATCTCTTAATTCTGAGCAAACAGTAGTCCTCCCTTTGTTCGTTAAGGCTTCTCGCCCTTGCCAAAAATACTCCTCCCGAACCTCACTATCTCTCTTACACAATGTGCATTTTTCTACGTGGAAGATCTCATAACTGAACCTGCAGAGGAGAGAAAAACATTGGGCCCGATTCACAGAACTAACTTAAGACAAAATCCTAAATTTACTACCATTTTGGTATTCACAGAAGCCACTTACTCATTTTGGTATTCACAGAAGGCACTTACTCATTTTGGTATTCACAGAAGGCACTTACTCATTAATGAGTAAGTGCCTTCTGTGAATACCAAAATGAGTAAGTGCCATCTGTGAATACCAAAATGGTAGTAAGTTTAGGGTTTTGTCTTAAGTTAGTTCTGTGAATTGGGCCCATTGTATGCAAAGCAAACATTTACGTTGAAGGCTAAACATTAAGAAATCCAAATGCTTAGGTCAAGCTAACGTGGCAAGCATCTCGATACATGTTTAAATGCATGCTTACAGATACATATGCGGTTATAATATAGATGTAGAGTGCTATTCAAATTAATGCATTTCCAGTTATAAAATAAATGCAAAGTATTATTCTAATTAGTATATGAATACATAATAATTAACAATATTATTCAAACCACACAAATGCAATTTTATATCAGAACTGCAATTCGATGTTACTGCAAGGTAAACAATAATATAAATGTCGAGATTGAACAGTAATTGCACCTTCTGTATCTGTTCAGGTGCACTACATTACGTTAATAATGTTACATCGCACAAGTACATGAGGCCATATGTAAAATTATATATGTAAGTGGCCTGGTCAAACATGAAAGGGTGATTGAAGAGGGGATTCGCAATCCATTAGCTGTATACCCCCTCCCCATGTTGCCTAGTGCCTCATATAGGACATCCAGTTGCACAGTACTGGTTACAGCATAGTTCTTGAAATACTTTTTGTTTCTGGAAGATTCAGTCTTCTTTGTCAGCTCTTCCAACTGCTGTATTGTGACAGTCACTCCATCCACTGTTTGCTCTACTCTTTGTACTTTTTGCAAATTTGTCTGCCCTTACAGGTTTTTCTATTTTATTAGATTTGCAGTCGATTTCTTCATGCAGCACAACTATTGAGCCTAAAAGCGCCTTTTTCCTTTTTGTGAATTTCATATCATCTAAAAGCTTATCCTCCATATCCTTGTGCCCCTTCCTCTGAGAGGAAGTCTGTAGTTTGAAAAAGTAATCTTTGTTTCTTTTTCTTTCGACATTTTCATTTGCTTACATCCCACTGCATATTCCAATTATCACACATCGGTAACAGACCAATTTCTTCAGAGTTGGGCAAATCGGAGTTGGGCAGCCACAACCAATCAATTTAGGCACTACCCTACACTGCCCCCGCATGGGTCAACCAAAAGGAACAAGATCAGCCAGACGATGAGGATGTGCAGTCCCAAAGTTGTTCCAAGCGCTGCACTGTATGTCCTTGCAGCTTTTGTCTCTAAGGCCATGTCTCACTCACCCATACATGCCTTGGCAGTTGCCACAAGGTCACATGTATCACCCACGTTTAGCTGAGAACCAGAGTTCTCGCACTGCTCCTTAGAATACCTCCAAGGCTCACCACTTCACCAAATGTGCCTTCAGGACACTGTTGGTAGCCAAATTTGCCACCTGGCGTTGCCTTTTATGGCACTGTGGGTAGTATTTGACTTCCGCATCCAGGGGATAAGAAGCAGCATTTTGCGCCTTTGAGAGAGTTGCTCTGTCAGTCTAAGGAAGCCAATCTTCTGCCCTTCATCTTCCAACAAATAAAGATCACTCTCTGGAGCTCAGGGCACACTAGTGCAGCCAGTGCAGACACAAATTTATTGTACAGTGCACTTAGACCAAGCTACCATCTTGGCCCTGAGCAAGCCATACATGTAGAAATAGATTTTTTTTTTTTTTGGTCCTCATTTATGCGATCTTGAACATTTTTGCAATCGGGTCCTCTTAATTTGGACGCCCTTGGAGCAGAGATAGAGGCCTTGCTTAAAACCCATCGATTTCATAAACCAAGTTGATGCTGATTACTGCATCCATGGATCCATCGATTTTGATCGCGGTTTTTAATCATTGGACATCCCTCCCTACCGTACCGTCTAGCATTATCCCATATGTCCCAGAAGTCTGTTCTTTTGGATACCCCCCTATATTTATCCAGGTTCCTAAACTTTTCTACTGACCCAACCCATTCATGGATCAGTGGAGGAGAGGGTAATATCCACTTTATACAAATTTCACGTCTGGCTAAAAGTATAAGTGTAAACAAAAAATGTTTCTGCTTTTTAGTCAAATTAATATTGAGATCAAGGATACCCAGAATGCCAAAAATAACTCTTACCTTAAAAGTCAATTTTAAACTTTTGCCAATGATCTTACCAACTTCATTCCAAAACAGGTCAAGTTGAGGGCAAGAATAGAACATGTGAATATCATTTGCTTCCTTCTCTCCACATTTTGGGCATTTTTTAGTAACTTGGATGTTAATTTTGGAAAGCTTCTCGGGAGTCCAATATGATCTATACAAGGTAAATAAATGATTTTTCCTCAGAGGTGCAGAAATTATAGTGTACCACAAATAAGTGTAAGATACTTGCCAAGCATGTTGCAAGTCTTCAGCCGGAAAGGTCTTCTTCCATTTACGGTCTGGGATATCATAATCTGGTTTCTTCTTCTTCACAAGACACCAATACCATTTTGAGATTTCTTTTTTCCCAGGAGCTTTATGTAGCTCACCCTCTAAATTCAAAAGGTCCTCTGGCCAAATATTTTGAGCTTTAGCCCAGTTAGCCAGCTGGTAAAACTTAAACCTCGAGATTTCATTCGCAGTTAGCTCTAGCAAGACTTCCCATGGTTTTAAATTCCCGTTTTCCAGGAGATCTCCCCATTTTGTTACTCCAGCTCTTTTCAGGGGGAGAGCTAGGGAATCTTGCAAACATTATGGAGTACCTGGCGAATTCCATATCGGAGCTTGCGGGCTATAATATGGGTATCTCCAAATTTTCCTTATATCTGCCCATAATTTAAATACGGATCTTAAGACCTTCAATTTAATTTTTTTAAAGAATTTTGGATGTCCAAACTTGTAAAGGCAGTAACTGTGGTTTGTTGTTGCTTTCCAATACGTAGGGTATGTAGTATATTCTTGAAAAAGATGCCTTATAGTTTTGAAATAGAAGGCTTTATAGTATAACAGTAGGTCCGGACTAGCTATCCCTCCTTGATGTTTTTCTGGCTCAAGTTCTTCCAAGCTATCTACCAAAAAGAAATCTATTCTAGAGGTATGACCATATTTATAGTTCCTATAGGTAAACTTGTTAAGATGATTTCCCCTAGTTTTCCATATATCTACTAGACCCAGGTCCTCTATAAGCATGGTTAAGCATTGTCGCATTTTAGGTAAGTTGATTGTTTTACTAGCAGGGTGTCTATCTATTTTAGGGTCTAGCAAAATATTAAAATCACCCCCCAAGATAAATGGGGTACGTTGCGATACCAACTGTGCGTACAAAGATTGCAAAGGCCCCGCGTCATCTATATTTGGACCATAATAGCCTGCTATAGACAAAGCACAATCTCTCTATTTTATATTGGCTATGGCCCACCTTCCTCTTGGGTCTACGATTTGTGCAACCAAAATACAGTGTGAAGATTTTTTAATAATGATACAAACACCCTTGGTGTTGCTTAGATGGGTTGTACACACTGCTTCTCCAATCCAGCTCTCAGATTTTACGGCTGCAAGCCATTCTTCCCTAAGAAGGTGAGTTTCTTGCAATATAATTATATCCAGAGTTAAAGACTTAAGATACTCAAAAAAAAATTGCCTCCGCCCCCTCGTTCTTAAGCCGTTCACATTCCATGTTAATATTTTCAGTTCAGACATTAAATTACTTCTTTCCTGCATTGAGTTTCGACCCTAATTGCTTTTTTTGCATATCGGACAAGACTTTTTTTAAAAAATTGTTCCCCCTATGCTCCCCACCAAAATTTAAAAAAACGCGTGAATAATAAAAAAATCCAACCTATAGATATGCCCACCCTGGAGTACCCTCCCCACTATCATGAGCAATCCTAGTTGCCCAGTTTGAGGGCTGCAACCGAGGCACTGTTTGCAGTAATTTGGCTCGTTAAACTATTTGTTTCTATTAGATTTCATGCGTTCCAAAAACAGTTCTGCTTCTTGCGGGTCCCCTATATTATATGTCTTGTTACACCACATTATGCGAAGAAGTGCTGGGAATTTCATCTGCACGGTGGCTCCTTCTGCCCTGATGTCTTGCATGAATTTCCCCAAGGCCCATTGTCTATCAGCTGTGACCTTGGAGCTGTCTGAGCGGATTTTGTAATTATACCCGTCCTTGGTAGGGTACCGGAATTTAAGGCTTTATTCAGGATGCGTTCTTTTATAGAATAGGATTTAAAGTTAACTAAAATTCTTCGCGGGTTTTTCCTATCCTTATTTAATCTGAAAGGATCCCTATGGGCCCTTTGTATATCGCCATCCAACTCTTTTTCATCGATATCTGGAACAAATTCTTTTAGGAGATTAATTACAAAGGACTTTATATTTTGTCCTTCTTGGGCTTCCGGGATATTTAATAAGCACAAATTGTTCCTCCTCGAGTTATTTTCAAGAATCTCGATTTTATCTCGGAGCTCTCTCTCTGTACCCAAGACTTTTTCGTTGTTACTCTGGCAAAGTCTTACTTCATCCCTAATTTGTTCCAGGGCCATTTCCATTGTCACTACCCTTTCCGACAGTGCGTTGAATTTCATCTCCAAAGTTTCACAAGTGGCCTGGATTTTCTGCTGATTTTTTTCAGATTTAGCAAAACCCGCTTTCATTTCGTTTAATAGTGAGGCCACAAGGCCTCCAATATCAGCCCCGGCCGCACTATCCATAGTGAAACCGCTAGTCAGGCAGGGAGATACAGGAGTTGGGAGTAATGTGTCACTCTTCATCCGGGGGATCTCTTCTACCTCTTCCATCTCTTTTTCTTCTCTCTGTTCTTTGGACATAAGTACTTGGTATTTATTAGGGGACTCCATTGAGGTCAAAAGAGTTGAAGGTATAGATAAGGGTGTTCCTGTAGTCATTACAGTCCCTAATATCAGCTTCTCTTGTATTTTAAAGAAGGAGCGCAACGAGGGGGTAGTTTTGATATTGGGGCCTTTTTTCAATTGCTCCTTTCTTGCCGTTTTTGCTGTCCTCGTAGAAACCACCGCTGATGTGGCTTTATCCATTTTCTGAGCCCTCTGAATTTTATTGGTATGCTCGATTGGGCACTTTGGCTGTAATGTACCCCGGGCGTCCTCTTGTTCTTGTGCTTGTGCTTGCTCTTGAGGCAAGTCAGGAGTCCCGTCCGAGGTTATGGGGGCACCCCCCTCTAACGCCGGAGGCAAAATGGGTAAAACTCGCACGCCTTTCTCTGAGACACTATAATCATCAATACCATTAATTTCAAAAGAATCACTCGGTTCAAGATTTGACAGATTATTCGAGTTGAAATTTGAGACCAAGCTAGGGCTCTTGTCCCGTACGGGTGGGACCACTGACTTAGATAGAAAGAGATCCCTCTTCTTGCCACGGCCCTTTTTTCTAACTGAAATCATGCAGGCAATGCCCTTTAGCTCATTTTTAGGATCAAATTGGAGATCGTAATATTCCACAGGCTGAGAGCTCTCTGGGGTGTCTTGAGCAGATATGCTCCGAGTATAGTCTGAAGTTCTAGCGATATGTTCAGGAATTTTTCGGGGGGGCCCCTAAAAGATTGTCTAAGCACTGATATTCGTGCCTGATGGTAAGAATTTGCTGCGTTAGTCCAAAACCCCCTCTTTATTTGATGGTTATCACTTTTAACTGTTGGGTGCAGTCTCTCTACGAGGAGCACACTTCTAGAACCCTCATCGAGGCCCGTGTTGTCGAGGACACCCCTTTTAGCACTGTGACCCTGCATACGTTGAAAACAGGGCCAAAGCAGCGATCTCCAGCTTAATCCCCTGTTCCCCTGCTCACCTCTTCACAGAGAAGTCCAAGAAGCGCCGGTGGGGAGGCTCCCCGGAACTTCCAAGTCTCCAGTCTCTCTGGACAGTCTCTATGGACACATTTCGGACTCCCGACTCCCCTCCTACAATACACCAGCAGCAGAATCAGCGAGAGGCAGCATCGTTCAGGTGAAGCCGAGAAACTCCCAGGATCTCTCTGCTCTGTCTCTCGCCTGCTCGTAGGACCCTGTCAGTGCTCGCACGTTTACTCTTTCTCTTTCCGTGGGGCTTACAGCAGCTCTTAACCCACTTACCTCGTCATCTCCGTTTGGACATTGAAATTTATGGTGCCTCTACTCACAAGTTTATCACGTGACTTTTGGTATGATATATGTGGTACACATATTCACATTGCACTTTAAATTAAAGGGGACATTATTGAAACTTCACGCATGCTTGACGACGAATGCGGTTTTCTCTGTCTTTGTCAAGATTCTTCAAAACCATTTTATAATTGCACTTCCACTCAATCATGGGTTGCTTTACCCTACACTCCGAAGTACCTTTTGGACTTATGTGCGCTTCAATTGACGTTCCTCCCCACCTTTCAGTCTTGATTTGAAAACTTGATTGTGTTGAGATTTAACAGATTTGTACTCTTATGTGATACGTACTCCATATATGTTTTCTTTTTACCAGCCCTGAAGAAGTCGGGGTGTGTGTGCCCCATGACGAAACACGTGTTGGCTGGCTGGAATATTCTGAAACTCATCATAAAAACGAAAAACTGAATATACCTTGTCCTCCTGTGGTCCCTCATTTTCCAACTGTTTTATTGTATGGTTCTGTTTGGATACAAATGCTAATATGCCTCATACACTGAAAATTTAACGTGTGCACAGTCTTGCATAGTGTTCGCCTAGCCTCCGGGATCCACCCACGATGTCCCAGGCTCGCGGGCGTACCGCACACCGCCACAGAAGCACCACGGATCTTTGTTGCCTGTTTTCAGCGGCGCCTGCAGAGCCCGCAACAAAGATGTTACAGAGGCAGAGGCGATAGCGGAGCTGTTTTTACACCGGCCCAACAAAAGGTACGAAATGAGCCAAAAAAAAGAAAATACATACATCAAAATGCCATCGGTTTGCAGCGCTCGCGACCTAGGCTCTTCAGCCGGCCGCCATGTTCTCCTCCTCCCCCAAATAGAAATGGATTTTTGACAAGGAGTCGATCACTTCTTAAACTCAACAGTATAAAATGTCAATATCGCTATTTGTATTAATGTCTCAATGCTTGAGATTTAAGTTCTTTTTGGCTTGTTTAAGAAAAGGAAATATGATTGCATGTGAGTGGCAAGCAAGATGCCACCCTTCTTGCTTTAAAATGTTGTGGTTTCCATGCCCTCCTGTCCTATTGACATTTAGCAGAGAGTTTTAGAGAGGTGTTTGACGTTTTTTATGTTAGATGACTTTAAATTCATTTTTGACGGCAGGAGTGGCCAATTGATAACTTTCCTGAACCACAGGAATCAAATGTTCTGCCACCAGGCTGCAGTGTGTGATTTGAAGGCTTCTGGTATAGGGCTGGGAAACACTGCATGGATCTGGGAAGACACTGCAGAGCTGGAAAATTACCCTGAACCAACAATCTGAAGATGGAAAATGGGACGGTAGCTTTAAAACATTTTAATAAATAGATATGGAAGTTGGAAAATTTTGAACAAATGTTTGAGATGTAAGCCAAATTCTGCAGGATATCAAGCAATTTGGCCTAAGTGGAGGGATTGGCGGAAAAAGACTTTGGAGGCTCTGTTGTGGTTGATTTGCATATCTTAAATTTATTCTCTTTACACACAAAGAAAAAAACCCAACATTTTGTCAAAGAGTTTCGTCACTACTTTAGTTGTTTTCAGTTTTAACCATCTTGTTTCTTCTCTTCTCTGTGATCTTCCTGGTTCTTGCCACTGGTATCTCACGGAAAAACAAAAGAATTTCTCAGGTAAGTATGTCTAGAATGTATTATTATTACCGAGTTTCTTGTCCTTCAGCATACTTTTACCATGGTCCTCTTCCTCCTTAGGAATCACCCAAAATAAAATCCTCTAGGTCTTAGTGAAAAAATACGAAAGTGGTAACTCCTGTGCCTCTAAAAGATAAAAGAAAATGAAAAAAATATATTGTAGTTGAGAGTAGCCCCTGGTCTGTTTAGTAGCACACAGTCAGTCACCCCGGTTTGCCACAGCCCTTCTGGACTGTGGCGGGCGGGATGTTTGGCATCAGCCGGTGGCGTCCACCACTGCTCCGACCAGTTATTTCCCTTCTTGCCATCCTCCTCCTCAGGGCCATCATACGCTGATGCCATGCTGTAATCCATCATGTCTACATAGCTTCTTTGGTTCCCCTTTTCCGCTCGTTGCCCTTCTCCTCACTCTCAACCCCCTCACTGCTCTCGCTGTTCTCGCCACCCACTCTTCCTGGTCCCTTGTCTCCTTTTCTGTTTCAAGCACCACCCAAAAATAGCCCTGTTTCAGTTTCTCTTCTTGCACCCTCCTTTCTTTGGTTGCCAATTCAATTGTCTCTATTCTATTTCCAGGTGACCACTGGGTTCGAAGAGCGATGTTAAGAGGCTGCAGGTGGTTTTTCCAAACAAGTTGGGTTAGCTTTCCTTGTGTTGTTCCCCACAGCCTGTGAAAGAGGCTTGAGTGGATTGTTTATAGCTGTTGTGTCCTTACAGAATTGCATTTGCATGTCTGCAGATTGTGTAGAAATTGGGAGAGCATTGAGGCATACATCTGCAGCAGAATCTCCAGAATTTCCTGAACAACTATTGAAAAGATGTGCTCCACAGCAAATGTAGTTTCCTTGTATTTTATTGAAGCCAGGAGCATAGGTCTAACAGGCCCAGAGGATCAGCACCAACTGACAAAGGTGTTCTAATCCACTGTTCCACCACATTATAAATACAGCATAGCATCTGGTAGGGGCACCAAGGCAAACCTACATTCTATACCATATAATATTCAAGAGGAGAGACCACAGAAATACAAAGTGCAGAACACCACAACTATGCTTATGGTGGAGGAAATTCCACCAGTGAATTCTCCTCCTCCTACATTCAAGTTATTGAAAATACTCATGCCCTTCATCAGAACTACCAGAGGCTTCCTTGTAGAGGGAAGCACTGATCCTTGAGCCAACCCATCTGGCATCAGGAACCATGAGACAAAAAACCTGATCAATAGATGACAGTTTCACAATACAAAACAGTCAAAGGATTTGACACTGGAACCTTTACATGTTCCTAACATCTCAATAAGGACCCCATGGCCAATTGTGCTGAACGCTAGTGAGAGACCGACAAGGGTGACATGCTGACGCCCCCTTTGTCCACTACACTGCATACACTTTGACTCCAGCAGGGGGGTGTTTCTATGCCTCAGTCAGGGCTTTGAGTTTGCTAAACTAGAGGGCCAAGAAATCTTTAAATTCTTCTTCTTTAATAATCGTAAAAAAAGAATGTCATCAAGATTCATAAAGGATGTACCACCTCTACACACATATTTAAAAAAAACATTTCCTAAAGTCTTTCATGTGTTCACTTCTCGCTGCCTTTGTGCTGTGGAGTTAATGGTGCTATTAGTAATTCACGGATAAATAATGTATTTTTAACTACTTCAAGCAGTATTATATATTCTATCCATGTAACAGCTGGATTGATTAATGGCAAAATAAATCTTTTCAAATAGCTAATATACCAACAAGGTGTATGTTCATTCTTGTAGCACTTGGATGGGTTTTTGTTTTTGTTTGAGGTCCAACTAAGTCAGGAAAACTGTTAAAGCATTTTTTGCAATACAGTTGAGGTGAGGGGACCAAATATACATTATTTACCTCTGTTCATCATTTCTGAAGGTAATGCAGATATCACGTTTAGAATTGATTTCTTTTTACCAAGTATTTAATCAAGTGATGAATAATTGATGCTCACTGTGAACTGTGCGTTACTGGTAGGATGTGTAAGCAATATCTTTGGTCAAACGTGTCAGAGTGACACTTTTATAGTGCTTTGGCGTAGCGCTTTACAATTAATAATGAAATAGTATAACAATAATATGGTAGACAGTTTCCAAAGAGCAGAAAGGCAGAGACTGAGAAGATCCAGGCGAAAATGCAAGAGGAAAAGACAGAAAAGAACAACATAATGTTCATGGCAATGTACATCAACAGGAGCAGGTAATTTATTTCATTTTTAAAACAGATCCTGCAATTGCTCCTCAAAAGAGACAGGAAGCTCAGCGATACCATTTTAACCCCTTCCTTACCCATGCCTGCATCACAAGGAGTGACTGAGGGGTATAGAGACAGTGACAAGGGCAGAAAGGGAGGGACACACGTCAACGGGGCTCCCCGAGGCAGCAATAGTTAGCTCAGATACATGCAGGACCTATGTCCTTCATCCAGTCACAACAGCATCACCAGCCTTGGGCATGGACTTGCATGCCAGCAGGAAGCAGGAAGTAAAACTGATGGACCGGCACGTCTCCATCAAACGCATGCACATCAGTACATCTACTTATTTATTATTGTTCATTGCTACTGTTCATGAAATTTCAAATTATATATTTAAGACTAGCATTTAATGATTTTTCAATTTACAAAGCTGATTTGAAATCGGGTCTCGGATTTACCAAAAAGGAGCACGTTTGTAGGGTTTTTTTTATGAAGAACGTAATTTACTGATTGTGGATTCTTCATATTGATATCCAATAGACAACAAAAATGGACAAGGGTAATCAGTAATAATACTAAGAAGTAACTACTTAAACTTGAACCTCCTGCACCATTAAATAACCTTTAGAACTCACCTAAAAACCCCACATCTATACTAAATGGGTTTGATACCTATTACACTGCAAGCACAAAAAAGCAGATCTTTCTTGCATATGCAATTTTGTCAGTTTCTGGCCAAATATGTTCATACAAATGATTTAGATGTTAATGAACGAAGAATCCATAACCCTTTAAGGATATAGTTTCCATAAACAGGTCAAATGTGCAATTAATA
Source organism: Triturus cristatus (assembly GCF_964204655.1). NCBI lineage: Eukaryota > Metazoa > Chordata > Amphibia > Caudata > Salamandridae > Triturus > Triturus cristatus. The sequence goes on from NC_140588.1 coordinate 377,343,495, forward strand.
GGGAATATCACAGGCAAAATGAAGTGAGGCTCTTACTGTGAGGCCTTCGAAGTAGAAATATACAATGAGTCCTTTTGATAAAGGCATATTTGACCGTAAACATTACCTTACCATCGAAAGCACATTACTTGAACCTTCCTTGAATTCACAAAGGGATTCATGACAGGCTTAAATGCATTTACTACAGCAGATTTCTCTGCCCGATTGCGGAGAAATCCAAATAGTAAATCCCACTCAAGGAGTGAGAAGTGCGCATTCCAAGAAGTGGTTTGTATTAGAAGTTTGGGAAAGTTCCTAAATATCTATGTTTATGAGCGTTCCCAAACTCCTCTTCACAGTCTTGCCACCTGGAAATGATTGGAGATTTACTCCAACCAACTGCTTGAGTAATTCCTCTTCCATGACGACAAAGGGGAATAGTAAACTGCAAATGTACTGGTTTTGCGAGGGAAGAGCTTTTTCCTAGGTGAAAACTGTTTTCCCTGGTGTGGTCACAAAAACGTTTTTTTTTGTACTGGGGGCCCAATTCCTCTTGTATGTTGAACGTATGTTGAACGCCACATGGTGCTGTTTGTGCTGATTTTTCAGCACAGAACAAGCTCCTGATGCTAAATCATAACGCAAGCAGCGTGACGTGCCTATTTCTGCCCGCTCACGGAACTACAGGGAATCTTGCGGAGTTTACTTTTCATGCAACTCTGTGGAATTCCGCAGAGTGAAAATCTGTGAGTTCCGCCGACCCCTACTCTATATACGAACATCCAAACTGACAAAGGGTGTTATAGCTCTGTGTATGAAAATCTAGGCAAAATATGTAGAAAATTGGCTGATGGTTTAAAGAGCTGAAGTCAATAAAAGCTGACCACAGAGCCCCAGTCTTTTAACGACGCGCCCCACACGCCAAGGGGACAGGGTACCGTTAGACAGTGAAATTCAGAAAATTACCCTTAGTTTAAATATACAAAACCAACTTTAAATCACAAACACTCAAGCTTATCACCATCCAAACTACATTCCAAACACCTTCTTCACCATATACAGATACATACCACACCAGATTGTGAAAAATACACAGTTTTAATATTACAATGCTGAAAAATACACAAATACATAAATCTTCTTTTGTTTATATGTTTATAAATAAAATGCCCTAAAATATCATCAAAAACATGTATGTTGCAAATAGTGAAACGGTATTTAACATACCATAAGCCACTGAACAAAAGACTGGGGAGGTTAGGTAAGACCCCACCGTTCGTCTTTTTATGTATACAATTCCTCATGTAAAGCGTCCCAGTTTTTGACAGATTCTGCATATGTATACGTTGACACGTTTTAGTGGAAATATTGATAACATCCACCTTCTTCAGGACAGCACAGTCGATTCAGTGGGATCTATATTAAACAATATATGTTGTATATTTATTTTTGAAAGTTTTTTTAATGAAACGTGTGGGAGACTGAACAGCTTGTGTTGTATTGAAGAAGGTGGTTGTTATCAATATTTCCACCAAAGCACGTCAACGTATGCATATACAGAATCTGCCATGCACTGGGAAGCTTTACATGTGGAATTGTATACATCATGGATCCCTGTTGATATTAAAAGCAGATCAGCACATGAACACACACGGAACCTGGTGCAGTTTGTACTGATTTTTCAGCACAGAATAAGCTCCGCTGCTTAATCATAATGCAAGCAGCGTGATATTCCTATTTCTGCCCACTCGCGGAACTCCGCAGAATCTTGCGGAGTTTTCATTCAACTCTGTGGAATTCCGCAGAATGAAACTCTGTGAGTTCCGCCCGCCCCAACTCTATATACGAACATAAAAACTGACAAGGGGAGTCCTTCCAATATTACAGCAACAGCTTATAATTTTGAATCACTCATGCCCAAAATATATGAAGCAGTCCATAAAAGTGATGATTCTTCTTTCAGTCCATCAATACACAGGAGCCAGTGGTGTTGAGTTCTAAATTTGTATTCCTCAAACCAAGATTCTCAGCCCAGGCAACGTATTTCGTCCTTCACAAGACTTTATCAGGAATAAAAATATCCGGCAATTAATCCACATCTCCATCCAACAAATACAGTTATGCATATTATCGTTCACAATCCAGCCCTTTCAGAAGTATCAACAGTGATTCGTGAAATGGATATGGAACGCACTGCTGTTACATCTGACAGGATTGGGTTGTGACTGCTCCGGCCCATTTTAGTATCACGCAATTATCTACTAGAACCCACTCTGGTCGGATGGAACTTTTTACTTGCTCAATAGCGTGGAGGGAATAAACACAATTTTCAGAAAATGCGGTCCGCAATTTGTCATAATCAAGGACTCGAGACTTAATCTCTTGGCTCTCTGGCTTTTATTATCAGCATAAAGATTTGAAGATACAAACTCCTCAATACGAGGCACAACAAGTACATAGGCACTAACACAAATGCTACTCTACAAAGAATCCGCATACGGCTAAAAATAACTAAAAGCACAATTTCTAAAAGCATGAGGTAGAAAACTACCAAGCCAATGTCGATATTAGGGACACTGGACCATACCATCTCTGTCCCTACTCTGTACTAGATGACATCCCTACTTAGCAATCCCTTGAGACCCTCAGTCGAGTAAAAGGTGTCAGAGTCAAACTTCCTAAGAAGTCTTCACTTAGAGAGCTTGTTCTAAGTTGCCCCCTCTAGCTCTTCGCCTAGCTCTTCTCTGCTCTGGGCTGCTCTGATCTGCTCCACCCTCGGGGTGCTTTCCCTAATACAGAACCCCAAGCCCCAGAACACGCCCTTTTGCACCTCCTCTTCAGCGGGGTCGTCTTTCAGTAATTTTCCACAGAGCGCTGTCCAGTACCATCGTCCATCGCTTGGCCTTGAGTCCCAGACACCATCCACACTAGGAGTTACGATTGGCACATTCCAATGCACTCCCATGTCTGGCTTTTACTACATAAGTCAATTCGTGAACAAAGAACTTCTCTACTAACGAGCAACTGTCCTTGCACCTGGGGTGAGATCATGCAAGGCAGACATACTTCGCAACTTTTAACTTTGCAATTTACTACAGCCTAAAACCTCTACTGGAATAAATCCTTTTTGGCCTATTGCCCTCGGCTAACATAAGAAAATACCAGGCCTTTCGCCTCAACGATATATGCGAATTCTGGCCACTACTTCGGTTACACAAGCACATCTAAATCACAGTATTGACATTTACGTCTTTCTTTCATGTGTGGTCAAACTAAACAGGCTACAGACACGTATTCTAAACTACACATTTTTAACATCACATTGTTCAAATAACTAAACTCTATGCAACTCTCTAATACATTCACAATATGCTTGTACATAGCTAACACTTCTAAATTAAATCGATACAGCTTATACATTTCTGGATACATTTCACACACATAATACCTGAGTACATTAGACTATATGCGGGTGCGACTAACAGTGAATATAACGCACCCCTACGATTTTCAACCTTTAAGCGCTACATCAGTTCCCCCCTTTGATGACATCTGTCATCACACCACCACAATCTTCTTCTCTAGAACTGATTTAAACAGTACTGGTCATGACTCTGCCATGTCGAACTCCCTCCATTCTCTTAAGACTCTCGCACTGCTGCTCCTGAAACTTCGCCATCCTTTTCTCGTTTGCTCTAAGAGCTCTTTCAACCTTGCCTCCTTGATACCACTTCCATGCTTTCACGCATCCCCATTAACAAATCACACAAACAACTGCAATGATAATCGGCTTCAACACTGATCCAAGGAATCCTCTTCCCAAATTCGCAAACCACGTTCCCACTCTTCCAAATCCTTGTCCAATCTTTTCCCACACATTCTCCTCCGTCAAATCCATAATTTCCTTGTGAATAGTTGTGATGTTGTCTATGTACTTCCCTAACTCCTTTGTGTTGTCTGGAATATATGTGCAGCATTCTTGAACCTTCAATAATTTGCAGACTCCGCCTTCCTTGGCTAATAACACGTCTAACGCAAGGCGATTCTGCATAACCATATTTCGTATCGACAACATCTCTCCAGCCACCAACAACAAAGACCTCGCCGTATTCATAGACAGCTCATCAACTACAGTCGCCAACCTCCTGATCTTCACGTCATTCAACACCACGCCCATACTAGGTATCATTGCTCCATATATATCCCCAATCACTGCACCTGTATTCACAGCCCTGCGTCTCCTAGAATGGTGTCTCGTCTCTAACAACTCCAAATCTTCCGTGTGATAAATCTTCGGGAATATGATAGCCAAGTAGCAAATGCCATACCAATTTGCAGGTAGTGTGACATAAGCATTCTTTCCACATACATAATACACCATCGGAATCACCTCTACTGGACCTTGCATAAAGTCCTTAACAGAAGCCACCATAGTGAAAGTCTGTGAGCAAGTGCTATGTCCTACTGCAACCTTCTCCGTGGCCGATTGAGGCCGCCCAATACACAAATTCCCTTTCTGCACTTCATCTAATGCTATTGGTCCATAGCTTCCCTTGGACTTGTGGGCTTTCTCCTCTTCAGACCAATCTACTGGACTATCTCCGGTGTTTCGTGTCTGGGTCAACTGTCTATATCTGTCCTCTACTTGATCAATGAATTTCTTCTCCGTTTCAGATAACGCACATGTCAGGTTATGCCTGTGAGCATGCGCAGTATCCAACTTCACAGTAGGTCTAAAATACTTCAGGAGTCTGTCCTCTTTCTTATAATAATCGTATTTATTCAAATGCTTGATTGCTGGAACTTCAGGAAGTACTGTATCAAAATTTGAAAAGAAATACTCGAACTGCCTCCTGTCGTAAAATAAACTGAGCAATAAACTACAAGAAATCCCATAGGTCAATGGGAGATGATGATACTTGATACCTTCATCCACCGAAGCAGGCAACTGCATACACACATAACAATCCTTCACATCCATCGCATCAACATATTCGTACAACAACTTTGCATAAGCATTAAGCTTAAAATCACCCTTTGACAAATCCATGTGGAGTCTGCGATCTTCCCTTAACTTTGATGTTCCCTGTTCTCTGATACTGACACCTCTCTGTCCTGGGGTAATAGGTGTAGGTGTTCCCTGAACCTTCCCCTCCTGCCTGTGAGCCACCATGTATGAACTTATCACTACTGCAAATATAGTGACTATCACAATTCCTATCAATGTGCCTATTATCAATCTAGCGCTACGATGTGTGTTTGCAGGATCTGCCATCTTCGGAATATACTCAATGTCCAATACAGTCTCTGAAATGGTAAGTCTCTTTCTCATCAATGTCTCTTTCGTGAACTTAGGCAAAACCTCCCTAACTTTTCTTCGTTCTACAACGGAAAGTCCCTAATTTTATTCTTCTTCCACTTGGATCTAGGTTCTCTTCTTCCCTGCTTGCAACCCTCTCAAATCAGTCCAACATAACTGCTGGTCCCAACAGTTCCAGGACCCCCTGCAATATCTCGAGCTTAAGAATGATCAGTTCTTGTGGATCTGGCACAGCTGTGAACGTCGGGAACTCCAAATTGTCCAAGATCATGCCTCGAATGACACTCAGAAATGGTGGACTCGGAATGTGGATAGTCAGAATTCCTTCGATCTCCAATCCCGGAACTTTCAGCAACACTTCCACTCTCTGGAGCGGGACACTGTTGACCAATGTCATCGACCTCAATCTTCCCGTGCTCGGTAAACCTGGCATCAGTCACTGGATATGCCCACTCTGGTGAAGCGTACTTCCGACTTGGCACTCTAGTTCTCCTTGACCTCCTCAGGGTACCTTGAGGATGCTCCTCGTCACTTGATTCTTCTTCTGGCTCTTCCGAAACTGGTGCAAGATCTGTGTCCGGCGCCAACCTGAGGTTTACCCGTTTCTGTCTTGCGGGCCAAACCCTTTCTGCTTCTGTGGCACCTCCGGTCTTCCCTTCGATACCCTGTACACGGATCTCTTCTTCCTCAGCAGAACTCAATTCTGCACTGCCCACTGCACCTCTTGATCCTTCACCTGTTTCTGGGTCAGTGCTTCTCTCACTTTCTCCTTCAGCTTGATTCAGTGCACCATCAGCTGCCTCAGCAACCCTTACAGCTTGACTTACCCTCTCAGATGGCTCGACCACCTCAACTGGGTTTTCGTTCTCGAGAGGGGCTGTATCTTCCAAAGGTGCTGGAACTCTATGGGTATGGGAAGCATGCACCCAGTTCGGTAAACCTCCACACTTGACTGCTGTGTTCGTGATGAGGATCACTTGAAACGGGCCTCGCCACCTAGCATCCAGACAACTCTTCCTCACGTGCTTTCGGACTAGGACCCAATCGCCTGGGCATAAGTTGTGGCACAGGTCACTCGCAGCTGGAACCATTGCTGTCTGCACCTGCTGAGACACAGAACGGACCACGTCAGCAAGGCCTTTACAATAGTCCAGGATCATATCATCAGTGATATTTATCAGAGCAGTGGCAGGTATCGCAGGCAAACGCATCGCTCTCCCCATGAGGATTTCATGGGGTGACAACCCAGTTCTCCTATCAGGCACACTTCGGAGGCTCATAAGGACCAAAGGTAATGCGTCAGGCCATTTCGGGGACGTGGACGAACACACTTTCGCCATCCGAGCCTTCAGAGTTCCATTCACCTGCTCCACTATCCCTGAAGCTTCTGGTCTATAGCTACAATGTAACCTCTGATCTATATTTAGGGCAGCACAGAGCAGCTTCATGACTTCACTGTGGAAGTGAGTTCCTCTGTCCGATTCAAAGGACGTCGGGAACCCGTACCTTGGAATGAGTTCTCTCAATAATAGTTTTGCTACCGTGAGTGTGTCACATCTGCGTGTAGGGTATGCCTCCACCCACCTGGAAAAGACAAATACTATCACTAATATGTACCTCAACCCATTACACTTCGGCATTTCAACAAAATCCAGTTGCATCCTATTGAAAGGTCCTCCTGACCTCCCTATGTGACTCAACGTCACAGCTGTCCTCTTTCCTACGTTCATCTGTTGACAAGTGACACACCTCTGGCACACGGTTTCAGCCACTGCCCGAAACTTCGGGTTGTACCAAGTCTGACAAAACACTCTCATCATTGCGTCTCTTCCGAGATGTACAGCACCATGTATCAACCTCGCCATGGGATTCAACAAACATTCCGGCAACACTACCCATCCATCATTCGAAACCCATATATCCACATCTCCTTTCTCACATCCAGCTCGTATCCAACTGTCTCGCTCCTGATCCGAGACCCCTTCCTGAAGCTGTTTCAGTTCCTCCCATGAGTCTGCCATTGCTAACATCTGCTCATACCCCGTTTTCTCCTCAGTTTCCTCAATGTGAGTCTCCGTAAAATTGCATCCCTGTTCTGCACAAAACCGGGCTACTTCGTCGGCATAGTTGTTACCCAATGAAACAAAATCATTTCCCTTCGTATGAGCAGCACATTTAACAACAGCAATTTCATCGGGACCTTGCAATGCTTCAAGCAATTTCCGCACATAATCACCATTTCTAATGGGTGAACCTGAAGACGTCATAAACCCTCTCTGGGACCATAGCTGTCCGAAGTCATGAACCACACCAAACCCATATTGGCTGTCCGTGTAAATCGTTACACGGATCTTCTCGGCTGCCAAACAGGCACGAGTCAAAGCAATGAGCTCAGCCACCTGTGCGGAGTGTACTCCTTCTAAACAAGCGGCTTCAACCACCCCCGTGATGGTGCATACAGCAAAAGCTGATCTCAATCGACCGACACTGTCCCTTAAACATGAACTGTCCACGAAGAAGATCTCATCTGAAACTGGGAGCGGTTCATCGACAATGTCTGGTCTTGGTTTGGTGCATAGTTCAGTAACGTCGAGACAATCATGGTCCTCACAATCTTCATTATCATCTATATTTGGAACAGGTAACAATGTAGAAGGATTTAAAACAGCACACCTATATCACAATATCAGCTGCAAGAATGACTTGCTCATAACGAGTCAGCCTATTATTCGTGAGGTGCTGTGTTTTAGTCCTAGTCATCAACAATTCAACAGAATGGGGCACATGTACAGTAAGAGGATGACCCATCACAATGCTCTCACATCTCTCGATGCTGACACCTGTTGCCGCAACGGATCTGAGACATCCGGGCAACGCAGAAGCTACCGGATCTAGGGTAGCTGAGAAATAGGCAACTGGTCTACGGACACCTCCATGATTCTGGGTTAACACTGCTAATGCGCAACCTTCTCTTTCGCAGCAGAACAATGCAAATGCCTTGTCGTAATCCGGCATTCCCAATGCAGGAGCGCTACATAAGGCTTCTCTCAGCCTCAGAAATGTCATCGTCCCATGGTACCGGATCACTTACATCCTTTCGCGTCAGCCGCTGTAACGGCTTCGCTTCAAAGGAAAAATTTGGGATCCACTGGCGGCAATAACCCACCATTCCCAAAACCATTCTAACTTCCCTCTGCGTCGAGGGAACTGGCATTCTCAGAATCGCATCAATGCGATCTGGAGACACCTTCCTTTTACCCTTCTCAATTCTGTGCCCCAAATACTGTACCTCAGGTAAACAGTATTGCAGCTTGTTTGGGGACACCTTGTGACCATTTCCTCCCAAGAAGTTCAGCAGCGCAATCGTATCAGTTCTGCAAGCATCTTCTGTCTTTGACCCAACAAGCAGATCATCAATGTATTGCACCAAAACAGAGTTTTGTGGCAACACAAGACTCTCAAGATTTTTCTTTAGGAGCTGATTAAAAATCGATGGACTCTCCGTATACCCCTGTGGGATACGACACCACGTTAATACACGGTTTTCTAGTCTAAATGCAAAAAGAAATCTGCTCTCTTCATGTAGGGGAATCGAAAAAAATGCTTGACACAAGTCAATCACTGTAAACCATTCAGCTTCACATGGAATCTGGAACAGTATCACAGATGGATTTGGTACCACTGGACAACATGGAACGACTATGTCGTTTATTTTCCTCTAATCTTGCACTATCCTGAACTTCCCACTTGGTTTCTGCAGTCCCATAATGGGTGAATTGCATGGACTACCCATGATCTCCACCAGTATTCCCTGCCTAATCATAGACTCGATCACAGGTTTAATCCCTGCAATCGTTTCAGGTGTTAGTTTATACTGAGGTGTTCTCGGGAATTCCACGTTTGGCTTAACCTGTATCTTCACCGGTTCCACTCCCCTGACTAAGCCAATCTCCTCTCCACTTAGGTCCCCCACGTCAGTTGATACTGACTCCCTCAAGTCATGTGGGAGCTCCTCCACTGTCAAAGCTGGGTACATTTCCACACACACCCGCTGATTTGCAACCTTAAAGGTCGCGTCATCATCCCTTGTCTGTACATCTACTCCTTTCGGGGTACAGTAAATTGTGCAATTGAGCTTGCACAATAAGTCTCTTCCCAACAAACAAACAGGACTAGAATCGCACACCACGAACTGATGTCGATCCCTAAAGTTTCCTATCCTGACTGGAATCGGTTCCGTCAAGGGGCTAACTAGCCTCTTGTTCGCCACTCCAACCACTTGTATGCTTTCTCCAGAAAGGGCTACCCCCGGAACTACTGCTGATCTTATAGTTGACCTGGTAGCCCCCGTATCAACCAAAAAGGTAGTAGGGTGTCCGTCGAGTTCTGCTTCCACAAAGGGTCCTCTCTGATCTACCTCTAAAATGGCCCTAAGTATGCAGTCATCATCTTGGCCTAAACTCAACCGAGCCAGAAAATCCGTATCCTTCCCCTCGCTTACTTCAAACATGGGCATCTGCAAATAAGTTCGAGCTCCCTGCTGTATATTCTGTATCCTGGGTGGCTGGGGAATCTGCACTTGCGGGATGCCGGTCCCCCCTTGCATTATTCTCGGTGTAGTCACCGTCTGTACCTGTTCCGCCCCAGGGACCTGAACTATTCCTCCCTCCATCTGTGGCTGATTATAGGTGTTCAAGGGACACTCGCGCCTCCAGTGTCCCACCTGGTGACACTGGTGACAAGCAGTCGTCTTTTTCAGTATCGCTACATCTATGCCCGTCCTAGGGTCTACGGGCCTCGGCCTTCCCTGACCCTGCACGTTCTGATTCCCTGTCTGATAGTTTCCCTGTCTCCTTACCACTGGACCCCCATTCGGCGGTCCCTGAGCAGCTTGCATCTGAATGAGCAATAGGTTATCTTTCATCTTCTTGTGTTTCGACTCAATCTCATCCGTGCAATACCTAGCATACCGCAAGATTTCATCCACGGGCTTATTCTGCCAACAAATCAAATGCTGTTGTATCATAAGACTAACCTCGGGCTTCAAACCCAGCACGAACTTAGAAACAAACTGTCCCATATCTTTCGTCTCTAACTCATCTAGACCACTGTACTGCTTGAAAGCCTTCAAAAGTCTCTCATAAAACTCATGTACTGTCTCCTTTGGCTCCTGCACCGTCCTGTCTATTTTCACCCAATCAATGTCCTGGGGTGAAACCTTCGATTTCAACCAGGTAATTACCTTATCATACAGCCTCATCACCGCGGGCGACGGACCATTGGTAATCGAGTTCCTATCTGGCTCATAGTCCGGCCAATCAACGGCAACCTTGCATGCGTTCCACAGATCTCCCGGAACCACAATATCAAACAAGGTATTCAGATCGATCCATAATACCTTCGAAATCTTAACAAAGCGCTCGACTTGCTTGTACCACTCTGCAGGCTTCTCCCTAAGCCTGGGGAAATCATTCGTAAATGATGCCAAATCCCCCCTGCTCCATGGTACATGCACATAGCCTCCATTCGCCACTTCCCTCAAAGGGAAAGTCTTTGCCAGTAGCAACCCTTCACCCGGAGTTCCTCCTTCCGCTCCCTTAGAGGACTTTTTCTTAGACCATTTCTCTTCCCATTTCTCAAGCATCAGCCATGGCCGCATGGCTAAAATCAGTTCTCTAGTATGTGACCTTAATCCAACAACCCTTTTCTCCTCCAGCTCTCGCTCGGTATAATGCATCCTATGACTACCCTGCAACGTCCTAGTCTTGGATAAGTCCACATCATACTCTTTCGCCAATCCCCTCAATTTCTCATGTGCGATTCGTGCTTTACGAGTCACATCTTTCGCTATAAAGAACAGCTCATCCGGATTATATGTTACTATTCTCTCAAGCGGTAGGCTTCCATAGACTATTTCATCTACCTCAGCCTTGAGTCTGACTATGTCCAACATCCCCGCTCTCAAGGCTCCTTTCAACACCTGACAACTTGCTCCGCGTCCCTCATCATATTCACATTCCGGCTCCTTCTCTCTCCTCTCTTCCGGTGCTTCTATAGGAGCAGAATAACTCCTAAAGTTATCCCGAGCTCTCTCCGATTGAACTACATTCGGATTCAGATGCCTCTCTGACGGTACCCATGACCGTAAATCTGATCTCGACTCCATCAGATTCTTCGGCCTCACCGGTCTCTGGTTCTCTTCGCCCCTAGATGTATCTGACACCGCTACCAATGGTGTACTCCATTGTACAGGGCTTGGAGGTCGGGCCATTGTCCCTTCCAACCCACTTTCCTCGCTTTCTCTCCTCGATCTTTCTGCTACCTGTTCGGACCTCTCCCTTTCCTCCGATTCCGGACTATAAATTGACACAATCGGTCCAATGGTGACCGGTACCCTAAATGCATCCGGTAACCTCATCTCTCTCTCAATCCTCCCACTAGCCTCAGACTGACTCCGTGGCATCTCTGTTCCCAACGAGACCAACCCTTCTACTCGAGTCTCGGGTTGTATTGTCACCCTTCGAGTTTCCCCTCTCTCACCCCACCTGTCATCTATTTCATCTGGATTGTAAGGAGGTGGTCTTTCATCTAACAATCTCTGCAATACTCCGTCATCGGAGTCACTCTCTTCCTCCTGTTCTTTCACATGCCTTATCCCCGTCGAATCTATTAATAAGGGATACAGTTTCTCTTCCTCAATTGTCTGCACTCTCCATCTTTTCTCCGCTGCGTCCCACTTAGCATCCTGAAATGCCCTGATCGATTTTCTCATCCTTTCCTGACTCCTTCCCTTTTCCTTATCATGCGCTGCTCTAATCCACGCATGTAATGCTTCAAACTGTGCTGGTCTTGGCAAGGGTCTTAAGGACCCCATCACCGACTTCAGCTGGTACAGCACCGCTAGTCTAAATGAGCCATACCTCGGGAAAGCTAATTCCCCTTCACCTTGCGTAATCTTATGCCAATTCTCAATCCAAACTATAGTATGTAACCCCACATTCTTTGCCATGTAATGTGCTGGGGTATCCTCGGGAGCGGCTTCTTCTCCCGTCCGAGTAACCACATGCTTATCGCCTCTACACAATTCTCGCAAAACCCTAAGACACTTCATGGCAAGCAAATTCGATCTCGCGTTCCGTCTGCTTCTTGGTCTTAAAACCTCCAATAGCAGCGCGACTCACACCAACCGGCCGATCACAGCGCGACACTCCCTGACGTTACCTTCTTCGTTTGCAGCAGTTCCCTTCTCCAAACACGTTTCACGCCTACTCTCGTCCCATTCATACACTGAAATAACCGATTAAGTTACTTCTCTGGCTGTCCGTCCACAGCCTCTGACTGTTCGTCCACAGTCTCTCGACCTTGTTGACCTCGAATTGCATCCCTGTTCTGCACAAAACCGGGCTACTTCGTCGGCATAGTTGTTACCCAATGAAACAAAATCATTTCCCTTCGTATGAGCAGCACATTTAACAACAGCAATTTCATCGGGACCTTGCAATGCTTCAAGCAATTTCCGCACATAATCACCATTTCTAATGGGTGAACCTGAAGACGTCATAAACCCTCTCTGGGACCATAGCTGTCCGAAGTCATGAACCACACCAAACCCATATTGGCTGTCCGTGTAAATCGTTACACGGATCTTCTCGGCTGCCAAACAGGCACGAGTCAAAGCAATGAGCTCAGCCACCTGTGCGGAGTGTACTCCTTCTAAACAAGCGGCTTCAACCACCCCCGTGATGGTGCATACAGCAAAAGCTGATCTCAATCGACCGACACTGTCCCTTAAACATGAACTGTCCACGAAGAAGATCTCATCTGAAACTGGGAGCGGTTCATCGACAATGTCTGGTCTTGGTTTGGTGCATAGTTCAGTAACGTCGAGACAATCATGGTCCTCACAATCTTCATTATCATCTATATTTGGAACAGGTAACAATGTAGAAGGATTTAAAACAGCACACCTATATCACAATATCAGCTGCAAGAATGACTTGCTCATAACGAGTCAGCCTATTATTCGTGAGGTGCTGTGTTTTAGTCCTAGTCATCAACAATTCAACAGAATGGGGCACATGTACAGTAAGAGGATGACCCATCACAATGCTCTCACATCTCTCGATGCTGACACCTGTTGCCGCAACGGATCTGAGACATCCGGGCAACGCAGAAGCTACCGGATCTAGGGTAGCTGAGAAATAGGCAACTGGTCTACGGACACCTCCATGATTCTGGGTTAACACTGCTAATGCGCAACCTTCTCTTTCGCAGCAGAACAATGCAAATGCCTTGTCGTAATCCGGCATTCCCAATGCAGGAGCGCTACATAAGGCTTCTCTCAGCCTCAGAAATGTCATCGTCCCATGGTACCGGATCACTTACATCCTTTCGCGTCAGCCGCTGTAACGGCTTCGCTTCAAAGGAAAAATTTGGGATCCACTGGCGGCAATAACCCACCATTCCCAAAACCATTCTAACTTCCCTCTGCGTCGAGGGAACTGGCATTCTCAGAATCGCATCAATGCGATCTGGAGACACCTTCCTTTTACCCTTCTCAATTCTGTGCCCCAAATACTGTACCTCAGGTAAACAGTATTGCAGCTTGTTTGGGGACACCTTGTGACCATTTCCTCCCAAGAAGTTCAGCAGCGCAATCGTATCAGTTCTGCAAGCATCTTCTGTCTTTGACCCAACAAGCAGATCATCAATGTATTGCACCAAAACAGAGTTTTGTGGCAACACAAGACTCTCAAGATTTTTCTTTAGGAGCTGATTAAAAATCGATGGACTCTCCGTATACCCCTGTGGGATACGACACCACGTTAATACACGGTTTTCTAGTCTAAATGCAAAAAGAAATCTGCTCTCTTCATGTAGGGGAATCGAAAAAAATGCTTGACACAAGTCAATCACTGTAAACCATTCAGCTTCACATGGAATCTGGAACAGTATCACAGATGGATTTGGTACCACTGGACAACATGGAACGACTATGTCGTTTATTTTCCTCTAATCTTGCACTATCCTGAACTTCCCACTTGGTTTCTGCAGTCCCATAATGGGTGAATTGCATGGACTACCCATGATCTCCACCAGTATTCCCTGCCTAATCATAGACTCGATCACAGGTTTAATCCCTGCAATCGTTTCAGGTGTTAGTTTATACTGAGGTGTTCTCGGGAATTCCACGTTTGGCTTAACCTGTATCTTCACCGGTTCCACTCCCCTGACTAAGCCAATCTCCTCTCCACTTAGGTCCCCCACGTCAGTTGATACTGACTCCCTCAAGTCATGTGGGAGCTCCTCCACTGTCAAAGCTGGGTACATTTCCACACACACCCGCTGATTTGCAACCTTAAAGGTCGCGTCATCATCCCTTGTCTGTACATCTACTCCTTTCGGGGTACAGTAAATTGTGCAATTGAGCTTGCACAATAAGTCTCTTCCCAACAAACAAACAGGACTAGAATCGCACACCACGAACTGATGTCGATCCCTAAAGTTTCCTATCCTGACTGGAATCGGTTCCGTCAAGGGGCTAACTAGCCTCTTGTTCGCCACTCCAACCACTTGTATGCTTTCTCCAGAAAGGGCTACCCCCGGAACTACTGCTGATCTTATAGTTGACCTGGTAGCCCCCGTATCAACCAAAAAGGTAGTAGGGTGTCCGTCGAGTTCTGCTTCCACAAAGGGTCCTCTCTGATCTACCTCTAAAATGGCCCTAAGTATGCAGTCATCATCTTGGCCTAAACTCAACCGAGCCAGAAAATCCGTATCCTTCCCCTCGCTTACTTCAAACATGGGCATCTGCAAATAAGTTCGAGCTCCCTGCTGTATATTCTGTATCCTGGGTGGCTGGGGAATCTGCACTTGCGGGATGCCGGTCCCCCCTTGCATTATTCTCGGTGTAGTCACCGTCTGTACCTGTTCCGCCCCAGGGACCTGAACTATTCCTCCCTCCATCTGTGGCTGATTATAGGTGTTCAAGGGACACTCGCGCCTCCAGTGTCCCACCTGGTGACACTGGTGACAAGCAGTCGTCTTTTTCAGTATCGCTACATCTATGCCCGTCCTAGGGTCTACGGGCCTCGGCCTTCCCTGACCCTGCACGTTCTGATTCCCTGTCTGATAGTTTCCCTGTCTCCTTACCACTGGACCCCCATTCGGCGGTCCCTGAGCAGCTTGCATCTGAATGAGCAATAGGTTATCTTTCATCTTCTTGTGTTTCGACTCAATCTCATCCGTGCAATACCTAGCATACCGCAAGATTTCATCCACGGGCTTATTCTGCCAACAAATCAAATGCTGTTGTATCATAAGACTAACCTCGGGCTTCAAACCCAGCACGAACTTAGAAACAAACTGTCCCATATCTTTCGTCTCTAACTCATCTAGACCACTGTACTGCTTGAAAGCCTTCAAAAGTCTCTCATAAAACTCATGTACTGTCTCCTTTGGCTCCTGCACCGTCCTGTCTATTTTCACCCAATCAATGTCCTGGGGTGAAACCTTCGATTTCAACCAGGTAATTACCTTATCATACAGCCTCATCACCGCGGGCGACGGACCATTGGTAATCGAGTTCCTATCTGGCTCATAGTCCGGCCAATCAACGGCAACCTTGCATGCGTTCCACAGATCTCCCGGAACCACAATATCAAACAAGGTATTCAGATCGATCCATAATACCTTCGAAATCTTAACAAAGCGCTCGACTTGCTTGTACCACTCTGCAGGCTTCTCCCTAAGCCTGGGGAAATCATTCGTAAATGATGCCAAATCCCCCCTGCTCCATGGTACATGCACATAGCCTCCATTCGCCACTTCCCTCAAAGGGAAAGTCTTTGCCAGTAGCAACCCTTCACCCGGAGTTCCTCCTTCCGCTCCCTTAGAGGACTTTTTCTTAGACCATTTCTCTTCCCATTTCTCAAGCATCAGCCATGGCCGCATGGCTAAAATCAGTTCTCTAGTATGTGACCTTAATCCAACAACCCTTTTCTCCTCCAGCTCTCGCTCGGTATAATGCATCCTATGACTACCCTGCAACGTCCTAGTCTTGGATAAGTCCACATCATACTCTTTCGCCAATCCCCTCAATTTCTCATGTGCGATTCGTGCTTTACGAGTCACATCTTTCGCTATAAAGAACAGCTCATCCGGATTATATGTTACTATTCTCTCAAGCGGTAGGCTTCCATAGACTATTTCATCTACCTCAGCCTTGAGTCTGACTATGTCCAACATCCCCGCTCTCAAGGCTCCTTTCAACACCTGACAACTTGCTCCGCGTCCCTCATCATATTCACATTCCGGCTCCTTCTCTCTCCTCTCTTCCGGTGCTTCTATAGGAGCAGAATAACTCCTAAAGTTATCCCGAGCTCTCTCCGATTGAACTACATTCGGATTCAGATGCCTCTCTGACGGTACCCATGACCGTAAATCTGATCTCGACTCCATCAGATTCTTCGGCCTCACCGGTCTCTGGTTCTCTTCGCCCCTAGATGTATCTGACACCGCTACCAATGGTGTACTCCATTGTACAGGGCTTGGAGGTCGGGCCATTGTCCCTTCCAACCCACTTTCCTCGCTTTCTCTCCTCGATCTTTCTGCTACCTGTTCGGACCTCTCCCTTTCCTCCGATTCCGGACTATAAATTGACACAATCGGTCCAATGGTGACCGGTACCCTAAATGCATCCGGTAACCTCATCTCTCTCTCAATCCTCCCACTAGCCTCAGACTGACTCCGTGGCATCTCTGTTCCCAACGAGACCAACCCTTCTACTCGAGTCTCGGGTTGTATTGTCACCCTTCGAGTTTCCCCTCTCTCACCCCACCTGTCATCTATTTCATCTGGATTGTAAGGAGGTGGTCTTTCATCTAACAATCTCTGCAATACTCCGTCATCGGAGTCACTCTCTTCCTCCTGTTCTTTCACATGCCTTATCCCCGTCGAATCTATTAATAAGGGATACAGTTTCTCTTCCTCAATTGTCTGCACTCTCCATCTTTTCTCCGCTGCGTCCCACTTAGCATCCTGAAATGCCCTGATCGATTTTCTCATCCTTTCCTGACTCCTTCCCTTTTCCTTATCATGCGCTGCTCTAATCCACGCATGTAATGCTTCAAACTGTGCTGGTCTTGGCAAGGGTCTTAAGGACCCCATCACCGACTTCAGCTGGTACAGCACCGCTAGTCTAAATGAGCCATACCTCGGGAAAGCTAATTCCCCTTCACCTTGCGTAATCTTATGCCAATTCTCAATCCAAACTATAGTATGTAACCCCACATTCTTTGCCATGTAATGTGCTGGGGTATCCTCGGGAGCGGCTTCTTCTCCCGTCCGAGTAACCACATGCTTATCGCCTCTACACAATTCTCGCAAAACCCTAAGACACTTCATGGCAAGCAAATTCGATCTCGCGTTCCGTCTGCTTCTTGGTCTTAAAACCTCCAATAGCAGCGCGACTCACACCAACCGGCCGATCACAGCGCGACACTCCCTGACGTTACCTTCTTCGTTTGCAGCAGTTCCCTTCTCCAAACACGTTTCACGCCTACTCTCGTCCCATTCATACACTGAAATAACCGATTAAGTTACTTCTCTGGCTGTCCGTCCACAGCCTCTGACTGTTCGTCCACAGTCTCTCGACCTTGTTGACCTCGATTTGCGACCGTCTGCCCCCGTCCGGCCAGCCAGGTCGCCACTGATAGGTTACTAACACTCCGATCCACGCACAACAACCCACGACCAGCGTTAAGTTGCCATACACACACACGTTCGCTCCCCCTATCTCGGTCCAGGTGATCGATGGTACCTCACGATCTCCTTTGGGTGGTCAACAAAATCTATCTCAGGTGTCTTCTACACCACAACTCCCGGGCTGCGCGCGCTCACAGCCTGATCTCACAATCACACGACATACACATCAACTCCGCAAGACATCACACAACAACTCAACATCGCAATCTACAACATCTCATTTTGTTCATACTCACTCCTGGAACTGCTGCTTCCTGCCGCACTGCTACTCGCCGTCGATGATCATCTGCTGCCGTCTGCTGCTCGCCATCTGATGATTCACCATCACTTATCGTCTTTTCGGCCTCAAGGATCACTTATCCTTATCTAATCTAATCGTCCCTCGCTATCGGAAGTAACCATCCTCTGCTACCAACTGCTCTGGACCATTTTAGTATCACGCAATTATCTACTAGAACCCACTCTGGTCGGATGGAACTTTTTACTTGCTCAATAGCGTGGAGGGAATAAACACAATTATCAGAAAATGTGGTCCGCAATTTGTCATAATCAAGGACTCGAGACTTAATCTCTTGGCTCTCTGGCTTTTATTATCAGCATAAAGATTTGAAGATACAAACTCCTCAATACGAGGCACAACAAGTACATAGGCACTAACACAAATGCTACTCTACGAAGAATCCGCATACGGCTAAAAATAACTAAAAGCACAATTTCTAAAAGCATGAGGTAGAAAACTAATAAGCCAATGTCGATATTAGGGACACTGGACCATACCATCTCTGTCCCTACTCTGTACTAGATGACATCCCTACTTAGCAATCCCTTGAGACCCTCAGTCGAGTAAAAGGTGTCAGAGTGAAACTTCCTAAGAAGTCTTCACTTAGAGAGCTTGTTCTAAGTTGCCCCCTCTAGCTCTTCGCCTAGCTCTTCTCTGCTCTGGGCTGCTCTGATCTGCTCCACCCTCTGGGCGCTTTCCCTAATACAGAACCCCAAGTCCCAGAACACGCCCTTTTGCACCTCCTCTTCAGCGGGGTCGTCTTTCAGTAATTTTCCACAGAGCGCTGTCCAGTTCCATCGTCCATCGCTTGGCCTTGAGTCCCAGACACCATCCGCACTAGGAGTTACGATTGGCACATTCCAATGCACTCCCATGTCTGGCTTTTACTACATAAGTCAATTCGTGAACAAAGAACTTCTCTACTAACGAGCAACTGTCCTTGCACCTGGGGTGAGATCATGCAAGGCAGACATACTTCGCAACTTTTAACTTTGCAATTTACTACAGCCTAAAACCTCTACTGGAATAAATCCTTTTTGGCCTATTGCCCTCGGCTAACATAAGAAAATACCAGGCCTTTCGCCTCAACGATATATGCGAATTCTGGCCACTACTTCGGTTACACAAGCACATCTAAATCACAGTATTGACATTTACGTCTTTCTTTCATGTGTGGTCAAACTAAACAGGCTACAGACACGTATTCTAAACTACACATTTTTAACATCACATTGTTCAAATAACTAAACTCTATGCAACTCTCTAATACATTCACAATATGCTTGTACATAGCTAACACTTCTAAATTAAATCGATACAGCTTATACATTTCTGGATACATTTCGCACACATAATACCTGAGTACATTAGACTATATGCGGGTGCCGACTAACAGTGAATATAACGCACCCCTACGATTTTCAACCTTTAAGCGCAACATCATGATCAATAATAGATCGGAGAAGAGGAGTGGAACGCCATTGGCTGTAAGGGCACTATGATCAGATGCTGCCCTTAGTTTGTGGAAGGGCCATTGGCTGTAAGGGCTCTATGATCAGATGCTGCCCTTAGTTTGTGGAAGGGCCATTGGCTGTAAGGGCTCTATGATCAGATGCTGTCCTTAGTTTGTGGAAGGGCCATTGGCTGTAAGGGGTCTATGATCAGATGCTGTCCTTAGTTTGTGGAAGGGCCATTGGCTGTAAGGGCTCTATGATCAGATGTTGTCCTTAGTTTGTGGAAGGGCCATTGGCTGAAGTGAAAAGATGGGCCTTTCATCCAGAATCATACACATCAGAAGCAGGGAGGAAAATCCAGAGGGACAAGGTTTGGCAAACTCCTGCAAGACCTGTTATACCTGACGGGGCGGAATGTGCAATCAGCTCCGCCGTCGGGTGCCCTTCCATGCCTGCCGCTGGTGCAACACCTCTTCAAAAGCATTCCTGTGCGAAGAAGTGGCTGGTGTGTTTTCAACAGGTGCAAATTCCCCCCCAAGCTGTTTATGCGTTTTGAAACTGTGAATGAGTCAAAGTGAAGCATTTCATACTTCTGCTTTGTGAACTCAAACACCTCTGCATGTTGCAATTTGTAATGTGATGTAATGCTTCATTTGAGCCTTTGCCTTTGCTTGTGTTTGATTACAAGACCAATTGTTCACCAACATGTGAGCTTTTGCATACATTTTTCACATATATGACTTTTATCATAAGAGGCACAATAGACACGGTGACATGATCGTGTCTGAATTTAAGGTCATAATTCAGGAAGAAAATCCTTATTTTATTTCCAGAATACAGTGCATAGAAAAATTTACTGTGTGGCTTTATGACTGCTTACTGATTTAGAACACTTCCAGGTGTACCCTCCCTTACTTATGAGCTCCATAATTTACGCACGCTGATGTATGGTATTCAGTTATATTTCTAGCATGCACCTTTTTTCAAAAAGTGTATAGGTGCAGAACCCTCGCTGGATTTTAAATGTTCACAGCGAGCAAAAATAGTTACATCTCTAAATTATTTTATAATTTTCTTTTGTTCATCGTGGAAAATGTTTCAATTAACTTTTTTATTCCTACATGCATCACAAAAGAGTGAAAAAATTGATACACTTCCCACATTTTATACAGCACTAAAACCTACAGCACTGACATACAGGTTTAGATGTACAGAGAAGTGTGTACAAGCATGTCTGGCTTTGTGAATCACCACTTAGTTATGCCTGCAAGACAAGAAGAAACTTTGTGAACTGTGCATTAATTTGGCCCCAGCGTTTGATCAATCACAAGTGATAATTAAGAAGGAAGTGCACATTCTTCCACTAAATATGAAGATTTCTGAGGGACACGGAAAACCTTATAATTTATGTGCCCTTCCATAGTGCTTTAAATAGTCAGGTGCTGTCACGGCCAAATGTTGGTGGGTAATAAAATGCACAAACACATTCATACATACAGGCACACATACATACACACGTGGAATTGAACATTCCGCTGTAGTGCTCAATGTGAGCCACGTTTATCTGAATTGGGATTGCAGCTGGATTGTTAGTTGCACACTGCATGAACTTTTGATCACATGATTTCCAGGCACAGATTGTTTGGCCAAACCCCGCACATTCTGATTTTAAGCACCTTAAAAGGCACGCCGTTTATGTATTATCCTCCATACCATGGCAGAATCTTCAAATGGTGCGATAACTGCGCAGCTGACTAATTCTGCAACCCACGTTGTCCCACGTTGGGTGCACGTTATTACAACATCCAGGACTATATTATGGAAGTGTCCTGGGGGGCACAACGGGAGTTAGTACCCTCTTTGCTTGCCCCCGGAGCACTTTGGCATTACAGAAGTGCCCGCAGATGCTTGAGCGCCCCCTTCTGTGATACAGATAGTGATGGAGCGCATGTAGCACCAGCCTATCACAAGAGGACATTCCCTCATTTGCATGGGTGTGTGGTCCCATGCAAATGAGGGAATCCCTTTGCCTCTGCACCCGTGCCGTATTATAGATGCGGCACAGAGGCAAAGAAGCTGCCAGGAGGTGCACTGACAGTGTGCCCTCTGATGGCAGCCCTCTGGAGAGGGGAAAGGTGTTCCTATGGACTCCCCAGACATCTCTGCAGGCAGTTACTCACTGCACCCACCTGCAGAGGGATCTCTCTCCCCTTTTAAACGTGCAGGTGGGTTGCTGCCAGCACAGAGAAACACGGCAGCATATTTACATAAATAGGTCATCGCGGTGCCCCAAGCAATTTTACTGCGCTGAACTGCATCATTTTTTAAGTGCAGAATTTACAACACGGTGTATTCCTGTACTCGCCCCTACGCCTGCACAAAAAAAGCAGCCTAACACTGGCGCAGGCTTGCACCACGGTGCACTGGTGCCTGCATTGCAGGGATGATTGTTGTTGTGCAGGGAGGAGCACCTTCCTGCACATAAACAATCATCAATGGCATTGTGCTCCTTCTATGTGTGCTGCAGAATGCAGCACACATAGAAAGAGCAACAAAACGAGGAGAAACAAAAGTATTTCTCCTCGTTGCGCCACTCTTACTCCTCCCCTGGAGAGGCGTACATATTTGGTGCTGCCTCAGATTTACAGATCCTTGTAAATCTGGAGCTGTGTCAAAAAGCAATGGGTGTTGCGCGGAAGCGCCCACAGCAACACCCGTTGTACGACCCTTTGCCACAGAAAACTGTGTTGAGGAGGACCATAGTTACAAGGCGGCGTTAAGCCACCTAAAATGGCTTAGCGCTGCCCTGTAAATATGGAACAGGGCACAGCGCCACCAGAGCGTCGCAAAAAGTGATGCTGCCGCGGCACAATAGCCTTGTAAATATACCCCACGGAGAGGCTGCTTCAAAGCCTCTGCGTATTTCTCTTGAATACGCTGTCCCCAGGTGACGGTGAGTTTCTGGCTGCCCTGGTAGGCAGTGCATTCAATGTAATAGGGTGCACTTTCCCTGTTAGCGCCCGGCCCACCAGTTTCAAGGTGCACCATGGCGTAAAGAGGGAAAGTGCGCCCTATCCATAATATGGCCCCAAATTTGTGAGGGGCTCGAAATGAGTGCCTAATTCCCTACAATGCCCTAAAATGCGATAGAAAGCAGAAATAAGAAATAACGATTCTTCATATTCCAGAAACGAAACAGCTGTCTTCTTTTCATCAAGGTAGATTGCGCAGACCACATGCCACATTTGGCAAGCCCATTCTTAAAAAAACCTACCCTGCCGCCCTTTTCTGTCTGCTTTTCTTCGAATGAGCAAACAAAACAGACAGTTGTGCAGCAGGCAGGTTATTAACATTTAAACACTAGAACGCCGAGCTTCCACCTGTGACTTGTTTAAACTGTAAACATTACGGACTAACTTCGGAGAAAGCTTTCTGAAGGTCGGATCATGTCTGCTGATTTCCGTGCCATACTGGCAGCACGGGTATTTTGAAAGAGACACGTTTGGGCGTGCAGGACGCTTCTTCTTGTCTCTGTGGCGAGGCGGCTTTCAATGCAAAGCTGTCATGTTTCCCCTGGGTGTGTAGAACCAGTTTCGCGGGTACTCCGTGCCGCGAAGCCGAGGCCTCAAATGACGGGTTTGGTGAAGTATCCGCCTGTTCCAGCCTTTGGTTTGTGAAAAGGGGTGTGGTCTAGAAAGCTTTCAGTCTTAATAAGCTGTCTTGAGCATCTGTGGCAGAAGAACGAGTTTTTGTGAAAAGTGTCCTGTCGTGACTGCATCAGAGTTTCGTCAGCGGTGACATTAGGGCGTTCCCAAAATGGGGTGTGAAAAGAGAGGTTGCTGGACTGTCTGAGAGGTCATGGAGTACACTTTTTTAAAAATATGCTACACTCCTTAAAAATAGTTCCTTGTGTAACCAGCATCAAATATAATTCAGCATGTCTCGCCTTCGTTTCAACGCATTTAAAAACCAAGTGCACACCTTGGGTCCTGCATTACAACACTGTCCAACTCATGAATCCACCGAGTGCCTGTTAGTGACTGTGCATTAATGCGTAAAATGTAATTAATAATTTGCCGCGTTTACATCAGGGTTAACCTTTGCTGTTTGCATCTTTTAATACCTATCTTGTGGATACTAATTCCTCTTTACTTATTTACTTTTCTCTTCTCCTACCTACCTCCTTTTACTCCACCAACTCCCTCCTTTCTCAAAAAACTCTGTTTGGCACCATTATCGTTTCTCTGATAACCTTTAAACTCCAATCTGTCCCACACCACTTTCTTTCATGACTCTCTTATCCTTACAACTCTTTCTGCTTTCAGTCTCTTCCTCTTCCTTAGTCTTCTCATTCTATTGAAACTTTCTTTTTGTCCCTTTTCTATTTCAGCTCTCTTCCACTAACATTTTTGTAGTTTGCACTTTCTCTTGCTCCGAGCATTTTTATGTTTCTCTTGTCACTTCAACCCTTTGTCCTGTAGTAATTTTCTTCTTGGGACTCCTTCCATCCCCTCTGCATCTAAAGCTGTCTCTCTCTGTAAGGCTTTCCCACCTCTTTCTATTCACAAACCTCAAATCTGCAGTTGCTTTAACTTACCACTAACCCTGGGCAAAGCACTACACTACGCTTGCGTAGTTTGCGAAGTTTGCGCTACTTTGCACTACGCGAATTGCACGTAGCACAGTGCAAACACGCGTAGCGTAGTGCAGCGGTCATTTTTTGCTTGCTCGCGGTCCTCAACGTCAAGTTGGCGTCCGCGAGCAAGCAAAATGACATCCCAGCGAGACTTTTTCCTCGTTCGTGATCAGCAACATCAAGTTGCCGATCATGAGCGTGGAAAATAAACCTTCCGGCGAGATTCTCAACGCGGGGAGGTCAGGTTTCTCATTGCGGGTGGTCGCGTATGCTCGCGACCACTCGCGATGAGAAACTACCAGTCCGCGTTGAGAAAGCTGGCGCTCGAGTAAAAATCTACTCGAGTGGCAGAAAACTACAGCTCACACTGTGCAAGATGCCGTTTTCAATGATTGCACAGTTCCGGATGCTTGTCCGCACTGTGTAATCATTGAAAACGGCATCTTGCACAGTGCGAACAGGGTACTACGCAGTTTGCGTAGTGCTATGCATTGCTCGCGTAGTGCGAAGTGCACTTTGCGTAGCTACGCGTAGCGCTACTTCACGAACTACGCCCAGGGTTACTTACCACCAACAACCTTTTAGTCTTTCTCCCACTACCTTTCCATGATTTCAACTTTTAGCCCAGTGGCTTAGATGCCACCCGTATCACATTATTCTCCGAATTCCGTCCCTCCCTCACCTCTGCCGAGAATGTTGAAAACCAGTAACAATGTTTTTATGCCATTTACTCACAATGATTACGTGATGGTTTTACTGTAGAAGGCTCCCAATGTTCTTCTCAGGTAGTGTGCTGATAACTTTCCTGGTTAAGCTGTGCATTATAAAGTGTGAAATTGTAGATTAAAATAAATTACTGATTGGAAATGATGAATTAGGTTGACATCAGTAGTGAGAGGTGTAGTGGGTGTTCCACAATTTAGTAGGTGACAATTTAGCAGTTTTATTTGGCAAGTGATTTTCCAGCGGTGCATTTTAAGCCTGTTTTCAATATATTATATAATGTGTTCAATAAATGCCTTTGGTAAAACAGTCAGACTCTGACTGCCTGATTTTCAAATTTCACTTTATAATACTGGAAATTGCTATTCACAAACTTCGTGCGACGGGCACTCCTTTGTCAGTCTTATGTTTTTTTACGTGTGTAGAATGCTTGGCCCGACTATGGAGTCTCTGCACACGTAAATATAGTTTTTAGTAGTAAATGTGGGAGGGACAAAGTGACATGGGATGAAAAAGGGGTCTACCTCTATACTTATACTAAAGGGGACGTGAATAGGGATAAGTAAGGAGAAGTTTACAGAGTCACAGAAAGGGCTCTATAGAGAATTGTCACTCTCCCCCAAGATAAGGCTATTGGGGTTCACATACTGCACTTCTATAGCTACTACAGGGAAGATACAAAACACTAATAACTCAAGCCCCTCAAATGGTCAATCCCTAGTACTGCAACAACCTTCCATAGAATCATCTTTTGAAACACAAAATACAATTATATTATAAAAACTGATTTAAATCATTCTTATATCAATTTTGTATTAATTTAAAAAAATTAATTCATTTTATTTAGTTGAGCTTCAAATGGAATTTAAAAGCCAATAGACAGTTTTTAAATTCAATTTTAATCTCATTGAACAGAATTTTAAATCCCTAGTGCTAATCTATTTTATAAATTGCATGTTCAATTTTTTATGTGTATTTTATTGAAAAGTAAATTAAAAAATTGTGATGCCATATATCGGGAACTGTTTTTCAATACTTGCAACTCATACCTGGTAATGTAATTAGTGTTTGCTCCCAGCTCCACCAACCACCTACACTAAATTACACAAACAACTAATCACAGACAGGCTGAAGAAATAAAAAAGGATCCCACACAACCAAACTCTTTCCTGCCTTCACTATGTTGTGGAACATGTTTGAGGGGGTGTCTCTTCTTTTGAGGGAGAATAATTTGAGGAGAAGATCTGAGAGGGTTTACAGGCAAATAATAAACTTTAGAACCAGGGGGTTGGAGATTAATACACAGAAGACCAAATTTATGGTCTTCAATCCTGCCAAGAAGTCCTGCTGTAACCCCTGTTTGAATGGCACCATGCTTGAAAGAGTGTCGTTTTTTGACTGTTTAGGTGTCACGCTGACTGAAATCCTGGAGTGGGGGCCGCAAATTGCCAAAGCAAGCCTTAAGCTTGCGCAGATTGTAGGAGGAATTGCAAAAATGTATAGAACTTCCACCCACAAACCGGCCTGTCCAATAGCTGAGATTTTTAAAGTACAAGCCAGGAGTGCTACATTGGACAGGGCAGATGTATGGGGGCATTGTACCACTTGTAGCCTGATTAAGGTAGAGAACAACTTCATGAGGCAGTTGTTAGGCCTCCCACTAGTACTCCCCTCACCCCTCTATGCTTGGATCTGGGCATTAGGCCCATAGGGGAAGAGATCGGTCTTAGACTCATAACTTTCTGGCGAAGATTGTGGGTGACCCCGGCATTGGGCGTTTATCGGTCTGAGATATTAGTAAAATACCATGGTTTGTATCCATAAAGGATATCTGGCATAGTTTGGGCAAAGCTGGCTTGTGGAGCAACCCTGGAGAATCATGCCCTTTACTTTGCCGGCCAGAATTGGTAGAATGTTATAGGAGGCATAAACTTGCCGAAATCCAGGAAAGCTCATCCTCCGGTCATATGACAGTCGAATGTTTAGAAATCAAGGATGAGTACATTATAGAACCCTTCCTGGATGACATTCAATCAACCCTGGCAAGAAAAGTATATGCACAGTTTAGATTTGGGACTCTACCGCTGCATGCCTTCTCGAATAAATAGTCCAAAACTCAACCTGGAGGGTGCTCTGCCTGTAATTACAAGGAAGAGACAGAGTTAGATTTTTTTTTTCTGTCCTAGTTATAAACTTCCCAGACAGCACTGGCTCATTCAACTCTGCAGGAATTTAGGTTTCATATATTGTACAGAGGTATTTAGAGTCCTAAAGTACAATACTCATGCCCCTGTTGTTTTTGTTGTGTTGAGTTTTTTAACTCTTATGTGGCGTAGTTATTGGACGTTCTTAAACAAGTTACCACAGCCTTAGAAACTTGTATTGTTTGTACTTTTTTAATCACTCTTTGTACTCATTCATTCCTGTTTACAGTTTAATAATAACACCCTTTGATGAAATACTTTTTTAACCTTGGATCATATTGTATTACACAAGTTTTTGTTTTAAGTGATTCCCAGTCAGTTTGATTTGGAAGGGTTGAGTTTTGACTTACCTAGGCTTATTCCCTGGAAAATTCTAAAATGCACTTTACTATTGTTAAATTTGTCATACTGTACATTTATTCACTGGGACACTTTTTAGCCAATACTTTTTATAAGAACTAGTTTTATGTTTATGTATTATCTATAGCTTCACTTGTGTATACTCCTTCGGGAGGATTTTTTTTTGTCTGCTTATGTACTTTTATGATCCATGGGACCAAAATAAAGTTATGCAATGGAATGGAACATGTTTGAGGGGGTGTCTCTTCTTTTGAGGGAGAATAATTTGAGGAGAAGAACAGCTAGGGTTTACAGGCAAAGGATAAACATCTCTGGGAATCTGTTATTTCCAGATACCACTTTCCACTTGATGTCACTTTGGACATGGATGCTGAGTGAGAACAGGAGCTGGATTCACCTACAGGCCACTTCCAAGCTATCTCAGCCTATGTTAAAGTAGTAGCTGCACTCCATTTCTTTGCCACTAGATGTTTCCAGAGGGTGTCCGGTGACACTGTTTGTATCTCACAGTCAAGCCAGTTCTAATGCTTGCATCTGGTCCTGAGATTCATCTACAGAAGAGTACACCAGTTTATCGCCATGCCACAGTCACTGGCAGAAAGGCAAAGGTTGGCTTGACAATTTTATTTCATTTCCCAATTCCGTTGTGTGGTAGGTGCCATTCGCTGCACCCAAGTGGCACTTCAGCCACCTAACTCCACAACACACATTTTCCACATCAGACACCTCTGGCATTTTATCAACATGCAGGCTGTTTGAGATGGCAAGGGCTGACTCGCAGATGTATATGCAGCCTTTCCTGGAAGCTCACGTGACAGAAGTGTTTTCTGTGATTCACATCTTGCATGTTGCATGGTTGCTGATGATTGTGGTGAACATTGGCTTCTTGGTCAGTAACAAATCCTCATAAAGGGCGGGCAATAATAATAATTTTGGATAGCATTTAAACAGTAATCCTGAACAAATAAAATGCAACTAACTCACCTGAATCTGACACACACTGCATCCAGTTAGGCATGAATGATGTACTTCTGCCAGTGCTTAATTTGAGCCGGTGGTTGCTAGTGTGGGGGAGGGAACACTTGCATGTATTTCTGGGGGACAGCACTTAGTTTATCGCGTCATTTATTTACCGAGCGCAAGAGAGGGTAATTACACAGATCTGAAACACAGAGGAGGAGAAAGATAGCAACACCGTAACAAAAGGAGAAAGCAGGAACCTGTAGGAGTGAGATAAAGTGGAAGGGAGTGTATGGTGGTGGATTAAAGCAGTATTAGGTGGTTCTAAAACTACCAGCATTGGTATTCCTTGTGCCAACGTTTTTTGTACAAACTGCAGGCATCTGAGCAGAGTTTCAGGCACCAACACTCTTTTTTCACACATTTGGCACTGATGTCTACTAGAATAGTGTGCCCTTTATTTATCTTTTCCCCTTCAGGTGATGTTGGTTATGCTCTCTCTCCCCTTCTCCTCACGCACTTCCTTCGTCCAACCACAGTATAGAGGTCAGTGTATGCAGGTGCATGATCAGCTGGTCAACTAATTCTTTCCTTGATTTGCTAGTTTACTGACTTTATGTGGTTGGGTAGTCTCTGGACAATGAATGTTGGACATCCAGCACACTGTTCATATACCAAAGATGGACTGACATTGTCATGTCCTGTAGAGAAGAGGACGTCCATTACCATCGGGGGAAGCTGTGCCAGAAACACGGGTTGGACCTGCATCACTGGACCCGTTTTAAGGCCCAGGATATTATGGGCTTTTCCTACCAGCCAAATACACAGCACCCCCTTATGACACAACTAAACTGGTGGGTTCTGAAAGCTGCCTGGCCTATCCTCCTTGCATTGCTGGAAGAGATTGAGCAGCAGAGGGATGGTATATAGATGTAATCGGTATTTGACACATAGGTAGATGTGAGTTTTGAGTGAAATGTCCTATCAGTGTTCAATGTATAGTTATATAAACCTTACTTTTTCAAAGTAACTATGTTTTGTGTAAAGTACGTGAGTATTAAGGCTAATAAAATGCATATTGTTTGTATATGTTCTTTATTTTCCCTACTAATTGGCAGCCCTGCCAAGATTCGTTGGTCTATTCCCTGGCCCATGCACCTCCCAGGGGTGAACATGATACATGTGGGGGGGGGGCACGTGGCCCCTCTGCAACCCCAGGGACTACCACCTCCCCGGGGCAAAATGTAAAAATGCAGGGGGCTCTGCCCCACTCAGCCCCCAGGGACCACCACCGCCCGGGGCTAAATATTAAACTAATGCAGGGGGAAACGTGCCTCCGCACCCACAGGGATGCCAACTACCCGAAGCTAAAGTGAAATAAATGTGGGGGACCTGTGGGGACCTCCACCTCCCTGGGCAAATGTAAACAAATAAAAGTGGGGGGCTGTGTGGCCCCTGCAGTCCCAAGACCCCCCACCTCCACAGGGCTGTGTCCTGCAATGGAGGGGAGCATTTGCTGGACAAAGGGGGAGGGCCCCCAACAAAATCCCAGCAATCGGGACATACTTGTGGTAACAGGAGGATTTCTTGGTCCCCAAGGTCCCTCAGCCTCCAAGGGGACTTCATCCCCTAAGCTGTAGTGCCCCAGGAGGTGCGTTTACAGATTGGTGGATAAAGGGCATGAGGACTCCGACAAACTCTCAGCAATCCCGATGTCTGAGACTTAATGGAGGTAACAGGAGAGATTCTTGGCCCCCAAAGATACTCAGTATCCCCCAACCAGTAGTGCATGAGGAGGTGCAGCTGCGAAGCAGTGGAGAAAGGGGGCGGGTCTTCGATGAGCTCTCAGCAATCATGCTGTGTGGGTCTTACTGAATGTAACAGGAGGAGTTCTTGTCCCCCAAGGACCCTCAGCATCCAATGGGACTTCATCCCCCAACCAGTGGTGCACCAGAAGGCGTGTTTGTAAAGTGGTAGACAAGGAGGGCAGTGTCTCTGATGAGATGCATCTGGTTTCGAGGTTCCGCAGGGTACAGGAATCACACTGAGCATGAGGGGATCTACGGATCCTGTTTGTTGAAAAAAACATTCTAAAGCCATTTATTGACCTTTATGAGTCCCTCCGGGACGACTCTAACTCACCCATAGGGTCAGGGTAGCTGTACCCTAAAGTCCTTATTCACTCTGCACAGAAATTTTCAGTCCTGGGCACCATTTCCCGACAATTAAAAGGGTGGCAGCAACTTTTCTGTGAAGGTGCAGCCAGCTAATCAGGACTTTGCTTTGGCATGTGGATCCGCAGATCCCCGCGGGTGGATCCGCGGAAGATCTGCGACCCTAGACATACACATTTGTTTTTCAGTTAAAATCTCTAAAAATCCTGAAAGGAGTTACACCAAATCATAAAAAAGCATGATCTGCTGATCGAAATCTACCTTTCTGCCAAATTTAGTGTAATTCTGTCCTGCGGAACGTTGAACTGTAGTCGTGCTCAAAACTCCTATAGGAAATAACATGGGGAAAATGGATTTTAGGACCCCCCCTTTTCTCTGCCCACACTTCACAGATCACCCCAACATTTTCCAGACTGCAGCTGAAGTGAGAGTTGAATATTTTGGGAAAATATCCTAAAGATTTGTCAACGGCCACCAAAGATATAGGCATATGAAAAACTGCTTTTTAATAGAAATGAGTTCGTAGTTATAAGCATAATGACTACTAGTAGGTTATTTGTATATATAAATATCCTACTGGCAGTAGGCAGTAAGTATGCCCCTGCAATAAGTAACTTTTAGAAAGCACTCACAATCACTGGATGCTGTCATCAGTGACGTAATTAGTGATGTCATCAGTGATGCCATTTGAGATGTCATCAGTGATGTCATTTGAGATGTCATCAGTGATGTCATGAGCTATGTCAATTTCCATGTCATCAGTGATATAATATGTGAGGTCATAAGCAGTCCACCTGCAAGAGCACAAGTTATAGTTTGCTCAGCTAACTATAACTGCTGGATTTCTGTGGTTTTGTGCAAGTCAAATGTCAGCCTAACTATAACGTCCCTGTAACCTTTGTTTTTTTCAGTGAATTTCAAAGGTTTTTAAAATTTTATTTCCTCACTATAATGTTCCTGTAAACTTTGTTTTTTTCAGTGAATTTTTAAGATTGTTTTGTAATTCTATTTCCTAACTATAATGCCAGTGTAACCTTTGTTTTTGTCAGTGAATTTCCATGGTTTTTAACTAGTAGTCTCGTTTGAAGAGTGGTGGAGAAAGGGGGTGGGGCCTCTGACCACCTCTCACGAATCCTGCTGTGTCGCACTTACTAGAGGTAACAAGGGCTTCTCGGCCCCAAAGCACCCTCAGCTTCCAAGAGGACTTTATCCCCAACCAGTAATGTGCCAGGAGGTGTGTTTGTAGAGTGGTGGAGAAAGGGGGCGTGGCCTTCGAAAACCTTTCTGTAGCCCCGCAGTGTGGGATTTATTGAAGGTAATAGGAGGGAGTGTTTGCCTCCACGGACCCTCAACAACCAATGAGAATTCATCTCCCGACCAGTAGTGCACCAGGAGGCGCGTTTGCAGACTGGTGGATAAAGGGGGCATGGCCTCTGATGATCTTTCAGCAATCCCACTGTTTGGGACTTCTTGGAAGTAACAGGAGGGCTTGTAAGCCCCAAGGACCCTCAGCATCCAAGGGGACTTCATCCCCCAACCAGCAGTGCACCAGGAGGTGCATTTGCAGAGTGGTAGAGAAAAGGGGCGTGGCCTCCAGGGCCTCAGGAGAGCTTGTTGGCAACCAACAAACCTGTGGACTCAAGGGGATTCCATCCCCCAACCAGCAGTGCGCAAGGAGGCACGTTTTCAGAGTGGTGGAGAAAGGGGGCAGGGCCTCCGGCAACTTGCCAGTTGGCTTTTTTTCAAAACTTTTAAAAAAAATTCTGGAAGAGCCGATGGTTCCCCCTTCCGTGGGCCAATTTTGGCCCCGGGTACCTAATTCCCCAGATCCAGGCCTTTCTTGAATGGGGAGGTTGCCAACCATCCCCAATAGCCGATTTTGGCCCTAGGGACTCAATTTCCTGGGGCCGGCCTTTTTAAAAATATTTATTTTTATAAATGAATAGAGGGAGGCAGAGGGGCCCCTCTCCCGGGCTGATTACAGCCCGGGAAACCCCTCTCCCACCCAGGACACCCATTTAGCAGTGTTGGGGACTGTGGGGTGAGCCTGATGGCCTCTGCGGTCCCTGCTGGTTCCCCACCTCCTGTGGGAGCCGGCATTGCTTTGACACAGAGGGAGCTGCTAACATGCAGCTGCCTCTGTGTCAAAGCAATTGTGCTCCACTTTGAACAAGAGAGAGCATTTTTTGTGCTCTTGCTTGCTCAAAGCGGAGCACAGTTTGATATTTCTTGGCGGGAGAAGTAAAGCTACCACCAAGCCATAGCAAACAGCTATGTTCCAGGGGTGGGCACCCCTGGAAATAGCAGGAGCCGGCCCTGGGGGATGGCATGTGCCACCCCCAAGGTTTACTTTAGACCGGAGGAGGTGGTGGCGCCCAGGGGACCACAACGGACCCCCTCCATTACATTATTTGAGCTCCAGGGAGGATGCAATCTGCAGGGCTGCAGGGGGGCCGCACCCCCCCCACATTTCTATAAGTCAATTGCCCTGGGGCGGTGGCGGTCCTTTTTTGACAGTGGAACTGCAGATCAATTGGAACAGCTTACCTACAAGGAGTGGGAATTTTAGTGTGGAGTGACACACAGAATCCACAGTCCTAGAGCCATATTTACAAGGATTTAACTACGCCATAGCATAGTTTTTTTTGATGCTGCAGCATTTTTTTATGGCCTTATTTACAAAGTGACGCTAGAGCCCTCTAGCATCACTTTTCCACAGCTAATGCCTATTTTTCACAATGCCAGATCAGCTAGCAGAATTTACAGAAAATGATATGCTAGGCAGCCATTCCCTTTGAAAAACACCTGCAAAACTCACACCGCCATATGCAAAAGGATTTTCTGAAACGCCACAAATACTTAAAAACTGCCGCTAGGTCTCATTAGCGACCAAGAAACAACAAAGGGTTTGGGCTCCAATCAGGAAGGCTGAGCCCTATTCAAACAAGAAACAACAAGATGCCAATACTGATGCACAATTTTCACAATTCTACTGGCGCCCGTGAGGACTTGTACCGCGGAAAGAAAGGCTGGCGTTTAAGGAATCGCGAAGTGAGACGCACATAAAAAACAAAATCAGGCATCTGCGGGCTGAAGAAATATAAAAGGATTCCCGCCTAAAATCCACAACTACTTACCCGTGATACAACGGCTCTCGGTCTTCGACCATATGCCGCAATAAATGTTTGTTCTGTAGGCTGTTTGAATATAGTGAAGCAGGGATCGGCTGATATCGCAGCATCAAATAAGCATTCTGGTCCTGAAGAGAACCCCGTATTTGGAGGGGTTCGAAATGCGTCGACCTGTTTGTGGCCAAACAAGTGTACAAATTGTTGCCAAAAATGGAAAATCTTGCAATTTGTGAATTTGTTCGTGTTTGGCCTTGTTCATGTGTTATCTTCTTTTTGTTGATGTATAAATATGAAATATTGAAAGGTGGGCTGGGTGTGGGTTTGCTGGATTGTGTGTGGAGTGGAAATAGTGGTTAATTGAGAAGAATGGTAGTGATGGATGGACTGATTGGGTATGAAAGAGAAGTTGTTGTGGTTCTAAGGATGTATTAAAGATGGTATTTGTGGGATAAGGTAATTGGTGTTTGTCAAAAATTTTAAATGGACTAAATTATTTTCATCTGATTTATACTTGTGATTTTTTTAATACATTTTGATTAATTCATACGGAAAAAGAGGTTTCATGGTGACAAGGTCTCATTAGCAGCATTTTTTTACCCGCAGGTAAAAGCTGGTCTTAAAAATGATGCTAGCACACTTGAATAAAAGCAGAGCAGACCCGAATCACTTTGACAAGCTCAACTACACCATGGATCTACTGCTATGGCAGCTAGGAGCCCCAAGGAGACCACCACTGAGGCCCCGCAGGAGAAGGCATAGAACATATCTCCAGAGGATAACCTTCATTGACCTCAGGTAGGAAGAGGTCATTGCCCATTACAGGGTCAAGAGGGAGTCCATTGTGTGCCTACTGCACCAGATTGTGCCAATGCTGCAGCCATCATCCTAGCACTGCACCAACAAACCTCCACAGGCCAAACTACTTACTGTCATGCACATGCTGGTGTCTGGAACTTTTCAAACCACCACAGCCAGAGTGGCAGGAGTATCCCAGGCATCCTTCTCCAGGTTCCTCCCTACCATCCTGAAAGCCATTATAAGCCTCATTCCCCAGTACCTCTACTTCCCCAACACAGCACAGCAACAACAGGACAACAAACAAGGCTTTTGTGCCATTGCTGGATTCCCACATGTGTTGGGGGCAATGGACTGCACATATGTGCAACTTGTGCCTCCTGTGGCAACATCCATCATCTACCGCAATAAGAAGCACACCTATTCCATGAATGTGCAGGCACTTGTGGACCATCTTGGACTTTTCATCAACGTCCTTGCCAAGTACCCGGGCAGTGCACATGACTCATTAATTTTCCAGCAATCTTCCATCAATCAGCATTTCCAGAATGGGACCTAAGGGAATAGCCTACTAGTTTGTAAGTACACCTCAAGCACATGACAGACCACAAGATACTAAATCATGTAGGAACACATTGAAATATTAGTCTTGGGTTGAATGACACAGTGCATATGTTTTTGATGTGGCCCCATATACTTGTCCCATACTACATGGCAAATGCGCAACACATTTTCTACAAACCACACATGTCAACACTGACTAAGCCACTGTAGCCCACATGTACAAGTCTAATCGGCTGAAGGAGATTTATCCATTATGAAACTCTGGTATAGCACATGCCCAAATCCTGTCAATTTGGCAATACAAAGCATGTCTGAACGACATTGTAAGGCCTCATGGGTATGCAGTACTGCAAGCCACAACAAAGTGTAACTCTCAAACACCCAACATTAAGGATGTATACCATGGACATTGTGTCGGACTTTCCCATCCAACACCAATGTAGATCACATCATTCTAACACACGTATGGACCCTGTGAAAGTGTGCAAGTGATGTGCCACTCAAGGAGAGGTGAAAAGTGGATACATAAGCACAGGCCTCCAGACCATTTCCAATCATTATGTGTCCAGCATTCCACATTGCACATTGAAGGAGGAAATTGTACAGATTTACTGAAATTGGTTCTGGAATATGTCCCTTAAAACATGATGTCATGTCAGGCCAAGAAGCAGACACATGTGCACCATCGTGCAATGGGGGGGTTGATAATGCCATTGGACACCATTATGTGAATAGGTGAATGTAGAAAACCCATGATGTGCTGTATTTAAATTGAAATGCACATTGGATAACTTCACTTTGAATGCAGGCTCGCTCACCCTTTCCATAATCATTGAAGTCCAGTGGTACAATAGCAACATGAGGACCTATGTGCGCAGCATGTATTTGTGGCAAAGACACTTACATATGAAGAAATAAGTAGAAAGAGGATGCAAAAAACATAGCTGAAGTACGGCAATCCCTGTGTGAAGTCTGTGTATCACAAGTCAATCCCATGAGCAAGAAGGATGAAGAAATGTCACACATGTGTGAAACTGAGATATATGGCCATATATATACACCGCAATGGTTACCCTCAACAGTGCTGCATCACTTCACAAATCATATACACACATCACATTCAATGTGCACAACATGTATAAATGTGTTTTGCAAAAACCAATACAGCAATCATCCAAGGTGTCAGACTGTGCAGCAAGTTGCCCCCTCATGCTCAAACTACAACCCCCAAGACAGCCAGCAATACATTTCTCAGGGAAATATTGTGACTGTCATGGAGAAATGCTGCTCTGCTTCTGCCTGTGCAGACACACAACCAATGGACACCAAATCAAGTGGAAGATATGACCTACACTGTCCCCAAGATGCATTGCACTGTATTGTATGCAGTCTACTGGTTGCACTGTATAGTGCAATATTAGCACACATCTACTAACTCTTTTTTTTTTTTACGTTGTAATTATCATTTTATTTTTCCTTTCTTCACTGCCCTGAGTGCAGTAGAGCGACAATCCTCCGGCTTAGCGGAGGAGCCGCCGCTGAGTGAATCAAGCTTTATTATTTTTTTTTATGTATTTTATTGCAAAAGTTTACATTGAACAAAACACATGGACATCTACTAACTATTGTCT
Organism: Triturus cristatus; assembly: GCF_964204655.1. NCBI lineage: Eukaryota > Metazoa > Chordata > Amphibia > Caudata > Salamandridae > Triturus > Triturus cristatus. The sequence continues at coordinate 377,380,471 of NC_140588.1, forward strand.
GCTGTCACCACAGTGAACTCTGTACACTACCATGTATAGACTAACATTTCACATATTCACATAAACCCACTATCCTTGCTATGTCTTATGCACAGAAAAATGTAGATTTGATATCTTATTACAAAATATCTGCGCCTGAAGGAAGACATATCATTAGCTACTATTACTTGTCATTCAATCAGAAAGGTAATGGGTTAGGATTTGAAATGGTACCCTCAAATTGACACAATAAATGCTTGTGAGACGTTTGCCTACTCTCTGGCAAAGAGACTATCCTCATTGGTGACAATTCATCATCTGCATGGCACTGCCACTCAGCTGAATGACAAATACTAAAGGCATCAGAGAGGACAGCACACTTGTATGTGTAGCTCTTTGTCAGCCATTGCCAATACTAACTTGTTTGTAAGCCACACATTGTCATCTCTAATACATGACAGTTTGCAAGGTGAATTTATAAAGCTGGATACAGGCTGCAATGGACATAAATGTTTGACTCACCATCCTCATGAGTCTGGACTATTACTACACCTGCCTTCTTTGCAGCTGACCAAGGTTACGCACTGATACTGTGTGTCATGACAAAGGTGAAGTTCCTGCAAAACCAATCCCAGCTGCCAAACAACTAAACCCTATGCCGCACCAGGTCTATCGATGTGAAGATTTCCGGAGTCCTCAAATCACGCTTCCGCTGCCTTGATGTATCTGGGGTAGAATGCTCTACTCCCCACCCATGGTCTGTAAGATGATTTTTCTCTGCTGTATCTTGAATAACATATGCGTCAGGACCAATATGCTGTGGCCAGAGGAAAATATGGAAGAGGAGATGCCATATGATGGAGAGGAAGGAGATAAGGAGTCTCTACAACCGGCAACATTAGTAGCAGCGATAATGTGGAGGTACAATATAATTATCCATTTCTTTACTAATTAATGATTTTCATAAGTCAATTCTACAATTTGTTAAATTATCGCATTGTACATCTGCCTATGAATAAACCTTCAGAGCACTAACACTGTGTAAGCATTTATATTGTATACTCACACCAAATTACTGACATACTACATTTGTGCCACTGGTGTCTGTCACACAGATTAGTTATCTAGCAGAGTGTAAGAAACACCCTAGAACATTATCTGGTACAAGTGAAATACTATGCATGCGGACTATCTGTAGCAGATAGTTCTCCAAGGGCAGTCATAATAATCATAGTGTGGTAACGTAGATGGTGGCCAACTACCATGCGTGTGAGTCTCTCCTGATGCTAAACATGTGTTAGGCCTCATACTCATAATTGTAGATGTATGATAACTTTGCAGTGTTCCACATAGGATGTGCACTGGAGCACACTCCGAAAATTACAGCCTACATATGACATTAAAATTAACATTCCCACTGCAATGAACAAGCAGCACCGTCTTGTTGCATAGTGTAGCTAATGGAGTCACATACATAGCCGTACTATCAGCTAAATGTTGGAGAGCACACTGCAGCATGCATGGTGAACTACCATACCACAATCACCATGAATAAAGGTGATCGTGGGCACAAATGTTGACTCTCTCACTGTCCTGTGGGATATGGCCCTTGGATGCAAAAGGCACTCATGTGATCAATCAAATAGCCCTATCCATAGTCCTCCTTGTATGTGTGTAGGCAATAGTTGCAAACTTTCACATTGGGACTACAAACTGATGACTCCGCTGTGCTACATGGGGCTAATTACCCTTGCACAGAGTGATCGTAGATGCATGACCCCATTGCATAGGTTTACTCTTGCATCCTAGGTGGAAGCATATACAATGTTACTGGTAGACATCAACTAGTTGGCACACATAGCACCCATGGGAAACAGTGCCAATGTGCTACCAGCGTGTTTGCACGTTATGCATATTAGGAACCATGAGATGGATGATACCACATATATGAAGATGTATTTACACAAATATGACACATGTGCTAACGGTGGCAAAGCCTTACATACCCATCATACAGAAAATAACATTCACTGTCAATTTAAACATGAACTGCACATCATAAGAATAAGAAATGTTTTATTTTGCTCTCGCATCTAAAAAAAAATGACGCCAGACCAAACAGTGTGAAAAACGTTTCCCACTGAGTACCTAAAAATTTTTTTTCCTCTGTCATAGACTCGCAATATCTACATTATTTTCCATTGCAAAGCCTCGAGATACAAAGTGCGCTAGCGTAAAAAAATCCCACGCATAGGCTGAAAACAACCCGCATCTGCACAGGAAATGAAGTAATGGAGTAAGGGAAGTGATGTAATGTATTTTGCATGCTGGAAAACAGGAACTGTAAAATTACTTTCACTTTCACAATCAGTCATAGTTTTTGTCTGTGCTTGGGAGTGGTGGTGTGGTTTAAGCTGGAGAGTGATTTTTGGAGTTTGTGCATTGTGTCTGCAGTCCCTGTTGTGTGCCTTTTGTCCATTTGTGTCTATTTGGTGTATTTTGTCGTTAACTGTATTGTAAAGTGTTGGGTGTTTGTCTTTTGGGGTACTTCTGTATTTGGGGTTAGGTTAGTGGTAAGTGGGTGGGATCATGCCGGGCCAGAGATGTACTAGGCAGATGAATTCCCAGGGGTCGTATACTTTCTTCTGGCTGGTCTGCCATTACTTGCAAAATATGTTGCAGCGTTGGGTCTGTGTGATACAGGGGTCACTATGAAGCCCCGGAAGCAGAGGTGGAAGAGCATCAGGTAACAGATGCTGCGAATACATGGCATTCCCCGTGAGACAATCTACCAAGGGAGGCGACTGTTGCGCCCCCGGCTGCTGCACTGCTAGACTGAGGAACCTTCCTCTCAATACTGCGCTTCTTTTTAATCCAAGTGTTCCAATTTACTCAATGGTACTCAATACAACGTTACATGAAAGTCCCAAATTGTTCGATCATTTGTAGTCACTCCAGAGACATTGATGACAGGTTTAGAATGTTTTATTTAGCATTTTCAAATGTCTCATGCTGCGAATGCTTAAACATGAACATGTGCTTCAAACATTCCTTCGAGCTGGCCCTTATAAAAACCCAATGCATTTCGAACCAAAAAAGTTCTTCGTCAGGGGTACTGCAATAAATCGAAAAAAACTGCACGAGCAACCATACTGCATTAACAAAATCTACAAGTAATTCAGGACTTAAATAAAAAACAGATCCCCACATTTATCATGCCCCCGTTCTCCCCTAGTGATTGTGACTAAAGTAACACAACAATGTAACCAAAGAAGGCAACCAAACATAATCACCCATCGCTTTAACCAACTTCCCAAAAAAGCCCACTTAGTGCGTTTACCTCATGATCCGTAACCCACGGTTTCGGGTGCGCCCGTAGTTCTCCGCATTCAGGGAGTCATCGACTTCCCGCCTACACTGCACTTATTTTAAAGCCGTCTATCACACACGTTTTCCTAATGTTCTCCCTAATTGCAAATGACCACGTGACCTCCCATACCCTCTGTGCGTTAATCAAAGAGATTAATGCCTCACTGTCCCATAATGCATTGCCCGTGTCAGTAATAACCCATAAACAGAACCTGATGCCCACCAAATCAAACAAACTGTGAATACATGTTGCGAAACAAAATGAAGCAAACGATAAACATGAGAAAATAATTAAATTAAGCATAATCCCTAAAACAATTGCTTGCGATATTAGTCCATGGTGAATTAGCATAGGTATTACATTCAAGTTGTTTAAGCGATGCAGTCCAACCAATATAATGCTATTAGCCATGTGCTCATGCTGGTTAAATGTTGTACAGTCTCTGGGGTGATATTTTAAGACTTCGTGTTTCTTCGTTGTTTAACGCTCTGTTGGGGTGCAACTCGCTGACGGGACGTCAAGTAGTACAAATCCATTATCAAAGTAGCGACTGCACACCTTCCCTTCTTCATTGTTAGTTCAATTTAATTAAGTTTTTGAAAATGCGTGCGTGCAAGCAGCTTGCTGTATCGTCCCTTACACAGCATCTGTATGAATGCAATCTACCAAGGGAGGCGACTGTTGCGCCCCCGGCTGCTGCACTGCTAGACTGAGGAACCTTCCTCTCAATACTGCGCTTCTTTTTAATCCAAGTGTTCCAATTTACTCAATGGTACTCAATACAACGTTACATGAAAGTCCCAAATTGTTCGATGATTTGTAGTCACTCCAGAGACATTGATGACAGGTTTAGAATGTTTTATTTAGCATTTTCAAATGTCTCATGCTGCGAATGCTTAAACATGAACATGTGCTTCAAACATTCCTTCGAGCTGGCCCTTATAAAAACCCAATGCATTTCGAACCAAAAAAGTTCTTCGTCAGGGGTACTGCAATAAATCGAAAAAAACTGCATGAGCAACCATACTGCATTAACAAAATCTACAAGTAATTCAGGACTTAAATAAAAAACAGATCCCCACATTTATCATGCCCCCGTTCTCCCCTAGTGATTGTGACTAAAGTAACACAACAATGTAACCAAAGAAGGCAACCAAACATAATCACCCATCGCTTTAACCAACTTCCCAAAAAAGCCCACTTAGTGCGTTTACCTCATGATCCGTAACCCACGGTTTCGGGTGCGCCCGTAGTTCTCCGCATTCAGGGAGTCATCGACTTCCCGCCTACACTGCACTTATTTTAAAGCCGTCTATCACACACGTTTTCCTAATGTTCTCCCTAATTGCAAATGACCACGTGACCTCCCATACCCTCTGTGCGTTAATCAAAGAGATTAATGCCTCACTGTCCCATAATGCATTGCCCGTGTCAGTAATAACCCATAAACAGAACCTGATGCCCACCAAATCAAACAAACTGTGAATACATGTTGCGAAACAAAATGAAGCAAACGATAAACATGAGAAAATAATTAAATTAAGCATAATCCCTAGAACAATTGCTTGCGATATTAGTCCATGGTGAATTAGCATAGGTATTACATTCAAGTTGTTTAAGCGATGCAGTCCAACCAATATAATGCTATTAGCCATGTGCTCGTGCTGGTTAAATGTTGTACAGTCTCTGGGGTGATATTTTAAGACTTCGTGTTTCTTCGTTGTTTAACGCTCTGTTGGGGTGCAACTCGCTGACGGGACGTCAAGTAGTACAAATCCATTATCAAAGTAGCGACTGCACACCTTCCCTTCTTCATTGTTAGTTCAATTTAATTAAGTTTTTGAAAATGCGTGCGTGCAAGCAGCTTGCTGTATCGTCCCTTACACAGCATCTGTATGAATGCAATCTACCAAGGGAGGCGACTGTTGCGCCCCCGGCTGCTGCACTGCTAGACTGAGGAACCTCACTGTTGTCATGTAACGTTGTATTGAGTACCATTGAGTAAATTGGAACACTTGGATTAAAAAGAAGCGCAGTATTGAGAGGAAGGTTCCTCAGTCTAGCAGTGCAGCAGCCGGGGGTGCAACAGTCGCCTCCCTTGGTAGATTGCATTCATACAGATGCTGTGTAAGGGACGATACAGCAAGCTGCTTGCACGCACGCATTTTCAAAAACTTAATTAAATTGAACTAACAATGAAGAAGGGAAGGTGTGCAGTCGCTACTTTGATAAAGGATTTGTACTACTTGACGTCCCGTCAGCGAGTTGCACCCCAACAGAGCGTTAAACAACGAAGAAACACGAAGTCTTAAAATATCACCCCAGAGACTGTACAACATTTAACCAGCACGAGCACATGGCTAATAGCATTATATTGGTTGGACTGCATCGCTTAAACAACTTGAATGTAATACCTATGCTAATTCACCATGGACTAATATCGCAAGCAATTGTTTTAGGGATTATGCTTAATTTAATTATTTTCTCATGTTTATCGTTTGCTTCATTTTGTTTCGCAACATGTATTCACAGTTTTTTTGATTTGGTGGGCATCAGGTTCTGTTTATGGGTTATTACTGACACGGGCAATGCATTATGGGACAGTGAGGCATTAATCTCTTTGATTAACGCACAGAGGGTATGGGAGGTCACGTGGTCATTTGCAATTAGGGAGAACATTAGGAAAACGTGTGTGATAGACGGCTTTAAAATAAGTGCAGTGTAGGCGGGAAGTCGATGACTCCCTGAATGCGGAGAACTACGGGCGCACCCGAAACCGTGGGTTACGGATCATGAGGTAAACGCACTAAGTGGGCTTTTTTGGGAAGTTGGTTAAAGCGATGGGTGATTATGTTTGGTTGCCTTCTTTGGTTACATTGTTGTGTTACTTTAGTCACAATCACTAGGGGAGAACGGGGGCATGATAAATGTGGGGATCTGTTTTTTATTTAAGTCCTGAATTACTTGTAGATTTTGTTAATGCAGTATGGTTGCTCATGCAGTTTTTTTCGATTTATTGCAGTACCCCTGACGAAGAACTTTTTTGGTTCGAAATGCATTGGGTTTTTATAAGGGCCAGCTCGAAGGAATGTTTGAAGCACATGTTCATGTTTAAGCATTCGCAGCATGAGACATTTGAAAATGCTAAATAAAACATTCTAAACCTGTCATCAATGTCTCTGGAGTGACTACAAATGATCGAACAATTTGGGACTTTCATGTAACGTTGTATTGAGTACCATTGAGTAAATTGGAACACTTGGATTAAAAAGAAGCGCAGTATTGAGAGGAAGGTTCCTCAGTCTAGCAGTGCAGCAGCCGGGGGCGCTACAGTCGCCTCCCTTGGTAGATTGCATTCATACAGATGCTGTGTAAGGGACGATACAGCAAGCTGCTTGCACGCACGCATTTTCAAAAACTTAATTAAATTGAACTAACAATGAAGAAGGGAAGGTGTGCAGTCGCTACTTTGATAATGGATTAACCGTGAGACCCCACAACTGAAGCATCAGTAGGCAGATGTGGTGGGCAGGGAGGTCGACCTGCTGCAGTACGCGGGCATTGCAGTTGGTGGATGAACATGTAAGTACATATATTGTTTCTGCTAGCTAATGTTTCTAATGTGTCTATTGTTACTTTTAGGGACTATTAAGTATGGCTCACTGTGATGTTTGTGTGCTATTTTGCCTTGCGCACATGCAAAATGGACAAATTCCATGCCTATAGTGCAGGAAAAATATGTACACCAGTGCCTTCTGTGAGACAGTGTGGCCCTCACTATTGTCACCAGTATCGTAGATGAGAGAAATGAGTCCAAATGAAGCATGGAGTTGATATACATAGCCATGCCTGTCCAGAAACCTCATATGATTACATGGCCAGTAGTGCATATGTGCTCTAAATATGCTATTTCTGCTGCAGCCATTTGTCATGTCCAGTTTTGATTGTGCATTTACAGTACCTGTGTCATACATAAAGGGGCTCATTCAGCAGGCTCTTGCACAGCTGTCATTTCCCTTCTTAGAATGTATTAATATATGCTGAGGTTGTGCTAGAGCCCTGTGAAGGAGTACCATAGTGATGTGCCATTGATTCTCCTTCGCATACCTCTCCTGAGTTGGCTTGCATCTATGATGCCTGCCATGGCTTACACTATGTATCTTACCTCTATTTGTTATCTGTTGTACTAGGGTTAGGGATGCATGGAATGTAAGTGTGCAAAGACATGCACTCAGCAGCACTGACAGGTTTAGTGAACAGCTTACTTTGTGGACCCATACGTATGTTCTGAGAGGTATGCAGCATAACTATTTACTGGTATTTGTTTACAGAGGGGCTCCGGACACCAATACCAAACTGGGCATAGTATGTGAATTGTGTAGGGGCACAGCATCATCGGAGTCAGCTGCATGTGTGTAGTTAGGTAGTGATGCCGCTCAAAACGTTGTTGTGCTAAATGGCCAACAGGCGCACGTGTAAGATTTTCAAATGTATGTATTACTTAGCCAGCGTTACCAATGTGTATCATACAGGCATGTCAACTGTGTCATCTAAACACTTACAACCTGAAAGGCCACAGGGTCATTAGCCTTGCATATGCACTGTGGTGTAGTTGCTTATCATATATGTGTATAATAGATTAATGATGTGCTGTACTTGTTATGTCCTGTAGCTGGACCACCCCGTTACACAGATGCTGAGATGACCAACTTCAGCAACCCAAACTTCCCCGGTGAGTGCCTTCATCTGTGTAATAAGTGTAATGCAAGGAGTGAGTGTGATGTCAGATCAGCTGTGTAGGGAATTGCCTGATTCATTTTGCATTCTACTCACAATTTAACTTTTTGAAGAAGAGAAATAGGTCATGACAAGTTGTGGCAATAGTTTGCATGTCTATCAGCTTCAGACTAGTGTTTGAGGAGTACAATTGGACTATCTGGGAATGACAAAATGAAAGTTGTGTGTGAGGGGAGCCATAATCCCAGTGTCAGACGATGCCAATGTATGTGGTAGTGGATGCAAAATAGCTGATGTTTTGGGTGTGAATGCTACAGTATGCATGTTATCTACACATGCCATTATATTGTGCATTTAGAGGTGGCATGTCCATGGTAGAGTTGCATCAGGTCAAATATGATTATGTTCATATGCCACTTTATGATGTGGGGTACTTTTCCTGCATCCATAGTTACAAGCCATACGTACAAAGTTATCTGTATAGGTAGCAATGTGTCCTAAAATGGCTCCTTGTCTCATCAATGAGAAAGCTTTGTGACTCAAGAAATGTTCTGTCAAGACATGACACATCTGAATGTGTTAAATGCCTATGGAATGTAGGCCATTGCAGGATGCCCAAGGTACACCAATACATAGTGAATGTGAAAATGTGTTCCATTCCATGGGTACAAAAACATATATATTTCCAAACATACTCTGTATGGTAATGGTCATTGTTACATCTCCCTATGGTGTTGGTATTGCATAGTCTATCAAATGGTTTACTTTTGCAATTAGGTTCATCTACATCAGATATGCTAGGTGTAGGTATGTGTGTAGTCAATCAAAGCAGCAAGGTATATGTAGGGTGTTCGGGCAACTGACTTAGGTGTAATGTAAATAATGACAGTTCATGGTGTTGATACCCGTTCCTAGTCAGCCTATGACTGACATATTATTTTATTGTTCGCACCGAAAACATGACCCCTGAAGGGCAGTGTAATTTCAATAAGCTTAAGGTACCCTACCAACATTTCAAGTGGGTTGCAAAGTCAATAAGGGCCATGAAGCATCGCTACCAGACAGAAAAGCCCAGGGGCAGTGGTCTGTGTTTTACAGTTGACCACCAACCACGACCACTTGAAGTTCAGCCAGCCATACCCAACCAACTGCAGGGCCCTCACTGGCTGTGACATCCAGCAGCTCAAGCAGTGGACCCTCACAGGCTGTAACACCCAGAACCTCAAGGAGTGGACCCTCACAGGCACCGGCACCCACAAAACAGTCCACAGGAGGGCCCTCCAAGTTTGAAGCAGATGTGAGGAAGGACATGTCAGACATTAAACTGTGCATAGCAGTATTAGAAAATAGGGTGGACCAGGCCCTGTCTCTGCTACAGAACATCAAGCAGGCAGTTGGCTAGTACCCACCAAGACACCTCCTGCAATTTCTGTCCACCTGAAAGGCAACCATATGATTAGGGTAGTGTATAGGATAGGTTAGGTTAGAGAAGGGTTAGTGTAGTGTTATGGTAGTGTAAATAGGGGTCTCTTAGGGGTGGGTTTGTTTGCTGTTTGATAGGATGGATTCCTTTGGGTTGGTTAGAAGGTGGGGGGGGGGGTTGATTTGTGTTTTAATGTCAAAAAACCAAAATTAAAAAAACATTAAAAAAGAATTGTAAAACCCCTAACAATATTGTTTGCTTTGCTAACATGTCTAGGTAGTTGATGTTTAGGTATAGTTTATGCTGTCCTGTGTTAACATGTGACTTAAGGGGGGTGGAGAGTCTATGTTTAAAATGTTGTGCTAAGTGTGTAGGTTAAGCTAAGCTAAGTTAAGGTAGCGTTAAGTTTAGATAGGGTAAGGTAGTGTAGCATAGGTTAGGATAGGCATTTTGCATAGGGTATAGCTATCTTTACTTTTATATTTCCATTAAATTTACTAGTTTGATATATACGGGTGTACGTCATGATTTACTGTGTGCCAGTGATCTATTGTGTTCAGCTGAAGTTGTATACTTGCACTAATCTTAGCTTGCAGTCTCTGGCAACATGTGTGAGTGGGTTTCTGATCTGTTGACAGGGATCTGTCATGTCATACTTCAGATGATCTTACAATCAGACATTGTTGACCAGTAGATGTGGCTTTAATTGAGGCATGATGAGAGAGTGCTTATTTTGTAGTTACATTTGAGATCAATGTGTGTTGCAAATGCAACATGTCTTGGAGGGAGCTTGTGCTCCTTGACTTCTGCACATGTAGTTGGTATATACACTGATACACTGATGGTTGCCTTTTAACCTCTTACACTTGCTATGTGTGTACTTGTCAACCCAATGTAGTTTTCTTGGCTAGTGATCATGGATGGACATGACACTAGTGGAGTGACTGATCTAACCATTCACATTGACAGCATACACCAGTTGCACATTAGTGTAACCACCTTGAACATGCACTTAATGATCATCACACAATAAATGCTTCCAACATTAGTCAAACTCTCACTGCCTAGCATTGTACCAGACTCTGCTGACACAATGATGTCCCTTTTCATAGTATGTGATGTGGCGGTCACTCTGATTAGCCAATGATTAACCTTGTTGTGACTCACATAGACAGACAACACACCGCTTGCACTTTTAGTTACTTTTATTTACATGTGCAATTCTTGAATGTTCACTGGGACAGTTCACAGGATAACAACCCCAAAGGATGTTTCAAGCCAGTGGATGCCCAGACAGAGCCCTTGTAGGAAACATTTCATGGGCCATGTTGAGGATTAGGAATGCATCAGTAAGGAGGAGAACCGCAGTGCCATTAGGGAGGATAGGCCACTTTGTCAGTCCACAAATGTTAAAGGTGAACAGGGCAAAGTCAAAACTAGGACAGTGACAGCAGATGCTCTCCTGCATGTTGATTAGCACAGGGCTAAAGAGACACTGGACAGATGACACGGATGAATGCTACCGCATACATTTTCTTTGGCAAGATGTACCATCCACATCTTCCTCCTCTGACATGTGGGGTGTTTCCTGTGAGGGAGGTATTATAGATGGGGCAGGCGAGGAAGGCACACACATATCAGGGACGGAAGATGTGGATGCCGTGCCTGCAGCAGCATTCATCTGTGCCAAAACATGAGGCATCACTGCAGCGAGGAGGATCTTCTGGTTTAGCAACACTGCAGCAACGTCACAATGGTAGGCAGCTATGGCAGCCATGCGGTAGTCCTGCTTCCACTCCATGGTCTCCAAGATGGTAGGAATAGCCCCCAGCTCCTTGGTCACATTGTGATCAGTCCCACTGTGTGCCAACTCTGAGTGGATGGCGCCTGCTCTAGTAATCAAAATTGAATCACTGACGTTCATGCCATTTCATCATGTTCAGAGTTGGTCATCTGCAGGGTGTCACACATCTCTTTGATCTGATCTATGCACTTGTATGTGTCCATTGACCCCTCTGGCTGTTTAAAAAAAAGTCCTGGCATCCAACTTACTGCCACACAGTAATGAGACCCTGATCATACGTCGATTCTCCAGTACCTACACCACCTACTACATTGCGTTTGTCAACCTACAACAAGCTGACATGGCAGGCTGTTACAAGGTGACATGTGTCATGCAGCACCCCAGATGATAGTGTTGCTGGGACTGGTGACATGTACCTACCAAGGGGCATTTTCACAATATTTTAACACAACATGGCGCAGCAGGCACTTTAGCTATGCAACCCTGCGTCATTGCACATACACAGGAAAGCACCATACTCAAAAGGATTGTGCGTACCCCATGTTTTTTCCCTTGTGCTGGCAATGATGATGACAGGCAAGCACCAACACAGACAACCTTGGGCCATGGTGCAAGGGTGCCTGCGTTGGTGCACAGCTGTTCTTTTTGCATGCAGCTGAGCAGGGGTGTGCACAGGGGTGTGACATTATCCAGTGTATAGGGCCCTTCCATGCATTTGTGAAAGGATGCATTTTGGCACAGACAATAAATATTCATTTACGCCCTGCTCATTTTCACTTTAACTATGGCCCATGTTCCACTGGTGTACATAAGTTGCATTCATCCCCACACTCAGTCATTTCTGTGTTGAGAAGGGGTGTTCAGGTCTGAGCATGCATGCCATGACAACAGTGTGACATGTAGGTTGATCTAGGTGAGTTTGGAAGTGACAATTTTCCTAGCCCCATGTGTACGTACTAGCAATGGCCCACTGATCCCCCAACCCTCAGGTGTGTTGTTGATCCTGTGAGATACCATTTGTATGCTAAGAATTGCCAACTTAGGTTGATGTGCATGGACTCAGGTCTCAAGTGTGACTGAGAGGCATCATTAATATACATTTTGGGCAGCGCAGCACAGCGCAAGAAAGCATTCTGTTGCCCCAAACTGTGAATAGGAAAGTGCAGGGTTGCCCCGTGTGAAGAACAGTACAACGCATCCCTCTGCTTTCTGCTCTGCTGGTGCACATTCAGCGGTAGGACCTACACAGGTGCCTATTGACCTATGTTGCAGGGATTCCTGCATTGGTGTACATCTGCTATATGTTCCCCAGCGCATGCAGTTACTACAGGAATGTGCCATATCTTATAGACAGCATTCCGTACATCGCTTGTTCCTTTTGCTTTCTCACCCTAAGTGGGAAGTGTATGTTCAGATGTGGGTCCCGTGCTTACTGAGCCACTGGATTCAAGCTAGCCTGGTTGATGAGGGGTGATGCCCTGAAACCGGCCCCAGGAAGCTTGTTTACGGTCCAGGGAGGACCTGGCTTGGCAGTTCAGGCTGGACTGTTCACATGAGGAACAGGGTCAAAACTGATTTGCATATGGCTAGGTCCAAACTGGGGTGGCATTGCGAGCAAAATAATTATGGATTTAACCCAGGTCTCTTGACTGTGGGTAAATGTTTTGATTTGTGATGCATTCCGTCCATCAATTGTGTGTCTTTTGCTTTCTCGCCCTAAGTGTGCCAGGTATGCCCAGACTTGGGTCCTGGGCTCACTGTGCCACTGGAATCAAGCTATCCTGGCTGATGAGGCGTGAAACTCCAAAACCGGTACTAGGATTCTTGTTTCCGGTCTAGGGAGGACCTGGATTGGCAGTTCGGGCTGGACTGTTCCCATGAGGCACAGGGTCAAAACTGATTTGCACATGGCCAGGTCTAAACTGGGGTGGCATGGTGAGCAAAAGAATGATGGATTTAACCCAGATCTCTTGACTGGGGGTGAATGTTTTGATTTGTTCTGCATTCCGGCCATCAATTGTGTGTCTTTTGCGTGAAAACAGCAGAGCGCCATTTCTTGTAACTATACCCCTCAGGTCTCACTTTCAAGCAAATAACCTATATATGGTCGCTGATCAAAGAATCATAGATACTCATATGAAACAGAAAAGAAACCCTTCAGGGACTCACCCACACTACCCTGCATATCTGGCCCCTAGCTCTCTTCCATAACAGATTGTCACAAACCTAAAAGGTACTAGGTGCTTTACAGGAGGTTTGGCAATTACCCATGATAAGCCGTAATGTTAAAATGTTGTTGATGAAAGCCCAGTATCGTCTCCTCCTAGTCCGTATCATTAGTGAAGCAGGGGCAGTGCCACTGAGAACCAGAGGTCAGAGAGGTCACTGCATCACAATTATGGCTTCATGGCTTTAAAAAGTGGCATCAGGAATTATTTTCACTGTTAGCATTAGGGTCTAGTGCACCCTTGCTGCAAAACAGAGAATACACATGGGATCTAAAACATTTTTTAACTGGACTATGAGCCTGTTTCAAGATTGGAGTGGTGGTCAGACGAGATGGGTGGCATGAACGAGCCAATGGGTATAGCCTACTACTCAGTGCTGCAGCTATCATTAGTGCAGAAGGGCCAGATGCATTGTGGCCAAGAGATCTGAGGGACTCATAGCACACCAATTATGAGAGCAGTAGTTTTGGGTCAATTTCTGTTTTTATTTGATGTATGTGCTCTTGTAAAAGCTTTACATTTAAATGAGAATATGAGCTACAGAAAAAGTACCTCTGAGATTATGTCATAAACTCCTCACCCTGCGTTTAGTTCTGCCTCTCCCACTCTCCCAAACCTTGCCATACCTTTGGGTGGGGGCAGGTAACGCTATATAAATGCTGCAGTACTATACAATACAACTATATTTATGGGAAAAAAAACAGCAAAGATCTTAATGTTCATGATTAAACGCCTTTAACTTAATTTTCCCATTCTGTACATGGCTGAACATCAATAACTCACAAGAGCTGTATTGTCGGTGGTGGCATTTCAAAGGGCAAAAATGGTTTGATGTGTATGAGATTACAAATCAAAAAAATCCATAGATTGCATTATGGTATTGCATTCTTGTTACATATATAATTTAGGCTGATGCAAAGTTGTGTAATTTCTGGTATTTCACATTATGCTTGATACTTGATACCTGTGATCATAGTATCACGCCATGCCACGTACTTGAGATTTTGTTCTGGTAAATATCTTATCTATCTAAAAGAGATAATGGATGCCCTAAGCAGGGTTACCCCCTCTAAGGCACCAGGACTAGACAAGATTCCAGGCGGCCTCTTCCGTAGCGAGCCTAATATTTGGGCCCCATATTTATGGACGGTATTTAATGCTATACTGCTGGGAATGCTGATTCCTAGGACTTGGCTGGGGGCGGAAATCATTCCAATTCACAAAAAGGGCTCACCACTGTTACCCGCTAACTATTGCCCATTTAGCCTCATAGAAGTCACCCAAAAGATATATGCACGAGAGCTATTGGGACAATTAAAGAACTGGATGGAGGAGTATTCTATACTCAGCCCCTATCAGGCAGGTTTTAGAGCTAGAATATCCACAATAGATCAAATTCTTAGGCTGCAACTTGTGTACTGGAAGACAGTACTTTTGGAGGGTGTCAGCCTTTATTTGATCTTTGTCGACTTAAAATCGGCAATTGACCTGGTCCCCAGGGACAAATTGTGGTCCATTTTACTAGAAATGGGGGCCCCTCCCTATCTCTGCCACCAGATGAAATGGCTCCATGAATGTAATTACGCCCAAATCAGGCACGGGAAAAATGGCGAGCTCACTCACCCCATTTCCATAGAAAGAGGAGTACGACAAGGGTGCGTGTTGGCTCCGCCCCTTTTCTGTTTATTTATTAACGGCCTAGTAGAGACCCTGATTGCTGGGAGGGATATAGATGCCCCTAGGTTGGCAAACCTCAAGGTTTCCACCTTGATGTTTGCCGACGATTCCCTCTTACTATCTAAGTCCCCTAAGGGAATACAGAGGGTCCCAGATATCTTTTATTAATTTTGCAAAAGCAGGGGTTTAGAGATAAATTCACAGAAAACCAAATACATGGCTTTTAATGTAAAAAATACTACGCGACCAAATCCGTAGTTAGATGGGAAACCACTAGAGAAAGTGACCGTCATTGAATACTTAGGATTAACACTCACTGAGAAGATGGAGTGGAGTGCACAAATAAAGAAGGCCAGCCTTAAGCTGACACAGACAACTGGGGGTTAGCTAAAACGCTCAGGAAGTGTACCCACAAAATGGTTGGGCCAGTGATGGAAATTTATAAAGCCCAAATAAGGGGTGCGACCCTGTATGGGCAGAAATCTGGGGCCATCGGCCAACCGACCCCCTATCTAAGAATGAGAATTCCTTTGCCAGGCAACTCCTAGGTCTCCCCATAAGTACTCCGCTTATGCCACTTCGAATGGATCTCGGGGGTGGTCCAATTGCAGAGGAAGTTGCCCTCAGACCTCTCCTACATTGGTGACACCTATGGAGTACCCCAGAATTAGAAGCTTTTAGAGAAGAGCTAAAGGAAGTTTTAAACCTACAAGGAGCTAGTAAAATCCCATGGCTGGCATATATTAAAAACTCCCTAGAAGGCATGGGGCTGGGGGACCTCTGGGCTAATGCCGAAGAAAGCTGCATGTCAATATCCAGGAAGACCCTGTCAAAGATCTTTAGGGACTATAAACTTAATCAGCTTAAGAGGATCCCCACGACGGCACAATGACTGCATCCTTCCTAAAGATTAAAGAGCAATACAGGCTAGAACCTGCTCTTGATGTGATTCAGCCTCCCCTTGCTGAAAAGCTGTATCTACAATTCAGGCACCGAGCATTGCCGCTTCGCGCCTTTACAATTCACTGGGGGGAGGGGGGGGGGCATTTTGTCCCAGGGTTGTCTGGCTTGCAATCATATTTCAGAGACAGACCAACATGTATTATTCTCTTGTCCGGCATACAAGAAGGCTAGATGCCGGTGGCTAGTACAGATGTGTAGAAACCTTGGAACAAATCACTGTGCGGAGGCCTATAGGATATTAAAATATGACACCAGTACGCCGATAGTGTATTCTGTCTCCCGATATCTATTCTCCATGTGGTGTGCACACTGAGTTATTTTATAATCAGCTCTGCCTAATTTGATCACTTCATCTCCTTTCTGTGATTACTATATTGGTACCAACCTTACCCCTTTTTAAATTTTAAATGCTACACACGTGTATTTTAACGTATTTATTACATCTTATAACTTCTATTTGGAATTCTTTGATACTGTATTGCACATGCATTTTATCTTTGGAAATTTATATGTATGAATTGTGACGTATTTTTTACCTGTGCTTTTATGGTTTTACTGGCCGAAATAAAGAATTCTTGATGGAATATCTTATCAAAGAAGCAGTGATCGCGAATGGCTGTTGCTCAGGTAATGATAAATTTGCACTACTCTTTTAGTGCTAAATGTATCTTCGCGTCCTCAATTGACACAGTGACTGATTTCAGTGCTGAATGCAGGACCACCATTTAGCATAATTTCAAATAATTTTTGCACATTTTGTCTAATTTCCACAAAGGAAATTATGGGGCATATCAGCAACAACCGGCGATAATTATCGCTAAGCGCACTTAACGCTAGGATAATTATCGCCGGCTAGCGTGGATTTTTATCGCTGAGATAGCGTGCTATTAGCAATGCTTATCTCGAAAGCGATAAAAATCCTAGCGCTAACTGCCCAACGTGAGATTATTACTGGAAACCCAGCGATAATCTCACGAAATGTGGCATTAGCTTGTTGATGGGGCCCCACAAACTTAGCCATGATATCCACCTTCCATAGGATATCATGGCTAAGTCAGTCCTGAAGCAGGCGTAAGCAAAGTAGTGATAACAGGGGTTATCGTTACTTTTCCTGCTGCTATGCTTCATAGCGTGGGGCTTGATGATAGGAGGAATGTCGCATAGCGACATTTCTCCCGTCATGTCAGGTCAGGAATGCCCACTTTGCATCTCATTAGAGATGCAAAGCTGGGCGTTAAGAATTTGGGTGCTAATGCAAGGTTTCAAGTGCTAGCATGATCTTGCTAATTAGGTGATAAAATTATTGCCGCTTTTTAAACGGAAACGGCCGCAAAAGCCGCGATAATTTTCTATCGCCGCCTTGTAAATATGCCCCTATTTGTTTTTTGCGCAGGCATGATTTATCTACATCTTAAAGTCACTCAACTTTGTATGTTTCTACAATATCACAGATTTCTTGGCCTCCTTGTATTGTTGACTTAGACCTACTGCTTTTTTTGCGTGGACACACTAGGTAACAATGACATGGTGAACATAGTCCTAACAAATCTGTGACCAAGAATTTATAATAAATATTTTTCTGGCCGTATGGCTTACATGTACAGATAACATATAAGTGATTCCTTGGCATTGAAGGATAATTAAGAGGTATTTCTGTTCTGAACATTATTAGTGAATGATGCAAAAGGGCACCGTCTTTACAAATATTTCAAATGTGAAGCTTAAAGGGCCCCAAATCATTTCAAATGTACCCTAAATGCTTTTTCTTTTTTAATACCAGAATATAACTTCACCTGAGGTCCTACGTCAGCAGTGCCCAACATTACAAGAATGGATGGATCCATGCCCTATTTTTGGTACAGGGACCATGCAAATGAGTTCCATTTAGATTATTTGATTGCTAATTTTATTTTATTTTATCTGTATATCCTGAGCATCTGACAAGTATCTAGGATGTACATTTAGACAGCCCTGACTTAGACCTCTAACCACCGTAAAGCCCCTTCTGCATTTCTGTAAAACTTGAACGAATTGTATTATTTCTGCACCCAAAACCAAAAGATGGCCTATAAGAATGCTGAACAAAGCCTACTGGCATGTACCCATGATGTTACAAAGCTGTGACAACTCTAATAGGAGTGGGGCACTGAGATTAGGCCTATCTATCGTGAGACGAGTAGATGTGGTCTTGCAACTTGCAAAAACATTCACATTAAACTATTGCTCCTTGAAACAGTATTTCTTTTTCAGGATTAGGCAGAAACATACAAAAATTTGAATAGGCAATATCTGTTGGTATATTGTATAGGAGAGGAGTTTGGCGTTTGTAAGGAACTGCTTCATCCTGAAGGGGCATGTGGAGTTAAATGGCCTAATCTACCAAGCAAATACTATGTCTCAGTCATGAACAAAGGATCATTGCAAGTGCAATCACTAAATAGCTAGCTTGGCCTTCAGAAAAACACAGGAAGCAAAATTAAAAAACAGGTTGAATCTTTTTGATTAACATTGCATTTTAAAAACGCCACACTCACATGAACAAATGAAGATGCAACTTCAACACAAGATGCACTCATAAAACCATGGTGAAACAAACAGTAAGCATTTACTGACCAAAACATGAATAGAAGGAAGGAGCATGGGGAAAAAGGGAACAGATTAGGGATTAAATGTAGGCAGATGGCAGTCAAGGGGCAATAAGAATGTCCCCTATGTTGAATAATGCAGTATCTATAAAAAGGGAGGGTGTAAAGAATGTCACTGGGCTACCAGTAAAAATAAAACAAGCAGTGGAAAATCCAATAGGTCTTGGTATTTTTAAAGACCACATTCAAATATCCTAAGAAGCTAAAATCAGTACTTTCCCAATAAAGTCTACAATACCTTAAGCCATTGGTAGAGATCCCTTGAGTCAAACACAAATGCTTGCTGTAGCTGGCTGCAGGACCTTAAGCCATTACTCAACGTCTTTTGAACCGGACACAATTGCTTGTTACCTGCAGTAACTTAAACTCTTACTAGAGATTTTTTCTGTGAGAAACAAATCTCAAATAAAGTACAATCACTGCCAATCTCAGGATATCATAAAAATATGAATACATCAGATGTCCCTGACAATCTGGTTTTGTTGAAAGGGGAAAGGAATAATGGCAGAAACTCTTCTGCTTTTATTTTTAGCAGGCAGGTTATAGAATGGGTGTCAATTCAACATATAATGCCCACATACTCACCTTAGCAAGTTAAAGGATTTTTGCTTGTTTTCCTTGATATAAATATCCCAATATCTATTTTTAATGGAGAACATGCCCACCCCTCCTTCCCCTGGCTGAGTGCAGAGTCACGTCACTCAGACCAATCACAGCGCTGCATTGTAGCATTGTGATTGGCTGCGGGGAGCGTGGGAACCCTGGTGCTTCCTGTTTCCTCACAAGAAGCCAGGAAGAGGATGGAACGGGTCACAGGAGAGGTGGCTGTGGCTGGCCAGCCAGCTGGCTGGGAGGTAAGTGATGTTTTTTTACCCAATTTCCCCCCGCCCCTTTGCCCTCACCCACCCCACTGCTGCTTCTAAGTAGCAGCAGCGACTGGTAAAACATTGAAACATTATTGTCTCCTGAGTTGGAGCAGCTACCCATTCACAAAAGGCAAGCAGTCCTTCTGGGACCGATTCCCCTTTATGAATGTAAAAATAAAATTGTAGGAGAGTAATCAGTGGTGCAGGAACAAATGTAAAATCTCAAATATCCCAGTTTCCTTTCAGGATTTTTTAATTTTTTATTTAAAAGCAATTACACGCATGGTGGTCTACTGACCCTCCTTGTGATGACCTCTAATCAGACAGAATCAACATGTTATGAATCTACCTATTAGTGCATAGGTCAGTTAGTAAAATTCTTTACTGATCAGATAAAAACTGCTGGAAAAATTGCGATCATATTTTTGTGACCAATCAATTGTACATCTGACCTGCAATTCCTATATCTTGAACTCTGATGACAGACCAAGCAGCAAAAACAAATTGCAGGTGTTTCATTTACTGCATGGGGTCCCATTCTGAGTCACAATTTAGAAAAGGGAGTAAAAAAAAGGCCCCCTCCTAATTGCAACTCACAAATATATGTGTAAAATCACTTGTAACCTTAATTGTCATTACAAACCATTGATCGGGTAACACAACAGCTGGGATGTCCCAGTGGGACTGCTTACCCTTTGTGATTTGTGTCGGGAAGTAGGCAGTGGAACAATGCATGCCCGATGTCCATCCATACAGAAAACCTTTTTTTTAAGCACCTCACCATTTAAGATTTATGCTTTAAAAGAATAAGGTTTTCAATTTTGCAATGCAAACAGAGAGGTGAATGTCTGCTGTCCCTCATAGGCTACCATCCCTGTGATTCTAGGCCATTGCAGGGGTTCAAAAATGGTGAGCTCCTTAATTTATATTTATTAGGTGATCATTTATATGTGAATTTGCCTTTTGTGATCTGACTCAATAGTATATAGGTTGCATTCCAAAAATGACATACAGGTCATAAAAGGTCTGTGCAGAATTATCACCCTACATTTTCGCCCTTCATGCACAGATGCTTGATATCGGGTCAGGTTGAAGCGCAGTCAATGTTTTTTGCACAATTACTGTTTTTCAACTGCACCTTCATTTTGCACTATGGATTTTGTACTAATCCGTTGCAGAGTCAAATGCTTAGTCGCAGGCAATATTCAAACACCCTCCTTATTAATATTTATTAGGAGCCCTTAGTAACTCTCTTCAAATGTGGTAATGGATCCCAGCAAGGGACAGCTGACTTCTATCTGCAGTAACTAAATGCTGACTTTTTCAGTAGCTGCCGGTGTCCTTGCAAAGGGGTGGGGGGAAGGGGGGCCCGAGGATGATGGACAACACAAAAAAAAAAAGTTACCTCCTCTGACTCTCCTCTCTGGCTCCGTGCACTACAGGCACAGACTCCCAGAATCCTCCGTGGCCAATCTTGATGCTGCTCTCATGCTGAGAGCAGCGTCAGGATTGGCCGGAGCACTCTGAATTTGAACTCCCAGGTAGACTGGGAGCCTGTACCTTCAGTGTGCATGACGGTTTGGCCGTACTGAGTCAGCCAGCCAAACCATCATGCGCCTTGCCAACAGTGCACCTGCAACTCCCTGAAAGAAGAACGTACCAGAACTTGATCTTCCACGGGAGCTGAACCGCTGAACTGCTCTGCAGCTGATGTATAATCCTCAATTCCCCAACACCACTGCAAGTTAGAAGTTACTCTGCCCACAGTACTGAGGGGGAAAGGGGAATGGGAGGAAAAAGAGAGACTGCCATTGCGGTGCTTCTTCTTGCGAATATCCTGAGTCTGGAAATCCTGCACCTGAAACCACACAGCAAAATATTATTCAAAACCCCAGAACCTCCCGCTGAACAACTATTAAGACTCCCTCAAAATATTCAATACCTGAATTACTCGGTGGGCTAGCTTCTCTCTAAAGAGTATTAGATAATATCCTGTAGATAGTTGCCTTTCATTTACATCCTGCTGAAGCTCACAATGTACTTAAGTCTTTCCTTTTCTTTACAGATACGATGGACTTGAAGACCAGGAGCGAGGATTAAAGGTGGTAAGTACGTGTGTGTGTGTATATATATATAAATATATATATATATATATATATATATATATATATATATATATATATATATTATCTACTGGCGGTCGCCAGTAGATAGTTATAGTTAGGACCGTGTTTCCATAGGAAATCCGCAACATTCTATTTGGAATAACTTTGGCGCCGGTTGACGAATCCTTGCGAATTTTTCAAAACTAATGGGGTGCTAAGCTCCGCTCCTACCCTGAAAGAAGGGGGATTCGTCAAGCGGGGGCTGAGAAAAAAGGGGGGTCCCAAAACGCGTTTTCCCCATGCATTTTCCCATAGGACCTTTAGTCCGAGCTACAGCCCGAACGGCTGAACAGAATTACTTGAAATTGGGCAGAGAGGTAGTCCTCAGGTCAGGGATGTGCCTTTTGCAGGTCTGGTGTAAATCTGTTCAGTAGGTCCTGAGAAAATAGCATTTAAATCAATATATATATCTGTAGGCACGCTCTGTGCGCTTACGGTAAGCTTACCGTACGCGTACGGTGCCGTGCGCGAACTCACTTCTGATTGGTGGTTACATGACTGTAAACATTCGAATCGGTCGAAATCAGAAAGTATCGGACGCCATTTTCTGTCTCTCGCACTGAAAAACAAAGGTTGATAACATTAAAAGGGGGCAACGAAGAGAGTTGCAGACCCCCTAGCGTTCGTCAGGGGGTTCACGAAGGACCAAAAAGTATAAAAAATAAATTTAATTTTTTTTTTTAAAAATCGCGGAGTGCGCGTACGGTAAGCTTACCGTACGCGTACGGTAAAAAAAAATAAAAAAATAATTAACAATCACATTTAATATATAAATCTAAGGACCCCCAAGGGAGAAAAAAACAATTGATATTTTGTAAAAAATGGCGAGGCGTGCACGGTACGAAATGCGCAACGTGGGCACTCAGTGCCTGAAGCGCACCGAGTGCCCACAGCGCGCGCACGGTGCGCGAAGCGCACCGTGCGCCCAAAATTAAAAATAAATACATAACTTAGCATTTAAAAAACCGTACAAATTCACTGAAAAAACCATAGGTTTCACACACGTTATAGTTAGGAATTAGCATTTAAAAAACCTTGCAAATTCACTTAAAAAACCATAGGTTTCACACAAGTTATAGTTAGCTGTACATTTCACTCCTAAAAAACCAATGAAATTCCACGTTATAGTTAGATCAGGTAACTATAACTTGCGCGACCGCCACTCTATCAAAAGGATGATGTCATCAGTGATCTCATGAGTGATGCCACTGACCATGTCATGAGTGATGTAATATGTGACGTCTTGAGCAGTGGATTGCGGGCGCGCAAGTTATAGTTACCTGATCTAACTATAACGTGGAATTTTATTGGTTTTTTACGAGTGAAATGTACAGCTAACTATAACTTGTGTGAAACCTATGGTTTTTTAAGTGAATTTGCAAGGTTTTTTAAATGCTAATTCCTAACTATAACGTGTGTGAAACCTATGGTTTTTTCAGTGAATATATATATATATATCATCGCTCCCACTGCACCTCCAGACCAGCGCACTCAAAAGACGGGTGCTCTAAAACGCGAAGGTGCATTCGCGTTCATAAATGCGCGCTCATTCCCAGTCACTTCAGGAACTCGGGAAAGCACTCACGGGACTCTCCTGCAGTTATTTAGTCATTTATTGCATAGCGAGCATAGAAAACATGACGCGTTTCGGCTATGCCTTAGTCTGATGTTTTACAAATTTCGCGCCAAAGAAGCAGCATATTTAAAAGAGGCGTTACGTGGGTCACATGACATCACATTACATAGACATCGTAGAAGGACAAACACGTTAGAAGAATCACTTTGGGGAAATCATCGCCATTTTGGAATGTGATTTCTAAAACAATCTTATAACAATTTCATAATATTGTACATTACGCCGTGTATCGGCTTTCAAAATCAATCCCAAATTAGAAATAAAGTTATAAAACTTCACACATAACGCCATATATAGGCATGTGATATCCCTCAGAAATAACAAATATAAAGCCGTGTATCGGCACACCATTGTCATATGAGAGATCTCAAAGCAACATAAGGGTCGTTCTGAATTTCTTAACATGTTAAATTACATTAAATATGTCAAAATAGCATTCTGTCACATATCTATTGTCCTACATTCAAGTAAAACTTAAGAAAAATAACGCCGTGTATCGGCTAAGACCTCATCATTGTTGCTGACATTGGAAAGTCTAGTAATCCACAAATCACGGCCTCTATTGCAATATTGCCATTTAAAAAAAAAAAACTGGGACAAAATGTCCAAAAGCTAACGTGTATAACCAATCTCACAAATTCAATCACAAAATACCTTATATTCACATCATGTTATAGATTACTGTTCCCTAATTACTAGTCTTTCCTATAGTGTAAGAATTCTTACTGTATTTCAGTCTCCAAGATGAACTGACAGCTCCTCCCCCACGTTCATACCTGATGGATTCTTAGTTCCCAAATCGATGATATATCGCAATTCAAGCCTGCGGAGTTGTTTAATTCTATCCCCCCTCCTGATGTTGATGGGGACCTGATCTAAAACATAATAGCGCAGCAGTTCCCTGTTGCCATTATGCTTCTCAGCGAAATGCCTCGCCACAGGATAGGTGACATCATTCTTGGCTATCGCTCGCATATGTTCTAAAATGCGAATCTTAGCACAGTGGATCGATCGTACTGCCCACGTAGCGTAAGCCACATGGGCATTCCAGGCAGTAAACCACATAGTTTGTATTACAAGTGAGGAACTTTTTGATGGGCCGAGGATTCTTCAGACCAGTGACCATGTAGGTCAGTGTTCTCTTGCTGCCAACGCAAGCTTTGCACTTACCACAAGGGAAGAAACCTCTAAGGTCCCTTAGGGTTCCCATCACCTTGGGTCTAGTAGATAAGTGACTTTGTACCAAGCTGTCCCTTAAAGATCTGGCTTTTCTGAAAGTTACTAAAAAAAAAAAAAGATGGATGAGTCAGGTACTGATAAATTCAGAATGGTTACAACTTATTCGAACGATGCCAACCAAGTAAAGAAGATTCTGAGAAAAAATTGGCATATCCTGAAAACGGATCATATCATTGGTCCGGATATCCCTCCTGCCCCTTTAGTAACTTTCAGAAAAGCCAGATCTTTAAGGGACAGCTTGGTACAAAGTCACTTATCTACTAGACCCAAGGTGATGGGAACCCTAAGGGACCTTAGAGGTTTCTTCCCTTGTGGTAAGTGCAAAGCTTGCGTTGGCAGCAAGAGAACACTGACCTACATGGTCACTGGTCTGAAGAATCCTCGGCCCATCAAAAAGTTCCTCACTTGTAATACAAACTATGTGGTTTACTGCCTGGAATGCCCATGTGGCTTACGTTACGTGGGCAGTACGATCCACTGTGCTAAGATTCGCATTTTAGAACATATGCGAGCGATAGCCAAGAATGATGTCACCTATCCTGTGGCGAGGCATTTCGCTGAGAAGCATAATGGCAACAGGGAACTGCTGCGCTATTATGTTTTGGATCAGGTCCCCGTCAACATCAGGGGGGGGATAGAATTAAACAACTCCGCAGACTTGAATCGCGAGATATCATCGATTTGGGAACTAAGAATCCGTCAGGTATGAACGTGGGGGAGGAGCTGTCAGTTCATCTTGGAGACTGAAATACAGTAAGAATTCTTACACTATAGGAAAGACTAGTAATTAGGGAACAGTAATCTATAACATTATGTGAATATAAGGTATTTTGTGATTGAATTTGTGAGATTGGTTATACACGTTAGCTTTTGGACATTTTGTCCCAGTTTTTTTTTTTAAATGGCAATATTGCAATAGAGGCCGTGATTTGTGGATTACTAGACTTTCCAATGTCAGCAACAATGATGAGGTCTTAGCCGATACACGGCGTTATTTTTCTTAAGTTTTACTTGAATGTAGGACAATAGATATGTGACAGAATGCTATTTTGACATATTTAATGTAATTTAACATGTTAAGAAATTCAGAACGACCCTTATGTTGCTTTGAGATCTCTCATATGACAATGGTGTGCCGATACACGGCTTTATATTTGTTATTTCTGAGGGATATCACATGCCTATATATGGCGTTATGTGTGAAGTTTTATAACTTTATTTCTAATTTGGGATTGATTTTGAAAGCCGATACACGGCGTAATGTACAATATTATGAAATTGTTATAAGATTGTTTTAGAAATCACATTCCAAAATGGCGATGATTTCCCCAAAGTGATTCTTCTAACGTGTTTGTCCTTCTACGATGTCTATGTAATGTGATGTCATGTGACCCACGTAACGCCTCTTTTAAATGTGCTGCTTCTTTGGCGCGAAATTTGTAAAACATCAGACTAAGGCATAGCCGAAACGCGTCATGTTTTCTATGCTCGCTATGCAATAAACGACTAAATAACTGCAGGAGAGTCCCGTGAGTGCTTTCCCGAGTTCCTGAAGTGACTGGGAATGAGCGCGCATATATATATATATATATATATATATATATATATATATTTATTTATTTATTTATTTATAGCTACTTGAATGTGTGAAGGACTTGCTCTAGTTGTTATTGAATTAGTGCGCAGCAAAATAGGACTGTTGAGAGCGCGCCATTAGAATTCTTTACTGGTCAGTTATTAGCAAGCTGGTAGCGTTGGGAGGAGAAAAATGAATGATGTAGCCAAACTAGCTCAACTGAAATGTCTCTATGCTGAATGAAAACGCTGCAGACATTGAGGTGAGTATTGCGCCTTTGACTCTGCTGGTTGTTGTGAGAAAATGCCATCTTTCTTGCATGGTATGCCCCCACTTTTTGCTGAATTGCTGAATCTACTTTGACTGAGTGTGCCCTGGGCTCCTGCCAATCAGGTGCCCAGGGCCTATGTTCCTTCCCTAAACCAAAACCTCCAAATTGGCAAACCCTGGCCACATGTCAGCCCCTGGTAAATGGTACCCTAGGTACCCAGGGCCTTGTGACCAGGGAAGGCCTCTAAGGGCTGCAGCACTCATTGTTCCACCCTTAGAGGCCCTGTACCCTAACACACACACACTGCCCTTGCAGGCTGAGTGTCTGGATGCAGGACAAAACAGAGAGTCGACATGGCACACATCCCTGTGTGCCATGCTCACATCCTACACTGCCCTGGCATACATCAGCCACCCCTCCAGCTGGGTGCCCTATGCCAGTGGTGTGGGCACAGGAGCATGAGCCCTTTGTCCCTACAGGAGCCAGGTCCATTCCTGGGCCCTGTAAGTGCAGTGCTGCCATTTAAGACTACATGGTGCTGGGAGCTTGTCAAACACGAACTCCACAGCACCATAATGGCAACACTGAAGACTGAGAAGTTTGGTATCAACCTGCTCATCACATTAAACCCACACTGATGCCAGTGTGGGCTTTAATGTACCAAGCACCACAGAGGGCATCTTAGAGATGCCCCCTGAAACCTAACCTACAATCCACGTCTGGTCTGAGAAGCTGCCTAGGCTGCCACACAGCAGACATGTTGCTGGACCCCTGGGTAGGAGAGCCCCTGCTCTCCTGGGCCTGCAACAATGCACATCCTGGGCGAGGTGCTAGATCTCCTCCCCCAGGATGGGCAGGGGAAAGCTTCAAAGGCATGCCGCCTCTGTGAGCTTCTCCAGGCCACTTGCAACCCCCACTCTGGCGGGAAGCTTGACCGGAAACCCCAAATAAGGACAGGGGAGTGTGCCAGCCTGCCAACCCCGCCCCTCAGGTGGGGGAGGCGAGGTGAAGCACATCTCTGGGTGCTCGCCATCTTGAAGATGGGAGGCCCTGCCCAATCAGGACTAGTTTACTGCCCCCCTCCCACAGGAGAGTGGCAGAATAGGGGGTGTACCCACCCCAGGACAGGGACCCATTGGTCCCTGCCCTTTACCTACCTGTAATGCCCCTAAATCTAGTATATAGGGGCACCCTGAACCTTCCTTCCCCAGATTTCCAGATTCCGAAATACAAAGAAGAGCAAGAAGAAAGAAGACCTGCCCTGCAGCTGCTAAGAAGAGGAAGACACCAACTGCTTTGGCCCCAGCCCTACCGGCCTGTCGACCCTCAAACCTGCTCCTGCTCCAACCCGGCATCTCTGTTGTGGCCAGCAACCTCACCAACCCCGGAGGACCTGGCTACCTTTTGGCTCTAAACACCTGGGACTCAAAATCTGCTTCTAATCCCTGGCACAGCCCGGAACCGCGAACCCTTCACACTCTGCACCCGCCAAGCCTGGCCTGTGCTAGAGTGAACAGAGACCACGAGGACGACCCCACGGCGACTGTGACCCCGAGTCCGGCACCCAAAGACTTCCTTCGACGCTCCTGATGATGCCTGCAGCCTCAGAACCAGGTGCCCCCCCAACCGCGATCAACAGAGAGTAAGATTTCCCGACACCAAAAGGCACCCCTGCACCCGGCGCCCCGCGGCCCCCTGCGCTCAACTCCGGGGTACCTACCTATCCTCCAACTATCCAACTTACCTCTCGAAGTGGTGGTGGCACCTGAAGAATCTTCGTCCCCGAGCTTGCAGTCTTTTTCTAAACCGGGGCTTTCCCATTGAAATAAATTGAGCACCCGAAGGCTCAAAAGCACCCTGCACCCAGCCGCCCTAATGACCCTGGCAGTGTAACCATTACACCTATCTACTTCCCCATTTGCCCTGAGCAAGTGACCAGGAGCCCAGCTCCCACAGCCGCGTGACCTGCTAGTCAGCAGCCACCAACCAAGGCCCCCCTGCCTCCCATAGGATAACATTGAGCCTAACTCTCTCTGCACCCAGCTGCCCCTGTGCCGCTGAGGGTGTAACAACTGTACCTAACTGACCCTGGGAGACCCCTGAGTCTATGCCCAGAACCTTAATTCTGCCAGTCGAGAACTTATCTTAAAGCCGATAACTAAATTTTCTCCATAGGGTAACATTGACTGGTTTTTCCTGAAATTTCTTTTGTGTGGACTTTTCAAAACTTAAAATATTCACCTAAGATCAGCCAAGTAACGAAAACAAAAATACTCACCTGCTATTAGGTGAGCTCCCAGTGCTGTATCTTGGTACCCAGCACTGACTCTGAAAAATATTCACAACCGTACTTACCAGTAACCCAATTTTCTTCCATAGGAAACCATTGACTGTCTTTCTGTGAAATTTGATTTCTTCTGTGTCGATTTCTGCAAAATTTAAATATTCTTTAACAATCGTATACATTGTGAAAACGTAATTACTTACCTGTTTTGGATAAAGGTTCCAGTACTGAGTATAGGCACCCAGTACTGGATTACAAAGTAACAAGAACATACTGTACCTGCAGCTTGAAGTTTCTTCCATAGGGGATCATTGACTGTTTTCTATGAAATATTTTCTGTGTCATCTTTTAAAATAGCAAAATATTGTCTACAAATCATAACAGTAACTAAGTCGACTTTTATCACTTGTTTCTAAGTACTGTCCCAGGACTGAATCTAGGATCCAGTCCTGGAATCACAAAAGTAATCCTAAAAGTAATCTATTGCAAATAGCTTGAAACTTCCATTGAACTCAATGCATTAGTGTGTTTGAAATTGTGTTGCCTATTGCAACAACGTGTAACTTTCTACAAAAACCAATTGCATATTGCAAAAGTATTTATATAAAGCATCTCATTCTGAGAAAGTATATTTTAATACCTATTGTTGGTTTTAAAATAAAACAAGCATATATTTTTTATATATAAACCATTGGCCTAGAGTTCAGTTATTGAGTGTGTGAGACCATTTGCTGACTGAGTGTGTGCAACAAATGCTTTACACTGTCCTCTGATAGTGCCTTACTGCTCAACCAAGCTACCACTTTAGAGAGTAAGGTTATATCTAACTTTAGCCTCTGCCAAACCTCTGGGGACTGTGGACTCTGTACACCCTGTACCTATTTGGGAATAGTATATACAGTGCCACTTTCTCACAGTTGTCAATTAAAACAGAAGCAACACTGTTTAATAGGTAGTGTCTGTAACTGGAAATGGACTGGAGAAAATTCCCATAGACGAGGAAACTATCTCAGCCCACTTGAAAATACCTGGATACTGCAACGGAGGAGTGTTAAAGAAAAAATAAGGTTTTACAGACCTACCGACTCCCAACGAAAAAACTGAATACAAACTTGAAAGCAAGTCAAGAATTTTCCTTGCTGAAACCTTTCTTTCTATTCCAAAACTGAAGCGCTTCAAAGATAACTCTCCTCTTCCTTCAGAACGACAGTTGAAGTGCGCTGCACCACAGGTGCACGAGCGCGATATCCTTAACGCTATACTAACAGCTAAAAACACTAGAACACTAACCTGAATATCGTGGGCGGCTGCAATCTTGGAATTTCGCTGAATAGCTAGGCAAAATCTAATTAAACCTGTCTTGACTGGAACCATCTGGCTACCAATTGATTCCAATTAAACAGCAATTTCCTGCATCGTGACTTCTGCCTAACGCTGGAACTGGCAAGAGAACAGCTCAATATTGGATTGAATAGCTCAGTCCTGACAGTACCCCCATCAAGAACCCTCCTCCTCTCTCTCTGGCCTTCTGTGGGTGAGTCTTGTGAAATTCCTTAACCAATCTAGGGGCATGGACATTAGAACTGGACTCCCATGATCTTTCCTCAGGACCAAAACCCTTCCAGTCCATCAAGTAGAACAACCTCCCTTTTTTTAACTTTGAATCTATTATTCTTTTCACTTTGAATTCCTCTTCAGACTGCACTTGAACAGGAGCTGGAGGCAAATCTTTTCTTAAATCTGGTGGGTTTCTCTTAATCAAGGAAACATGGAATACTGGGTGTATTCTGAGCTTAGAAGGAAGTTTGACCCTTACACTGACTGGGTTTACCATCTTGTCCACTGCATAAGGACCTACAAATCGAGGTTGAAATTTCCTGTTTACCTTTAATCGCATGTTTCGAGTAGAAATCCAAACCTCCAGGCTAAAAAACTGGATTTTTTCTCCTACTCTTGTCTGCCTGTTTCTTATAGGAATCTTTAACTTTTACTACATTTTCAGTAGCTACCTGGTAGGCCTTCTGTAAATCTTGTACAACTACCTCAACTGCAGGTACATCACTATCAATTTTGCCATTTAACATGTTCGGGTGTCTACCTGAATTTAGAAAGAATGGAGAATAACCTGTGGAAGAGTGTACAGAGTTATTATAGGAAAACTCTGCTGCCCAAATCAAGGTTGTGTTACAGCAAACAATTGATGGATGGAATGCTGACAATGCAAACATTCTCCCCCAGTCAAAAGATCTGGGTTAAATCCATCGTTCATTTGCCCATTAAGCCACCCCAGTTTGGACCCAGCCAAATGCAAATCAGTCTTGACCCTGTGCCTCATGGGAACAGTCCAGACCGAACTGCCAGGAAGATAAATTGGTGCCATCAACTGCTCCAACAGGTTCCGTTTTTTCTTTCTTTCTTGACAAAATAAATTCCTAAAGACTCTGCGAATTTAATGTCACAAAAATTTCCAATGGCCCAAGAGTTGATCATCACCGAAACCTTTTCCACATTAACATCTTGAAATTTAATCACACAGGAAATTATCAAATGTGGGGCTGAAGACTGCAAGGTATTCATTATTTGTTGGGTATTTGGAGCTGTCTCATTGGCTGCTCCCACCAGAGCAACTCCTTCTACTGGTGGAGCCTGTCTTTTACCCAAGTATTGTTCTTTGGTTTCTTGGAACACTCTCTGACAAAATGACCCGTATTTCCACAATACATGCACAGCTTGCCACTCATTCTCTTCTCTCTCTCTTCCTTGGTCAAAGGACCACGCACTGTGCCTATTTGCATGGGCTCCTCACTTGTCCCTTCTTCACTGATCTTAACTGCATCTGCTTTCATCCTATCAAATCGAGGCGGAATATGTCTGACTTCTTTTCGACGTTCATTTCTTCTTTCAAATTGTCGTTAATCAATTTACAAAACCAGGTCAATCAATTCTAATAACTCAGTAGGTCTCTTCGGAATTTGCGCTAAGCCATATTTTAACTCATCCTTCAGCCCTCTATAGAAAATTGCTGCTCTCTTGGCTTCCGGCCAGTTAGTTTCCACAATTAATTCATTAGATTGCGCTAAGTAAGCAACCAGTTCACGATTCCCTTGCTTTAAATCTAAAAGTTTGTTATCAGTGGTCTGTGAGATGGTTCTTCGATCAAAAATTCAGAGGAACTCCAATTTGAACTCTTCAAAATTGTAAAGAATATGATCATTTGAATTCACCAATGGCATGGACCAAGCTGCAGCATCTCCACTCAGGAAAGACAGTATGAAAGCCACCTTGGATTGGTCCTCCTTGAAAATAATGGGCTTACATAAAAAATGTAGTGAGCACTGTGTGAAGAAAACCTGGGCCTTGTGCGGATCACCTTGAAATCTCTCTGGAGGGGCTAAAGGAATAGTGGGGGACACTGCATGGAACACTTGAGTGGTCAGCTCAGCGGCAGAAGAAGAAGGAGAGAAGGATTGGGACCTTTGCTCCTTAGGGCTAGGGTTGGGACTCGTCACTAACTCATATAACCTTTGACGAAGAAAACTGACTTCCTGGCTCGACTTCCTAACCTCTTCCCTGGTCTCACTCAACTGTTTCTGCAACCCTTCTAACACTGACACTAAAGCCTTAACATCTATACCTTCAGCCATTCTGCCCAAGTGGAAGGTTGGTAGAGGCACTTCAATCTGTCAGAAGCACGTACCAGAACCGCTGAACTACTCTGCAGCTGATGTATAATTCTCAATTCCCCAACACCACTGCGAGCTAGAAGTTACTCTGCCAACAGTACTGAGGGGGAAGGGGAAGGGGAGGAAAAAGAGAGACTGCCACTGCGGTGCTTCTTCTTGCAAATATCCTGAGTCTGGACCTTCCTGCACCTGAAACCACAAAACACAATATTACTCAAAACCCCAGACCCTCCCGCTGAACAACTATTAAGACTCCCTCAAAATATTCAATACCTGAATTACTCGGTGGGTTAGCTTCTCTCTAAAGAGGATTCGATAAAATCCTATAGATAGTTGCCCTTTATTTACATCTTGCTGGAGCTCACAATGTACTTAAGTCTTTCCTTTCCTTTACAGATACGACGGACTTGAAGACCAGGAGCGAGGATTAAAGGTGGTAAGTACAAGTATATGTATATATATATATGTGTTGCATTCTGGGCGTTGCAGTCCACCTAAACTTCGTGAACTCAAACAGGTGAGCTGACATCTTCGAGGGCGGAGCCATCTTGTACTCATAAGAAGGCAGCAGGACTTGCATACTGTGATGACAGAAGCCTCTCGAAACACTTGGGCGCTGATGAAGGCAATACTTATGCCGAAATGCATTCGCCATTAATTGTTAAAGTGCTTCTATGGACTTTCCTCATTGGGCCTTTGCTCTTTTCGTAAGGAGGAGTTGTGTGGTGATATTTTCTGCGTTGGCCAGAGACGCAGTACAGAGGCCCCCGCTTTGAAAGTTGGCCCGGACTTCACTGGCTCTGTTTCGACAGTTTTGTGTGCTCCAAGGGATTGGATTGGCCTGGGCCCGCCACGACGTTTGGGGAGAGACAGGGCGGTTGTGAGGTTATTAACCTCATGCTGGGCGGTATGCACTGCCACTACTGCCCCCGCCTTGTTATGTCCTGAACTTTGTGGCTGAAGCGGTGCGGGGACCCGAGGACGAGGAGGCACTTTGTTTACATGTCAAGCAGGAAAGTTGGTCTTTTGTACATCGCAATGCTGCATTCCGCCTAACCATTGGGGTTCAAATACATATTCCATGCATCACCTACCTGGAACCAGAATGTTGCATTCTGGGCGTTGCAGTCCACCTAAAATTCGTGAACTGAAACAGGTGAGCTGACATCTTCGAGGGCGGAGCCATCTTGTACTCATAAGAAGGCAGCAGGACTTGCATACTGTGATGACAGAAGCCTCTCGAAACACTTGGGCGTTGATGAAGGCAATACTTACGCCGAAATGCATTCGCCATTAATTGTTAAATAAAGTGCTTCTATAGACTTTCCTCGTTGGGCCTTTGCTCTTTTCGTAAGGAGGAGTTGTGTGGTGATATATATATATATATATCACTCCAACTTTGCCCTGCAAATGAGCCCGCACTCCACGCAGGTAAGTTGAACATCAACATTTATTTCCAAGGAAAGCAAGCATTTTAGTCCATGAAATTCCCCATGCTTTGCCTGACGCGTTTCCGAGAACATTTCTCCTTTTTCAAAGGCGCATGGAAAGACTGCATTTAAAATCCACAGTTGCTGCCTCCTACTCTGATGATTTAATTGGTTTCTGGTGTGCCTCAGCCTTCGATGTGCTCCTTTCAACCAGGCACTGTGGGACTTGTAGTTTGTTTCTCAATTTTTTCTCGAGTGGGTTTGCATTGTGTTTAGCAGTTTTTAAAAGGGACACATTGACTGAAAGTCTTGCTTTTCTTTAATTTATAATACCTGCAATGTCGTTTCTTTTCCTGGCATAATTCCAAGTCACAATCCCTTTCTATATTTAGGGCGGTGCGTCGACTCCACGGCTGGACCTGCCGTGTCATAAATCACTCCAACTTTGCCCTGCAAATGAGCCCGCACTCCATGCAGGTAAGTTGAACATCAACATTTATTTCCAAGGAAAGCAAGCATTTTAGTCCATGAAATTCCCCATGCTTTGCCTGACGCGTTTCCGAGAACATTTCTCCTTTTTCAAAGGCGCATGGAAAGACTGCATTTAAAATCCACAGTTGCTGCCTCCTACTCTGATGATTTAATTGGTTTCTGGTGTGCCTCAGCCTTCGATGTGCTCCTTTCAACCAGGCACTGTGGGACATGTAGTTTGTTTCTCAATTTTTTCTCGAGTGGGTTTGCATTGTGTTTAGCAGTTTTTAAAAGGGACACATAGACTGAGAGTCTTGCTTTTCTTTAATTTATAATACCTGCAATGTCGTTTCTTTTCCTGGCATAATTCCAAGTCACGATCCCTTTCTATATTTAGGGCGGTGCGTCGACTCCACGGCTGGACCTGCCGTGTCATAAATCACTCCAACTTTGCCCTGCAAATGAGCCCGCACTCCACGCAGGTAAGTTGAACATCAACATTTATTTCCAAGGAAAGCAAGCATTTTAGTCCATGAAATTCCCCATGCTTTGCCTGACGCGTTTCCGAGAACATTTCTCCTTTTTCAAAGGCGCATGGAAAGACTGCATTTAAAATCCACAGTTGCTGCCTCCTACTCTGATGATTTAATTGGTTTCTGGTGTGCCTCAGCCTTCGATGTGCTCCTTTCAACCAGGCACTGTGGGACTTGTAGTTTGTTTCTCAATTTTTTCTCGAGTGGGTTTGCATTGTGTTTAGCAGTTTTTAAAAGGGACACATAGACTGAAAGTCTTGCTTTTCTTTAATTTATAATACCTGCAATGTCGTTTCTTTTCCTGGCATAATTCCAAGTCACGATCCCTTTCTATATTTAGGGCGGTGCGTCGACTCCACGGCTGGACCTGCCGTGTCATAAATCACTCCAACTTTGCCCTGCAAATGAGCCCGCACTCCACGCAGGTAAGTTGAACATCAACATTTATTTCCAAGGAAAGCAAGCATTTTAGTCCATGAAATTCCCCATGCTTTGCCTGACGCGTTTCCGAGAACATTTCTCCTTTTTCAAAGGCGCATGGAAAGACTGCATTTAAAATCCACAGTTGCTGCCTCCTACTCTGATGATTTAATTGGTTTCTGGTGTGCCTCAGCCTTCGATGTGCTCCTTTCAACCAGGCACTGTGGGACTTGTAGTTTGTTTCTCAATTTTTTCTCAAGTGGGTTTGCATTGTGTTTAGCAGTTTTTAAAAGGGACACATAGACTGAAAGTCTTGCTTTTCTTTAATTTATAATACCTGCAATGTCGTTTATTTTCCTGGCATAATTCCAAGTCACGATCCCTTTCTATATTTAGGGCGGTGCGTCGACTCCACGGCTGGACCTGCCGTGTCATAAATCACTCCAACTTTGCCCTGCAAATGAGCCCGCACTCCACGCAGGTAAGTTGAACATCAACATTTATTTCCAAGGAAAGCAAGCATTTTAGTCCATGAAATTCCCCATGCTTTGCCTGACGCGTTTCCGAGAACATTTCTCCTTTTTCAAAGGCGCATGGAAAGACTGCATTTAAAATCCACAGTTGCTGCCTCCTACTCTGATGATTTAATTGGTTTCTGGTGTGCCTCAGCCTTCGATGTGCTCCTTTCAACCAGGCACTGTGGGACTTGTAGTTTGTTTCTCAATTTTTTCTCGAGTGGGTTTGCATTGTGTTTAGCAGTTTTTAAAAGGGACACATAGACTGAAAGTCTTGCTTTTCTTTAATTTATAATACCTGCAATGTCGTTTCTTTTCCTGGCATAATTCCAAGTCACGATCCCTTTCTATATTTAGGGCAGTGTGTGGACTCCATGGCTGGACCTGCCGTGTCATAAATCACTCCAACTTTGCCCTGCAAATTAGCCCGCACTCCACGCAGGTAAGTTGAACATCAACATTTATTTCCAAGGAAAGCAAGCATTTTAGTCCATGAAATTCCCCATGCTTTGCCTGACGCGTTTCCGAGAACATTTCTCCTTTTTCAAAGGCGCATGGAAAGACTGCATTTAAAATCCACAGTTGCTGCCTCCTACTCTGATGATTTAATTGGTTTCTGGTGTGCCTCAGCCTTCGATGTACTCCTTTCAACCAGGCACTGTGGGACTTGTAGTTTGTTTCTCAATTTTTTCTCGAGTTGGTTTGCATTGTGTTTAGCAGTTTTTAAAAGGGACACATAGACTGAAAGTCTTGCTTTTCTTTAATTTATAATACCTGCAATGTCGTTTCTTTTCCTGGCATAATTCCAAGTCACGATCCCTTTCTATATTTAGGGCGGTGCGTCGACTCCACGGCTGGACCTGCCGTGTCATAAATCACTCCAACTTTGCCCTGCAAATGAGCCCGCACTCCACGCAGGTAAGTTGAACATCAACATTTATTTCCAAGGAAAGCAAGCATTTTAGTCCATGAAATTCCCCATGCTTTGCCTGACGCGTTTCCGAGAACATTTCTCCTTTTTCAAAGGCGCATGGAAAGACTGCATTTAAAATCCACAGTTGCTGCCTCCTACTCTGATGATTTAATTGGTTTCTGGTGTGCCTCAGCCTTCGATGTGCTCCTTTCAACCAGGCACTGTGGGACTTGTAGTTTGTTTCTCATTTTTTTCTCGAGTGGGTTTGCATTGTGTTTAGCAGTTTTTAAAAGGGACACATAGACTGAAAGTCTTGCTTTTCTTTAATTTATAATACCTGCAATGTCGTTTCTTTTCCTGGCATAATTCCAAGTCACGATCCCTTTCTATATTTAGGGCGGTGCGTCGACTCCACGGCTGGACCTGCCGTGTCATAAATCACTCCAACTTTGCCCTGCAAATGAGCCCGCACTCCACGCAGGTAAGTTGAACATCAACATTTATTTCCAAGGAAAGCAAGCATTTTAGTCCATGAAATTCCCCATGCTTTGCCTGACGCGTTTCCGAGAACATTTCTCCTTTTTCAAAGGCGCATGGAAAGACTGCATTTAAAATCCACAGTTGCTGCCTCCTACTCTGATGATTTAATTGGTTTCTGGTGTGCCTCAGCCTTCGATGTGCTCCTTTCAACCAGGCACTGTGGGACTTGTAGTTTGTTTCTCAATTTTTTCTCGAGTGGGTTTGCATTGTGTTTAGCAGTTTTTAAAAGGGACACACAGACTGAAAGTCTTGCTTTTCTTTAATTTATAACACCTGCAATGTCGTTTCTTCTCCTGGCATAATTCCAAGTCACGATCCCTTTCTATATTTAGGGCGGTGCGTCGACTCCACGGCTGGACCTGCCGTGTCATAAATCACTCCAACTTTGCGCTGCAAATGAGCCCGCACTCCACGCAGGTAAGTTGAACATCAACATTTATTTCCAAGGAAAGCAAGCATTTTAGTCCATGAAATTCCCCATGCGTTGCCTGACGCGTTTCCGAGAACATTTCTCCTTTTTCAAAGGCGCATGGAAAGACTGCATTTAAAATCCACAGTTGCTGCTTCCTACTCTGATGATTTAATTGGTTTCTGGTGTGCCTCAGCCTTCGATGTGCTCCTTTCAACCAGGCACTGTGGGACTTGTAGTTTGTTTCTCAATTTTTTCTCGAGTTGGTTTGCATTGTGTTTAGCAGTTTTTAAAAGGGACACATAGACTGAAAGTCTTGCTTTTCTTTAATTTATAATACCTGCAATGTCGTTTCTTTTCCTGGCATAATTCCAAGTCACGATCCCTTTCTATATTTAGGGCGGTGCGTCGACTCCACGGCTGGACCTGCTGTGTCATAAATCACTCCAACTTTGCCCTGCAAATGAGCCCGCACTCCACGCAGGTAAGTTGAACATCAACATTTATTTCCAAGGAAAGCAAGCATTTTAGTCCATGAAATTCCCCATGCTTTGCCTGACGCGTTTCCGAGAACATTTCTCCTTTTTCAAAGGCGCATGGAAAGTCTGCATTTAAAATCCACAGTTGCTGCCTCCTACTCTGATGATTTAATTGGTTTCTGGTGTGCCTCAGCCTTCGATGTGCTCCTTTCAACCAGGCACTGTGGGACTTGTAGTTTGTTTCTCAATTTTTTCTCGAGTGGGTTTGCATTGTGTTTAGCAGTTTTTAAAAGGGACACACAGACTGAAAGTCTTGCTTTTCTTTAATTTATAACACCTGCAATGTCGTTTCTTCTCCTGGCATAATTCCAAGTCACGATCCCTTTCTATATTTAGGGCGGTGCGTCGACTCCACGGCTGGACCTGCCGTGTCATAAATCACTCCAACTTTGCGCTGCAAATGAGCCCGCACTCCACGCAGGTAAGTTGAACATCAACATTTATTTCCAAGGAAAGCAAGCATTTTAGTCCATGAAATTCCCCATGCTTTGCCTGACGCGTTTCCGAGAACATTTCTCCTTTTTCAAAGGCGCATGGAAAGACTGCATTTAAAATCCACAGTTGCTGCCTCCTACTCTGATGATTTAATTGGTTTCTGGTGTGCCTCAGCCTTCGATGTGCTCCTTTCAACCAGGCACTGTGGGACTTGTAGTTTGTTTCTCAATTTTTTCTCGAGTGGGTTTGCATTGTGTTTAGCAGTTTTTAAAAGGGACACAAGACTGAAAGTCTTGCTTTTCTTTAATTTATAATACCTGCAATGTCGTTTCTTTTCCTGGCATAATTCCAAGTCACGATCCCTTTCTATATTTAGGGCGGTGCGTCGACTCCACGGCTGGACCTGCCGTGTCATAAATCACTCCAACTTTGCCCTGCAAATGAGCCTGCACTCCACGCAGGTAAGTTGAACATCAACATTTATTTCCAAGGAAAGCAAGCATTTTAGTCCATGAAATTCCCCATGCTTTGCCTGACGCGTTTCCGAGAACATTTCTCTTTTTTCAAAGGCGCATGGAAAGACTGCATTTAAAATCCACAGTTGCTGCCTCCTACTCTGATGATTTAATTGGTTTCTGGTGTCCCTCAGCCTTCGATGTGCTCCTTTCAACCAGGCACTGTGGGACTTGTAGTTTGTTTCTCAATTTTTTCTCGAGTGGGTTTGCATTGTGTTTAGCAGTTTTTAAAAGGGACACATAGACTGAAAGTCTTGCTTTTCTTTAATTTATAATACCTGCAATGTCGTTTCTTTTCCTGGCATAATTCCAAGTCACGATCCCTTTCTATATTTAGGGCGGTGCGTCGACTCCATGGCTGGACCTGCCGTGTCATAAATCACTCCAACTTTGCCCTGCAAATGAGCCCGCACTCCACGCAAGTAAGTTGAACATCAACATTTATTTCCAAGGAAAGCAAGCATTTTAGTCCATGAAATTCCCCATGCTTTGCCTGACGCGTTTCCGAGAACATTTCTCCTTTTTCAAAGGCGCATGTAAAGACTGCATTTAAAATCCACAGTTGCTGCCTCCTACTCTGATGATTTAATTGGTTTCTGGTGTGCCTCAGCCTTCGATGTGCTCCTTTCAACCAGGCACTGTGGGACTTGTAGCTTGTTTCTCAATTTTTTCTCGAGTGGGTTTGCATTGTGTTTAGTAGTTTTTAAAAGGGACACATAGACTGAAAGTCTTGCTTTTCTTTAATTTATAATACCTGCAATGTCGTTTCTTTTCCTGGCATAATTCCAAGTCACGATCCCTTTCTATATTTAGGGCGGTGCGTCGACTCCACGGCTGGACCTGCCGTGTCATAAATCACTCCAACTTTGCCCTGCAAATGAGCCCGCACTCCACGCAGGTAAGTTGAACATCAACATTTATTTCCAAGGAAAGCAAGCATTTTAGTCCATGAAATTCCCCATGCTTTGCCTGACGCGTTTCCGAGAACATTTCTCCTTTTTCAAAGGCGCATGGAAAGACTGCATTTAAAATCCACAGTTGCTGCCTCCTACTCTGATGATTTAATTGGTTTCTGGTGTGCCTCAGCCTTCGATGTGCTCCTTTCAACCAGGCACTGTGGGACTTGTAGTTTGTTTCTCAATTTTTTCTCAAGTGGGTTTGCATTGTGTTTAGCAGTTTTTAAAAGGGACACATAGACTGAAAGTCTTGCTTTTCTTTAATTTATAATACCTGCAATGTCGTTTCTTTTCCTGGCATAATTCCAAGTCACGATCCCTTTCTATATTTAGGGCGGTGCGTCGACTCCACGGCTGGACCTGCCGTGTCATAAATCACTCCAACTTTGCCCTGCAAATGAGCCCGCACTCCACGCAGGTAAGTTGAACATCAACATTTATTTCCAAGGAAAGCAAGCATTTTAGTCCATGAAATTCCCCATGCTTTGCCTGACGCGTTTCCGAGAACATTTCTCCTTTTTCAAAGGCGCATGGAAAGACTGCATTTAAAATCCACAGTTGCTGCCTCCTACTCTGATGATTTAATTGGTTTCTGGTGTGCCTCAGCCTTCGATGTGCTCCTTTCAACCAGGCACTGTGGGACTTGTAGTTTGTTTCTCAATTTTTTCTCGAGTGGGTTTGCATTGTGTTTAGCAGTTTTTAAAAGGGACACATAGACTGAAAGTCTTGCTTTTCTTTAATTTATAATACCTGCAATGTCGTTTCTTTTCCTGGCATAATTCCAAGTCACGATCCCTTTCTATATTTAGGGCGGTGCGTCGACTCCACGGCTGGACCTGCCGTGTCATAAATCACTCCAACTTTGCCCTGCAAATGAGCCCGCACTCCACGCAGGTAAGTTGAACATCAACATTTATTTCCAAGGAAAGCAAGCATTTTAGTCCATGAAATTCCCCATGCTTTGCCTGACGCGTTTCCGAGAACATTTCTCCTTTTTCAAAGGCGCATGGAAAGACTGCATTTAAAATCCACAGTTGCTGCCTCCTACTCTGATGATTTAATTGGTTTCTGGTGTGCCTCAGCCTTCGATGTGCTCCTTTCAACCAGGCACTGTGGGACTTGTAGTTTGTTTCTCAATTTTTTCTCAAGTGGGTTTGCATTGTGTTTAGCAGTTTTTAAAAGGGACACATAGACTGAAAGTCTTGCTTTTCTTTAATTTATAATACCTGCAATGTCGTTTCTTTTCCTGGCATAATTCCAAGTCACGATCCCTTTCTATATTTAGGGCGGTGCGTCGACTCCACGGCTGGACCTGCCGTGTCATAAATCACTCCAACTTTGCCCTGCAAATGAGCCCGCACTCCACGCAGGTAAGTTGAACATCAACATTTATTTCCAAGGAAAGCAAGCATTTTAGTCCATGAAATTCCCCATGCTTTGCCTGACGCGTTTCCAAGAACATTTCTCCTTTTTCAAAGGCGCATGGAAAGACTGCATTTAAAATCCACAGTTGCTGCCTCCTACTCTGATGATTTAATTGGTTTCTGGTGTGCCTCAGCCTTCGATGTGCTCCTTTCAACCAGGCACTGTGGGACTTGTAGTTTGTTTCTCAATTTTTTCTCGAGTGGGTTTGCATTGTGTTTAGCAGTTTTTAAAAGGGACACATAGACTGAAAGTCTTGCTTTTCTTTAATTTATAATACCTGCAATGTCGTTTCTTTTCCTGGCATAATTCCAAGTCACGATCCCTATCTATATTTAGGGCGGTGTGTGGACTCCACGGCTGGACCTGCCGTGTCATAAATCACTCCAACTTTGCCCTGCAAATGAGCCCGCACTCCACGCAGGTAAGTTGAACATCAACATTTATTTCCAAGGAAAGCGAGCATTTTAGTCCATGAAATTCCCCATGCTTTGCCTGACGCGTTTCCGAGAACATTTCTCCTTTTTCAAAGGCGCATGGAAAGACTGCATTTAAAATCCACAGTTGCTGCCTCCTACTCTGATGATTTAATTGGTTTCTGGTGTGCCTCAGCCTTCGATGTGCTCCTTTCAACCAGGCACTGTGGGACTTGTAGTTTGTTTCTCAATTTTTTCTCGAGTGGGTTTGCATTGTGTTTAGCAGTTTTTAAAAGGGACACATAGACTGAAAGTCTTGCTTTTCTTTAATTTATAATACCTGCAATGTCGTTTCTTTTCCTGGCATAATTCCAAGTCACGATCCCTTTCTATATTTAGGGCGGTGCGTCGACTCCACGGCTGGACCTGCCGTGTCATAAATCACTCCAACTTTGCCCTGCAAATGAGCCCGCACTCCACGCAGGTAAGTTGAACATCAACATTTATTTCCAAGGAAAGCAAGCATTTTAGTCCATGAAATTCCCCATGCTTTGCCTGACGCGTTTCCGAGAACATTTCTCCTTTTTCAAAGGCGCATGGAAAGACTGCATTTAAAATCCACAGTTGCTGCCTCCTACTCTGATGATTTAATTGGTTTCTGGTGTGCCTCAGCCTTCGATGTCATGAGATGTCATCAGTGATGTCATGAGTGATGTCACTGACCATGTCGTGAGTGATGTAATATGTGACGTCATCAGCAGTGCATTGAGGGCGCGCGAGTTATAGTTAGCTGAACCAACTATAACGGGGGAATTTCAATGGTTTTGTACAAGTGAAAAGTCCAGCTAACTATAACACCCCTTTAACCTATGGTTTTTTCAGTGAATTTCTGAGGTTTTTTAAATGCTAATTCCTAACTATAACGTGCCTGAAACCTATGTTTTTTTCTGTGAATTTCAAAGGTTTTTTAAATGCTAATTTCTAACTATGTCTACAGAGATAGGACATGTGAAGAAAGAAGAAAAAATGCACAGAAAGAAAAAAAAGAAGTGCAGAAAGAAGCAACAGAAGTCCTCAAAGACAAAGAAAAGTGCAGGAAGAAGGATAACGTGCAGAAAGAACAAAAAGAAGAGCAGAAAGAATCCTTGTTGCAAAATCATCCTGTACCCTCAACCTTTTCAGACGGATACTGGTGGTAACTGAGTTTGACT
The DNA here is from genome assembly GCF_964204655.1 of Triturus cristatus. Classification (NCBI taxonomy): domain Eukaryota; kingdom Metazoa; phylum Chordata; class Amphibia; order Caudata; family Salamandridae; genus Triturus; species Triturus cristatus. The sequence continues at coordinate 377,423,742 of NC_140588.1, forward strand.
AACCAGTCCTAGAGCCAGTGCTATGTTAAAAGACACTTAGAATACAGTGAAAACACCTACATACACTAGGGAACATTATGCGTTGGGGTCCCCCTGTGATAAGCATGGCCTCCTCTGTAAGCCCCTAGTATATAATAGGGCAGGGGGATTAAAACTACCATTTAAAACAGGCCACAGGGCGTTTTTGCACCCGTTAACTCAGGCCCCGTCCCCTCCCTTCACCACTGTGTAAACACGCCCTGTGTCCGTTTTTAGTTGGGAGATTAAGTTCATTTGAATCCTGAGGGTCCCTAGGGTCCAACTAGCCCACTAGGTACCTCCAGTAAGTGCCACAGAGCTGCGTTGCAGAGAGGTGTGAAAAGTGGCACAGCCTGGACCACCTCTCTGCAATGCAGCTCAGTGGCGCTTACTGGAAGCACTTGGTGGGCTAGTTAGCCCCCAGGGCCCCTCAGTATTGAAGGGAAATTATATCCCCAATTTAAAACGTGCCATAGTGCGTGTTTGCACACGTCACCTCAGACCCCGTCCCCTCCCTTCACCACTGTGTAAACGCGCCCTGTGGCTGTTCTAAGTTGAGAGATTAAGTCCCCTTGAATCCTAAGGGTCCCTAGGGTCAAACTAGACCACTAGGTACCTCCAGTAAGCGCCACAGAGCTGCGTTGCAGAGAGGTGTAAAAAGGGGCATGGCCTCAGAACACCTGTCTGCAGCGCAGCTCCCTGGCGCATACTGGAGATGCCTGTTGGGCTAGTTGGCCCTCAGGGACCCTCAGTATTGAAGAGGAATTAATTCCCCAACTTACAACTCGCCAGGGGGCGCGTTTGCAGAGTGCTGCAAGGAGGGGGCGTGGCCTCCGGCACGATGCCAGTCTTTTATTTATTTCAATTTTTTAAGAAGGGGGGCTGTGTGGTTCCCCTTCTTATTCTAATTTATTGGCCCTGATGACCCCATCCCCCAGGGCCTGTCTCCTAATTATATTTTTTTACCCCAATCCCCAGGGCCGGCCACTGTTTTTTATTATTTAAAAAAAATATATATTTATAGACACACCTAGGACATGCTGGACAAACCGTACGTACCTATCACCATGACGATTTGAGTGATATTCATTAAAAGGCGACTATGCATACAATGAATCCACGTGGAATGTATTTACACCACTAGTGAAGCTCTGACATGTCTGATGCCCTACCGTGCCTAATCCCGGTAGACACCCTTTTCGTTTATTTATACAAACATGGGTAGCTATTGACGGGCACATTTAATACACATGCACACCAAGCCATTCAAAGGGGATTCGACAAAAATTCGACCAAAACTATGTAAGAAACCCCCCTCACGGTTAATAAAACACACATCCACTGCCGGATGTGTAATACTTTTTATTTTACTCTCGGGAAAGGGGACGAACATCATTTGAGAGTCACAGCGCGCTCCTGGCAGAGCCCAATGCTGTGTTACACCCACCATTGCCTGCCAAGTGCCACACACCTCTGTGTTGTATTCCACCAGCTAGTGCATATGCTATGACACTCTCTAGCCCATGTGCACTGTAACACCACCCCGTGAATATGTCATGCCACACTTGTCTTCGCACGGGTTATATTGCCCCATCTAACGTGCCTTCCTCGATGCCTATGTTATAACGCACAGTGCTATGCCATACATATTACAATCTGTGATCCATATCTGTGTCACAGTGCATATGCAACGTTACACTCCCCAGCACATATTTTATATTACAACTTTAGAGACTAGTTAGGTTACACAACACTGCCCTGTGCATATTACACTCCAAGGCGCACATCGCATGGCACGCGCTAGTGCCTGTGCTATCTCGTGCTCTCCAATGAATCTCTCATTGTGCACAATGTATTGCATATTATATTTCACGCCCGGTTCATCTTATATCACACTTTTTGGTGCATAGTTTATACCATACACTATATCTAGTTTTCATTTTCAATTGTGCTCCCAGGACCTTGTTCTATATAACACCGTGTTCACCTACCCTTTTCACGGGCATTACATTTTGCGATAGGGGGTGGAGGGTCAGGGGGTGTTTCTGCCAAGTGAGCCCGGAGTCACAGTCACAAACGTCCTCTTCTTCCTGAATAAAAGTGAGATTATGCTGCATACTTGTTCATATTTTAAGTAGTTCGCACAGACACACGTTTTAAAAACAATAAAGTTCCTAATACCCGCCTTCTCTGAACAGTTAGCTTGCTGCCCCATCCCCCTCCTCCATATCCTCTGTTATGTGAATCCATGGACTAGCCTCCACCCTCCTGCCATGCATGGTCTGATGTGCTGCCACTGCCCTCAATTTAGTATGATGTACCAGTCCCCTCCTCCTGCCCTCCATTGCCCAATTCTATGCCCCATCATTGACCTCCTGCTTAAACTCTGTGCTTAGCTTGCTGCCCCTATTCTCCTTCCCCCTGCCCTCCGATGTCTTTGTGCATGCCCCTGCTCCATCCTTTTTGCCCACCATGTTCCATGGACCTGCCACTCCTATCTACTCTGAGTGTTCTGTTGAGCTGCCACTCCCCTCCCACCTGCCTAGCATTGTCAGATGACTGTAACCTGTCCCTGCCACCTCCACCCTGCCTGTCCACATGCCATGCCCCTATCCTCTTCCTCCTGTCCTACATGGTCCATTGTACTGCCACACCCTTCTGCCCTCCCTGGTCTGTTGTGCTGCAACTGCTCCTCCTGCCTGTCCCGTGCGGTCTGTTGTGAGGCCCCTTCCCCTGAACTTTCTTGTCTGTGCACAGGTCCTGACCCTCCCTTCTATCCTCCATCATCCTTTGTGCATGCCCCTGCACCCTCCTTCTTGCCCATCATAGCCATTGTGCTGCCACTAACCCTCCCACTTGCCATGCATGGTCTTCTGTGCGGCCATGGCCCCTCCCACCTTCCCTGTGTGGTCAGTTAGCTGCCCCTGACCCCCTCCCACCTTCCCTCCATGGTCTGTGTGTATGCCATCACAGTCTCACTGTTGCTCTTCATGGTGTGTCTTGCTTCTAGTGCCCATCCTGCCTGACCTCCATGGCTATCTTGCTGCCCTGCCCCCTTGCCCCCAGCCCTCTGTTTACATGTGCAGACCCCTACTCTCTCCCTCCTGGCTTGTCTGTTCCATTGTAATGCCCCTGATCCGTCCCTCCTGCCCTTTATGGTCTGTTATGCTGCAGCTTTCTCTCCTGTCTGTCCATTATGGTCAGCTAGCTACCATTGCCTCTTGCCCCTCTGTTCTCTGTTGTCCATGTGCATGGTCCTGTCCCCTCCCTCTTGCTTTCTATGGATTGTTGTGCTGCACTCCCGTCCCGCATGCCCTGTGTGGTGTATTGTGCTGCTGCAAACCCTGATGCCTGCCCTGCAGGGTCAGTTTGGTGCACCTCTCCATGTCCCTCCTGTCCTCTGTTACCCCATTTCCTTCCATGATCCAATGTACCATACTTGCGAACATTTTGAACTTGGTAAGAGGGAGATTTTGAAAAAAAACTGGCGTATTGATTTTCCCCTTTGAGTTACATTGAAAAAGAGGAGATTGTAGACAGGAGACAGATCAAATAAAGCCCATTTGAGCTTAAAAACATTGGACGTTTCCTGGCTGAATCGGGTCTGTTGGCATGTATGGTTGTACTACCATTGCCTCTTCCTTCTGCCCACAATGGTCTATTACATTGCCACAGCCTCTCTTGCAAGTCCTGTATTGTTGGTTTGTTGCCCCTGCCCCCCTTTCCACTGCCCTCCATAGTCTGTTGTGCTGCCACGGTCCTTCCTGCCTGCTCAGTGTGGTTAAATTGTTGCCTTTGCACCCTCCTACCTGCCTTCAATTTTCAGAGTCCGTGCCCCTGGCCTCTGCCTCTCAACAGTATCCTAATGAACAACTAGATTGCTAACATTCTATATTTATTACAAAAGTGTGGAACGCCTGACGTCATCTTGATGTAATCAAAACTGTAATACCTAGAGCATTTCCTTTAGAAATTACATATATGAGAGGGTCTTATTGGCATCAAAATTATGGTTAGTGCTCTAAAAGACTAAAATAAGGACATATTTTCTGAGTTTTCAAATAGCGACAAAGCAATTTTAAATTATTTGTTATCTTTATGTTTTTTTTATCCAGTTGACCACTTGATTAAATGTTGCACTTAGGGGAGAGGATGTGGTGTTACTTCCAGAACTGTAGACTTTGCAACTGGGGAACCAGGTTGAAGTTTCTGCTTCAGCTCGACATTCTGTGATTCTGGTCAAATCACTTAGTCTCCCCATGTCTACAACCAAAATGAATTTGTTCTTGTGTGATGTAACCAATGCTCATGTAAAGCACTCCAATACCTGACAAGTCTGCACTATATAACACTGCAAAAACACAAAATAATAAGTGTTTTGCACACTTCTGTCATTGGGCTATATTTGGGCTACATCTGGGTGATTTTGGGCTACATTTGGGCTCTTTTGTCTCCGGTGGCCATCTTGGGAGATTTATTTGTAATGAAGTTTCCTAATTTCCTCATGTACTGCAGTCTCCTCAGTAGGAAATACTTTCAGTTTTTTACTTTGATTCCACCAAGAAGGCATTCAGATGTGTCACACATTTGCCATAAATTCAGAATGTTAGCACTCTTTTTGCTCTTTAGATCACTGTAGTAAAGCTACTGCTCACCAGGGAAAACTGCTGCTGGTATTGAAAGTGCATGTTTCAGTCTGCATGTCAGAATTTTTTAATGAAATAGAAGAGGATTTGATAAGTCACTCAAAATGTGCCCTAATTTTTCTTTCTGCAGCACTAATCATACTTTTTATGGAAAAATGAACCCCCTCATTTTGTTCCTTTTTAAATTAAATGTTTTAAGAGTTACCACTTTAATCCAAGCAAGATGGCTTCAGGTGTGCCATATGTTTATCTTAAGTAGGACTGTTAGCACTCTAGTAGTTCTTTGGAACACTCTGGGAAGCTGCAGTAGAACACAAAGGAATCAACTGACAGTCTCTGCCCTTGTTGGATGTACATGTTTTACTGAGAATGTCAGACTTCATTATCACATGACTGAGAAAGATAATGTGAATTTACAGAAAATAAGCTCTCAGTTTAGCTTATAGATCACCTTCCAAACCTCTGTGGTAAAAGCATGAGAAAATATTTTTCTCTCAATCATGATATCCCAGCAGAAGGCTTTTTCACATGGTGAAATCACCTTAGAACATACCACAATTCCTAAAATGAGTATGGTACCATCAACAAATGATTTATAATGTAACTAAAGTCTTAAAACCTTCTATTAACTGCAATGCTTTTTAATGAGGTGCTATCATGTATATTGGGCCCAAGATGGCTGCCAACACTTCTTGGATGAAGTGCTGACAGCCAATCAGATCTCAGGATGAGATGTATGGTTAGGCTCCGCCCACATATATATATGCACACAAGTTGGTCGCACACTGCTCGTCACACCAGCAAGTTGCCCCAAAGGACTGTGGTGAATGTAGTGGCGACGGCGGGTACGCCTATGCCACGATGTGTAAAAAGAAAAAAGTATGTGTTGCATTTAGCCATCCCTGGACACGTGTTTCGAGGTAGTTGCCTCTCGTCAGCAGGGAGCAGGACAATGTAAAGGGGTGCCGAGTGGACTGCCAAAATGTAATTAAAACAGGTCAAATACCTCTCATGGCGCGCAGGTGCAGAACCAGGGCTCGTCAGCCCGATAGCTCACGGGAGCCGTAATAATTTGAACACAAGTTGGTCGCACACTGCTCGTCACACCAGCAAGTTGCCCCAAAGGACTGTGGTGAATGTAGTGGCGACTGCAGGTACGCCTATGCCACGATGTGTAAAAAGAAAAAAGTATGTGTTGCATTTAGCCATCCCTGGACACGTGTTTCGAGGTAGTTGCCTCTCGTCAGCAGGGAGCAGGACAATGTAAAGGGGTGCCGAGTGGACTGCCAAAATGTAATTAAAACAGGTAAAATACCTCTCATGGCGCGCAGGTGCAGAACCAGGGCTTGTCAGCCCGATAGCTCACGGGAGCCGTAATAATTTGAACACAAGTTGGTTGCACACTGCTCGTCACACCAGCAAGTTGCCCCAAAGGACTGTGGTGAATGTAGTGGTGACGGCGGGTATGCCTATGCCACGATGTGTAAAAAGAAAAAAGTATGTGTTGCATTTAGCCATCCCTGGACACGTGTTTCGAGGTAGTTGCCTCTCGTCAGCAGGGAGCAGGACAATGTAAAGGGGTGCCGAGTGGACTGCCAAAATGTAATTAAAACAGGTCAAATACCTCTCATGGCGCGCAGGTGCAGAACCAGGGCTCGTCAGCCCGATAGCTCACGGGAGCCGTAATAATTTGAACACAAGTTGGTCGCACACTGCTCGTCACACCAGCAAGTTGCCCCAAAGGACTGTGGTGAATGTAGTGGCGACGGCGGGTAGGCCTATGCCACGATGTGTAAAAAGAAAAAAGTATGTGTTGCATTTAGCCATCCCTGGACACGTGTTTCGAGGTAGTTGCCTCTCGTCAGCAGGGAGCAGGACAATGTAAAGGGGTGCCGAGTGGACTGCCAAAATGTAATTAAAACAGGTCAAATACCTCTCACGGCGCGCAGGTGCAGAATCAGGGCTCGTCAGCCCGATAACTCACGGGAGCCGTAATAATTTGAACACAAGTTGGTCGCACACTGCTCGTCACACCAGCAAGTTGCCCCAAAGGACTGTGGTGAATGCAGTGGCGACGGCGGGTACGCCTATGCCACGATGTGTAAAAAGAAAAAAGTATGTGTTGCATTTAGCCATCCCTGGACACGTGTTTCGAGGTAGTTGCCTCTCGTCAGCAGGGAGCAGGACAATGTAAAGGGGTGCCGAGTGGACTGCCAAAATGTAATTAAAACAGGTCAAATACCTCTCATGGCGCGCAGGTGCAGAACCAGGGCTTGTCAGCCCGATAGCTCACGGGAGCCGTAATAATTTGAACACAAGTTGGTCGCACACTGCTCGTCACACCAGCAAGTTGCCCCAAAGGACTGTGGTGAATGTAGTGGCGACGGCGGGTACGCCTATGCCGCGATGTGTAAAAAGAAAAAAGTATGTGTTGCATTTAGCCATCCCTGGACACGTGTTTCGAGGTAGTTGCCTCTCGTCAGAAGGGAGCAGGACAATGTAAAGGGGTGCCGAGTGGACTGCCAAAATGTAATTAAAACAGGTCAAATACCTCTCATGGCGCGCAGGTGCAGAACCAGGGCTCGTCAGCCCGATAGCTCACGGGAGCCGTAATAATTTGAACACAAGTTGGTCGCACACTGCTCGTCACACCAGCAAGTTGCCCCAAAGGAGTGTGGTGAATGTAGTGGCGACGGCGGGTACGCCTATGCCATGATGTGTAAAAAGAAAAAAGTATGTGTTGCATTTAGCCATCCCTGGACACGTGTTTCGAGGGAGTTGCCTCTCGTCAGCAGGGAGCAGGACAATGTAAAGGGGTGCCGAGTGGACTGCCAAAATGTAATTAAAACAGGTCAAATACCTCTCATGGCACGCAGGTGCAGAACCAGGGCTCGTCAGCCCGATAGCTCACGGGAGCCGTAATAATTTGAACACAAGTTGGTCGCACACTGCTCGTCACACCAGCAAGTTGCCCCAAAGGACTGTGGTGAATGTAGTGGCGACGGCGGGTACGCCTATGCCACGATGTGTAAAAAGAAAAAAGTATGTGTTGCATTTAGCCATCCCTGGACACGTGTTTCGAGGTAGTTGCCTCTCGTCAGCAGGGAGCAGGACAATGTAAAGGGGTGCCGAGTGGACTGCCAAAATGTAATTAAAACAGGTCAAATACCTCTCATGGCGCGCAGGTGCAGAACCAGGGCTCGTCAGCCCGATAGCTCACGGGAGTCGTAATAATTTGAACACAAGTTGGTCGCACACTGCTCGTCACACCAGCAAGTTGCCCCAAAGGACTGTGGTGAATGTAGTGGCGACGGCGGGTACGCCTATGCCACGATGTGTAAAAAGAAAAAAGTATGTGTTGCATTTTGTTTTATCTCTACTGAAGAAGGATGAAATCCAGAAACACATGTGTCTAGAGATTAACAGCACTAACCTGCACCAACATTGGTGAGACACTGCAAAATTTCAAGTAAGCATTTAAATTGAACTGCATGTACCAGGATTCAAAGGGGCGAACTGTGCTGGGAGGTAGCAGTGTGCTCCCATTCCCCTTCTGTTTCACATATATATAGGCGTTTAAATGCTATTTTCTCAGGAAATACTGAACAGATTTACACCAGACCTGCAAAAGGCACTTCCTTGACCTTATGGCTACCTCTCTGCCAAATTTCAAGTAATTCTCTTCAGCCATTCGGGCTGTAGCTGTGTCTAAAGGTCCTATGGAAAAATGCATGGGGAAAACGCGTTTTGGGACCCCCCTTTTTTCTCAGCCCCTGCTTGACGAATCACCCCGAGACTTTCAGGGTAGGAGCTGAACGGAGTGCCCCATTAGTTTTGAAAATTTCGCGAGGATTCGTCAACCGGCGCCAAAGTTATTCAAAATAGAATTTTGAGATTTCCTATGGAAACTAGGTTGTAACTATAACTATCTACAGGCGACCGCCAGTAGATAATATATATACCGTGCGCAGGGTGTGCGCACGGTGAAAAACCAAAAAAAAAAATAAAAAATAAATACATAACATAGCATTTAAAAAACGGTACAAATTCATTGAAAAAACCATAGGTTTCACACACGTTATAGTTAGGAATTAGCATTTAAAAAACCTTGCAAATTCACTTAAAAAACCATAGGTTTCACACATGTTATAGTTAGCTGTACATTTCACTCATAAAAAACCAATGAAATTCCACGTTATAGTTAGATCAGGTAACTATAACTTGCGCGACCGCAATCCACAATGTGTCATTTCAGATGTCATCATTGATGTGAAGAGTGATGTCACTGACCATGTCATGAGTGATGTAATATGTGACGTCATCAGCAGTTTATTGTGGGCGCGCAAGTTATAGTTACCTGATCTAACTATAACGTGGAATTTCATTGGTTTTTTACGAGTGAAATGTACAGCTAATTATAACATGTGTGAAACCTATGGTTTTTTAAGTGAATTATATATATATATATATATATATATATATATATATATATATATATATATGCATTTATTTATAGCAACTTGAATGTATGTAGGACTCGCTCTAGTTGTTATTGAATTAGCAAAATAAAAATGTTGAGAGCGCGCTATTTGAATTCTTTACTGGTTGGTTATTAGCAAGCTGGTAGTGTTGGGAGGAGAAAAAAGAATGATGCAGCCAAACTAGCTCAACTGAAATGTTTCTTTGTTGAATGAAAGCGCTGCAGAAATTGAGGTGAGTATTGTGCCTTTGACTCTGCTGGTTGTCAATTAAAACATAAGCAACACTGTTTAATAGGTAATGTCTGTAACTGGAAACGGGCCGGAGAAAGTTCCCATAGACGATGAAATTCTCTCAGCCCACTTGAAAATACCTGGATACTGCAACGGAGGAGTCTCAAAGAAAAAATAAGGTTTTACAGACCTGCAGACTCCCGATGAAAAAACTGAATACAAACTTGAAAGTAAGCGAAGAATTTTCCTTGCTGAAACCTTTCTTTCTTTTCCAAAACTGAAGTACTTCAAAGATAGCTCCTCTTCCTTCAGAACGACAGTTGAAGTGCTCTGCACCACAGGTGCACGAGCGTGATATCCTTAACGCTGTACTAACAGCTAAAAACACTAGAACGCTAACCTGAATCTCGTGGGCGGCCGCCATCATGGAAATCCACTGAATAGCTAGGCAAAATCTAATTAAACCTTTCTTGACTGGAACCATCTGGCTTCCAATTGGCTCCAATGAAACAGCGATTTTCTGCATCGCGACCTCTGCCTAATGCTGGAACTACCAAGACAACAGCTCAATATTGGATTGAATAGCTCAGTCCTGACACTCCCCCTCTGCCTGTCATCCCCATGGCCCCACCCCTAAACACGATGCTACGAAGAAAATTAAAATTAAAAAAAACACAGGTTTCTTTTTTTTGGGGGGGCTCCTAGAGCGGGGCGATGCTTCTCCACCATAGAAGAGGAGCCGCCGCAGGACTTTTTAAAAACAGCTCCTGATGCTTAGAGGGACAGGGTCTGCTTCCACAAATTAAAGTTCATATTCATTGAATCACATTAAGTTGAATCCCTTGGTCCACTGTCTACATCCCCTCAATACCAGCAGCCACCATTCAAAACATGGAAGCTGTCCTTCAAGCACAGCTTCCAGTTTGCAAATGCTTACTGTTAACATCGGAGGTTCTGCTGTGCAGCAGGGGCATGAGGCATACTTGGTGGGGGCGCGCCACGTGCGTGGGGCCTAGCGCGAGCAGCGCGCAGTAATGACACAGACCCAGCTTCGTAGTCGGGCGCGAACTGAACTCGTTCGCCCGCCCCTTTATTTATATACATGGACTCACGTCCGCCGACGTGAGCGCAAACTACGCATTCTGCATTGCGCTCTAGCCAAAGGCTAGAGCGCTAACTGTAACATCCCTCTCCAAGTTAGTCCTTGACAGAAGTCCCAACTTCAATTCGCGGCGCCCCTTACTTGACATGCAAAGTCCCGCAATCGGCTGCTGGGCCTGGGGTTTTCTCTTAGCCCATACCTCTCAGTTCCCCGAGGAGTCGGGGCTTGGGTCATTGGTGCGGCCTCTTGCTCTGGTCCGCTCTCTGGGTGTTCAGCATTATCTGGACCGGCCCTTGGGTTGTCCTGCGAGATGGGGCTAGGCACGCCCGCTGGAAGGACCCCTGGGTCAGGCTCTTCACCCACGACTGTAGCTTCATGGTCGACCGCCGGCCTCCTCACCACCTTGAACCATGAGATGTTCCGGGTGACCAGCTCGCCTCCCCGGCGCGTTGTCACCATGGTTCCGTGCCGGTCGACTACTCTCCAGTAGCCCTGTTCATACCGAGTCTTGAACTTTCCTCCGGGTCGCCACTCTCGTAGAACCACCATATCCCCCGCGTGGACCTCCCTGGGCACCGCCCTCCGCGCTTTGCTGACTTTGTCGTTGCGCTCCTGGCGCCTCCGGAACGCACTCTCAGCGTCAAACGGCGGGGCTGTCCAGCCTGGGGCGACTGGTAGCCCGTCCCGGCGAGCCCCTTTGAACATCAGGGCCCAAGGTGCTTGACGAGTGGAGCAGTGGGGGGTGCTGAGGTATTCCCCCAGAAACCGCTGCAGTTATTGTTCTGGGTCGGACTGTTCCGACACGGCGATGCGCAGTATTTTGTTGATGGTACTCATGAGCCTTTCTACCTCTCCATTGGCCTGTGGCCACTGCGGGGTGATGCGTCGATGGCGTATGCCATGGGACCTTAGGAGCTCTCCGAACTCGTGTCCTTGAAACGGGGGCCCGTTGTCGCTCCGCAGTTCCTAGGGGCATCCAAACATCCCGAATACCTTTTCCAGGGCGGGGCCCACGTGCACAAAGGCCGTGGACGGCAACGCCTCTGCTAGTGGGTATTTCGAGTAGCTGTCAATGATAACTAGCGTGACTCGCCCGTCCGGTAGGCTCCCGAAGTCCACACTGATCTTCTCCCACGGGCCTTTCCCATGCTCCTCGGTGATGATGGGAGCCGGCGGTTGGGCTCCGCTGGTCAACTGGCATGACTGGCAGCTGCGAACCGCGTCGTCTACGTCGGTGTCCATGCTCGGAAACCATACTTTCTCCCTCATCCGAGCCTTCATTCTCTCTGTTCCTTGGTGCCCTTTGTGCGCCCGTTGCGTGGCCCTGGTCCTGAGGGCAGCCGGGATGATGATTCTGGATCCTCGGATGACGAGCCCTCCTCTAGTCATGCTTAGCTCGTGACGCACTCTCCACATGTGTTGGAGATCATCTCTCCCTTCCTGAGACCATGAGTTCGCTGCCTGGAGAAAGTGCTGCTGCGAGTATTGTGTCCTTGACCTTGATGAGCACTGGCTCTTGTTCGGCCGCCTCCATGATTTCTTCTAGCGTTAATGCCCGGGGGCATGCCAGGGCAGCCACCATGTCGAGATGACCTTCAGCATCCTCTTCCCCATCCATCGGTGTCGGTTTGCTGTGGGTCTCGGGGTGTCGGGATAGAAAGTCTGCTGGGTTTTTGGCCCCTGGCCTGTATACCACAGTGAGGTGGTATTGTTGAAGGTTGATGGCCCACCGTTCTATTCGTGGGGGCGGATGTGGCGCCGTCCCTCGGAATAGTGGCAATAGCGGCTGGTGGTCCGTCACCACCGTGAATGGGTGTCCGCACACGTACAGATGAAAGTGACGGCAGCTCCACCGAATTTCTAGGGCTTCGCACTCGATTTGGGAATAGCGCTTTTCCGTGTCCGTGAGGGCCTTGCTGGCGTACGCCAGGGCTGCCCACTGCCCGGGTTCCTGCTCTTGCATTAGGACCGCACCTAGTCCTATGGGCTTGCGTCTACTAGGACTTCAGTCTTCTTGCTCGGGTCAAAGTAGACCAGTGTGGTCTGGTCCAAGAGGGCTGTCTTGATTGCCTTAAACGCTGCCTCTTCGGCATCTGTCCATCGCCACATTACCTCGGTCTTGGTGAGGTGTCTGAGATGTTCGGCTAGAGTGGCCAAATCCGGGATGAACCGCCCACAGTAAGTGGCCATCCCCAGGAAGCTGCGGACCTCAGCTACTGATGCCGGAGCTGCGGCCGCTTTGATGGCGTGGGACTTCCGGGGATCCACTTGGACGCCTTCTTTGGTGAAGACGTAGCCGAAGAATTCGATGGTTTGTCGAAATAGTTGGCACTTCTCCCGGTGCAGGGTGACACCATGTTCTTGCAGCTGTGACAGTGTGGCGCGGACATGCCGATAGTGTTCTTCCACTGTCTTGGAGTAGATGAGGATGTCGTCACTCACGTTTAAGACACCAGGTAGCCCGAGCAGGATATCTTTGATGGTATTTTGGAAGATCTCTGCTGCCGAGGAGATTCCGAAATTCAGGCGTTTGTATCTCCTCAGTCCTAGGTGCGTGCTGAACATAGTAATGTATCGGCTTTCCTTTGCCAATGTGAGCTGGTGGTATCCTGCGTTCAAGTCTAGTTTGGAAAACCACCGAGCTCCGTTTAAATCAGACACAATGTCATCCATAGTCGGTGTGATATGTCTCTCGCGCTTGATAGCTTTGTTTGGCAATCGCATGTCTATGCACAAACGGATTTTACACGGTTGGCGAGGCTTTTCTGTGATCACCATGGGTGATACCCATGGTGTGGGTCCGGTCACCTTCTCGCTCACTCCTTGCTCTTCCAATCTTTGGAGTTCCTCCTCCACCAGCGGCCGGAGGTGGAACGGTATCCGCCTGGGCCTGAGGGCCGTCGGTGCTACCGCAGGGTCGATGTGAAGATGTACCGGTGGCCTCTTGATCTTCCCTAGCCCTGAGAAGAGGCCCTTGAAAGTATCCAGCAGGTCTTCGGCTTGCTTGTCCTGGATCTTCCTGAGGAACGCGATCAGCCCGAGGTCCTCGGCTGCGTGACCGCTGAATAGGGTGTCCACCTCCTGGTCAATGACGTGAATGTCAATCACTATTTCTGAGTTTTCCGCACTCACCGTCATCTTCCCTTTTAGCGGTAATGGCGTGTCGCTCCCATAGGCGTAGATCTTGGCCTTGGACTGTCGGAGCTCCGGTCTCGGCCTGAGACGGTTGTACTGCTGTACGCCCATTACTGTCACGGACGCACCTGTGTCTATCACCGCGTTGACTTCTGTTCCTGCTATAAGTAGGTCGCATCGCGGCTGCGGTCGCCTGGTACTTTTCAGGGCTTTCGTGAAGGATATGAACTATGAAGTACGTTTCTTCGCCATCTTCAGACTCGGTGCTCGAGTCCTGGTGGCCCCTGGCTTTCTCATACCTGGGCGGCGGTTGGGATGACAGTGACGTATGCGAGAGCTGTCTTACCAGCTTTCTCTGTGGCTTATCCCACTTGCTTCCGCCCTTCTGTGTCTTCCTCCGGCAGACCGACGCGAAGTAATTTTCGATTCCACAGTTTGTGCAAACCTTCCCTCTGGCTGGGCATGTCTTGAGCGGGTGATATTCGTACCTGCAGTACCCACACAGCCGGGTTTGGGCTGGGGGCCGCCGGTCTCGGGGCCTCTGTGGCCTTTCTCGTGTCCGCACCGCATCCGTCTTTTCTGTTTTCACCTCCACTTGCTTGTCTATCCCCTTTACCAGGGCCTGGTCCATTTCCTCTGCCCGTGCCGCCGACAGATCATGCGTCCTGGCCAGGACTAGGATGTCATTCATCGGGATGTTGGGCCTGCGAAGTATCAGTCCACGAAGCGTCTTGCTCCGGATCCCTAGTATCAATTGCGCCCTAATTTCCTCTTTGGCCCTGTCACCTACGAGGTGCGTGTCCGCAAGGGCTCTTAAACGTGCATGGAAGGCGTCCACCGACTCCCCTTCACGCTGTCTCGCTTGGCGGAGTTTAAAGTGTTCATAGTCCGGGTTGACCTGCGGGTCAAAGTGTGCATTTAGAGCTGCCACCGCCGCTGCATAGTCATCCTGGTTCCCCGTGTTGGGTAGGTGCTTGAAGAGGAGGTATACTTCTTCCCCCGCGTAGTGGAGCAGGAGGGACCTCTTCACCGCCCCGTCCGTCTCCCTCGAACCAATGAAATAGTTCTCCAGTCTGCCCAGCCAGGTTTGCCATCGCGGGGCAGCCGTCGTGGGGTCAGCGGCTTCACTGAATGGGGGCAGGACCCCTGTCGGGGGGTGATGGGGCAGCGCTCTGGCTTGGTCCTGTTGTTCCGTGTCACTCATCGTGGCGCAAGAACCACGTGCTCGGTGCACCAGTGCAGTGACCACTGACCTCCTCAGCAAACTTGTCCACCTTTATTCCGGCACGCGCTGCGCCGCCTTGCTGGGCGATACACCCTTCAGGCCTGCAGGCCTTCTGCTGCTCCGTCAGCTGGTGGTGTGGCCTCGCGACCTCCAGGCAGGTCGTGTGCACGTCTCCGGTGGCAGCAGCTGTTCTGTGGGGGAGCTGCTGGGCTGCCTGTAGCCGCGGATATCAGTGTAGGGAGGGGATGGGGAGGGGGCCCACCTCGTCACCAGTGTTAACATCGGAGGTTCTGCTGTGCAGCAGGGGCATGAGGCATACTTGGTGGGGGCGCGCCACGTGCGTGGGGCCTAGCGCGAGCAGTGCGCAGGAGTGACACAGACCCAGCTTCGTAGTCGGGCGCGAACTGAACTCGTTCGCCCGCCCCTTTATTTATATACACGCGCTCACGTCCGCCGACGTGAGCGCAAACTACGCATTCTGCATTGCGCTCTAGTCGAAGGCTAGAGCGCTAACTGTAACACTTACCACTCCTTTCACGAGTTGGTAATGGTTTGCTACTGCAAATGGGGTTACAAACCATTGGTACATAGTTTAGTGGTTCACAAAGGAGAATGGATGTCCATTGCATATTTCATTTCCTTTTAAACACCTAGTGGTCGAAATTAGTTCTTTTTGAGTCCGAGACACATCTACAAATTGCAATTTGCCCATTGAAGATTGTGAACTGGTTTGTTTTCTGTGACAAAGCTTGTGAATTTATGAATTGCACTTGTTGCCACTGCACAAATATTTGTAAATCGGGGCCCAAGTTTACTGCTTATTACAGAAACAATATTTAGGTGAGCCTGCTTTAAGAGTTTTGATAAAATGATACTCATATGTTACTTGTCTGTTCATAAGACTATAGAAAAGCATTTGCAGACTTATAAATAAAACTATCTAGCATGGCATGCACAATTGTTTTAGAAGCCAATATGATCTGAATGTGCATGTTGGACCATATAGGCTAAGCTAGTTCTGAAGGGTTTAAATTCTTCAGAACTGATGGTGTGACGCTGGGATCCCATTCACTTTAACAATTCCAGGATATTACTGGTCAAGCCATAATCCTGCACTAAACACAAGTTTAACATTAACGAGTGGCGATTAGTGAGATCAAAGGCATTTAAGTCACAGTCTAATGTTCTGCATCTGTGCAGTGCAAAGCAAAATGGAGTAAAAGGGTCATTACTCAGACCAAGCAGGTAGGCTCACCTATGGCAAATAATGCAGCCAAAGATTATTGCACGTCTGCAACTTTTTCCGATCACGCACAAACCCCTTACTAATGATTGGCTCCTCCAATGGACACAAACTGTTGAAATGAGATGCAGAACTTTTTTTCTGTGAAGAAGGTAAGAATTATATCTTCGTAGATAGATATACACTATTACAAGCAATCAAATCAAAGAAGAGAAATCCTTAATCTATTCACCCCTGTCTCTGTATTGTGGGAGATATTGTGAAAGATTTCCACGAGAAATACATGTAATTTTCAAGAAAATCATGCGTATTACATGACATACGTTTGGGCAATCATCTGTGTCAAAGCTGTACACGCATTATGCCCTCACACACAAAAGACACATGAGATTACTGCTCAGTGTATTTTCCGTACAATTTCTAAAGCCAGGTAGTGAACCCAAAAGTGGTGCACCCATGACGTAAAACATTAGTAAACCTGATCCAGGTCTTGGCATGGCTTTGGGGCTGGCTGGCAGGCTGCTTTTTGTGAAGGATGCTGACACATCATGATAAGTGACTTGCCTGACTGGGAATGCATCTCTGATGTAATGTTTTTTGTATATTTTGTGGCCACAGAGTTTGAATACTGAGCAGGGAGCGTTGGATTTGCTAAGAGTTTAGATGGTGGCATGGTGTCTGGTGGAAGGGATGGTGCTGGATCTGAGTTGACAGGAGTGGGCTTTGTGGGCTATGATGAAGTGAAGTTGGCAGCCGGAGCTGGCTGTGAGGGGGCATCTGGCAGCAGGATGAGCTATACTGGATGGCCTGTTTCAGATTTTGGCAGAAGTGTAACATCTTGGAGGGTCTTTCTATACCATGAGTGCAGAGAGGTTCATTTGGTCAAGGAGAATAGACTTCTTTTTTGGAGGAAGAGGACTGCTATATTGACTAATAATACATTTGTTTTATGTGCCCATGATTGCTAGGAAAATATCAATTAACTATCGTATTGCTAAGTGTAGTTGGAATTTAGACTATCTTCTGCTAGACCCAGTGGTCTCCATTAGCATCTCATGCATAGATTATTGATGATTTATGCATGGCACAAAGACTTCACAGGCATTATTTAGCTCATGGCCAAAGTGGAGTGTGTTGATTATCAGATCTAAGTGAGATGCTGTAGTCTTGGAATATTGTGCAGGTTCACCGAGATGGAATTGTTGAATAAATGTCTCACCGCCCTTCACATTTGGTTCCCCTTTTAAACATCAGAACATCTACACTTGTATAGAAAGGGCCCTGTGGCTGAACGCTTAATAACATTTGAATTTGACATGTTTATTGTCCCCTGGAATTAAGAACTACCACTTTGTAGTTGTAAATATTCCCCTAACACTAAGGAAGGTAAATGTCTCAATTGATGACTTTAAAATACGCTCTGAAAATTATTTCCCTTTTGTACTAATAACGGGAAATACCATTCTATTACTCGGAAATATGCAATCCACTCTGAAACCCAAGGCATAATTCCTTGGCTAAACAATCAAGCTCAGCCTCATTGTCCCTCTGCACACGGGTCTTTTCCAGTTTCTAGCAAACCCAAGTCATCGATGTAGTAATGTCGATAAGCAAATGACCCTATTCCACCTAGAAAATTATTACGTTCTAAGAAAATATTGGGGGGTTTGCTGAGACTGTGTAAATCATAGAACACCAGGTAAAGAAAATAAGGAAATGAAGAACTCTTCAGTGTGTTCTTACGTCTCCATTGCAACTGTTGATTGTCGTGGCCCTACTTACACTGGTTTGTGGTTTTTCTTTGTTGGGAATGTTACTTTGCTCTTTCGAATCCCCGTTAAAGTGGATAGCCAAAGAAGATTATTTTTTGGAAACTGCCATAATGTTTCTGTTAAAAAAAAGTAGGTAATTTATGTTTTTGTGCAGTCTGTGCTGGCATAAAGTTGTGAACCTGCCGTCTTGGCACTTTAAATAGTATGAACTCCAATTTAATGTTTTGCTATATAAAAATGTATTCATGCTGCTATTATGCACAGAAAGTCTCTTGCATATATCTGGAGGATAACTTTACCTGCCATTCTTTTTTTGGGATAAAACATTTTGTTTGGATTTTCAAAGCAGAGAGCCCTCATGAGGGGCACAAGACATGCAAATTAAAACAATTGGCCACGACCCTCTTGCCACATATATATATAAAAGGATAATCATTACAATTCCAGGAGCCCAAAGCAGTTCCACCAAATACCCCACATCTTGAAATGTTTAAGTGGACAGCCACTCCTGCAAGTCTGGGGTGGCAGTTGAAATCCAGTTTCGGGTATATCCTGTTTGCCAAGTAAAGTACTCAGTCCAACTAGATAGCTCTCGTATCACATCCCACACAGGCCTTCCAACAGGCCCAAGAGGGTGATCCGGGGCAAGAAATCAACTGTCCTACCCAGCACCCCCGACAAAACATCCAGGAGTCGGGACCAGTACCTGTGTAGAATGGGGCATGACCAGACTGCATAATAAAAATCGGCATTGTCTGCTCTGCACCTATGACATGTGGACTTTGGGAGCTTACTTGCCCTCCATAACCGTAACGGTGTCAGGTATGTAGTGTGCACAACATTCACCCGAATCGACTATAGCTGAGAGGATCTAGCCAGTTCTCTCAGGGCCATGAGCACCTCTCCCATTCCCCATCATCTAAGGTGCCAACTCAGGTTTCCCACTGGGTGCGTAGGTGGGGAAGCAATTCTTGAGATTGGTGACAAAGGAGTGGTAGATCTGGGACCCCCCCCCAGACGAGACATGAGACGCTTATCCTCCATGGAACTGAATTCAGGGACCTCCCCCAAAGAGGACATATGTGTCGATAGAGCATGACGGAGCTTCAAGAACCTGAAGAATTGGGAGTGGTGTAGTTGGAAATCAGCCTGCAAGTCCAAGAAGGACTGCATATGTTAACCATGCCACACATCACCCAAACATGAGATATCAATCAGGTCCCACCTCCCAAATCCCTCCAATCCAGACATGTGATGAAGCAGAGTACCTCTGTAGAGGGGGGTTTGGAGAGTGATCTTATCCTTCCAACTGATCCACCTCAGTGGCCCCCTGCCACACCCTGAATACCCCCGTAGTCAAGTTGGAAAGGGAAAAAGGTATCAGAGACACATACAGGCGATCCACGATCACATGCCATGACATGATCGACAGTTCCACGTGGCAAACTGTGTCCTCCCATCCACTGTGAAGCCAGTTACTCAGAACCACAAGGCTGTGAGGCCCAATAATAGGGCTGAAGACCCGCCGCCACCAGGCCCCCGTCGAAAGTGGATTGTACACATTTACTGAATGCAATACATGGAACCGGAAAGGCCCACAGAAAGGGGCACTTTGAGGCCAGAATGGAGGAAAACCAAGACCTGGGGATGTTATTGGGAAGTTTTGCAAAACATATAGGAAGTGTGGCAACAATATAATTTTAAACAAGGCAATCCTCCCCATGTTTTTAAGGGGCAGTGAAGACCATTGCCCCAAATCTTTGTGCATGAGGGCCACCAGGGGTTCAGATTCAAGGACCAGGCAAGTTTGAGAAGAAGTGAGATGTAAATGCTAAGATAGAGGAAGCTTAACCTCCAGAGAGGTATGGGGGCCCTACAAGCAAGCTCTTGCAACAAGCCCGTCAGTGAGAGCAACAGGGACATTGAGTGGTTAACCAGTAAACCAGACACCTTGCCATAAAGGTGAAGCTTGTGCAATATTTTAGGGACCAGAACCATAGGGTCAGCATGTTGTTGGCATAGAGAATGATACGGTCCTCTACGACCCTCATCGGAACCCCCGCAGCTGTGAGTCATAGCAAACCCACATTGCTAGTGGATCAAGCATGAGGGTGAAGCGAAGGAGGTACAGTAGGTATCCCTGTCTGGTCCCCCTTGCAACACCTCAGTAAGGGACCTGTTCACCCTAATCCTGGCCATAGGACCGGCATAAAGGGTCAATACATATGATATAAAATGGGGCCCAAAACCCATTCAAGCCAGAACATCCCAGAGAAAGTCCCAGTCAAGGAAATCAAAAGCCTTCTCGAAGTCTATAAAAAGAAGAGTGTTCGCAGCCAATGATGGTAAGCCACCACAACCTGCACCCTGCACATACAAGAGATGTGTTATACAGTGTGGCATAAAGCCGCATTGGTCTTGGTGGATCAGACATTTAGGAGTCTTAAAGTTAGGATACCTTACTACTCCTAAATGCCTTTTGTGAATACCGAAAGTCGTAAAGTCAGGATTTTGTCTTAGCTTACTTTAGTGAATCGGGCCCTTAGTGTTTATCTCCTTACAGAGTAAAGAGCCAGGTTTTTAAAGCCTTTATGAAGGGAGTATGCATTTCGAGGTAAGTAAGGTGACAAGGAAGTGAATTCCAGATCTTAACTGCTGACACCAAAAACAACCTGCCTCTCAATTTTTTCTTGCAAAATTAGGGAACAACAACTAGATTATGGTCTGTTGAGTTCAGATTTCTGCTTGATTTATCCAGGACTCGCATTATACAGGGACTTATGAACAATGCACAGTGCCTTAAACATAATTTACTTCTTCATCAGTAACCAGTGGAGATCAACTAAACCTTTAGAAACCGACTTATGTTTAGGGATGTCGAAAGTGATTCTTGCTGCTGCAATTTGCACCATCTGTAGCTTGGGTTGTGCTGTCTTGTTAATCTCAAGGTAAAGCACATTGCAATAATCAAGCCAGGATAAGATAAGCTCTAGGGTTTGCACGCAGAAAGAGGAATGAACGGAAAAACGTTTTGCAGAGTTCTAATAATCCAGATGCAGGTTGCAACAGTACGGTTGACCTGAAGGTTCAATGACAAGTCACTAGCCAAGATTACTCCTAGATTGTTTGCTGATTTTGTGGGAGTAGGTAATGTATCCAGCATATCCTGCCACCAATTACGGATCCATAAAGTTGGTTGGTTCCCAAAGATCAGAACATCCGTCTAATCACTGTTGAGCTTCAGACAGTTGTTGCTCATTCACTTGGCCACTGCCTTCATGCAGTTGTTGAAATTAACTACAATGGCATTCGTGTCTTGTGTGATAGACACTGGTTTGTGTCATCAGCCCAAATGAGCCTGCAGCCCAAATGAGCGTATTAGCTTAGCCAGTGGGGAGACATAAAGTTTAAACAATGAAGGGCTCAGGATGAGCACTGATGGACACCACACAGCAACAAGAAAGGTTTGGATTTAAACTGGTTCACAATCACCCTCTGGGATTTATCCTTGAGAAAGGAGATGAGCAGATATAGTGCAGCATCTTCTAATCCCAGTTCCTATAATTGCTCAGTAAGCAGGGTTGGTGAGATGATATTGAAGCTGTGGATAGAGCCAAAAGGATCACAGCCACCGCCTGCTTTGAGTCAACTTGACAGCTTATATTGTCTGTTGCAGATAAAAGGGCAGTTTCTGCTTCATGACTTTTTCTAAAGCCGAATTGTGACACATCCAACAGTCCTTGTTCATTCACATAATCCATCAGATGCTGGTTTAGATGTTTTTCCAGGATCTTTGCTGGGTTGGGAAGCAAGGAGATAGGGTGATAATTCTTAACATTCGTGGAGTCAAGTTTGGACATTATAAGTGGTGGCCTAACTGCTGCCTCTTTTCACAGACATGGGTAGCAGCCTGAGGTAATCATTCTATTCATAATAGATATTAATAGTTGAGCTATTTTACTGACTGTCAATTGAAGAATTGTGGGGGAAGGCAAGGTTCAAATGGTGATCCAGATTCAATGTTAAGAAGATGCAATTCTTTTCAAAGGTGACCTGAGGAAAGCAAGAGAGCATCGCTAAGTGTTTCTCCTCAGCCTCTGAAGTTTCTGGAAGGCTCAACTAAGCCTACATGCTTAACCGTGCTGACATTTGAGCTTCTGTGTTTGAGGATTCAAACTCTTTATCGATGTTCATGATTTTAGATTGAAAGAATTCAGCTAACTTATTGCAGAACTCTTGTGAGCCGTCTGTTTCAGAGGTAGCTGGAGGCGCTGCAAGCAAGTGAATAACTTTAAAAAGTTCTCTTGAGGAGTTAATAGACTAAATGTTATTTGTACAGTAGCATGATGGCCGTCTTGTATAGGGGTTTTTCATGCTCCCCAGAATGTTTCCGCCAGTAATGCATTACTGGCGCCGACAGAACTCCCTTAAAAATCCTCTGTGTAGTCAGGTAAAACCAGGTTCTGATTGAACAGACTGAAAGTTCATGGAGGCCAGCTCCCAAGAAAAATGGAGAACCACATCTCTGTCATTGTAATTCAAGATCTTCGATATCATTGATTGAGGGGAAGCTCCCGGCGGAGGGGCCGCCACCAACAATCTGTGGGCTCGTTCCACCATGAAGCACAAGTGGCCTGCGAGAACCCATGATAGGATCCATTTCTCTGAAACTCTCAGGAGCTGCTCCCTTTGCCCCCTCGGGGTAGCCAACGAGCAGAATATTGTTCAGCCAGGCCCGGTTTTCTGTATCTTTGGCTCGTACCTCCAAGGTATGAGACACCGTCGTAAGGCAGGTCAGCTCAACAGGGAGTCCTCCAAATCTGAGATATGTCGCTCTGTACCAGCGACACAATTTGTGACATTGCCGAGACCTTGGCATAAAAATGCGACATCCACAACAACCTCCCAAATCCTAGTCTCCAAGTCTGAATGGCGAGAAGGATGTCTGTTGCACTGGGCTGGCCAACCAACGAAGAGGGAGGAGCATCTACACAATTCAGCCTGGATGTAGGGGGCTGTAAATGTATACATTTTTGAAGTCGCATTTGCAGGGTGTGGGCCCCTCGCATCATGCTGCTGAGAGACCGATCCGAGCTCAATGAGCAGAGCAAAAGTCCACTATTCTGTCTCTCTGAAGAGACAATGCCTGTGCAAGGGAAGTGACCATGCTCCAAGTCAGTTCACTGGGAAGCAGTGGGAGGTGAGTAAGAGGAAGGGGGATGGGGCCCAACCTGCTTGCACAGGGGGGCAATCCCCTGGCAGCATGAGCCAAACACTGCACAAGCGCTTAGATCATTATGGAAATGACCTCCCCCCACAGGTGCGGTCCTGGGTGGCTGATGAAGGGTGGCCCATGGTCCCCTACCCCCAAAAGTGAAGAAGGCGAAAATCAGCTCACCTGGAGAGCCCCATGGCAGGCGTCGTCAAGCCCCGGGGAGAAGAGCAAAGATGAGTTGTGGAAGAGAGGGGCCCCACTTGGGAGGAACTCGATCCAATCCTTGCTGACTCATCTAATCCCTACAGACGCTGTAGTAACAGTTTCCAGAGAAATGATCCATGCTCCCGAGGGCCAGATCCACAATGCGAGGGATGCGTCAACATATTCCCAGCCTTCATTCCAGACGCCGCAAGCTTAGCATGGCTGTCACACCACGGGGGAAAACACTCAGCGAGGGGCCCATGACCTGGTGCCTCAATACAGTTGCCCCTGCAGAGGAGGGCTCTACAGTCGTCCGAGGCCAGAGCCACAACATGTAGGGTTCGGCGGACCACACCCGTCCTGCAGTTCAGAGGCAACCATCGGGTCCTGTGGCTCAATGTGAGTCTGGCTGGCCTCATGGGAAGACAGATATGTTTTTCCAGGAGCAGGATGAGGATGGAGTCTCATCCTGGGAGTTGAGAGCTCATGGCGGGACGTCCACCATCTTGGCTGACCAGCCCATGCCCCAACTGGAATTCTTTAGCTTGTTTTAATTTCGCAATATTGATGTTGCAATATTTTTGGGATGGTAATTTTATCGTGTAGAAAACCATCAACTAAATCTATTTTCAAATGAATGAATGATTTCTCTTTTACTTACCAAGAGAGAACATTTAAATAGATCACACATCTTTAACTGTCAAAATGTACAATCACAGTGTCATTTGGAATACACCGTTTCAATATTATCTATATAGGGCACTATACAAACTAATTACCTGTCACTGTCTTATTGGATACCTCAGGAGGTGGTGCCTAATTCATTGGTGTCTCCATAGGGAAGCATGATGGCATAAATATAGCTTGCACCGTTGTAAATCACTGCTTATGTCCTATCCTAGTACATCATTGATAACATCTGAAATTATGACTGTGCAAGAAGAGGTGTGCCGCGGCCAGGGCGACTGACTCTGGAATATGGAGATCGCGGTTCGATCCTCAGCGCCGGCGGCAGATTAGCCCAGCACCATGTGACTCTGGGCAATAGCTTGCTTAATCTTCCCGACGGCCCCCAGCGCCTAGAGACCCTTACGGGTGATTGTTCGCGCTTTACAAATGTCGATTATTATAATTATTATTATACCTATGTCAGTTATGTATAACTGATGAATTTCATTTTTTTGATTTAAATGCTAATGCATTTTCAGTAGTTTTTTTAAATCTCAAGTTAAAATATTACTAGCTTCCTCATGTATAACTCTATTTTAACCTTTGTTTTATTCAATGTATGTGCAACAGAATAAACAAAAAGCAAGTTGAGATGATAACAGAAATAATTTTGAGGAGCGCTATCAATCTATCTATCTATCTATCTATCTATCTATCTATCTATCTATCTATCTATCTATCTATCTATCTATCTATCTATCTATCTATCTATCTATCTATCTATCTATCTATCTATCTATCTATCTATCTATCTATCTATCTATCTATCTATCTATCTATCTATCTATCTATCTATCTATCTATCTATCTATCTCTCGCGCTCTCTCTCTCTCTCTATATATATATATATATATTACCTGAATGTAATGTTGGATTGCATTTGAATAAATAAGGGAGATCGCTGGGAAATCCGTATGGTGGCTTTCATTGTGCAGCAGACAGCCTTTGAGGAAGGGAGCTTTTCCCGAAACGCGTCAGGACTCTGCTGACGTCGAGTGTGCCTGGTTCTTCCCTGACCCTATGGTTTGTCGAGAGGAGAGTGAGCCCCGCCTTGGGCATCTTGTGGAAATTTATACATTCGGCCGGCTCGGTCGAGGGGCGCACCGCCGCAGACTAGAGCGGCTCCTGTGCTGGACTGTGTTTCAGCGTGCGGGACCTTTTGACACAAGGTAGTATTGGGGGAAGGCTTTGATGACACACCCGTGATTTTTTACATTTTGTACAACAGACTGCCAGCAGCCCACATGGGTTTTTGTCTATGGACTCCCGGTCCCAGAAAGCAATGGTGCATTTACTCACCTGAATGTAATGTTGGATTGCATTTGAATAAATAAGGGAGATCACTGGGAAATCCTTAGGGTGGCTTTCATTGTGCAGTAGACAGCCTTTGAGGAAGGGAGCTTTTCCCGAAACGCGTCAGGACTCTGCTGACGTCGAGTGTGCCTGGTTCTTCCCTGACCCTATGGTTTGTCGAGAGGAGAGTGCGCCCCGCCTTGGGCAACTTGTGGAACTGTATATATATATATATATATATATATATATATATATATATATACATATATATATATATATATATACATATATATATATATATATATATATTTATATTCACTGATAAAACCATAGGTTTTACAGACGTTGTAGTTAGGAATTAGCATTTAAAAAGCCTTAGAAATTCACCGAAAAAAACATAGGTTTCAGGGACGTTATAGTTAGTTGGACATTTGACTCATATAAAACCAGAGAAATTCGCCTGTTATAGTTAGTTGAGCTAACTATAACTCTCGTGCCCTCAATGCACTGCTGATGATGTCACATATTACATCACTCATGACATGATCAGTGACATCACTGATGACATCACTAATGACATCTCAAATGACATCACTCATGACATCACTCATGCCATCATCCAGTGAATGTGTGTTTCTATAAAATGTAAATATGTTTATATATGCCAAGGTTTATTGAAGAATGAATGCATTTACAAGTGCCCAAAGAAATTATTTCGTATGTGTGTGACTGACTGTATAAGTGAGTGATCGAACATGTCTTACTGAATGCATGGGTTAGTGACTCAACTGTGTAAAAATCTGTATCAGTCTCTCCATTGGTGTGTAAGCAACTGCATGGGTTGCTGAATACCTACATGAGTGTCTATATAGGTTATTGATTTGTTGTCTGAGTATCTGTATGGGTCCCTGAGTGTCTGTGTGGGTGGGAGGGTGTATGAGCCTGTGCATAGATGTCTGAGTGGGTGATTCAGTAGTTGTATGGATTAAAAAGTGCATCTGGAAAGGGCTGTATGGGTGAGTTAGTGTGTCTATGGGTGTGTTGGTGAGTGAATAAATGTCTCAGTGGTATATCTGTGACTAACGACATATGTTTTAAGCCACTATATGTGAGTGTTGGAGTATATAAATGAGTATACGTGAGACTAAGCTATTTCAAGAGTGGGTGTATAGATAAGTGTCTGCTTCTATCAGTGATTGTATAAGACAGTAAATATGTATTAGCATCTGTATAAATAAGTGATGTGGTATGTCCAAAAATAACGAAGTTGGTGTGTATAACTGTATACATGATTAAATGGGTATGTGATTTATTCTTTGCATTGCTGACTAGGCGTGTGAGTAACTCTATGGATGAGTGGCAGCGTGTGACTGCATGTATAGATGTAGGAGTGCATATTATAGTCCTCTATTGATGAGTAACTACATGTATAAGTGACTGGATGTGTGTGTAGACCTAGGAAAAAGTGAGTGCTATGTAGTATATGGCATTCTTCTGTGTATGATTTCAAAAATAGTAGTCAGCATTTTACAATGGGTGTATCAAAGTTTATATTAGAGCATCAGTATGTGCATCAGATTGTCACGTGGATGATGTCATGAGTGATGTCATGAGTGATGTCATTTGAGATGTCATCAGTGATGTCATCAGTGATGTCACTGACCATGTAATGAGTGATGTAGTATGTGACATCATCAGCAGTGCCTTGCAGGCGCGCAAGTTATAGTTAGCTCTGCTAACTGTAACAGGCGAATTTCTCTGTTTTTATGAGTCAAATGTCCAACTAACTATAACGTCCCTGAAACCTATGGTTTTTTCAGTGAATTTCTAAGGTTTTTTAAATGTTATTTCCTAACTATAATGTCTGTAAAACTTATGGTTTTTTCAGTGAATTTCCAAGGTTTTTTAAATGCTAATTTCTAACTATAACGTCTGTAAAACCTATGGTTTTTTCGGTGAATTTCGAAGGTTTTTTCAATGCTAATTTCTAAGTATAACGTCTCTAAAACCTATGGTTTTTTAAATGAATTTCAAAGGTTTTTTAAATATAGAACTACTATTGTGTATTTGTCATTAATACTATTTTTTCTAACTTTTCAACTACATAAAATAAACTGCAAAAGTACTATGTAACGTAATACATTTCACAAATTACAATGAGTTTTTAAATAATACAAAACAATTTAACATTCAGATAACAATTTTTCTCCCTTTTTTTGCTGTCATCAGCTACTACTTAACTTCACTATTCACAGTGATGCCAGTGTAGTTTCATCATAAACAGCAGGGGGGAAAAAAACAATGAACTACATTGATAAAAAAAAACAAAGCCTAATTCTCTCAAATATAATACAAAATCAACACAAATAACACATCCAATAGTGCTTCAAATGTTCAAAGTTTACCTTTACTTCGTACATTGTCTGAAAATGTACCAAATATGCCAGATAATGTATCAAAAATTTCGCTTTGAAAGCATCCAGTATGAATTCCATAAAGATCTTACGTAGTTTCTCTGCACAATTTTCCAAATACACCAGATAATGTATCAAAAATTTCACTTTGAAAGCATCCAGTATGAATTCCTTAAAGATCTTACGTAGTTTCTCTGCACATTTTCCCAATACGCCAGATAATGTATCAAAAATTTCGCTTTGAAAGCATCCAGTATGAATTCCTTAAAGATCTATACACCTTCCCATTAAAGCCGAATAGTGTATCTAAAATCTTTGTTTCAGAAAAATTAAGTATGATTTGGGTAATTCATAAGGCAATCTCGGTTTCATTTCCAAGTGTGTATCATTACAGTGACTCCAACCATTATTACACTTTAAACTGTATAATGTCCACTTGTAGTAGTACTTCCAGCATGGAAAACAATAGCAACTTTTGCAAAAGTTCTTCCAGAAATAGATACTTGATTAGCAAAAACATTTTTAATTTTGGTTTCCACTTTTGTTCCATTTGGTCGACAGCTTTGCAGCATTATAATCAAATATGTTCCATATCTTTGTAGGCATAATGCAGATAGCATTCTTGATTTACAATGAGAACATATCATCTCATGATCAGCTTCTTTTACTAATTTGGAAAATGGTACAGATTTGAAGTCAGGTATTGTTAAATATAAAAATCGTTCTCTGTCACCTATAGTCCTTGAAGATAATAAACACTCTTGACATTTATGTTCCCATTTGTAACTGAGTCCAAATAAACTCTCAATCTGAATTCCTTCATCTTCTAGTACTCCAAGCATAACCATCAGAAAGTCTTGTGCATCTTGCTGTATATTAGCACTGAACGTTAAAGATCCAGTACATGTATCCAGCAGTTGGCGAATACCAGAAACAGAATGAATCTTACTTCTAGCAGTTCTCAATTCTTGAAATAAAGTGTAGAGTGCATAACATAAAGTTTTTTCTGACTTTCCATAATTTCACCACAAACATCTTCAAGATAAAATATAACATTTAGAATGACATTACCATACCAGTTGACACCAGAAGCATTTTCTAATTGGTATCCAACAACATCATCACTTGTTTGTATTTTCTGCTTCTTAACATCTTTTCTTTTCTGTTGATTTTCTTTCTGCTTTTCAACCATAGTTAACTCTTCAACATATTTGCGTTTTGAACACACAACACGTTTCTCATAAATAGGCTATTCACCTAAATGGGGAGCATAAAGCCTTCTCAAATGATTATATTCTCTTACACAATTAACATCAGCACTTACCTTGTTCTCATCTAAATAAATTAAATACAAACCAAACAATGTCTAACTCGAGATAATGCAACATATACCATTCTCTCTTTAAACACAGTTTTTCCAACATTTACCAAAGCATTTTCTACACTTAAACCTTGTGATTTGTGAATAGTTATTGCATATGCTAAACAGAAGGGGAACTGTTTTCTACAAACATACAAGTCTTTTATAAGCAAAAAACGTGTGGCAGATCGTGCAATCTGTCTTACCTCTGCAATCTGATCAAATTTAACTTTCAAAAATTCAATTCCATTTCTATTATGATATTTCACAAAATCAACAACTTTCCCCATTGCTCCATTCACTAAACCTTCTTCTACATTCAGATTACGCTTCAAAATTACCCAACAGTTTAAACATACATCTAAAAAAATTCTAAATCAGCAGTTTTTGATACAGACTTTTCCAAAGAGCCCAATTTAGTCTGTAGTTTTTCTGAAAGAACAATTGTTATTCCTTGATGCTCTATTTTATCAATAGATTCAATGTGAACTATTTCTTGATTTTCCAATTTCATAAACTCTCTATTAAATGTATAGCACTCTTCCACTGTAGGCATTAAGCAAGCTATAGACTGTTTTTGTTTCATTTTCTTGTACATTACTTCTGCTGGTGTGTTCTCATTTGTAAACAAGTTCTTTAGTAGACGACTTTGAAAAGCTTGTTTACCATGTTTGCTTAGAACACCAATTCTTACATCTTTTTGCATAATCTTCATCTCTTGCTTGTCGCATATTCTGAGTAAGTTCTTTATATTCAAAATGTAACCACAGATTCACATTTCCAATACTTCCCAAAGATTTCTTAGTCTCTTTATGTAGAAGAGTTTTAAACACTGGTTTTCCTTTTACAGGGGTTAGTTGTAGCAGATCTCCAAATACAATTAATGTTTTCCCCCAAAGAGAACTTCGTAATCTGTTTTTAATACCTGTTGCATTCTTAAGTGTGCAAAAGCAAGCATTAAGGTTGATATCATGCTCACCTCATCAATAATTAAAAGTTTCATTTTCTTCAGCACTCTTGACACTTCATAAGAAGCTTCTCCAGACAACTTCTGATATTCTAATGTATTATCATGCTCCACTGGTAACATCAATAATCTATGCAAAGTAACTCCTGTAACATTGTGTGCAGCTAATCCAGTTGGAGCTGTTACCACACAACATAAATGTGAACCAGTTTTTGAAGATAACTGGTCAAAACTTTAATTAAAAAACTTTTACCTGTCCCAGCTTGACGACTGATGTACATCAGAAGAGGTTTAAAAGATGAACACAGACATTCTTTTTTTTATGCAACAAACCATGTTCTATCTGTTCTCTCACTTGCACATATATTTCTTTCTGTTCAACATTTACTTGTTCTTCTAACTTTTCTAATGTTATATTCTCCTCGTGTGCTTGATGCATTGCAATTTCGACTTCATGCATAGCAATCGCTGCTTCATTTTCCAGCATTGGTTTTCGAAGAGGATCTTGACTACATGGACCACTACTTTGACAATCTTGAGTACTTTCATGAGCTATTTCAGCTATAATAGTCTTTTCCTGTTCAACTTCATCATTCAACATTTTTAAATATCTAGGGAAAATTGGACATCGAATGCTATCTTTACAAGCATTAAAAGAATCTTCTTAGCAGTCAAACTCTCCAAGTAGTTCACTTTCGCTACGCCATGGTTTAAACAGCTGCAGAAGTGCTAAATAGTAAAATTCTCACTTATCTGGAGTTTCACAACTAAGTTTCTTGTGGTTTATAAGATTACCCTTTGCATGTTTTACTAAACAACCAGGACATCCAACTTCTGAAAACTTTCCTTCTTTTAAATTCTCTTTAACATTTATTTTGAAGCTGTAATGTTGAAGTCCTTCATACAGACATAGCTGTTCCAGATGTTCACTCCTTTTCGGATAGTATGTGTCCAAAATATTAGTTTTAAGAACGCCTGTACCATCTGGCTCATTTGCTCATAATTGTTCAATTTCTTCCAATGATTTCAATACTCTATTTCATTTGCAGGCAAGACCTAAACTTACCCAAATGATTCCTCGTGACTTTGAATATAAACTTGAAGAACACAAGCAGTCTGAACATTCATACAATCCAATTTCTCGGTGAGAAAGCATTTTCAAACTAAAGCTGTACAATTCTTTGCTAAGACTATTCTCTTGTGCAATTTCTTCCCACATTTGTTTCATCTCTGTTTTTTCAGATTTTGTTATGTACGATGTAACATAACGTGCAACAGCAATTGAGTTATCCACAACATAACGGATGTCCATGTTTGTATTCCACATTTTTAAAATGACTTGATTGTAGTCATTGATATACTTTGACACTTCTGTTCTTTTTAAGTTGTAGGTATTCTTTGTAGATTTCCGAGTCTGTGTGTGCCTCACAGAAGAAAAAAAAGAATTAACTCTTCCAAATTGAAATTTGGTGTAAAATTTTCCTTTAGACTTGTATTTTCCTTCTACAATACTTTCCACAACGGTGACTTTGGAAACGTAAAACTTGCTGTCTCAAGCTTCCATCTCCTCCTTCTCTTGGAATCTCACATGTCACATACTGTTCGATGAAAGGCAATACTGTTTCATCAGAATCATTTCCAAATGTAGGTGCATCCTTGATCCATACTAGCATATGTATATGAGGTGCACCTCGTGCTTGATACTCCTTTCTCCAAAAGAAATCAGTAACTTCTCCAAGAGGTGGATTCTTTTTATTACAGATAAGACATCATAGTTTGAAACTTATGATTAAAATATCTGCACACATTTCCCATATCCAATGAACACAGTTCATGAGGAGTCCTTATTTCAACATTTTTTATATTAGAATTCGCTTCTCTTAAAAACTCAAGCAAATCTTCCCATGCATACTCTGCACAGCTAAGTGTGACAAACCATGTTGGTGTACCTAAGTTCCGTAACATACACTTGAGTTCTCCATAATGACGATATCAATACTCATTTGTTCCACGTTGACATGCCATCAAATTGATAAACTGTGCTTCTAAAATTTCATCTGTTTCTTGAACTTTCGCCACAAATTCTTTCGCAGAAAGAAGTGATTCCTGAAACTCCAGTTTTAAGTATATGAATCAATGCATACGAGAGAGAAGACAGATCACTTTCAAACAAAATGTGAAATATGTATGGCATGCACTGTCGAAATCTAGGATCTTCAGAATATAATCTTGTTGACCGATATTCTGAAGCTGGAATCCGTACAGGTCGGTCATCATATCATCCACCTTCTCCAGTAGGAAACAACTGTGGAAAACAACGAGCTTCCAAGCTTTTCTCCCATACACTCATTGGAGTTCCCTGTGCTTTTTTCATTTGAAAGAACTCAATGCTACTTCCCATCACAAACTTAAGACAGACTTAAATTAGGATTATGTCTTAAGTTTGTATTACGTCTGTCTTAAGTCTGTCTTAAGTTTGTCTTAAGTCTGTCTTAAGTCTGTCTTAAGTCTGTCTTAAGTCTGTCTTAAGACTGTCTTAAGTTTGTCTTAAGTCTGTCTTAAGTCTGTCTTAAGTTTGTCTTAAGTCAAACTTAAGACAAAATCTTAACTTTACTACTACTATATGCCTTCTGTGAATACCAAAAGTAATGGGCCCGATTCACAGAACTAACTTAAGACAAAATTCTAAACTTACTAATTTTGGTATTCTCAGAAGTTAAGATTTTGTCTTAAGTTTGTCTTAAGACAGACTTAAGACAAACTTAGACAGACTTAAGACAGACTTAAGTTAGGATTTTGTCTTAAGTTTGTCTTAAGTCTGTCTTAAGTGTGTCTTAGGTCTTTCTTAAGTCTGTCTTAAGTTTGTCTTAAGACAAACTTAAGACAAAATCCTAACTTCTGTAAATACCAAAAGTAGTAAGTTTAGGATTTTGTCTTAAGTTAGTTCCTTGAATCGGCCCCTGTCATTCAGTTTACTTAAACTTAATGCAGGACTTTTTACATAGTACAGTTTATTTACAAAGTTCCACATTTCTGAATGGTGTACTGCTAACATCCTCAAATGATGAAAAACACTTTTACAAACTTTTCTTGAAAGACAAACCAGATAATGCCCATACTTCTCAGTACATTTTCTTACATTACATGGATCTAGTCCTTGTAGCAACGTAATCTTCTGTTTTATACTTTTCTGAGTATATTGTCGGAGCAAATTTCACATTATATCAATGGATTCCTGTTGAATACTACAAATGCTACTACAACTCCACTTATACACAGGAGCTCGTGGACGTTTCCCTTGCACTTCTTCAGCTATTAACTCTTCTGCACTTTTACCAACCATTTCCTCCTTCGGAAGAGGAACTCCATTCTGAACTCCGTAGCAACGACCTTCAGTATCAACTGCAAATGATAAACTATTTTCCTGGAAGTAACTTTCCTCATTAAAAAAGTCTCAGTACTAGAAGTATGTCTCCAATGTCCACTAAAGATTTTACAAAAGTTGGTTCTGTTCACAAGTTTTTTTTTTCTACTTTTGCCTTTCAATACTTTGACTATTTTATCCAATACTTTCATTCTCTTTAAAATCAAAATGAACAACTTCTATTTAATATTGAAAGCAGTATCCACTATACTTTCTCTTTGAATTGGAACATTCTTCTTTTATATTTGCAGCATGTTTTCAATAAATTCTGAATC
This sequence comes from Triturus cristatus, assembly GCF_964204655.1. Classification (NCBI taxonomy): domain Eukaryota; kingdom Metazoa; phylum Chordata; class Amphibia; order Caudata; family Salamandridae; genus Triturus; species Triturus cristatus. The sequence continues at coordinate 377,457,476 of NC_140588.1, forward strand.
ATTCTAGATCGAAAAAGTCTCTGACGAATTTCTTGAAATTGTTTTTGTCTCCGAGAACCAGATACTATTTATTTATCACCTTTCCTTTTCCTCGTATTTGAAATTGAACTCTGCTTCACCTTACTTGAAAAATTCTTCTTTTTGCTTTGTGTGATGTTTTTCTCATTAAATGTTCGTAATATTTTTTTTAAATTGTCTTTTGCTTTTAATAGAACAAACAGTTTCTCTACTACTCGCATTTTTTTCTACTTTAAGATCTTTCCTTTTCGTCAAATATATATTTTTCTTCTCTTTTCTTTTTTTTTCACTTCTTCTAGGCATTTCCAAATTTCAATACAAACGTAATAATTTTCTGAAAAACCAAAAATAGATTCAATTATTTTTCACATTTCTTCACTATGTTAAAATAATTACATACAATTGCAAAACTTCCACTAACAACGTCCAGACCCAGTGCTGCAACGTGATGGAGCATGACAGATGACCACTAGGATGACAAGTGTGCCATAGAACATACAGCAAGTATTTATTTAATTATTTACATACTCCTTTACAATTTATATATAACTGCACTACCTCATACTTTTCACCTCTCCGCCACACCCCACCACCCCACACCACTTTCTCTGCAATCCACCGCACACAGCTTTATAAATAGTATTTTTTAAAATTTTAATCTATGTACTTAGAATGATATTATCAACCAAACAGCACACATACAAATTTCCATTATTACCTAACAATTTTATCAACAACTTCGCAAACATAACACTTCACCCAGGGCTTTAACTGGAGGGGGTGTCTGTGGGGATGTGACCACCAGCACTTTATTTTTGGGAGCCTCAAAACAGGTCTTTATAGGGCTCTATTTTCCGACCTGACAAATGTAATCCTTTTTATTTTCTTTATTGCACTGCAGTGACACTGTGAGAGCATGCACATTGCTCACTACTTAGAAGTGCAGACATCATGCCAAGTGATTCGCATTGTAGGAGAAGGGAAATCCTCTAAAGAGAGCCATTTTCTCTCAGTATTTCCCTTCTCTTTTTGCAACGCACCAGCAACATCATTGTGGGGTGATTAGCAGACAGACCACCAGGCGCGCAACGCCCATTGCCCCAGACTCTCTGACACAGCTTCCCGGGCGCACACACAGAGCCGCACCCGAGTACTTCAACTGTCTTCAAAACATAATTTTTTTGAAAAGGAGACTGTTCTTTTTCACCCCTTTTTACAACCCCTACATGGCCACTCTGCCTATTGCTGAAAGAATTAGGCTCCCCCAAAATTTCCCTCTGTTTGCGCCTCTGCAAACGACCACAACAAGGCAACTCCAGCACAAACCTGCTCTCACCTTACACACGGTCTTGTTTTAGTGCTATGAAAACACACACTTTGCCTGCCACACCCCCTCTTTAATATGAATATAAAAGCTTTCCAATTACTTTTATATTCCTATACTGTACTTCACATGGAAATATAGAACTCAAGGTTCTCACCACCCCAAATTAGCTCTCTGGTATACTTTCTCAAATATAAGAAGTACAGGTATTCAGTATCTGTCAGTTACGGCCACTTAAAAACAGTGTACCTATAATCAACTCGACAAAACGTTATGTTTCTAAATTAACGTATTACACTTAAAAGTTCATTTACATTTCTTTCGCTAGATGTACCTTTGTTTAAAACACTACCAGAGAAGGGTGTTGAAGTATGCTCCACAAAGAGTAACTCAAATCTTTGTTTTTCTTTATTAAAAAATCTGCCTGTCAATGCTTTTCGCAAGCCTTTTCAACGGCTTAAGAGGGTAGCTGGATGAGTATATTACGTCGCATTTAAGATCGGGGCGGACGATGCAAGGAAATAGGAACATATAGTTGAATAAAGTACAAGTGGATGCATGGCCAGATGCATCAATGGATAGATACATAGATCAATGTATCAATGTATGGATGGATGGAAGGATGAATGAATGCAAAGACCAGTACTTACGATAGATGGGTGGGCTGATAAATGCTTAGGATTGATTCTGGGACAGATATATCTATGCATATTTAGGCGTATCGCTGCATGAATGGCACAGTGCTTACTATAGGCGAGTGCGCTCATAGATGCTTAAGATAAGCGGACGAACAGATGTAGGTATATATATAAGTAGGAATATATCCATCAATTAAAAGATGGTTGAATGGCGTAGTTCTTAGGATGCATGGATACTGCGCTTTAATTGGGCCGGGTCTGGGGACCGGCACTTATTTTCAGGCAGCCTCCAAACGACTCTCTACCAGGCTCTATTTTCGGCCCTCTCAAAGATAGTCAATTTTTTTTGTTTTTTATTACACTGCAGTGACAGCATGCACATCGATGTACACATGCTTATTTTGCTCACTACTGAGAACTGGAGATATCACGCTAGGTTACCCACATTGTAGAAGAAAGGGAAATCCTTTAAACAATGTTTTTTTCCGAACCTACGATAATTGGAGAGGATTTTCTAAAGCACACAATGATACTTATCTTGATTTAGAGCACGCCCCAACTTGCATAGCCCACACCCCTTTAAGAGCTTTGCCCCCCTTTTAGAGCACCCCCACTTTTTTCTCCCACTTAGAACCCTATCTACACCATAGTAACAAACAAACAGCGTAACCTTCCATTAAAATCTACAATGGCACCAAGTTTCATAATTTTCCATCAACGCTATCAGCCTTCTACCACAGTACAAGAGTGTCCATCAGCACGAAGATGTCTTATCCACAGAAATGTTGTGTAATTTCTGTATCTGTCTACTGGAACACTCATCACCAAAAAGTATTAAAACATGGGAATTTGCCAGAAAAAAATATACCATACCATAAAGCGATTCATAAATGGGCACACTGTCACTGCACCACCCTCTTCCCCATCCTTCCTTAACTTGACAAAGTTAAAGAATGAGCAACACCAAACCTAGTAAACACACTGTACCAATAAAAGAACTTAATTTCAACAACCGTCTACCGGAACGCTCATGAGCAAAGCATATTAAAACATACAAATTTGCGGGTAAAACATATATCATGCCATAGTGCACTTTATAAGTGCTCCCAGTGGTACTACATCACCTTCAGTAGCTCGACATCTGTACGTTACTAAATTCTGTGTTTTAATCAGAAACATACCCACCTCTCCCAGAAACCCCCACCATTCCTAGTAGTGCCACTATACCCACACACAGGCTTAATTTGAACAGGTGTGTGCCGGAACACTTATCAACAAAAAGTATTCAAACATGCAAATTTGCGGGAAAAACATAAACAATACCATAGCATGGTTAATAAATAGGCCCACTCAAACTACATTACCTTTACTAACTACACATGCCCACGTTACAAATGTCCGTCTTATAATCAGCAACATACGCACATCCCCATCCCCACCCATACCCATGCTTAACCTTACGAAATCAAACAATGAGCCCCTGCACTCCCGTTACCGCCACTATAGCCGTAGATAGACTTAATATCAACAGGTGTCTGCCGGAACGCTCATAAGCAAAAGCTATTAAAACTTACAATTTTGCAGCTCAAACATACACCATACCATAAGACGGTTTATAAATAGTCACAGTACCACTACACCACCTCAACACCCGTCCTTGCTTAACTTTACGCAATAAAAGAAAGAGCCCAAGTAAACGTAGAAGTGCCACTATAGCCATACACAGCTTTAACTTCAACAGATGTCTTCTGAAAACCTCATCAGCAAACCGTATTAAAACATGCAAATTTGCAGGTAAAACATATACCATACCATAGGATGCTTTATAAGTGCTCCCAGTGGTACTACATCACCTTTAGTAGCTCCACATCTCCACGTTAGTATATTCTGTATTTCAAACAGCAACAAAACCACCTCCCCCACACCCACCCCCGCCCTTGGTTAACAGTACAAAATCAAACAGACACCGCCCATTCCTAGTAGTGCCACTATACCCATACACAGGCTTAATTTTAAAAATGTGTCTACCGGAACACTTATCAGCAAAAACTATTCAAACATGTAAATTGGCGGGTAAAACATAAACCATTCCATAGCACTGTTTATAAATGTGCCCAGTGAAACTACATTACCTTTAGTAACTACACATGCCCACGTTACAAATATTTATCTTATAATCAGCAAAATACGCACCTCCCCCACCCCCACCCATCCCTTGCTTAACCTTACGAAATCAAACAACGAGCCCCAGCACTCCCGTTACCGCCACTATAGCCATACATAGACTTAATGTCAACAGGTGTCTGCCGGAACGTACATCAGCAAAACCTATTAAAACCTGCAATTTTGCAACTCAAACATACACCATACCATAAGACGGTTTATAAATAGTCACAGTACCACTACACCACCTCAACACCCGCCCTTGCTTAACTTTACGCAATAAAGAGCCCCAGCAAACGTAGAAGCGCCACTATAGCCAAACAGAGGCTTAATTTCAACAGATGTCTCCTGAAACGCTCATCAGCAAAACGTATTAAAACATGCAAATTTGCGACTAAAACATATCCCATGCCATAGGGCGCTTTATAAGGGCTCCCAGTGGTACTAGATCACCTTTAGTAGCTCGACATCTGCATGTTACTATATTCTGTGTTTCAATCAGCAACATAACTACCTCCCCCACACCCACCCCCGCCCTTGCTTAACCGTACGAAATCAAACAGAAACCCCCACCATTCCCAGTAGCGCCACTATACCCATATACTACATTAATTTTAACAGGTGTCTGCCGGAACACTTATCAGCAAAAAGTATTCAAACATGGAAATTGGCAGGTAAAACATAAACCATCCCATAGCACGGTTTATAAATGGGCCCAGCCAAACTACACCACCTTTACTAGCTAGACATCTATATGTTACGAAAGTCGTTTAAACACTCTGTAGAGTGTATAGCAGGGCATGGGGAGAGTAAACAAAGTTCTAATTCCCAAACTTTTGATATACAGTCCCTTTACTGTATCTATATAAAAGATATTAAATGGAATGAATAAATTGACGAGTGTCTCAAAAGGGATAGTGAAGCTCACCATCAGTAAAACACGAACCACTTCAACACCTACATATATCCGCCACAGCGACACGGCCTGACAAATAGTATCACTTATAATCACATGTAGTTCTCTAATGTCAACAAAATCATACAGAAAATATACCGCACATTTACATTTTTTTTATCTCACACATTTATAAAACATCTCGTCTAAAGAAGCACTCCCCAACTACTTCTATTCCATAAGAACAGACAATAATTAATACGTTTACTACCATATATTTTAGTATATCTACCTTTTTCTTATTCACTAGTCAGAAACTACAAAAACTATTCACTATACCCAAATGCAAACCAGAAACCATATTCATATTTATCTCAACTTAGGATCACATGATTCAAGCTATGCGTACATATAAAAGGAATGTATCACTTTTCCTATCTTCATCTCCTCTCCATGTAATATCCAAACACTGTACACGGCCCCACTGTACAACAATCTACCCTGACTTACATTCAAACCTACATCTCAGTGTCAAAAATAAGATCACAACCTGTCCACATAACATTGCTGCATTTCGTTTTATCGCTTTTAACTTAATAACACATACGTTTCCTACCACCACCCCCACCCCACTATTTCCACAAAAAGTATCAGTTGCAAACGTGCAACATTTTCTTTATCTCCCCAAATACATTACAAACTCAAATTAACGCTGTACCTCATTTTCAAAACAATACAGTCCTATAAAGATGACAAACTACACTTCTTCTCTGTGAAAAGTTCCTAAACATATATAAAATACTTATATAACAACAGCTAAAATTGTATGCATATTTCATAACCAATATCAAACACCACACTTTACTAACACTATATTACTTTGAAATAAAAAATACTTTCAAAATTAAAAACATCACCCCAAATACTTAATCAATACTATAAAACACATAACACACCTTGTTCATTTCTAACTCACCTTTGTAGTTGTTATCCAGATTTCAAATGACACACACATACAATTCTCTCTTTCTCACATAGTACATGTAAAGCTCCGACTTCATCAAGAATGAAACCAGGAATGGAACAATTTCTCTGTTGCGCCACACATAAATACATGTAAATAACAAATCAGAATACTTCATTCCTTCAACGACATTCCAAAACTTACCTCCATTGGTTAATTTAGAATTTTCCTTCCGAAAAGCTACTTATTATTCCGCGCTACATACAGGTCAGCAGTTCAACCTATTTTATCACCACACTTTCTGGAACCTTCTACGACACCTGCAGGTTAAAAGTTCATCATTTTTTTTTAACCTAACGATATACTTTTGCAACATTTTATTGAACATTCAACGACACGTGCATATTAAAAGTTCACAATAGGGGTCAGTAGTTCATCAGCTTTATTCCCAACTCCAGCAGCACCTCACCTTACGCCCCCAGCGCCATCAGACCCGTAGGAGTCAGTGCTTTCCACTTTCCAAATACCAAATTCATTTCATACACACAAATTTACCTTCGCACTCCCTATATAACACCCCCTAAGCACCATACACAAGTTACAATGTTAGAAACAAAAGTTCCTCCAAGTAGCTATAACTACATTCTGACACTACTTGCACAGATGTGGCACAGCAGCCAGAGCGCATGACTTCACAGCATATGACACACAGTTTGGGCTCACGCTTTCATCCCCAAGTCCGGCAGCAGCTCAGCTTAGCAGCATGAGACTCTACACACTACCTCACATATTTTCCGTACCCCAGAACTTTCAGACCAGTACGGGTCAGTAGTTCGTCCTAGTAGTTATAAACACACGCTGACACTACTTCCACAGCTGTACTGCAACAGCCACGGCACATGACTTCACAGCATAAGACACACAATTTAGACTCACGCTCTAATCCCCAAGTCCCGCACCACCTCACCTTAGCAGCATCACACTCTAGGCAATACCTCACTTAATTTTCGTAGCCTAGCACTTTCACACCGGTAGGTATGATTAGTTCACTTCACACCCCCTCTATAGCACACCCTAAACACCCCACAGAGATTACAGTGCTCCTACCCTCCTATTTCCCACTTTTTTTGCCCTTTGTTCCCCTTACTTAATTCAACCGAATAACAAAATGGCGGCCAACACTTCCTCCTTCCATGAGACTCTAGACAATACCTCACATATTTTCCGTACCCAGGACTTTCACACCACTACAGGTCAGTAGTTCATCCTAGTAGGTATAAACACATGCTGACACTACTTCCACAACTGTACTGCAGCGGCCAGGGCACATGACTTCACAGCATAAGACACACAGTGTGGGCTCACGCTTTAATCCTCGAGTCACGCACAAGCTCACCTTAGAAACATGACACACTAGCCAATATCTCACTTAATTTTCGTAGCCTAAAACTTTCACACCGGTAGGTATGATTAGTTCACTTCGCACCCCCTCTATAGCACACCCTAAACACCCCACAAAGGTTACAGTTCTCCAACCCTCCACTTTCCCACATTTTTCCCTCTTTTTCCCCCTTACTCGCTTCAACGGAATCACAAAATGGTGGCCAACACTTCCTAGTTGCAAACGCTCGCAGCACTCGCAGCCAATCAGCAGCAAGCTCGTGCTCGTAACGCCTCAGCCAATCAGATGACAGAATTCCCAAATGTCGATATCTGTAAATTTGGATATTTCTCAAAAACTACTGAACGGATTTACACCAAATAAACAAAAGTGTGCTTTCTAGACCAAGACTCTTCTCCCTGCCATATTTGGGGTAATTCTGTTCACCCGTTCAACCTGTAGCCGTGTCTAAAGTTTCCAATGGAAATTAACATTGAAAAAACACGTTTTGGGACCCCCCTTTTTTCTCGGCCCCCCTTGATGACTCACCCCCAAACTTTCAACATAGGAGCTGATCTCAACAAAGAATTAGTTTTGAAACTTTCACGAAGATTCATCAATCAGCGCCAAAGTTATTGCGAATAGAATGTTGCCATTTTCCTATAGTAACTAGGTCCTAACTATAACTACCTACTGGCGTATAGATATATATATATATATATATATTTTTTTTTTTCACAGAAAAATCAAAGGCTACAGGAACGTTATAGTTAGGCTCAGATTTCACTCATACAAAACCATAGAAATTCAGCAGTTATAGTTGCCTGAGATAACTATAACTTACACTCCTGCAATGCACTGCTTTTGACCTCACACATTACATCACTCATGACATGGCCACTCATGCCTTAAAGTAACTATTACTCACGCCCTCGCTATGCACTGCTAAATACCCTACATATTACACCACTCATGACATCTTCTTTGACATCATTAATAATATCACTGTGCATGAGAAATAGTTACCTTAGGGCACAAGTTACAGTTACTTGAGATAACTATAACTGGTGATTTTCAATGATTTTTAGAGTTTAAAATGTTACGTTGCTACTGAACATTTCACCTAACTATAACATTACTTTAACCTTTATTTTTTCAGTGAATGTGTGTGTGTGTGTAATAGTGCACATGTGCATGCACACACAATTCCCATTGTAGGTAGAGACCACCAGTTTTATGTGGAAACCATTATGTGCCCCTTTAAAAATCACTTCTGGACACATCACTTGTCTTATTTTTACACTCACAAGAAGGATCTGCACAGTAAATGCTGTTATCCCTCTAATGAGAGAGTGAAATGATGTCAGCATGTACATTACAATAAACTATCATTTTTATGTGTGCAACATGGTGTTTTTGAAGTACACCCGGAAATGATATAACATTAAGGGCATTGTATCCCAGACCTCTCTAATCAGACATTCTCACTACAGGCCTTTCTTGTTGCTGGTTCAAGCAGAGAAAATAGAGCAGTGTGTAGAATTATACTTCATGATGGGAATATAATATAATATCACTAACAAACCACGCAGAGGCTATTAAAGCATAAATAATATGAATGTGACACGTGATAAAAATAGACAGCAAGAGGCTGAGGAAGATGTACTTGGAGCGCCTCGTTTATCCAATGCTTTTTTCCAATTGCTTCATTTAAGATACTCTTCCCTTTCTTTTAAATTAAATATGAACTCCCACATAAACAGGGTGACACAGATATGAAAAGATGGTGATTGGTGATGGCTCCTTCATATTCACCATTTGTTATTTATTGAGTTGTTATTTCCCTATTTATTATTGGTTACAAGCAATGCACTTACATGTTTCCTGTACTTATAAAAAGTCATACAATAGAAAACAATAACTACTTTGCATTATAAGAAAAATAGTAGCGCAGATCTATTGCCCATGGAAATCTACCCATCACCATCCTCCACCCCCACCTTGCACATCCCTTTATTTAGAGATGTATCCTACTGCTATTTATAAAGTAAAAAATCTACGTATTTAAAATTAGCTTACATCCCTTTGCCGCTAGAGCCTTACTTTGGCTAGAGATTTTTTGCGCAGTAAAAGTTTTTGGGGAGGTTAGCTCGAGGTTGGAAGTAGGGTGAATTCAGTTATTGGAGTTGCTGCCCAGTCACGAGTACTGAGCAGCAGAGCCCTATCAGTAACCTAGATGCACCACCTTTAGCAACAATCAATAGCCAGGTCCAAATGTACTCTCTAAATGGGGGAGGACTGGGAAGACCCAGTTTTACTGTGGTTCTAATATAAACTTGACTATGACACATTAATATATGTATGCACAAGACACAGAGGGGCCTATTTACCGAGAATGTCACGCAGTGCAGTACAGCGCAGCAAATTACCTTGCTGCACTACCTTTCATTAAAGGGAAAGGGCATGAATGTGCTGTATTTAAGGCAATATAGCACATTGTTGCCTATACCCCTGCACTGATGCCCTCTTTGCAACTAAGCACCAATATAGGCTCTCGCACACCATGGTGCAAGTGTGCCTGCATTGCATGCCAGATTATTTTTGTGCAGCAAGGGACACCTCCTGCACAAAACCAATCCTCAGAGGCATGTTCCTCTTTCTATGCATGCTGCAGAATGGAGGAAGTAACAAGGAGAAATAAAGATATTTCTCCTTGTTATGCCTCATCTGAGAAGGCGTATCTTTTTGGTGCATTCCCAGGTCTATCTGTTCTGGTAAATCTGGGAATGCGTCAAAAACCATGGGAGTTGCATGGGCGCACCCACACAATGCCCATGGAATGCTTCACATGGCAGAGTAAGGCAACGCAGTGATTTGCGCTGCATTGCCTTATTCTAGATTTATAGAGCCACTCAGTGCCACTCAAAGTGGCCTTGGTTGGCTTCATAAATCACATGGAATGTTTGCATCACTCTCGCACCACGTTACGTGGTGCAAGAGGAACACAAACTGGCTCATAAATAGGCCCCATAGTGATTCAGAAAACATGTGAATTGCTAAATGTGTTTTGAAATAGACACCAAATTGTTTGTAGAAGGCTATTATCCATGTGATGGCCACCAATTGGAGTGAGTCACAATTTGCAACCTATCGTATTAATATTAATTATGTAGGTGGGAATGCAACCCCCTACGATTCCTGAATTTGTGAACTGACCTATTCGTACATCGGTTGGTTCACAAAATAATTTTGTGGTCAAAAAAAGTTAATACAGAAATAGCAACAGCTTTCTGAAACCACATTTTTAGTATATATGTCACGTAGCGTCACATGTACAAAGCATTTGCACTTCTATTCGCAAATGGGAAGGGGTCTACAAGAGACCCCTTGCCCTTTGAGAATGGTTGAAAAAATACTTTTTAAGAGCAGGCAGTGGTCCCACAGACCACTGCCTGCTCTTAAAAAATGAAAAGAAAACATTGCTTTCTTTTTAAATGCCTCCCGTTTTCCTTTAAGGAAAATATGCTGCATCAAAAAAACCTTAAAGATTGCTTTATTTAAAAGCAATCACAGACATGGTGGTCTGCTGCCCCCAGCAGGCCACCATTCCTGTGATTTTTGCGAAGCCCAATGGGTCGCAAACTGAGACCTACCTCATTAATATTCATGAGGAATGTCTATTTGCGAACCACTGGGAATTGCAAAAAGTGTAAAACACACTTTAGTGCACTAGTACTTGAAAATTACCAAATAGTAATTCGTAAAAACTCGCTATTTGGTAATTGCAAACACTAATGTAAGTACATCTGGCCCTTAGTTCTGGACATTCACATTTACAGAATCAATGAGGCAAGAATACAGTATTCGAAACTGAAAAAGTGGAGACAGGGAGAAAAATGAGAGATGCAACAAATGTGATGGAGCTCCAGGATGTAGACAGTGAGGTTAAGGAAGAAAGGGGGTTGACTGGCAAGGACGTGTGCACCACGTGGTACCAACAGTGCAGCAATCCTTCCTCTTCATGATTCCCAACAAACCTAGCCCTTATCTGAAGAGTCAGGCAGCAGGAGTTGAGGAATTGGCTTCTATCCATCCTCACCCTATCGCGTGACAGTCAATCTTTACTCCCAGCACATACAAGAAGAACTAGACAAATGGGGTCACACTAAGATCATGCTTGCTCATTCTTCAGCTGGCCAATACTCCAACGCCTCTAGGCTGGCAAAGCTATACTGGATCCAGCCTAATGCATCCTGTTTCACCCCCTGTTTAGGTCTTTAAAGAGATCAGCTCTTTACCTCAAAACAATTTAGGCAGCCCCAGTTGCATAAGAATACTAACTCTTGGGTAAATTATTTTAACAGGTGAACCTGGAAAGGCGGGATGAAATAGAAATCTGGTAGGGACATGGCCAAGGGCAAGGAGTCACTGAACTATTGATTGTGTTATTGATTCCACGGTTGACTGATATTAATATCAGAGCAGACAAGGTTGCAGAAAGGCAACAGTGTACAGCTGGAGACGCAACCAAAGAGTAAAGAAGGCAAAATAGTGAAAAGAAGAGGATGATATTGAAGGAGTTGCGGAGGAATAGAACAGTTACCTGAACAAGGTGGATTGTTGAGAAACTCAGTACCAACATGAAATGATGGTGGTAGGCAGTATCCTGACATGTCATCCCAGGGCATTTCAGAGAAACCCCATTTCAATAGAAACATTTCTTTTTAAAAACATTTAAATGAAAATCAGAGAGGTAGAAATAAAATACCTACTCGAAATTAAATAAGGAACAGAAGGTAAATGACCAATTCAAAATTATGGTTAAGGATGTTTTATTATGTTGTAAAGGCTAATGGTCAGTACAAGGTTGGATATGGGTTAAGGTCAGGCCTATTTTGCGATCAGAGTAAGGATTAGGGTCAATATTTGGGTCGAATCTAGGTTAAAGGCCAAAACTATAGGGCTTGAGTTAGACTTATAATATCATTAGGATACGGTAAGCATTAAGGTTATAGACAGTGCCAGGGTTTGGATTAGACGAGGGACAAGTTTAGAATGAGGCTCAAGGTTAGGGTAAGTGTAGGAACAAAGTTTGATTACTGTTAAGATTTTGACCAAGATTATAGGATAGGGATAGGGTTAAGTTTGGGGGCAGATGTAGGTATCTAAGTATTTTTAAAACAATTTCAAAATATATAAAAAACATTTATTGCAAAAGATGAATAATGCTTTTCTATTAAACATTTTTAACCAATTACCTTTCAATAAAATATCCATGTCAATAAAATGTTAATTGAATTGTTTACAATGAAAAGTGTTTCTGAAATTGTATGGAATGCACTGAGAAGAGGAGAGTAATATTAAAAATCAGGGCCTAGATTTACTAATATGTGATGCAAAGCAGTGCAGAAATCAAAGTTGCAGTGCTACTTTGCATCAAAGGGAAAGAGAAAAATGTGTCATATCTACTAAGATATGGCATATGTTTTGTCTACTCCAGTGCTGGTGCCTTTTTGCCTGCCATCAACCAACACTCACCCTTGCACTACAGGACAAGCGTGCGTCCATTCCCTAAAGCTTAGATTTTGAACTCAAAAGGGACCCTTCCAGAACAAAAACTATCCTTTGAGTATGTGCTGTACAATGCAACACACATGCAAAGTTGGGGAAATAAGGAGAAATAAAATCATTTCTCTTCATTATCCCTGCCTCAAGGAGGCGTAAGGTTTTGCCATAAGTCCCAATCTACAAATGTAAGCAGATAGGGATTTGCGTCAAAAGAACATAGAACATAGCACAACTTTGCGTTACTTTAGGATACTTTCCAATGCAAATCCTGGTTTGCATTGGATACTAAATCCCACTCCAACACTTGGCACCAGGTTTGCGGCACAAAACTTACCCAAACCCAGCAGAAAATATATATAAATCTGGGCCCAGATGTGAAGCGATCTTGTGGATATGTTGCAGATCTTGGGACTCAGAGATGTAAAATATAATGCTTGCCTTTGCAAGTAGCCAAACAGCTATATTTTTGGGCAAATCACTTTTATCTTCTTTGTCTCAAATTGTCAATACGTCTACTGCAATGTAAATTTATATTGTCACCACATCTTAGTTTATATAAATTGGCCTCACCTAGCATCACACACATACTATTTTTCTGTGCATATCATCTTATATTTTAGAAACTCCTTTTTTTCTGTATAGCTAATTTCAGTCTGTATCAAATAATGGCAGTTTATATCAAATAGTTTAAAAAAGAGCCCAGTTTACTAAGAATTCAAGCAACATAGTGCAGCAAGGCAAGATGAAGAGCACCATATTTACAAAGATATGGTGCTCTTCAGCTCACTACTAATGGTGGCACATTTGATGCTGCCAGCATCAACACAGGTACCATTGTGCCATGCTGACAGACGTTCCTGCACAAAAGCAATCAATCCTTAGGGGCAATGCTGTCTTTCTATGTGTGCTGTAGAATGTGTCACTCATAGAAAGAGGAATTAACAAGGGGAAATAAACATATTTCTCTTTCGGCCATATCTCTGTTGTAGGCTTACGAATTTTATGTAATTCCAGCATTCCAAACTTTAATATATCTGCAATTGCGTGAAAACCATTACTTAATGCCCTGGAAAGCCCATGCTCCACTCATGGAATGCCTACCTTTATGAAATGTAATGCAGCGCAGTGCAAGCTGCTGCATCGCTTCACATTTCTTTATAAAGCCACACACAACCCTTCAAATCAGGCCGTGTGTGGTTTTGTAAATCTCAAATAAGGCTTTGCATTACCCTCAGTAGCCTTGTGCAATGCAAGGGCGATGCAAAAAAGCTTAGTAAATATGGACCATAGTGTGTAGTAGTGTGATAGCTGTATAAGAAATTATTTACATTATCTGTATTGTAGTGGTAGTGACAGGTTCCTCTGCAGACATCTGTCACTCATTGGGTGCAAGTGTCGGGCTGTGAGACAATCCGTTTTACACGTAGTTGTTGTGAATATGGTAGGTGGTTTTTGAGTGCTGATTGATGAAAGCTGTTGAAGTGTAACAGGTTGTTACGGTCAGTTTTTTTGCGGTGTATAGTAGTTTCTAGCTTGTTATGGATACGACTGATTTTAACATCGAGAAATGTGGCAGAATACTCATGCATTTCGTAGGTGAATTGAATTCTTTCGTTGATGGTGTTCAAGGTGTTGAGTGCTGACATGAGTTCAGAGTGTGCTCCTTTCCAAATGAAGAAGATATCGTCAATGTATCTGAGAAAAATGATGACATGATCTTGCCATGTGTTGTTATTCAGTATATTTTCAGTTTCGAATTTTTCCATGAAGATATTGGCATATGCCGGTGCGGCACAATTGCCCATCGATGTACCCGTGAGCTGTAAATACCATTGGTCTTGCCATTTGAAGTAGCTATGATAAAGGGTGTAGTATAATAGTTCTAAAAGAAACAATTGTAGTTGAGGATCCAAATTTGAATGTACAAGCGTGTGTTCGATGGCGGAGATGCCTACATCGTGTGGAATGGAAGTGTACAGAGATGTCACATCGACAGTGCATAGCCAGTATTCGTTGTTGTCATCCAAGGTGATGGTATTAATTTTGTTGATGAAGTCTGTGGTGTCTCTGACATAGCTACTCATGTTTAATACAAAAGGTTGTAGGTATCTATCCAACAGTTTGCCGATGGGTTCGTGTAGACTACCTCTGGTGGAAACGATAGGTCGAAAAGGAGGTTTTTCAATGTTCTTATGTATCTTAGGTAGCATGTATAAGGAAGGTGACCGGGGATGGCTTTTCAACAAAAATTTGTATGCCTTCTCTGGAATCACGCCATCATTGAGAGCTTTCAGTAGAATTTCTTGGAGAATAGATGTGAATTGTTCTGTGGGGTTGTGAGTTAACTTCATGTATGTGTCAGTGTCAGATACGTGATTTAGTAGTTGTTGTGTATAGAACTCCGTATCCATGATAACTAGTGCTCCTCCCTTGTCGGCATTCTGACATGTTATGTTGGGGTTGTTGGCTAGTTTTAGGAGGATGTTGTGCTCTTTGACCGAAAGGTTTCGATGTTTAGCTTTCTTAGTGAAAGGCAGCGATTGTAAGTCCTTTTTCACCAATATCTCAAAGGTGTCCAAGCTTTTGTGGCTAACGGGAGCCATGTAGGTACTGGGTGATTGAGACCTTTTAAGAAATCACTTTTCTGAGGTTCTATCCTATGAAGGGTCACAAAATCAACCTCAAAGTTAATGCTACATGCAACACCATGAACGTCATCTACCTTCTCAAATGTCCTTGTGGATTTTTGTATGTTGGCAAAACTGAAAGAAAAGTGAAGACTAGGATTCTAGAACATAAGAGCAACATCCGTACCAACAACACAAAATCCACCATAGCCGCACATTTTACTGAATTCCATCACAACATCAGTCAACTTAAATTCATGGTACTTGAAACTGTGGAACCCAAAGAAGGAAGAGACATCCACAATCTGCTTTTCCGAAGGGAAAATCATTGGATCAAACTGTTGAACTCAATGAAGCCGAACGGACTCAATGACCGCATGGAATTTTCGTGTTATCTGTGATCTCTTCACCTCAGCTTCTTATGTTATTCCATTGTTTTAGGCCCTGTTATTTTCAGTCTTAACTATTTTCATCTTATTTTAACTGTTTACTCATCTACCCATCCTTTCTTATCTCTTTTCACTGTCCTACTTTTATTTCTCTCTCATCGTTGTTATTCAACTACACTTATCATCACCTCAAGCACACTGTTCTTGTTACTCTTCTCTGTTATTTCCGTCATCTCAACATGGCGCCCGCACCTATCCGTCTAGAGTAGTCCTCTTTCTTTGTTTATTTGGCACGTTACTAAAATCACCTCGGAAGCGCGTTTCTGCGTTCGCGTTAATGTTAACCACGATATAGCCGGAGCACCATGGAAGCGCACCGCGTTTTGTAAGTTTTTCTTCACCTCCTTATCTCAGCCGTTATATTTCATTTCTAAACCACGTTATTCTGAACCCAGCAGCGCACTGGTACATTTTGTGCTCAAGCACCACAGCTTTCATCTAGTACACTCGAACCTGCACAGCCCGTTTCCACACGATTTTTTCTTTTTCTTTTTGTTTAGAATCTTGTTTGTACCGACCACCATTAACAAACTCACGATCACGATTATATTCCATAGAGTCACTCCTTCACCCATTACGACTTATGATTTCACCCGATCATGTCGTTATATTCGGTTTAGCTTTCACACCGTTATATCTACGGATTAACCGGACCTCACAGTTTTGATCCACAGACGCTTTGTTATCTCTCACCGTGCATGTTTGATTAATACTATTAAGCCACACATTTGAACACTTCATCATTTTCAACTTATTAATGTAATGACAGCTATATTCTCATCAGTTGACTTCCTGACTCTTGCGTTTTATCATACTTTATAGATACGTCCCCTGACGAAGGTCCGTTCGGGACCGAAATGCATTGGGCCAATCTCTGTAATGATTAACATTTTGATTCAAATGGATGATTATTCACTGATATGATTCACTAAATATCGACTAAAACATCCAATCAAAGTTTGCTGTATCTCATTCTTTCTAAACTTATGAACACTGAGCGTTGAAACCTCACCAACCCCTGTTCCTAGGGGCTTTGAGCTGTGCGCAGGAGGACGTCTCCTATCTTCAGGATACGCTTATTTGGTTACCCATACAACTGCCTCATAGTCCACGATAGGCCAGGTAGGTTGGAGGTTACGCACCACCTAATTTATTTATGGTCTTCTGTCTCTGTGCGCCATTTAGAAGGGAGGTAGGAGCTACAACCACCCTCTTCAGTCCAGGGCAGGCTAAAGGCGTTTAAAAGGGCAGTCCACCATAGCTAGTCTTCCCACAAGACATGAAACTTTATGCCTCAACAGGCATGAAACTTTATGCCTCAACAGGCAAGGAAAGCCCCACAGCCTATCAGGGTAAGCTCCTGAGCAGGACAGGCTGGCCAGCTACTTTAATTCCTGTCTCATGGTTGGCTCAATTCAAGGGCAGAAGCCAGGTGAACTTTCTTTCATAACAATACAATTGTTATGCAAATATAACAGGTTTGGGTTAAAATAGTTGACAAGGTCAGTTGATGTGAATGTCCAAACAGGGTATGCAAGCACCATGAGGTTAACACAATGTCTATTTTGCTGTCATGTTCCCTCCCCTCAGATTATGGCTATGTATTGGATTGACAGTCACTCAGCGGAGGGGAGGACATATGATAGCTTTTTAAGAGGACTTTCTGGAGTGTTTGCAAGAAGATATTTGTCCTTGGGATTTTGCTTGAGGCTTGGGTTCTTCCCAAACAGCTTCCACACTGCTGAAAGGAGTCAGACATTATACACTGCTTCAGCTCTGAGGCCTCTGATTGGTCTGCCTCCCCTTCTGGCCTGCCTGCTAATCCAGTGATCATAGGCTTGCGTAAAGCTGTTGATCAGAGAAACAGTAAATATATTCAACTGCTATTTCACCCCACATTGAGAAACACAGTGGGCTAGGGAGTAACACCATTGGTAACAAGGATAAGGCTTTTTGATTCAGTTTGAACTGTTTGGTTGGATACCATCTGCAGTTGTCATCTGGGATCAGAATCATTACTATTAAGTGCCAGGTTAATTTACTCATCCAAGTCCTATATTTTCCAATGCACTGTGCTACATTTATGTAAGTTGCCTTCATCTCTTTGATCAGTGATGTCATCAGTGATGTCACTGACCATGTCATGAGTGATGTAATATGTGACGTCATCAGCAGTGGATTGCGGGCGCGCGAGTTATAGTTAGCTGAACTAACTATAACGGGGGAATTTCATTGGTTTTTTACGAGTAAAATGTCCAGCTAACTATAACGTGTGTGAAACCTCTGTTTTTTTCAGTGAATTTGCAAGGTTTTTTAAATGCTAATTCCTAACTATAACGTGTGTGAAACCTATGGTTTTTTCAGTGAATTTCAATGGTTTTTTAAATGCTAATTTTTTTTTTTTATATATATTTGAAATATTTCTTTTTTAAAAACTTCCCTATGTATACATTTATATATTATCTGTATCCTTTAATTTGGTGTGGCTTTTTTTAAAAGTTTTTTTTAATTTAAAGTTGAACAGCATAGTTAATATCTTCATTATTAAGTTATGTCCTCTTTTTTTTTTTATATATATTCTTGGGGTGCACGCTCAGAGCGCGCACCTAGTACGTTTGCGTACATTTTTCATGAATTCCGGCGTACGTTATTTACGTACGCATATATACGTATTACTGCGCGCTCAGAGCGCGCACCTAGTACGCATGCGTACGTACGCACGCCTACGTACGTCGTACCAACTCCACGCGGTATACTTCCATATACGCGCAGAGTACGCGTGCTGACTTTTACGCATACGCGCGTGCTGCGTATGCGCGTTACGTACGCGCATAGTACATAAGCGCATGCGCGCATACGCGTTCGCGCATGCGTAATTGTACCGTGCGCGCAGGGAGCTTGCTCGGTGCGCGCACGTCGGGATATGTGATAAATAAAACAACACTTCTAATTGGTTTTCATTACTTTCAGTTTCAGATTGTTTCAACACCACACCCAATCCCCTCATGGCAAGTCATGTGATCCAGAAACATCACTTTTCATTGGTTCAAAGTACTTTCAGTTCCAGATTCTTCCAAAATCACACCCACCCCCCTCATTGTTAGTTCTGATTCCCTAGGAGAAGGAGCTAATCTGTGTGTTGAGATACAATGGCAGAGCAGCAGCCTCCTTCTGAGAGTGAGCAGGACACTCTTGAGAGACAGAGGCAGAGGAAGCAGAAAGACTCCTTTATATGGCAGTTTTTCACTTTTCCTGAGGGACAAAAGAAGGTGAATGCACCAAAGGTCACCTGCAAACTTTGTCAGTGCGTCTTGTCATGTGGGAATCCTAACAAGAAGTATTCTTTTAGTATTCATACTATGTCAAGACACGTTGATAAAATGCATCCAGTGACTTTTCGTCGAGCTTCTGGGGCAAACCCTCCACCTGCTCAGCTGACGACATCTGCAGCAGCTCAGCCGAGCACATCTTTGGCAGCTCAGGCAAGCACTTCTTCTGCAGTGGTGCCTTCACCTTCTACCACACCTCTGGATATTCGTCCTTGTTTTGGGAGGATGAGTACACGGTGCATGGATTGTGGTACTCTTATTACTATGGGTGAGAGCAGTATTGATCTCATTCAGAGGAAATTTGAGGAGCACCCTTGCACTAGGCCATAGTTTTCTTTTTTTTCTTTTCGTTTTTCTCTTCCTCTGTCCCTACATTAACTCAAGGGCTCTTTTTAGAGCCACCTAAAATCCAAACACAAAAACTTGTTTTTTAGAATCTATTTCTCTTTTTTTTTTTAGAGTGCGCGCACCCAGCGCGCACCCAATGGGTTTTTAAAAAAAAAAAAAAACATTTTTTTTCACCTTTACTAAACCTTCAGGAACTCCTTGAGAAAGGGAGGGGAGTGGCAAAGTAATTAAAAAAGAGATGGTGTACATTTCACAGATGAACGTAAGACAGTTTTCCTATTAAACTTTAAACTCTGCATCAGTATTTATGTATAGGTACCCAAAAAACATAATAGCTCATTTTAGTGCTGCATTTGAATTTGCTGTATTTACAAGGAGAGGAAAAGACACACAGAGAGGCTTATCCTCTCCTTGTAAATATGGAGGAGCACCCTGCGCCACTAGTACGTCAAGTAAATTGACGTAGTGGTAGCGCAGGTGGCTTGTAAATGTGCCCCAGAGATGTAAAGGAAATTAAGGGTGAAACAGACAAATCAAGAGTGACAGATGCAGAGAGCAAACAACTGACAAGGAGTAAGGCAGTTAAAAAGACTAAGACATATGGATACAGAAAAAGAAACATGGATGAAAAATTAGTTTTAGAGGTAGTAAAGGTAGGGGAGTAGTATAGAAGGAGTGAGGAAGTTACAAAAGAGTAGTAAAGCAGGAAGAGAGAGTGAGAAGAGAAATGAGAAAAGTAGAGTAAGGACAGGTGAAGAAAAGGAAGCATGAAACGAAACCAGTGACACATACAGATATGTTAAACTTACCTGACCATCAAAATAAATAATTTAGAATTAAATGTTTTTATTTAATTGCAAAGATAACTGAATAACATCTTCTAAATGTTATTTCTAGTTCTGTAAAAAAGAAAAAAAATATTAATATTCAACAATACACTTTATTAAACAGTACATGTTTTTTCATATTTAGCAAAGCAATTTTTTGCCCTTTTTTTGCTGTTTTCAGAATGTTTTGATTTTCACTGAAAATAGTGAAATCAATTGTATTCATCATTTAACAGCGGGCAAAAAAAAAAAACAATCTGAAAGATTGTTTAAAAAAGCCCCAAATGTATCCTCACTAAAACATACCTTAATAGAAATGTTTAAAATACCTTTTAAGAAGAATAACAATTTCTAAAAAATAACATCTGTAAACCTTGTTGCAAAAGAACATTTTCCAAAATATTATCTGTCAAAGAAGTCCACAATTGTTTGTTTTACCTTTCCTTACGGCCAAATGATAAGTTTAAAATCCCTTTTGAGAGAAATATCCAATTTTAATCCTTTTAAATTTTAATAATGCTTTCTTCCAATGATGATGTTAGTATTTAAAATTTGGGTTTCAGAAAAATTAGGTAACAATTGGGTAAATCATAAGGCAAACATTGCTTGAAAATCAATTGAGAATCATTACACAGTGTCCATCCTTTTTCACATTTAAGATAAACTGTGTAATGACCAGAAGTTATAGAAGGTCCATCATGAAAAATTATTGCAACTGCAACAAAAGTTTTTACAGATATTGATAATTGTTGTCCTGTAAACTTCTTTATTAAAGTGTCCAGTTTTGTTCCATCAGCTCTACAACGTTGCATCATTAAAATTACATACTGTCCATATTTCTTTAAAAATAACGTTGATAACATGTCTGATTTACATTGAGAACATTCCATGTTGTGATTAGCATCTTTAACTAATTTACTAAAAGTCACTGATTTACTCTCTGGTAATGGTAAATATATGAACCTTTCAGAATCAACATTACTACTGCTTGTGTTCATACAGTTATCACAACAATGTTCCCATTTATAAGAGACACCAAATACATTTTCTACTTCTACCCCTTCATCTTCCAGTACCATCAGGATATACATCAAGAATTCCTGTGCATCTTGCTGGACATTTTGTGTAAACTGTGTACGTCCAGAACATACATCTAAAAGATTTCTAACATCAGAAGCACTTTCTATTTTAGTTTTATCATTACTCAGCTTCTCATAGAGGAGACTCAGCAAAGAACAGAATCTTTTTTCTTGATTTAGTATTATCTGCTCTTGCAAACTTTCAAGATAAAATACAACATTCAGCACTACATTTGCGTAGCAGTTGACACCAGAGCTATTTTCAAAATGACAACCAACAACCTCTTCAGCATTGTCCTTTTTCTTTTTGCTTGCAGTCACATCCCTATCTTTTTGTTTTCTCTTCTGTACACCCTCATTACAGATATCCTCAAATCTCCTTTTCCGACAAACAACACGTTTTTCAAACACAGGATACTGTCCTAAATGAGGAGCATAGCTTCTTCTTAATCTATTATACTCCTTTACACAGTTTGCATCAGCACTTACTTTTGAGTCATCAAAGTCTATCATGAATAAACCAGATAATTTTTTCACGCGTGATAAAGCAACATATGCCATAACTTCTTTAAACACACTAGATCCAATGTTTACAAAAGCACTATCAACAGTTAATCCTTGAGACTTGTGAATAGTTACAGCATATGCTAGAGAAAACGGAAACTGCTTACTACGCACATATAAGTCTTTCACAAGCAAGAAATGAACTGAACAACGACAAATGTCTTTAACCTCTTGTATCTGATCAAATTTTATTTTTAAACATTCAATTCCAACTTTTTTCTGGTAATTGATAAAACCCACAACTCTTTCCATAGCTCCATTCACTAAACCTTTCTCTACATCCAAATTCCGTCTTAAAATTACTCTACAGTTCATACACACATAAAGATTCTTTATGTGTGTATGAACTGCTGTTTTTGAAATGTTTTTCTCCAGAGAATCCAATTTAGTACCCAATTTGCCTGTCAATATAACAGTTATTCATTCATGTTCTATTTTATCCACAGCTTCCAGTTTTATAATCTCTTCATTTTCCAATTTCAAAAGTTCTTGATTGAATACAGAACATTCATGTAGTGTTGGCATTAAGCAGATTACAGTATTTTTTTTCTGCAATTTTCTTGTATATTTTCTCAGGAACTATTTGTTCTGTTGGAAAAAAATTACTCAGCAATCGACTCTGTAATGCTTTTCTGCCATGTTCTGTGAGTAGTCCAATTCTTATATCTTTCAGAATACTTGCATAGTCCTCATCATTGGCTTGCCTCATATTGGTAATGAGTTCCTTATACTCAAAATATGTCCAAATATTTACATTGCCTTCTGACTATAGTGCCGCTGAGTGGCGGCTGCCTCCCCCCCCATGTGAGAGCAAGTTCCTGCTTATCTAGTTTCCATACCTGGTCTTAGTTTTGTTTTGTTGTTTCTTTTTCATAAAATGTTAATTCAAAACCTTCTTGTTGGATGGAGTCTAGTTGTGGGCCTGACGGCCACCCTCCCGTGCAGGTTGCTCATTTGTTAGCTGTACTGTGTTTCCTTTTTGCATACTAGCGGCCGGCCTCGGAGGTTGTAGGCCCGTGACTGTGCATAACTGCTGTGTCAATAAAGGTTTTCAAAAAAAGAAAAAAAAAAAAATATTTACATTGCCTATACTTCCTAATGACTTTTTTGTGTCTTCATGTGTAAGTGTATGGAATACCGGTTGTCCTTTAACTGGAGTAAGTTGCAAAAGATATCCAAAAACTATGACATGTTTTCCTCCAAATAGGACGTCAAAGTCTGTCTTCAGAATTTGCTGCATTCTTAAATGCACAAAGGCAAGCATTAAGTTTGATACCATGCTTACCTCATCAATAATGAGTACTTTAATTTTCTTCAATACTCTTGAAACTTCCAAGCATGCTTCTCCTGCTAGTTTGTGGTACTGTATTTTGTTCTCATGCTCTACTGGTAACATTAGCAAACGATGTAAGGTAACTCCTTTGATGTTATACGCTGCTAACCCAGTTGGAGCAGTAACAATACAAGACAAAATGGAATCCATTTTCTTCTGTAGGTAGCTTCTAATTACATTAATTAAGAAACTTTTTCCAGTTCCTGCTTGTCCACTTACATACATTCTCATTGGTTCAAAAGATTTGCATGAGCACTCTTTATTTTCATGTAGTAATCCGTGATCAATTTTTTGTCTGACTTCTTCATAAATTTGTTTTTGTTCTTCATTCAGTTGCTCCTCCAAATATGTTAAGTCTACAAAA
This sequence comes from Triturus cristatus, assembly GCF_964204655.1. NCBI lineage: Eukaryota > Metazoa > Chordata > Amphibia > Caudata > Salamandridae > Triturus > Triturus cristatus. The sequence continues at coordinate 377,481,347 of NC_140588.1, forward strand.
TCTTCCTGAGCTTGATTCATAGCTGTTTCCACTTCGTTCATGGCTATTGCTGCTTCATTTTCGATGATCGGTTGTCCTACAGGATCTTGACTGAATGCCCCAGAACTTTGACTGTCTTGAGAACTGTCTCTAGCTACTTCAGCTGCAATTGTTGCTTCTTGTTCAATTTCTTCATTTAACATTTGAACATAAGTTGTGAAAGTACTGCATTCAACGTTGTCTTTGTTAGCATTGAAGGAATCTTCATAGCTCTGAAATTCTCCAAGTAGTTCCTCCTCTGTACGCCATGGTTTAAACAGCTGCAAAAGTGCCAAGTAGTAAAATTCCTTTTTATCAGGAGTGTCGCAAGTCAGCTTCCGGTGATTTATCAAACTTCCTTTTGTTTGCTTCACCAAACATCCTTCCTCACCAATGACTTTATATTTTCCATTGTTGATATCTTCTGTGACATTCCGTTTAACCCCTTCGCTGCTAGGCCTTTTCCCCTCCTGTGCTAAGCCTTTTTTGGGCTATTTGGGGTAGTGCGCGCTTAGGCCCCTGTAACTTTTTGACCACATTAGGTATCCACGCAAAATTTGCGTCCTTTTCTTCCAACATCATGGGGATTCTAAAGGTACCCAGGGTTTGTGGATTCTCCTAGAGGGTTCCCAGAAATTAGTCAAAATACAGCAAAATTTTGTTTTTTTTGTGAAAAATGGGGAAAAGTGGCTGCAAATGAAAGTGTCTAGGTTTTTCCCTGCAAATGATATCAAAAAAGGGTTTGTGGGGCTGAAATCAAAATTTCTCCAGCTTTTAGGGAATGACAGTTTTTTGTTAGAAATCCAACATTTTTTACACAGTTTTGACATTTTTCTGGGACATACCCTATTTTTGCTATTTTTTGTGCTTTGAACCTCCTTCCAGATAATGGTAAAAATGGGTAGAAAAGCAATAATGGATCCTGGAAAGCTATACATTTTTGAAAAGTAGACAAAATTCTGAATTCAGCAAGGGGTCATTTGTGTAGATCCATCAAGGTTTCTTTATAGAAACTAACAGGTAAATATAGGAAAAACTAAAAATTTGTTGAAAAAAGCAGCCTTTTGAGTCAACGTTTTCACCTGTACCTTCTTCGAATTATGACATCTCTTTGAAAGCAATGTACCGTTACATCCGGTGGACCTTCCTGGTTGTGGGGATATATAGGACTTTTAGGTTCACTAAGAGCCCAACGAACCCAGAGTAAAAAACTGAGCAGCATTTTGTAATGTTTTTTTTTTTTGTTCCGGGTATATAGCAATTATTGTGGGAAAATGTATACATAGAAAAATCGGTATGAAAGACACCTATGTATTTCTGAAATGGGAACAAATTACAGAGTTTAGAAACAGTGCATATTTGCACATTTTCGAAATTGGGAATACTCATACTTGCATGACAATTATTGGTCATTTTTCAAAATTACTTTTTTTTTACACAATGTCTTTCATTTGGAAGGGAGAAATGCATCAAAAATCAAAAATCAATAGGTAATAACAGTTGCTTTACAAATCTGAACTACCCTAAGTCTCCCGATAAAAATGGTACCCCACTTGTGTGGGTAGGGATAGTGCCCACGACAGGAAGTGGCTCAAAACCTAAGGTGAACGCACCACATTTTCACACTGAAAATTTACACTTTTTTTGCGAAGAGTCTAGCTGTAGTTTTTGAACCCTAGCCCTGCCGGCACCTAGAGAAACCTAGCAAACCTATACATTTTTGTAAACTAGACACCCAGGGGAATCCAGGATGGGGTGACTTGACTGCCTCCCACCATGGTCTGTTACCCAGAATCCCTTGCAAACGTAAAAAAATGACAAAAAAAACACATTTTCCCCACATTTCTGGGATGGAAAGTTCTGGAATCTGCGTGGATCCACAAATTTCCATGCACCCCGCGTTCCCCAAAGTCCTACGAGAAAAATGGTACCTCACTTGTGCGGGTCGGCCTAGTTCCCGCGACAGGAAACGGTGCAAAACGCAACAGGGTCACACCTCAATTTTGCAGTGAAAAATGACCCATTTTTGGCAAAGTGACTAGCTGTAGTTTTTGAACCCTAGCCCTGCCGGCACCTAGGGAAACCTAGCAAACCTATACATTTTTGAAAACTAGACACCCAGGGGAATCCAGGATGGGGTGACTTGACTGCCTCCCACCATGGTCTGTTACCCAGAATCCCTTGCAAACGTAAAAAAATGACCAAAAAAACACATTTTCCCCACATTTCTGGGATGGAAAGTTCTGGAATCTGCGTGGATCCACAAATTTCCACCCACCCCGCGTTCCCCAAAGTCCTACGAGAAAAATGGTACCTCACTTGTGCAGGTCGTCCTAGTGCCTGCGACAGGAAACGGCGCAAAACGCAACGTGGTCACACCTCAATTTTGCAGTGAAAAATGACCCTTGTTTGGCAAAGTGACTAGCTGTAGTTTTTGAACCCTAGCCCTGCCGGCACCTTGGAAAACCTAGCAAACCTATACATTTTTGAAAACTAGACACCCAGAGGAATCCAGGATGGGGTGACTTGACTGCCTCCCACCATGGTCTGTTACCCAGAATCCCTTGCAAATGTAAAAAAATGACAAAAAAAACACATTTTCCCCACATTTCTGGGATGGAAAGTTCTGGAATCTGCGTGGATCCACAAATTTCCAGCCACCCCGCGTTCCCCAAAGTCCTACGAGAAAAATGGTACCTCACTTGTGCGGGTCAGCCCAGTGCCCGCGACAGGAAACGGCGCAAAACGCAACGTGGTCACACCTCAATTTTGCAGTGAAAAATGACCCCTTTTTTGGCAAAGTGACTAGCTGTAGTTTTTGAACCCTAGCCCTGCCGGCACCTAGGGAAACCTAGCAAACCTATACATTTTTTAAAACTAGACACCCAGGGGAATCCAGGATGGGGTGACTTGACTGCCTCCCACCATGGTCTGTTACCCAGAATCCCTTGCAAACATAAAAAAATGACAAAAAAAACACATTTTCCCCACATTTCTGTGGTGGAAAGTTCTGGAATCTGCGTGGATCCACAAATTTCCACCCACCCCGCGTTCCCCAAAGTCCTACGAGAAAAATGGTACCTCACTTGTGCGGGTCGGCCTAGTGCCCGCGACAGGAAACGGCGCAAAACGCAACGTGGTCACACCTCAATTTTGCAGTGAAAAAAGACCCTTTTTTGGCAAAGTGACTAGCTGTAGTTTTTGAACCCTAGCCCTGCCGGCACCTAGGGAAACCTAGCAAATCTATACATTTTTGAAAACTACACACCCAGGGGAATCCAGGATGGGGTGACTTGACTGCCTCCCACCATGGTTTGTTACCCAGAATCCCTTGCAAACGTAAAAAAATGACCAAAAAAACACATTTTCCCCACATTTCTGGGATGGAAAGTTCTGGAATCTGCGTGGATCCACAAATTTCCACCCACCCCGCGTTCCCCAAAGTCCTACGAGAAAAATAGTACCTCACTTGTGCGGGTCGGCCTAGTGCCCGCGACAGGAAATGGCGCAAAACGCAACGTGGTCACACCTCAATTTTGCAGTGAAAAATGACCCTTTTTTGGCAAAGTGACTAGCTGTAGTTTTTGAACCCTAGCCCTGCCGGCATCTAGGGAAACCTACCAAACCCACACATTTCTGAAAACTAGACACCCGGCGGCTTCCATGGAGGTATGGCTTGCGTGGATCCCCCAACGTTTCCTTACCCAGAATCCCCTGCAAACCTCAATTTTTGCTGAAAAAATCACTTTTTTCACACATTTTGGGGTGGGAAAGTTGTGGCATCACCGGGCTCACACAAATTTACCACCACCCAGCGTTCCCCCAGGTCTCCCGGTAAAAATGGTGCCTCACTTGTGTGGGAGGCCCAAGTACCCGCGGCAGGCAAGGGCCCAAATGTAGTGAGGCGACATCAAAATGGCCTATCGCAAAACCACCTGGTTTTGCAAGGAGGGTAACTTTGGTTTTTGACCCGGTGCTCGGCGGCCATCTAGGGAAACCTACCAAACCCATGCATTTCTGAAAACTAGACACCCGGCGGCTTCCAGGGAGGTATGGCTTGCGTGGATCCCCCAACGTTTCCTTACCCAGAATCCCCTGCAAACCTCAATTTTTGGTGAAAAAATCACTTTTTTCACACATTTTGGGGCGGGAAAGTTGTGGCATCACCGGGCTCACACAAATTTACCACCACCCAGCATTCCCCCAGGTCTCCCGGTAAAAATGGTGCCTCACTTGTGTGGGAGGCCCAAGTACCCGCGGCAGGCAAGGGCCCAAAACCTAGTGAGGCGACATCAAAATGGCCTATCGCAAAACCACCTGGTTTTGCAAGGGGGGTCACTTTGGTTTTCGACCCGGTGCTCGGCGGCCATCTAGGGAAACCTACCAAACCCATGCATTTCTGAAAACTAGACACCCGGCGGCTTCCAGGGAGGTATGGCTTGTGTGGATCCCCCAACGTTTCCTTACCCAGAATCCCCTGCAAACCTCAACTTTTGCTGAAAAAATCACTTTTTTCACACATTTTGGGGTGGGAAAGTTGTGGCATCACCGGGCTCACACAAATTTACCACCACCCAGCGTTCCCCCAGGTCTCCCGGTAAAAATGGTTCCTCACTTGTGTGGGAGGCCCAAGTACCCGCGGCAGGCAAGGGCCCAAAACGTGGTGAGGCGACATTTGGGATAGGCCATTTTGATGTCTCCTCACTACGTTTTGGGCCCTTGCCTGCCGCGGGTACTTGGGCCTCCCACACAAGTGAGGCACCATTTTTACTGGGAGACCTGGGGGAACGCTGGGTGGTGGTAAATTTGTGTGAGCCCGGTGATGCCACAACATTCCCACCCCAAAATGTGTGAAAAATGTGATTTTTTCAGCAAAAATTGAGGTTTGCAGGGGATTCTGGGTAAGGAAACGTTGGGGGATCCACGCAAGCCATACCTCCCTGGAAGCCGCCGGGTGTCTAGTTTTCAGAAATGTGTGGGTTTGGTAGGGTCCCTAGATGGCCGCCGAGCACCGGGTCAAAAACCAAAGTGACCCCCCTTGCAAAACCAGGTGGTTTTGCGATAGGCCATTTTGATGTCGCCTCACTAGGTTTTGGGCCCTTGCCTGCCGCGGGTACTTGGGCCTCCCACACAAGTGAGGCACCATTTTTACCGGGAGACCTGGGGGAACGCTGGGTGGTGGTAAATTTGTGTGAGCCCAGTGATGCCACAACTTTCCCACCCCAAAATGTGTGAAAAAAGTGATTTGTTCAGCAAAAATTGAGGTTTGCAGGGGATTCTGGGTAAGGAAACGTTGGGGGATCCACGCAAGCCATACCTCCCTGGAAGCCGCCGGGTGTCTAGTTTTCAGAAATGTGTGGGTTTGGTAGGTTTCCCTTGATGGCCGCCGAGCACCGGGTCAAAAACCAAAGTGACCCACCCTTGCAAATAGGCCATTTTGATGTCGCCTCACTAGGTTTTGGGCCCTTGCCTGCCGCGGGTACTTGGGCCTCCCACACAAGTGAGGCACCATTTTTACCGGGAGACCTGGGGGAACGCTGGGTGGTGGTAAATTTGTGTGAGCCCGGTGATGCCACAACTTTCCCACCCCAAAATGTGTGAAAAAAGTGATTTTTTCAACAAAAAGTGAGGTTTGCAGGGGATTCTGGGTAAGGAAACGTTGGGGGATCCACGCAAGCCATACCTCCCTGGAAGCCGCCGGGTGTCTAGTTTTCAGAAATGCATGGGTTTGGTAGGTTTCCCTAGATGGTCGCCGAGCACCGGGTAAAAAACCAAAGTGACCCCCCTTGCAAAACCAGGTGGTTTTGCGATAGGCCATTTTGATGTCGCCTCACTACGTTTTGGGCCCTTGCCTGCCGCAGGTACTTGGGCCTCCCACACAAGTGAGGCACCATTTTTACCGGGAGACCTGGGGGAACGCTGGGTGGTGGTAAATTTGTATGAGCCCGGTGATGCCACAACTTTCACACCCCAAAATGTGTGAAAAAAGGTTTTTTTCAGCAAAAATTGAGGTTTGACGGGGATTCTGGGTAAGGAAACGTTGGGGGATCCACGCAAGCCATACCTCCCTGGAAGCCTAGTTTTCAGAAATGTGTGGGTTTGGTAGGTTTCCCTAGATGGCCGCTGAGCACCGGGCCAAAAACCAAAGTGACCCCCCTTGCAAAACCAGATTAACTATTGTTCCTACAGCGTGAGAATTTTGGAATAATATTGCAAAGAAAATGTGGCAGACATTTTGAGGTTTACAGGAGATTGGGGATAAAAAATTTTTTTGAATTCACAAGAGAGACATCACCATGAACTCCCATGGGTTTTCGACAATATCTACAGTTGGTGGGTTATTCTTGCATGGAAAGTGTACCTTGGCAGAGAAACTAAAGACAAAGATTCCTGCACAACCATCTATTCCTCAAATACACACACATACTGGTTGGATTTGGCACGAGGGCGAGTCATGGTTCAGTGTATTAAATTTTATTAACAAGAGATTTCACAAGAATGAAATGCACTGTCAATAATTAAATTCACAAAAAACCAAACCAATGACTCGCAGCTCGTGAGCTGTAAAGCCACGTCAAGGCACCAACCACTTTACAGGCCATTCACACACCTTTCATATGTGATACAAACAAGACCATTCACACCACCAGGCACAAAAGCAACACATTTCATAATTCACCAAAAAGGGACAAGGTACACCCTGCTTCAGAAAGACAAATATTACTGCACAGCCATCTAATCCGCAAGCACACACACATACTGGTTGGATTTGGCACGAGGGTGAGTGATGGTTCAGTAGATACAATTGTATTAGCAAGTGATTTCACAGAAATGAAATGCACTGGCAATAATTGAAAGGGCGAGAAACTGAACCATTGACTCACAGCTCGGGAGCTGTAAAGCCACGACAAGGCACCAACCTCTTTACAGGCCATTCATACACCTATCATACGTGTGAGACATACAAAACCATTCACACCGCCAGCCACGGGCCCATCACATAACAAAACTCACACCAGCACACAGCGCCATTCAAGGGCCCATCACTTTCACACGCCCACAATCCAGACACAGCAACTACACAGGCTGATGGATTGCGTGGAGTGGCACTCAGCTAGCAGTGTGTGTAGTGACCAGCAGAAAGTTACAGCCAGCTGAGCACCAGTCCACACACACCGCTAGCCAAGCGCCAGTCCACGCACACCGCTAGCCAAGCGCCAGTCCAGGCACACCGCCAGCCAATCGCCAGTCCAGGCACACCACCAGCCAATCGCCAGTCCAGGCACACCGGCAGCCAATCGCCAATCCACCCACACCGCCAGCCAAGCTCCAGTCCACGGACACCACCAGCCAAGCACCAGTCCGCACACACCACCAGTCCACGCACACCGCCAGCCAAGTACCAGTCCACGCACACCGCCAGCCAAGCACCATTCCACGCACACCGCCAGCCAAGCTCCAGTCCACGCACACCACCAGCCAAGCTCCAGTCCACGCACACCACCAGCCAAACACCAGTCCGCGCACACCACCAGTCCACGCACACCGCCAGCCAAGTACCAGTCCACAAACACCGCCAGCCAAGCACCATTCCACGCACACCGCCAGCCAAGCTCCAGTCCACGCACACCACCAGCCACGCACCAGTCCACGCACACCGCCAGTCCATGCACACCGCCAGCCAAGCACCATTCCACGCACACCACCAACCAAGTGCCAGTCCACACACACCAACAGCCAAGCGCAAGCCTACACACACCGCCATCACATTTGGGATTTTTTTTAGAAAAAAATAAAAACACAAACAAATTGCAAATAGATACAAATCTTCTAACAGAAAATCAGCAACTAAATACATTGCACTAACACCAACCTTGAAACAGAATCAAATTATCCAAAGAATACAGACCAGGCAGTTCACTTTACCACTCATGAATGCTCCCAAAAATTATTTCGCTTGTGGTACGCTCTGAAACAAGCAGGGAGACACAGTGCAGGATGAGAAGGACAGTCGGGGCAGTACATACGACTCTCCTTCCGCGAACCTCTTCGCCAACAGACTCTACATCTCCTACTGGGAAAATCTTTGCGGGTGTGGGAGGAATGTGATCTGGAAAGTGGCGTTCTTTCAATCTAGCAACATCCTCCACCACTCCAACTCTAGGAACACTTGCCTGTTCCACTACAACAAGGCTGCCTATTACAGACTCCTGAAACTTAGCAAAAGTCATCTTTGACTCAGGGCAAGAATCCTGGAACACAACAAAAGCATTAAACATTGCCAAGTGGAAAAGATGGATAGCCAACTTCTTGTACCAAATGTAAGCCTTACGAAGAGCAGTGTAAGGTTCCAACCTCTGATCTACTCTGTCAACACCACCCATGTGCCTATTATAGTCTAAAATGCACACAGGTTTGCGCGTTTCAGCGACCTGACCCCAAACAGTCACAGGTGCAGTGCTTTCATCATGGATGGTAGTCAGCATGTAGACATCTCTCCTGTCTGTAAACTTCACAGCAAGAAGCTCCTGGCAACGCAACGCACTGCACTGTCCCCGCACAAGCTTTTGACAAACAAGTTCTTTCGGGAAACCTTTACGGTTAGAGCAGATTGTGCCACAAGCAAGAGTGTCCACTTTGGCCAATTCCCTGAACAACCGCACACCAGTGTAGAAGTTATCTACATATAAATGGTGGCCTTTGTTAAAAAATCCTCTTCCAAGTTCCCAAACAATTTTCTCAGTCACTCCAAAAGTGGACGGACAACCAGGGAGGTTAAACCTAGATTCCTTACCGGTGTACACCCTGAAATTAGAGACATATCCAGTCCTACTGTCACACAGCATATACAGCTTTATTCCATAGCGTGCCCTCTTACTAGGAATGTATTGCCTAAAAACCAAGCGGCCCTTGAACAACACCAAAGACTCATCCACTGCAATTTCTTTCCCAGGGGCATAAATCTCAGAAAATCGATCAACAAAGTGATCAAGGACAGGCCTAATCTTAAAAAGACGGTCACAGTCAGGGTGATCTCGTGGCAACGCTAAACCATTATCAACAAAATGCATCATCCGATGCAGAAGCAAATACCTGTCACGACTCATGACTGCCGGAAAAATAGACGTTGCCATCAAGGGACTGCTAGACCAATATGAAGACATTGATGGCTTCCTTAGCGAGCCCATCAAAAAAGTTAAACCCAAGAACTTCTTCATCTCTTCAACATTTGTGGGAGTCCACCGGGTAGCTCTAGAGTGTGGCTTAAGACTGGCACTGTTGTCCCTCAAAAACTGTTCGGCATACAAATTAGTCTGCTCAACAATCTCTGCAAAAAACACATCGTCCATAAACAACTGAAAAAAATTGACCGGCAAAAAGTTCTCAGTATTCACTCTAGACCCTGGAACACCAGTAAACTCTGGCAATGCCGGCTGCACCATGCCAGGGGCAACCCAGAGGTCATCACTTTCAAAGGGAAGCCTTGCAGCCCCAGCCTGCAGCCCAGATGCCTCTTGCCGCACTACACCAACGGGAAGCCTTGCAGCCGCAGACTGCAGCCCAGAAGCCTCTTGCCGCACTATCGGCACATCATTCTCCTCCTCTAACACAGGCACTTCATCCGCACTAAGAGTATCTTCATCATCCGATGACTCCATACGGAGAGACAACTCACTGCCAGAATCGTCCCCTGCCTCCTCTCCCTCAGATGCAGAGTCAGTCTCTGAACCAATATCAGAGGAAGACTCAAACAGCAAACCAACAACCTGCTGAGCAGTAATCCTGCGGCTAGCCATTATACTTACTAAGATTGAAGACTGCACAAACAAGTCAACAACAACCAACAATGTGCAAACCAAGTAAGTAAAGAAATGTGTACCTTTATCACAATGATCAATGTACTCAAAAACTATAGAATTCAATTACAAGAGACAGCTACACTCACCAGAACCTACTTTGCAGTGACACAGCAAAAACCAACGATATCCAACTAGAAAGAAGAAAAAAAAAACAAATTACTCACAAGACAAGAAAATACACATCGAGCACAAATGCAAACAGTTTTTGCCAAGGGGTCGCTTCCTAAATAAAAAAGAAGACATCCCTGGTGTCTAGTGGGCTTTTCTGCCCCCTCCCCTGGGAGCAGAAACGGACAGAAAGACGACCGATCTGCCCCCAGGGGGGGCAGAAAAGTCTTCTAAATAATTAGGCCGCAAAGGAAGCGACCCTTGCCGAAGGGGTCGCTTCCTACATAAAGAAAAAGAAATCTCTGGTGTCTAATGGGCTTTTCTGCCCCCCCTGGGAGCAGAAACGGGCAGAAAGACGACCGATCTGCCCCAAGGGGGGGGCAGAAAAGTCTTCAAATTATTATGCCCGCCTAGGAAGCGACCCTTGCCCAAGGGGTCGCTTCCTACATAAAGAAAAAGACATCCCTGGTGTCTAGTGGGCTTTTCTGCCCCCCCCTGGGGGCAGACACGGCCAGGAAGACGACCGATCTGCCCCCAGGGGGGGCAGAAAAGTCTTCGAATTATTTTGCCTCCCTAGGAAGCGACCCTTACCCAAGGGGTCGCTTCCTACATAACATAAAAGACATCCCTGGTGTCTAGTGGGCTTTTCTGCCCCCCCTGGGGGCAGAAACGGGCAGAAAGATGACCGATCTGCCCCCAGGGGGGGGGGCAGAAAAGACTTCACAAAATTTGGCACCCCTAGGAAGCGACCCTTGCCCAAGGGGTCGCTTCCCTAATTCCACAACACACATCCCTGGTGTGTAGTGGGGCATCCCTGCTCCACGATCGCGACGCTGTGCGCGATCGTGGAGCAGGAATGCCCTGTATTGAGACATCAGGGGAGAGGAAATACTCTTTCCTCTCCCCCGATGCCTCAATACTACAAATGTCACCGCCGTGGCCCCCACTGGACAAGAAAACCTACCTCTACCCCCTTGGACGCGCTGGAAGAAATGGATTCCAGCGCGTCCAACGCTTCCTGATGACGCCGGCGCGCGCTGTGCGCGCTGATGTCATGGGGAAGCGTGGGGGGGCTCGGGGGTGGCAGCGGAAGCTCTTCCGCTGCCATCCCCCTCTGTGGGGGCACGATCGATGCCCCAGGGGGGGAGCGCCAGCGCTTCCCCCGGGGGCTGGGCTCATGACGGAGCGGTTCCGTCATAAGCACAGCCTAACCGATGCTCATGACGGAACCGCTCCGTCATGAGCATCGAAGGGGTTAAAAATAAAGTTCTGCAGCACTTCATAGAGACACATGTTCTCAAGGTGATGACTTCTTTGTGGGTAATATGTGTCCAACATGTTTGTTCTTAAAATGTCTGTACTTTCTGGTTCGAACTCTGCTAAATATTCAATTTCTCGAATAGATTTCAGAACCCGATTTCGCATTCCGGCAAGGCCTAAACTTGCCCAAATTATTCTTCTGGATTTCGAGTTCAGACTTGCAGATAACCTATCTGAGCATTCGTAGGATCCAATTTCTCGATGTGATAACATCTTTAAACTGAAACTGTATAGCTTCTTACTGACAGTCTTTTCGTGAGAAATCTCTTCCCACATTTCCTTCAATTCCGTTTTCTCAGATTTAGTGATGTAAGATGTGACATAGCGAGCAACAGCAATAGAATTGTCAGCCACATACTGTATATCCATGTTAGCATTCCACATGGATAAAATGACTGGGTTGTAGTCATTTATATATTTTGACTCTTCTTTTCCTCTTAGGTTGTAGGTATTCTTAGGCGATTTTCTTGTAATAGTATGTCGCACAGCTGACATAAAACTGTTTACTCTTCCTTTTGAAAGAACAGGTCGTGGAAATCCAAATCGACATTTTGTGTAGAATTTATCTTTACTCTTGTACTTCCGTCGACAGTATTTTCCACACCGATGACTTTGGAATCGTAAAACTTGCTCTTTTAAATTTTTTTCTTCTGTGCTTTTAGGTATAGCACATGTTGCATATCCTTCGATGAAACTTAAAACTGCATCATCAGAATCTGTTCCAAATTTTGGAGCATCCTTGATCCACAACAGCATATGAATATGAGGAGCACCTCTGGCTTGGTACTCTTTTCTCCAAAAGAAATCCACAACTTCTCCAAGAGGTGGATTTTTTTTATTGCAGATGAAGGACATCATAGCCTCAAATCTATGATTGAAATATCTGCAAACATTAACCAGATCCAATGAGCACAATTCTCCTGCTGTCTTGTATTGGATGATTTCAATATTTGAATTTGCCTCTCGAAGAAAATCCAGAAGATCATCCCAAGAGTACTCAGCACAGCTTAGGGTAAGGAACCATGTAGGAGTTCCTAAATTCCGTAACATACATTTCAATTCTCCATGGCGTCGGTACCAATATTCATTCGTCCCACGCTGACAAGCCATCAAATTGATCAATTGAGATTCCAAATGATCATCTCGCTGTTGCACTTTGTTCATAAAATCCTTTGCAGTCACATTACATAGATGTACTCCAGTTTTCAAAATGTGATTTACTGCATAAGATAGTGCTGACAAGTCACTTTCAAATAAAAGATGGAAAAAATAAGGAATACTTTGACGAAATCTCGGATCTTCAGCATATAGTCTTGTAGTCCGATACTCAGAAGCAGGAATTTGTACTGGACGTTCATCATATCGTCCTCCTTCTCCTGTAGGAAACAGCTGGGGAAAACAACGAGCTTCCAAGCTCTCTTCCCATACACTCACGGGAGTTCCTTGTGCTTTCTTCATCTGAAACAGATCAATAGCGTTTCCCATAACTTCTTTAGAATGTAGAGGATGTATGCTGAAATGTTCATAAATTTCTCCTTCTTTTGACTTATCCACTTTTTCAAGTTGCCCAGTTGGTATTCCTGTGTCTTCTAGTATTTCTTCTTCATCCATATAAATGGCTTCATACCATTTATTATTTTTTTTCAAATACAAATTTGCTCTTTGTACTTTTCGTACATCCACCAGCTCCTGCCAAATTTTCTTATTCTTTGTAGGTACACCATTAACCAGAATAACTAATGGTTCAGTTTCCAAAGTATCTGCATCAATTGTTTCCATATTTTTTTTCAAATATAATGGCAAATAGACAACTCTTCCTTTTAAACCTCTCTGTAAATCCGAAGGCGGTAATTTACCAGTTTTTGGCTCCATACGCACTATGGTCTGAAACGGATGGACACATTGAATGAGTATAGACTCATACGTATTTAAATCAGAAAGTTCTGGAGGAATATCAACCAATTCTAAATTATTATGTACAGCTCTAGCTGGCATTCTATTTTCTTCTAACTTGTTATAACAGTATTTACAAATACGCTGATCTTCACCCAAATCAAAACAATTTTCCAGAAATATATATGTTGCAAAATCTTTCCACTTATAATTATCTTCATTTTCACTTTTTTTATACAGATCAACATCCCTTGTTTGATTTTTGTAATGGCTTCTCCGGCAACATATACAAGTAATATTTGGTCTTTCATTAGAGATGATAGCAAATTTTGTCATTTCATCATCAAAATTTTTACTAACAGTGAGTTCTACATTCTCTTCCACATTTTCATCAATAACTGTATCATTTTCTGCACTTTCTTGTTCTCGACCAAAGTAACAAAACTGAATTTCATCAGTAACCTTCACTACATCTGATACAGATCCACGGAACAGAGCATTATTCAACTCATTTAACTTTAGTGCTGGACTTTTAGCAAAATACAATGTTCTCACAAACTTTCTCATTTCAGTATGATGAACTGCCAGCATCCTAAAATGGTGAAAAACACTTTGACACACTTTCCGAGATAGACAAGCCAGAGAATGTCCTTGCAAACCAGTATTCTCTCTCACTCTGCACGGATCTAGTCTTTGAAGCACCTTAATCTTCTGTTTAACACTCTTTTTACTATATTCTCTTAGAAAGTCACGTAATTTATCAATAGATTCCTGACGCACAGTACAAATACTACTACAATTCCAAGTGTACACTGGGGCTTTAGGACGTCTTCCCATAACCTCATCAGCCATTACTTGTTCCTCATTTCTTGGAACCATTTTCTCCTTTTCCATTACACACCCATCCTTAACTTCATATGCTCTACCATTGGTGTCAACTGCAAGCAACAAACTATTACTTTGAAGATAACTCTCTTCATTAAAAAATGGTTCAGTATTTGAACTATGCTTCCATTCTCCTAAGAACACTTTACAAAAGTTTGGTTTTTTTACTTCTCTTTTCCTTTTGCGTTGTGACTTCATTGCATTGACTAATTTATCTAATCCACGCATCCTGTTCAAAATTAAAATGAATAGTTTTTTTTTATTTCTAATGCCTTGGTAACAATATTTTCAATTAATTTCTTTTTGTTATAAAATTTTGTTTTTTTCTTATATTTTTTCATATCCTTCAGCAAATTTAACATCACTCTTCTCTGAAACATTTTTCGACGAATGTTTTTAAAATCTATTTTCCGTGTTAAGTCACTCTTCCTAACTTCTGAGTCTATATTAGCATTTTGTTTTTGCTGTCGACTCTGTTGTTGTTTTGTACTTGAAACACTGTTTGAATGTATCTTCCGATCATTTTTTTTTTTTTTTAAGATATTTTTTAAAAAATCTTTAGTTTGCTTACCAGAAGACTTTTTCTGTTTTCCAACACGTGCTTCGCCTCCTATTTTATTTTTAACAGTTGTCTTCAAATATAGTTGTTGTTTCTTTTCTTTTGTTTTTCTTGACTTTATAGGCATCTTTTTTTTTTCACTGTTGCTCACCAATACCTGCAAAAAACTAAAAAAAAATACCTTAATGTAATTTAAATTCATTACATTTTTAAAAAAATTCTTTGCCACGAGTCAAACTCTTACAAAATAGAAGAAACATGAATTAAATCTCTTACAACAATTCCTGTGTCCACACAGACTCATGGTCTGATTCTAGGCAGAAAGCCATATTTCCTTTGGCAATTTGAAAGCACATTTACTACAGGGGTAGAGCAAGTGATAATTACTGTAACAGACTGACACATGTTCCTTCTAGTTTAGACAGGCAGAAAGGAGCACATGTCCTAACAGCTCCTTGAGACCATGACCATGTGTTACAGGGTGACTGATTAGACTAGAGCAAAGGAAATGAGCCTTGGTGACGTTGAATCTGTTTGCATTACACACTGCTATCTGAAACACCACACAGAGCTGACTATTACGCATAGGAGTGTAGCAGAAGCTGCTGCGTGTGTGCAAAGAGTGTGTTTCTGGAGACTGTGTATTGTCAGCTGCAAGAGAGATCTGCATAGAGACTCCCACAACTGCATGAAGAGTACAGACATGTGTGTAAGAGTACATGTGTGGTAAGGGTTAATTGGAGTTTTCAACATGTAGGAACCACCTCAGCCATTGCAAGAATTGATGAATAATCTACCATGATATTTTCAAACGTGTTTGCATTTGCATCACATTTTTGAGATACTGCTTTCTGCTGATTGCTAACCAACACATTGGAAGAAAACAAGCTGAGCCTTTCCTGAATGTGCAAGTTTTTCTGATCAACAGCAATACAAATTAAAACGCTAACAACAATTCCTGTATGCACACAGACTCATGCTCACATTCTAGGCAGAAAGCGATATTTCCTTTGGCAATTTGAAAGCACATTTACTACTGGGGTAGAGCAAGTGATAATTACTGTAACAGACTGACACATGTTCCTTCTAGTTTAGACAGGCAGAAAGGAGCACATGTCCTAACAGCTCCTTGAGACCATGACCACGTGTTACAGGGTGACTGATTAGACTAGAGCAAAGGAAATGAGCCTTGGTGATTTACAATCTGTTTGCCTTACACACTGCTATCTGAAACAGCACACAGAGCTGACTAATACACATGGGAGTGTAGCAGAAGCTGCTGCGTGTGTGCAAAGAGTGTGTTTCTGGAGACTGTGTATTGTCAGCTGCAACAGACATCTGCATAGAGTCTCCCACAACTGCATGAAGAGTACAGACATGTGTGTAAGAGTACACGTGTGGTAAGGGTTAATTGGAGTTTTCAACATGTAGGAACCACCTCAGCCATTGCAAGAATTGATGAATAATCTACCATGCTATTTTCAAACGTGTTTGCATTTGCATCACATTTTTGAGATACTGCTTTCTGCTGATTGCTAACCAACACATTGGAAGAAAACAAGCTGAGCCTTTCCTGATTGTGCAAGTTTTTCTGATCAACAGCAACACAAATTAAAACGCTAACAACAATTCCTGTATGCACACAGACTCATGCTCTCATTCTAGGCAGAAAGCAATATTTCCTTTGGCAATTTGAAAGCACATTTACTACAGGGGTAGAGCAAGTGATAATTACTGTAACAGACTCACACATGTTCCTTCTAGTTTAGACAGGCAGAAAGGAGCACATGTCCTAACAGCTCCTTGAGACCATGACCATGTGTTACAGGGTGACTGATTAGACTAGACCAAAGGAAATGAGCCTTGGTGATTTAGAATCTGTTTGCGTTACACACTGCTATCTGAAACAGCACACAGAGCTGACTAATACACATGGGAGTGTAGCAGAAGCTGCTGCGTGTGTGCAAAGAGTGTGTTTCTGGAGACTGTGTATTGTCAGCTGCAACAGACATCTGCATAGAGTCTCCCACAACTGCATGAAGAGTACAGACATGTGTGTAAGAGTACATGTGTGGTAAGGGTTAATTGGAGTTTTCAACATGTAGGAACCACCTCAGCCATTGCAAGAATTGATGAATAATCTACCATGCTATTTTCAAACGTGTTTGCATTTGCATCACATTTTTGAGATTCTGCTTTCTGCTGATTGCTAACCAACACATTGGAAGAAAACAAGCTGAGCCTTTCCTGAATGTGCAAGTTTTTCTGA
Source organism: Triturus cristatus (assembly GCF_964204655.1). Lineage (NCBI taxonomy): Eukaryota > Metazoa > Chordata > Amphibia > Caudata > Salamandridae > Triturus > Triturus cristatus. The sequence continues at coordinate 377,498,259 of NC_140588.1, forward strand.
TCAACAGCAACACAAATTAAAACGCTAACAACAATTCCTGTATGCACACAGACTCATGCTCTCATTCTAGACAGAAAGCAATATTTCCTTTGGCAATTTGAAAGCACATTTACTACTGGGGTAGAGCAAGTGATAATTACTGTAATAGACTGACACATGTTCCTTCTAGTTTAGACAGGCAGAAAGGAGCACATGTCCTAACAGCTCCTTGAGACCATGACCATGTGTTACAGGGTGACTGATCAGACTAGAGCAAAGGAAATGAGCCTTGGTGATTTTGAATCTGTTTGCGTTACACACTGTTATCTGAAACAGCACACAGAGCTGACTAACACACATGGGAGTGTAGCAGAAGCTGCTGCGTGTGTGCAAAGAGTGTCTTTCTGGAGACTGTGTATTGTCAGCTGCAACAGACATCTGCATGGAGTCTCCCACAACTGCATGAAGAGTACAGACATGTGTGTAAGAGTACATGTGTGGTAAGGGTTAATTGGAGTTTTCAACATGTAGGAACCACCTCAGCCATTGCAAGAATTGATTAATAATCTACCATGCTATTTTCCAACGTGTTTGCATTTGCATCACATTTTTGAGATACTGCTTTCTGCTGATTGCTAACCAACACATTGGAAGAAAACAAGCTGAGCCTTTCCTGAATGTGCAAGTTTTTCTGATCAACAGCAACACAAATTAAAACGCTAACAACAATTCCTGTATGCACACAGACTCATGCTCTCATTCTAGACAGAAAGCGATATTTCCTTTGGCAATTTGAAAGCACATTTACTACTGGGGTAGAGCAAGTGATAATTACTGTAACAGACTGACACATGTTCCTTCTAGTTTAGACAGGCAGAAAGGAGCACATGTCCTAACAGCTCCTTGAGACCATGACCATGTGTTAGAGGGTGACTGATTAGACTAGAGCAAAGGAAATGAGCCTTGGTGATTTAGAATCTGTTTGCGTTACACACTGCTATCTGAAACAGCACACAGAGCTGACTAATACACATGGGGGTGTAGCAGAAGCTGCTGCGTGTGTGCAAAGAGTGTGTTTCTGGAGACTGTGTATTGTCAGCTGCAAGAAACATCTGCATGGAGACTCCCACAACTGCATGAAGAGTACAGACATGTGTGTAAGAGTACATGTGTGGTAAGGGTTAATTGGAATTTTCAACATGTAGGAACCACCTCAGCCATTGCAAGAATTGATGAATAATCTACCATGCTATTTTCAAACGTGTTTGCATTTGCACCACATTTTTGAGATACTGCTTTCTGCTGATTGCTAACCAACACATTGGAAGAAAACAAGCTGAGCCTTTCCTGATTGTGCAAGTTTTTCTGATCAACAGCAACACAAATTAAAACGCTAACAACAATTCCTGTATGCACACAGACTCATGCTCTCATTCTAGGCAGAAAGCAATATTTCCTTTGGCAATTTGAAAGCACATTTACTACAGGGGTAGAGCAAGTGATAATTACTGTAACAGACTGACACATGTTCCTTCTAGTTTAGACAGGCAGAAAGGAGCACATGTCCTAACAGCTCCTTGAGACCATGACCATGTGTTACAGGGTGACTGATTAGACTAGACCAAAGGAAATGAGCCTTGGTGATTTAGAATCTGTTTGCGTTACACACTGCTATCTGAAACAGCACACAGAGCTGACTAATACACATGGGAGTGTAGCAGAAGCTGCTGCGTGTGTGCAAAGAGTGTGTTTCTGGAGACTGTGTATTGTCAGCTGCAACGGACATCTGCATAGAGACTCCCCCAACTGCATGAAGAGTACAGACATGTGTGTAAGAGTACATGTGTGGTAAGGGTTAATTGGAGTTTTCAACATGTAGGAACCACCTCAGCCATTGCAAGAATTGATGAATAATCTACCATGCTATTTTCAAACGTGTTTGCATTTGCATCACATTTTTGAGATACTGCTTTCTGCTGATTGCTAACCAACACATTTGAAGAAAACAAGCTGAGCCTTTCCTGAATGTGCAAGTTTTACAGAACAACAGCAACACAAATTAAAACGCTAACAACAATTCCTGTATGCACACAGTCTCATGCTCTCATTCTAGGCAGAAAGCAATATTTCCTTTGGCAATTTGAAAGCACATTTACTACTGGGGTAGAGCAAGTGATAATTACTGTAACAGACTGACACATGTTCCTTCTAGTTTAGACAGGCAGAAAGGAGCACATGTCCTAACAGCTCCTTGAGACCATGACCATGTGTTACAGGGTGACTGATTAGACTAGAGTGTTACAAAAAAACAAGCTGCCCCTTTCCTGCGAGTGCAAGGGTAATAGAGCAAGACCAACCGGAATGAAAACTCTCTTTACATTTCGTATGTGCTCACTGTCTCATGGTATGATTCTAGGTAGAAAGCAGTATTCCTGAGTGATACCAGTACACATTAACTTATAATGAAGTCATACTCCATAATATATAACATGTTCAAGCCACTTAAATATCTTCCTTTACATAAAATGTTAAACACAACTTTTAAAGTGGTAGGAAAATGTACCATACTATTTTCAAATGTGTTTGCATTTGCCTCTCACTGATCAGTAAATGATTTCTGCTGAATGCTAACCATCACACTTTAACATAACAAACTACCCCTTTTCTGCGAGTGCAAGGCTAACAGAACAAAAGCAACACAAATTAAATCTCTGTAAAAAAATCCTGTGTGCAGACAGACTCATGATGTAATTCTACTCACAAAACAATATTCCTCACTAATACCACAACAGCTTAACTTACAGTGAAGACATACTCCATAATATCTTACTAGTTCTAGACAGTTAAATTTCTCCTAAATCACAAAATGTAAAACACAACTTAAAAACAAGAATGAGAATTCTATTATTTATATCACAATACACCACATACTTCCCCTCTCAAACTCATAACTCACCTTTAAAATTAATTAGCTGAGAAAGAAATGTGGGACTCAAACAGCAGATTATCAGAGCCAGAATCTCAGAGCTCTACACCTCTCTCCTCTCTGCAGAACCAGTAAATGGCAATTTTTCCCTCTCTTTTTTCCCACATATACATGTTAGTGTAAAATCACAGTCCTTCCCACATTTTTTCAAATGGAATCACACATTTCTATTGGTTGCAACTTTCAACCCCTTTGCAAATCATCCCTTCCCCCAACATGACTTCTGCCTGCTACCATAGCAACAGCTCATGGAACACTGGTGTGAGCACAGAGGTCAGAAGTTCAGCAGACATTGTTTCAAATCAAAACAGCAAGAGTGCTTGACTTTTCAAACCTAACAGCAAATCCAAAGTAATGTTCAGTGGGAACACATTTTTCTGCACCAATCCAAAACATGCTTTTAAAAATTTAAACATACAGTCTAGTTTTAACTGTAAAATGGTTTAAATTAGCCAATGAGTTCTTTTTATCAAAATAAAGTATGTATGCCTCCATTTTCCAACTGTGTTTCTTTTCATATTGCCATTCTACTGAAAGACACCTTCTGAGTGCATCCAGATCTCCTTGAAACATGTTCACAGTGTGGATTGTAGGTCATAGCTATGTCTTCTGGAGTGAAAAATTTGCAGAAAAAAGAGGTATGGTGAGAGACCTTGCTTTGCCAAATGTTGACATTAAATGGATTGGTCAGAGAGGGTTAAAGTGGCACCAATTAATGCCTTTGGTGAAAACCTTTCTAAAACTCCCACAGCCTAACCTTATTATTGTGCACTGTGGTGAAAATGACCTAGGCACTTTAACTAGGGTAGGTCTGGAAATGCTTATTAAGGACACCTTTGTGCAATTGATGTCGCTTTTTCCTCAATCTGCCTTTGTATATTCTAACATATGCCAAAGGTAAAAGTGGAACTGGTCCAACCAATTTTGTCCACAGATTGACAAAGCAAGAAAGCACGTCAATAAGTCTGTTTCTGCTTTCCTCAGAGACTATGGTATGGGTTCTATATACCACAACAACTTGCGTTACAACATGCAAGACATTTATAGAGGAGATGGTGTACATTTCAATGATGAAGGGAACAGAGTCTTCCTCTTGAACTTTAGACTCTGCATCGGTACTTACTTGTAGGTACCGAAAAACACTCAATGAACACAAGGGCTCTTTTTAGAGCCACCTAATATCGAAACACTTAAAAGTGATTTTTATTATTTTTTTTTATAATGTTTTTTTTCGGGTGCGCGCTGGGTGCGCGCACCTCGTGATGTTTTTTAGGTTTTTTCGGGTACGCGTAGAGTGCGCGCACCTCGCGATGTTTTTAAAAAAATGTAAATCTTTTTTTTGCCCTTCGTGGTCCTACTGTGCCCCCCTGACAATGACTAGGGGGTCTACAACTCCCTACCCTGCCCCCTCTTCACGGTCTCCACCTTTCCTTTTTAGTGCGACAGACAAAATGGCGGCCGACACTTCCTGATTTCGACCCATTCGAATGTTTACTGACATCTAACAACCAATCAGAATGACGCTCGCGCACGGCAGGGTGCGCGCACAGGGCTTGCTCAGTGCGCGCACGGTACGCGCGTATAGATATTGATATGCTTTTAAATGCTATTTTCTCAAGAAATACTGAACAGATTTACACCAGACCTGCAAAAGGCACTTCCATGACCTTATGGCTACCTCTCGGCCAAATTTCAAGTAATTCTGTTCAGCCGTTCGGGCTGTAGCTGTGTCTAAAGGTCCTATGGGAAAATGCATGGGGAAAACGCGTTTTGGGACCCCCTTTTTTCTCGGCCCCCGCTTGACGATTCACCCCGAGACTTTCAGGGTAGGAGCTGAGCGGAGCGCCCCATTAGTTTTGAAAATTTCGCGAGGATTCGTCAACCGGCGCCAAAGTTATTCAAAATAGAATTTTCAGATTTCCTATGGAAACATGGTCCTAACTATAACTATCTACTGGCGACCACCAGTAGATAATATATATATATATATATATATATATTCACTGAAAAAACCATAGGTTTCACACATGTTATAGTTAGCTGGACATTTTACTGATAAAAAACCAATGAAATTCCCCCGTTATAGTTACTGTAGGCAACTATAACTCACGCGACCGCAATCCTCTGCTGATGCTAATACTGTATTTAGACACTTATTTGCCCATGTCTTCTTCCATTAAATTTTAGCTATACATATATTACAAATATTTTTTTTTCATAAAGACACATATGTCATCAGCAGAGGATTACGGTCGCGTGAGTTATAGTTGCCTACAGTAACTATAATGGGGGAATTTCATTGGTTTTTTATCAGTAAAATGTCCAGCTAACTATAACATGTGTGAAACCTATGGTTTTTTCAGTGAATTAGCAAGGTTTTTTAAATGCTAATTCCTAACTATAACGTGTGTGAAACCTATGGTTTTTTCAGTGAATTTGTACGGTTTTTTAAATGCTAATTTATTTATGTATTATTTTTTATATATTTATTTTGCAATAAACTACGTATTAAAAATTATTATTATTTTTTTTTTTGGTTTTCACCCTGCGAATTATTTTTTTTTTTTTTGCAAAAAAAAAAATTTTTTTTTTGTGTTTTTCAGGGTGCGCGCACTGTGCGCGCACCCCCCGCGATTTTTAAAAAAAAACAAAATTTTTTTTTTTGCCTTCGGGGTCCTTCAGGGACCCCCTGACAAAGGCTAGGGGGTCAGGAACTCTCTACCCTGCCCCCTTTTCACGTTCGCCACCTTCCTTTTTCACTCTCGCACTGAAAACAAACAAAATGGCGGCCGACACTTCCTGATTTCGACCGATTCGAACGTTGACTAACATGTAACCACCAATCAGAATTACGCTCGCGCACGTTAGGGTGCTCGCACGGTGCTCGCACGGTGCGCGCACCCTGCGCGCATATATATATATATATGCTTTTAAATGCTATTTTCTCCGGAAATACTGAACAGATTTACACCAGACCTACAAAAGGCACTTCCTTGACCTAGGGACTACCTCTCTGCCAAATTTTGAGTAATTCTGTTCAGCCGTTCGGGCTGTAGCTCGTTCTAAAGGTCCTATGGAAAAATGCATGGGAAAAACGCGTTTTGGGACCCCCCTTTTATCTCAGCCCCCGCTTGACGGATCCCCCCGAGACTTTCAGGGTAGGAGCGGAGCGTAGCGCCCCACCTATTTTGAGAAATTCGCGAGGATTCGTCGACCGGCGCCAAAGTTATTCAAAATAGAATGTTGAGGTTTTCCTATGGAAACGTGGTCCTAACTATAACTACCTACTGGCGACCGCCAGTAGGTAATATATATATATATATATATATATATATATATATATATATATATATATATATATATATATATATATATATATATATATATATACATACATATATATATATATATATAATTTGACCTGGCTCACAACAGCGTTCACTGGAACAACATTGAATCCTGCCTTTGCACACACTCCGTGTTGCATTCTGGGAATTGCAGTCTCCCATTAGACTGCATTGGACTCAGCGCAGCAGGTGTAGCTGATCTCCCCCGTCATTGGGAGCGCCAAAGAACATTAAGAGGAGGGGGAAGTTGGTCACAAGGTATCAGCAGCACTGAAGAAGGCAATCATGCCGAAATGCATTTATTTATTTATTTATTTATTTATTTATTTATGGGTTTCTATAGCGCTGGAATCGACTCCAACCGGAGTATCTCTGCGCTGTGATACCAAATAGAGTCTAAATAAATATGCAGATGAGGGGCAGGGTCTAGATTTTATCAGTAAACAGCAGAGTTTTCAGTTGCTTCCTGAATTTTAAATGGTCTGTGCAGAGCCTGAGGGCCAGAGGCAGTTTGTTCCACAGTGTGGGCCCTGCAACAGATAAAGCTTTCCCTCCATGTCTGGTTTTTTTTGCACGAGGTACTGCCAACAGAAAATTCTCACTGGATCTCAACGATCTGGAGGGAGTGTAGGGGATACATTTCTGCTCCAGGTATGTAGGGCCATTTCCGTTTAAGCATTTATGGATACTGCAACATATCTTAAACTTGGCTCTTTGTCGAATGCTCAACCAGTGTAGTTTCTGTAATAGGGGTTTTGATGCTGTTCTGGGGGGAGCATTTAGGACAAGGCGAGCTGCCGTATTCTGGACCACCTGGAGCCTATCCAGAACTCCTTCATTAGCAGAAAGGAGCAGTCCGTTACAGTAGTCAATACGACTCAATATAAGGGCTCGCACCAAAGTTTTTCTGAAGGAATCCGGTAGCAGTGGAAATATTCTGCGCATCATGCTGATGGTGTGGAAGCATGAGCCAGCTACCATGTTACTGTGCTGTTTGAGGGAAAGGTCGTGATCAAGGCGTATCCCCAGATTTTTGACAATCTGTTTGGGCTCCGGCACAGTGCCAAGATCAGATGGCCACCAGTCAGGAGTCCACAGTAATTTGGCATCTCCAAACAGCATTACATCCGTCTTGTTGACATTGCACTGTAGGAAGTTGGTGGACATCCACTGTGCGACGGCTTTCATGCCAGCGGAGAAGGAGTTTCTTATTTCTGTGGTGAGATTTTGAAAGGGAAAGAGGAGCTGCGCGTCATCCGCATATGACACGGGGATGAAACCAAATTTGCGCATCACTCTTGCCAGGGGTGCCACGTAGATGTTAAAGAGCGTTGGGCTCAAACAGGAGCCCTGTGGCACCCCTTTCGTAATCTCTACCTCAGTTGATCTGTATTCACCCATGGTGACAGTCTGGGTCCGATCCGTAAGAAAACTCCTTAGCCAAGCAAGGGCCTTGTTCTTGACCCCTACGTTCGACAACCGGTCAATGAGGATGTTATGTGACACGGTGTCGAACGCGGCTGAAAGGTCTAATAACACCAAAATTACCGAGTAGCCTTTGTCCTGAAACATATGCAGATCGTCAGTGACAGACAGGAGGGTGGACTCTGTACTGTGTTTCGGCCTAAACCCAGATTGTGAGTAGTCTAGGCCGCCAGCTTTCTCAATGTAGCTGGATAACTGACGATTAACATACTTCTCAGTAAGCTTTCCCAAAAATGGCAGCAACGAAATAGGTCTGAGATTTGACAAATCAGTCCATGGAGTTGTGGTGTTCTTCCTGATTGGCCTGACTAAGGCCTGTTTCCACTGCTTGGGGACAGAACCTGTACAGAGGGATAAGTTAACAAGTTTTTCGATGGTGGGAGATAGGATTCCGAGCAAGGTGGGCATGAGTCTTGCCGGGATGATATCATCAGGACTTCCACTTTTAATCTGCGTCATGAGCAAGGACACCTCTTTAGGAGTGATAGGGGGGAAGAGGTCTAAAGTATGAGGGCCACTATCAAGTTCTGAATCCTGAAAGATAGGGACTGTATTTGTAGTCAAATTGTTGTTAGAGTTGACTATTTTAGCATAGATGAGATCGATTTTGTTGCAGAAAAATTGCGATATATTGTCGCAAAGTAGTTGTGACGAAGTGTCTGCACTCTCACATGCTGTAGGATTGGTGAAAGAGTGAAGGACCTGGTATAATACTCTGGGGGAGTTGTCTGCAGCCGTGATAAGAGTGGTAATATGGGTTTTTCGCGCCGTTCTGATAGCTTTATGATATACACTTAGAGCGTCCCAATGTTTCCTATCTGTTACCAGATGGGTAGATCTCCAAATCTTTTCTAATTTCCTGGCTGTTTTCTTGAGATTTCTGAGCTCTTCAGAGAACCAGATCTCTTGTTTTTTGGCTGGTCGGGGTCTAAATTGTTTTAATGGAGCTATCTTATCTATGGCTGTTTTAATGGCTGTTTTATTTGCACGCTGTAACGGTGAATAAAGAGGTTCCCTAAGGAAATCCCCGCTGTGTCCTTGAGCTTTTTCTTCCTGGAGGGGCTTCTTGGTGATAATTTTCGTGGCTGCCAACGACGCGATACAAGGACCCGCCCTTTCAAGTGTCCTGGGCCTGTTGGCATTTGACTGTGTGACAATCAAGGCGATTGATTTACCCAGGGCCGCCACGACAACGAACCACGTCCGTGGCTGCTGTTTCGGCAGTCCGTGATTACACGGGGAGGCAAGTGTGATTTCTACATGCTTCACGGCCCGGCTGATTCCACGTTGCGGTTGGGGCGCTGGGGACCGGAGGGAACTTTCAACACTACAATTGCTTGACCATCAGCTGCTACACGCCCCCCCCCAATTTGACCTGGCACACAACAGCGTTCACTGGAACAACATTGAATCCTGCCTTTGCACACACTCCGTGTTGCATTCTGGGAATTGCAGTCTCCCATTAGACTGCATTGGACTCAGCGCAGCAGGTGTAGCTGATCTCCCCCGTCATTGGGAGCGCCAAAGAACATTAAGAGGAGGGGGAAGTTGGTCACAAGGTATCAGCAGCACTGAAGAAGGCAATCATGCCGAAATGCATTTGCACGCTGTACCGGTGAATAAAGAGGTTCCCTAAGGAAATCCCCGCTGTGTCCTTGAGCTTTTTCTTCCTGGAGGGGCTTCTTGGTGATAATTTTCGTGGCTGCCAACGACGCGATACAAGGACCCGCCCTTTCAAGTGTCCTGGGCCTGTTGGCATTTGACTGTGTGACAATCAAGGCGATTGATTTACCCAGGGCCGCCACGACAATGAACCACGTCCGTGGCTGCTGTTTCGGCAGTCCGTGATTACACGGGGAGGCAAGTGTGATTTCTACATGCTTCACGGCCCGGCTGATTCCACGTTGCGGTTGGGGCGCTGGGGACCGGAGGGAACTTTCAACACTACAATTGCTTGACCATCAGCTGCTACACGCCCCCCCCCAATTTGACCTGGCACACAACAGCGTTCACTGGAACAACATTGAATCCTGCCTTTGCACACACTCCGTGTTGCATTCTGGGAATTGCAGTCTCCCATTAGACTGCATTGGACTCAGCGCAGCAGGTGTAGCTGATATCCCCCGTCATTGGGAGCGCCAAAGAACATTAAGAGGAGGGGGAAGTTGGTCACAAGGTATCAGCAGCACTGAAGAAGGCAATCATGCCGAAATGCATTTGCACGCTGTACCGGTGAATAAAGAGGTTCCCTAAGGAAATCCCCGCTGTGTCCTTGAGCTTTTTCTTCCTGGAGGGGCTTCTTGGTGATAATTTTCGTGGCTGCCAACGACACGATACAAGGACCCGCCCTTTCAAGTGTCCTGGGCCTGTTGGCATTTGACTGTGTGACAATCAAGGCGATTGATTTACCCAGGGCCGCCACGACAACGAACCACGTCCGTGGCTGCTGTTTCGGCAGTCCGTGATTACACGGGGAGGCAAGTGTGATTTCTACATGCTTCACGGCCCGGCTGATTCCACGTTGCGGTTGGGGCGCTGGGGACCGGAGGGAACTTTCAACACTACAATTGCTTGACCATCAGCTGCTACACGCCCCCCCCCCAATTTGACCTGGCACACAACAGCGTTCACTGGAACAACATTGAATCCTGCCTTTGCACACACTCCGTGTTGCATTCTGGGAATTGCAGTCTCCCATTAGACTGCATTGGACTCAGCGCAGCAGGTGTAGCTGATCTCCCCCGTCATTGGGAGCGCCAAAGAACATTAAGAGGAGGGGGAAGTTGGTCACAAGGTATCAGCAGCACTGAAGAAGGCAATCATGCCGAAATGCATTTGCACGCTGTACCGGTGAATAAAGAGGTTCCCTAAGGAAATCCCCGCTGTGTCCTTGAGCTTTTTCTTCCTGGAGGGGCTTCTTGGTGATATATATATATATATATATATATATTTTTTATATTTCACTTGTGAGCAAGGGTACTTTTTACCCGAAACGCGTCAGGTTCGAGGTCCTTGATAAATTATCATCTGGCCTCACATCGTTGGGTTCGTGTCTCTGTTCGCCAGCCGCTTGGAAGTGCAGAGGGTCAGGATCATTTTATATCTATATATATAGATATTCACTTAAAAAACCATAGGTTTCACACACGTTATAGTTAGGAATTAGCATTTAAAAAACCTTGCAAATTCACTGAAAAAACCATAGGTTTCACACAAGTTATAGTTAGCTGGACATTTCACTCGTAAAAAACCAATGAAATTCCCCCGTTATAGTTAATATGTCATGAGTGATGTAATAGGTGACGTCATCAGCAGTGGATTGCGGGCGCGCGAGTTATAGTTAGCTGAACTAACTACAACGGGGGAATTTCATTGGTTTTTTACGAGTGAAATGTCCAGCTAACTATAACATTTGTGAAACCTATGGTTTTTTCAGTGAATTTGCAAGGTTTTTTTAAATGCTAATTCCTAACTATAATGTGTGTGAAACCTATGGTTTTTTAAGTGAATTTGCAAGGTTTTTCAAATGCTAATTTATGAATGTATTATTATATTTTTTAAATATTTATTTTACAATAAGCTACCTATATATATAGTTATAGATTAACTTTATCCTGTAATATGGAATGGCTCAGTTTTTTTTGTGTAAATTTGGATAGAGTTGAACAGCATAGTTAATATCTTCTATAAACTTATAAACACTTTTAATTTTTTTTTTTTAAGTGTTGTTGACCGTGCGCGCACGGTGCACGCATGCGTACGTGCTCCGTGTGCACATGCTTACGTGCTCCACGTGTGCATGCGTACGTCGTGCGTGCTCAGTACGCGCGTGCTCCGTTCGCGCGTGCTCCGTACGCGCATGCGCGCGTGCTCCGTACGCGTGTGCTCCGTACGTGCATGCGCGCGTGCTCCGTACGCGCGTGTGTGCGTGCTCCGTGCACATACGCGTGCTCCGTACGCGCATGCGTGCGTGTTCCGTGCGTGCACGGTGCGCGCACGGCAAGTCATGTGATTTAGAAACAACACTTTTCATTGGTTTATAGTAGTTTCAGGTCATGTGATTAAGAAACAACACTTTTCATTGGTTTATAGTAGTTTCAGTTCCAGAAACTTCCAACACCACACCCACTCCCCTCATTATTACTTCTGATTCCCTGGGAGAAGGAGCTGAGCAGCTTTTCCAGTACTCCAGTACTTGAGAATGGCAGAGCAGCAGTCATCTTCTGGGAGTGAGCAGGAGACCCATGTGCCACAGAGACAGAGGAAACAGAAAAACTCTTTTATATGGCAATTTTTCACTTTTCCAGAGGGGCAGAAGAAGGTGAATGCTCCAAAAGTCATCTGCACTATTTGTGGTGATGTCTTATCAAGAGGAGATCCTAAAAAGAAATACTCTTTTAGTATCTTCACTATGATCAGGCACGTTAGAGATGTACATCCTGTGGCTTATGCTCGAGCTGCTAGAGAAAACCCTCCAGCAGCTCAGCCGAGCACATCCGCAGCAGCTCAGCCGAGCACATCATCGGCAGCTCAGCCGAGCACTTCATCTGCGGCGGCAGCTTCACCTGCTTCTGTTCCTCTGGATATACACCCTCTGTTTAAGACGGTGCATATACAGTGAAATGCATGCAATGCTCTTCTCTCTTATGGGGACACCAGCATTCCCCTAATAGAGAGCAAGATACAGCAGCACACATGCGGCACCCTATAATTTTTGTCATTTTTTTGTTCCTCTGTATCTCAATTAACACATCGGCTCTTTTTAGAGCCACCTAACATCTAAACACTTAAATTTGATTTTTATTTCTATTTTTTTTATGATTTATTTTCCGCCGTGCGCGCACCGAGCGAGCACCTCGCGACGGTGTGCGCACGGTGCGCGTACAGTGCTCGCACCACGCGATTTAAAAAAAAAAAATAATGTTTTTTTCACCCTTCATGGTCCTTCAGGGACCCCCTGACAAAAGCTAGGGGGTCAGGAACTCTGTACCCTGCCCCCTTTTCACGTTCTCCACCTCTCTTTTTCACTGTCACACACAAAATGGCGGACAACACTTCCTGATTTCGACCGATTCGAATGTTGACTGACATGTAACCACCAATGAGAATTACGCTCGCGCACGGCACCGTGCGCGCACGGTGCGCGCATATAGATATTTATGTACTTTTAACTGCAATTTTCTCAGGAACTACTGAACAGATTGACACCATATATGCAAAACGCACATCCCTGACCCGAGGACTACCTCTTTGCCAAATTTCAAGTAATTCTGTTCAGCCGTTCGGGCTGTACCTTAGACTAAAGGTCCTATGGGAAAATGCATGGGGAAAACGCGTTTTGGGATCCCCCTTTTTTCTCAGCCCCCGCTTGACGAATCACCCCGAGACTTCCAGGGTAGGAGCTGAGTGGAGCGCCCCATTAGTTTTGAAAATTTCGTGAGGATCCGTCAACCGGCGCCAAAGTTATTCAAAATAGAATTTTCAGATTTCCTATGGAAACACGGTCCTAACTATAACTATCTACTGGCGACCACCAGTAGATAATATATATATATATATATATATATATATATTAAATGAATCCGCAGCGCCTCTGCCTTAATTAGCCACACACGGACACAGACCACATTCCTGGTGCAAATTGCGTGTTTATTTCGTAGATGCCTCCGCCATTACGCGTTTCAACTCCTCAGAGTCTTGGTCACATATATATATATATTACCTACTGGCGGTCGCCAGAGGGTAGTTATAGTTAGGACCAAGTTTCCATACGAAGATAATTTTTTGTTTTGCTTATAACTTTGGCGTCGTTTGATGGATCTTCATGAAAGTTTCCAAACTAATCCTTTGTTCATATCAGCTCCTATGTTGAAAGATTGGGGGTGATTCATCAAGGGGGGGCTGAGAAAAAAAGGAGGTCCCAAAACATGTTTTCTCCATGTTAATTTCCATAGGAAACTTTAGACAAGCCTACAGGTCGAACGGCTGAATGAATTTACCCCAAATTAGGCAGGGAGAAGAGTCTTGGTCTAGAAAGCACGCTTTTGTTTATTTGGTGTAAGTCCATTAACTAGTTTTGGAGAAATTTCGAGCACGACCTTGCTGCTTATTGGCAGCGAGTGGTTGCAACTAGGAAGTGTTGGCAGCTATTTTGTGATTCTGTTGAAATGAGTAAGGGAGAAAAAGGGTGAAAAGAGTAGGAAACAGGAGGATAGGAGCACTGTAACCTCTGTGGGGGAGTGCGAAGCGAAGTAGTCACTCCTACCGGACTGAAAGTGTGGTGTTGCTCAGATTGACATAGTGCTGAGATGAGATGCTGTTACACTCAGGTATGAAACCGAGAGCCTAAACCGTGAGGCCATTGCTGTAAAGTGATGTGCTCTGGTGTTTGTAGCATACAAGTGGAAGTAGTGTTAGTAGGCGTTTATACCATACAGGGAGTGGGAAGCGAACTACTGACCTCTACCGTGCGTTTATACTGTACCGGAAGTGGGAAGCAAAGTACTCACGCCTACCGGTGTGAAGACTCGGGGATCAAACCGAGCTGATTGTTGTAAAGTGATGGGCTGTGGGCGCTGTAGCATACCGGCCGTTGTAGTATAACTGTGTAGGTAGTGTTAGTATGCGTTTATAATATACAGGGAGTGGGAAGCGAACTACTCACTCCTACTGGTCTGAAGACTCAGGGATTAAACCGTGAGCTCATTGCTGTAAAGTGATGTGCTCTGGGCGCTGTAGCATACCTGTGGAAGTAGTGTTAGTTTGCGTTTATACAATATAGGGAGTGGGAAGCGAACTACTCACCCCTACCTGTCTCAAGACTCGTGGATGAAACCATTAGCTCATTGCTGTAAAGTCATGTGCTCTGTGTAGTATTCCAATGTAAGTCATAGTAGAATGTTAGTATGTAATGCTACTATAATGTAAGTATGTAATGTTAGAATGTAGGGCTGCCATGAGGGGAATCTTGGGGAGTTTGTACACGTTGCTGGAGAAGACGGTTGCCTTGCTGTCTGGTCCTGTTGGTGGCTGTTTAAGTTGTCTTCTTTTCCTGAAATAAATCTACTTATCAGATCCACTGCTGTCTTCTTCACTACATAAATTTGGCGACAAGCGGGAGAAGGTAAAAAGAAGGCAGCACTCACCAAGATTTTGAGCTTGCTTGCGTTCTGCTGAAGACCCTTTTTCTTGGTGAAGTTGTTTCTGCTCATCCCAGGGTCGTTGGCTGATCAAACTATGTGATCCTACCTCCGGTAGGATTTATATTTTTTGATTTTGGGCTTCCTCTGCCTCTTCAGTACACTCTGGTTGCTGTACTACACGAGTGCAAGTAGTGTTAGTATGCGTTTATACTAATTCTGTAGTTATGCATTAACCAATGCATCATGACCCTATGAAGCGCCACCTCCCAGGCGCAGGTCATACAATGTCCCGGGGTGTGCATCCGCGGGACATTTATGTTTGCTATTACAGGGCAGGAGCATTGCTTCCACCCTGTGATAGTAGATTCTTGTTCTGAGAGGAGAAAAACCTCGTATCGCTTCAATAAAGCGGATCCGGATTGTAAAAATGGAGAAAAAAAATGAAGCGGGGTCTCACCCGTTCATTTAAATGAGCCCACCGGTGGGTAATGTTCCGGGGCCAATCCTATTATTATATTGCGGGGTCTCTGCAGCACTGGGGACCTTAATTCCACATGTAAATTAGGCGCGGGAGGGCACAGAGACATTTCGCAGACTAGGGGATCGACACCTCCCCGGGTATTGTTTACGAATTGTTCGGGGGGCTTCAAGGCCAACTCAAGACCGGGGATGGGCAACCTCCGGGGCTTTACTTAAATATGCAGGGTGGGCCTCGCCAGTCCTTGAAGCCACGGTGGCCCTAGGCAGTGCCTTATTGGTTCCGAAATTACATGGGCAGTACATATGGTGTTATAAAGTGATACACTCATAGAACCCTTGCCGTCTTAAAATTACCCAGGCTTCATTTATGTAATAGTCTGTTGGTTTATATTTGGTAGGTGCACTGTAAAATTAAAAATGTTTTTCCTCATAACCTACTATCAACCACCGATTTTCACAATAAACTACAAACAAGTGTTGTCAGAAAAACAAGACCCATACACTCACTTATTTATTGGTAAAAAAAATAACTTTTATTAAAACAACACAAATAAATGGAAACGTAACTTTATTTGAATAACAGTAAAACATGAAAGAAGTGGGTGGGACTCCTCCAGAAGCAGTGTACAAAACCTGCAAGAGAAAAAAGAAACATAAGTATATGTGCCATGTCCAAGACAACAAGCATTTGCAATGCAATAAGTCTCGCAGTAATGCAAGTTTAAGCTATTGGCATTGTAAATGACAATGCCTTTTATTGATTTTTAAAAACGAAAGCAAAAATAAAAGGCATTGTTATTTGCATTGTCAATAGCTCAAACTCGCGTAAATGCATGACCTATTGCATTGCAAATGCTTGTTAATTGCTGGCAGGTCTACGGCCAGGAGGGACCAGGCCCACTTAAAGCCCTGCGCACTGTACGTTTCAAGCAAGCACCCTCTGCACGAGACTAAAGACTCCTTGCCCTTTGACCCAAGGCACCCTGCCCAGTGACACTGGCTCCTGTATGAGATTCCTATCCCTAAAACTCACCACCATTGGCTCACCGCATGACACCAGAGGCAGCCTTAAGCCGCGCTCATGAGCTGGCATAAGAAAGGAGGCAATACCAGCACGTCCTCTGAAGTTCTCGTAAGGCGCCACCTAGGCACTCTAAAAACGTCAAAATAAATACAATGAAATAACAAGCCCGGGAGTTGTGTGCACGCGCGCTAAAAGAAAATTTTAAAAAGCACGCAAGTGGTGCTCAGAGGCGCTTGAGTGAGTGCGCTGATGATGAGCGGGTGCGTGATCACGCATCTTGCTCTTTTTCAAAGCACATACTCGTGCTTGTGGCGTGTGGCTGCACACTCCCGCAAGCCGCATGCCGCCACAAGCACAAGTATGCGCTTTGTAAAAAGAGCTGCACGACGACGAAAGGTCTCCAATTCAGTGCATGCGCACTGAGTAGGCGAGACCTAAAAAGAAAGGTAGTCAGAATGAAAGGAAGAAAGTGAGAAAAGGACAGAGAGCGAGTGGGTGAAAGGGAGAAGGGGAGGGAGAGTCAAAAGAACAGAGGGAGGAGGAGACAGAGCGTTGTCCTACTGCACCCAGCCCTGACTGTTCACCTCCCGTCACCCGTGTGCCTGGGATGCTGGAGTCCGCGAGAAACAGTGCAGTCCAGCAAGTCTTTCAAATGAAACAGAGATATGAATGAGGCCAGAGATTATATTATTATCTACGGCAACATCGCTTGTCTGCACCTGTGCTCCCAGGCTGCTGCACCCCAGCCCCTTCCCCCGCACTGTGCTCAATTGCAGCTCCTGTGCACCGAGGCTTCACTGCTCACCTGCTACAACCGGTGTGTCCAACGATGTGACGGTGCGAGCTCCAACTGTGGGGTGCTGCTCTCAGGGTGGTACAGCAGGTCTCCAGTTGGGGACGGTGTCATGATACCACAATGGAAGGCGTCAGAAAGGCCAGAGCATCAGCATCGGTTGAGCACCTTCTGCGTGCTTTTTCATGCAACTAACTCAGTGTCTGAAAAGGGAGAAATAATATAATGGTGGAAACGTCTTAAGGTAAATGAAGGTTTATTTCAAGCTTAAGAGAGAACACCAGTTGCGTGCATCCTTCCTTCTTGAAGTACAATCTACCAACTGTTAGTGGTAATCGTGGTTCAAAGAGGAGATGGAATGCACGAGAATACACAAGGGTAAATAATAATATATTATGCCAACGTTCACATACAAAGGAACAGAGCGCATGCTAGAAGGATAATGTGCGCTTGCAATGCAGTTGGGTAAGCCTGTGTGCATGTACACTTAGTAATCAGCTCACTACAGTGCCCCAAAAGCCAAAGCCACGTGTCTGTAGGGCAGCGCTGCCCGCTGGCTCAGGCCTACAGTACGGTCCAGCAGGTCCTTAAAATGAGACAGAGATGTGACTGAATGAGGTCAGAGATCACATCATTACGCACTGCAACATCACTTGTTTGCACCTGTGCACCCAGGCTGATGCACCCCATCCCTTCCGCCGCACCGCGCTCAATTGCAGCCCCTGTGCACCCAGGCCCCACTGCTCACCTGCTGTCATTGGTTTGTGTTCAAACACGACGACCAGCAGGGTTTACAATCGATATGTAGTTTTGATTGCCAGGATGATGTACACCTCATGGATCCCGTTTTTTTATTGCGCATTGTGATATGCAAGGTGGATGCGGCCATATCACCTGAAGCAATGCGGAAGAACTGGGACATGTGGCGTCATCGTTATCCTATTTCTACATACGCAAAGTGGGCTGGGCTTGCCTACGCCAGGCCAACGTAGGGGTGTGAATAATTATTCCGGGGACCTGGGCGTTGTTCAGTTGCTGCCTGGGCAGGAAGTGTACTTATGTATGTGTCCCTGTTGCAGTTTCAACGTCGCACAATCCGCAATTTACATTAATGTAGCATGTACCAGAAGGGCGGCAACTATCACTAATGAGATGCTGTCCGAAAACATTGAATAGACAACATCACATATCGTTGTCAAGCTTGTGGATATGCGCAGACACGCATGTCAATGGTGTGCAGTAATATTGAAAGTGTTGCTATCGCGAAGCGCACACATGTGAATGTGCTCGAATGGAGGGAGGATCAGCAGTGAGGCTACGTCATACACAGTGATAACGCTCATTACAGTCAAGCAATGCATGTCAAACGTGAATCTGAAAGTCTCACATATGACACACTACTTTACTGGTAAAGTCTGACAACAGAGCACACTGCAACACAAATCTACACATTACTCTTTACTGTTTGTCACATGTGATCTAGGATGTGCACTCTGCCCGTGGCTAATGATACCCCTTCGAGCCACCAATACCCAGGCCGAAAGGCAGCACAATAATGCGCGCACACACACACCAGGAGCATTGTGTAACACACATTTGTTTTTTGATGTAAAGTTTCAGATGCATGGCTATCACACATGGAAGGCTACTGTACAGAGCATGATTATTGATCAAGATGATCGTTGCATGTTGTGTGTACTATAAAATATGTGTACACACCAAAAAAGTTTTCAAAAAAGCTCTCTAAGCAGAAGAGGTGTCTCTCATCAAACGGTGTAGAGAGAATGACTAAAATGGGTGGGGTCCTCCAACTGTTTCAATGGGAAATGTTATGAACCAATCAAAAGCTTTTTTTAAGGTCACATGGCCGGCGCGCAAGGAGGCCACACCCGACGCGATTTTGAGAAAATATATTTCCCATAATATAAGTTTATTACAGTTAGAAATATATAAATTTATTTATTTATTTTATTTAAGCAATTTATTGAGCGTGCAAATACCCTGGGGTGTCTTGGCGCTTTAGGACTAGCTTAATCAGGCAGAAAGGAGAGGAGGGATATGTTTATTGAAATGTGAAAAATATTTCAGATTATCGCATGCTCTCATATATACTTTAAACTCATTTAGATATAGTTTTGAGACATAAAAAAGTAAATGAGGGAATGGCATACCCGGCGCGATACCATACGTCTGTGATGTAACACAGGGCCTGGCAGCGTTCACTCGTTGCATACGGAACGCGCACCCGGCGCAACCCTATACATAGATGACGTAACGCGCATATTGGTACCACGCAGCCATCGCATACCAAACTAGGAGCTGGCGCGACCTTATACGTATATGATGTTAGGCGGGACACAGTGCTACGAAGCCGTCGGATACAAAATGCGCATTTTTAACGAGTTACGCAATATCGCGGATAGGATTCGCGTGGTGATGGAGCTTGGTACCGGTACGGGAGTCTAGTTTTCTAAAAAAAAGAATTTTTTTTTAAAAAAAGGATAATAGAGTTGCAAAATACTTACACAAAAAAATAGAAAAAATATAGGTTTTATAAATATTTAACTATGAAATTAAAATTTCATAAAAACCTTTGAAATTCACTGAAAAAACCATAGGTTTTACAGAAGTTATAGTTAGGAATAAGCATTTAACAAACCTTAGAAATTTACTAAAAAAAATATAGGTTTCAGGGGCGTTATAGTTAGTTGGTCATTTGACTCATATAAAACCAGAGAAATTCGCCTGTTATAGTTAGTTGAGCTAACTATAACTCGCGAGCTCACAATGCACTGGTGATGACGTCACATATTACATCACTCAGGATATGGTCAAAGACATCACTGATGACATCACTGATGACATCTCAAATGACATCACTAATGACATCATCCACGTGATAATCTGATGCACATACTGATGGCCTAATATAAACTTTGATACACGCACTCTAAAATACAGACTACTATTTTTGAAACCATACACACAACAATGCCAGATACTCCATACCACCCACTATTTCCTGGGTCTACACTCACATCCACTCACTTATACATGCAGTTACTCATCAATACAGTACTATAATATGCACTCATGCACCTATACATACAGTCACAGTCCGCCACTCATCCATAGAGTTATTCTCACACCTAGTCAGTCATGCAAAGAATCAATCACATAGGCATTTACTCATGTATACAGTTATACACAACAACTGTGTTATTTATGCACACACCACATCACTTATTTATGCAGATACTAACACATACTTACTGTCTTATACAATCACTGATACAAGCAGACACTCTTTTATACACCCACTCTTCAAATAACTTACTCTCACGTATAGTCATTTATATACTCCAACACTCACATATACTGCCTTAAAACATATGTAGTTACTCACACATATACCAGTGAGATATTCATTCACTCACCAACACACCCATACACACAGTAACTCACCCATACAGCCCTTCCCAGATGCACTTTTTAATCCATATGACCAGTGAATGCACAGAGTCACACACCCCCGCACCCACCCATACAGACACTCAGGCACCCATACAGATACTCAGACAACAAATCAATAACCCATATAGACACTCATGTAGCTACTCACCAACCCATGGAGCTGCTCATACACCAACTAAGACACTAATACAGACTTTCACATAGTTTAGTCACTAACCCATACATTCAGTAACACATGTTCAATTGCTCACTTATACAGTCAGTCACGCACCTACTAAACAATCCATTCAGGGACTTGTAAATTCACTCTTTCTTCAATACACCTTGGCATAGATATATATGAAAACTATTTAAACTTTACAGAAACACACATTGACTGAATGATGTCATCAGTGATGTCACTGACCATGTCATGGGTGATGTAATATGTGATGTCATCAGCAGTGCATTGCGGGCGCGCAAGTTATAGTTAGCTCAACTAACTATAACAGGCAAAGTTCTCTGGTTTTATATGAGTCAAATCTCCAACTAACTATAACGTCCCTGAAACCTATGTTTTTTTCTGTGAATTTCTAAGGTTTTTTAAATGCTAATTCCTAACTACAACGTCTGTAAAACCTATGTTTTTTTCAGTGAATATATATACATATATATATGTATATATATATATATATATATATATATATATATATATATATATATATATATATATATATATATATATATATATATATCTATAGATAGATAGATAGATAGATAGATAGATAGATAGATAGATAGATAGATAGATAGATAGATAGATAGATAGATAGATAGATAGATAGATAGATAGATAGATAGATAGATAGATAGATAGATAGATAGATACACTTCAATCCCTTTCCATAGACCATTACATCAAACCTGGGACACAGGATCCAAAATGTAAGTCCTCCCCTCCGCTGACTACATCCTCCTCGGGGACCTCAACTTCCACCTGGAGAACGACGTCATCAGTGATGTCACTGACCATGTCATGAGTGATGTAATATGTGATGTCATCAGCAGTGCATTGCGGGCGCGCAAGTTATAGTTAGCTCAACTAACTATAACAGGCAAAGTTCTCTGGTTTTATATGAGTCAAATCTCCAACTAACTATAACGTCCCTGAAACCTATGTTTTTTTCTGTGAATTTCTAAGGTTTTTTAAATGCTAATTCCTAACTATAACGTCTGTAAAACCTATGTTTTTTTCAGTGAATATATATACATATATATATGTATATATATATATATATATATATATATATATATATCTACACATAGATAGATAGATAGATAGATAGATAGATAGATAGATAGATAGATAGATAGATAGATAGATAGATAGATAGATAGATAGATAGATAGATAGATAGATAGATAGATAGATAGATAGATAGATAGATAGATAGATAGATAGATAGATAGATAGATACACTTCAATCCCTTTCCATAGACCATTACATCAAACCTGGGACACAGGATCAAAAATGTAAGTCCTCCCCTCCGCTGACTACATCCTCCTCGGGGACCACAACTTCCACCTGGAGAACGACAACGACCGCAACACCACTACCTTGCTTGACAACCTCGCCAACCTCGGACTCAAGCAGCTGGTGACCACCCCCACCCACCTCGCCGGACACACACTCGACGCCGTCTTCTCATCCAGCAAGGACATCATCTTCAGCCACGCCACCGGACTCCACTGGACGGACCACAGCTGCATCCACTTCAGCTTCAGAAGGACCACGATCCACCACCACCAGCCACAGGTTGCACGAAGAAGCTGGAGCAAGATCACAGCCGACCAACTCGCCGCATCCCTGAGCCAGCACCCTCCCGCCAGCTCAGTGAACCCCAGCCAGGCCGCCGACAACCTCACGAAGTGGATCAGCAACTGCGCGGACGAACTCGCCCCTCTGAGGACCCCGCCCAGCAGACCCGGCAGCAAGAAGGCCCCTTGGTTCACCGACGAACTCAAATGCTCCAAGAAGAACTGTCAAGCCCTCGAGAAAGCCTGGAGAAGAGACCCAACACCGGACAACATGACTACCCTCAAGCTCGCCACCCGAAAGCACCATCAACTGATCCACGCCACCAAGAAAACAGCATTCAAGGACCGCCTGGACAACAACGCACACAACAGCAAGGAACTCTTCAACCCCAAAGCCAGAAACAACGACATCACCCCATCGCAAGACCTCTGCAACTCCCTCACCTCGTACTTCCACAACAAGATCGCTGACATACACAACAGCTTCAGCACACAAACAACGCCCCCCACGACCGCACCAACGGCCCCCACCACCACCCTCAGCGCCTGGACACCGATCAACACCGAAGACACCATCCGCACGATGAACTCCATCCACTCCGGATCCCCAACCGACCCCTGCCCTCACCACGTCTTCAACAAGGCCGACGCTGTCATCGCACCCCACCTGCGGGACATCATCAACACCTCCTTCGACACCACCACCTTCCCGGAGAGCTGGAAGCACGCCGATCTCAGCGCTCTACTAAAGAAACCAACAGCGGACCCCACCGAACTCAAGAACTACCGCCCCATCTCGCTCCTCCCGTTTCCAGCCAAAGTCATCGAGAAGACAGTCAACAAGCAGCTGGCCGCCTTCCTCGAGACGAACGGATCCCTCGACCCCTCACAGTCTGGCTTCCGGGCCAACCACAGCACCGAAACCGCCCTCATCGCTGCCACCGATGACATCCGAGCCCTGCTGGACAACGGAGAAACAGCGGCCCTCATCCTCCTAGACCTCTCCGCGGCATTCGACACTGTCTGCCACCGCACCCTAGTGCAGCGCCTCAACAACGCCGGAATCCAGGAGAAGGCACTGGATTGGATCATCTCCTTCCTCGTTGGAAGGACACAGAGAGTTCGCCTACCCCCGTTCAGATCTGCAGCAACAGAAGTCATCTGCGGCGTTCCCCAAGGCTCCTCGCTCAGCCCCACCCTCTTCAATGTCTACATGAGCCCCCTTGCGGCCATCGCACGCCAACACAACCTCAACATCATCTCCTACGCCGACGACACACAGCTGATCCTCTCCCTCACCAACGACCCCGCCACTGCCAGAGCCAACCTACACCAAGGGATGAAAGACGTAGCCGAATGGATGACGACCAGCCGCTTGAAACTGAACTCAGACAAGACCGAAGTCCTCATCCTGGGCTCCTCGCCCTCCGCCTGGGACGACTCCTGGTGGCCCCCCACCCTGGGCACCGCACCCAAACCGACAGACCACGCACGCACGCAACCTGGGCTTCATCCTGGACTCCTCCCTTTCCATGACCAGACAAGTCAACGCCGTCTCCTCGTCTTGTTTCAACATCCTGCGCATGCTACGTAAGATCTTCCGGTGGATCCGCACCGAGACCAGGAAGACGGTCACTCAGGCCCTCGTCACCAGCCGTCTGGACTTCGGCAACACCCTCTACGCCGGAACCACCGCCAAGCTCCAGAAGAGACTCCAGCGGATCCAGAACGCCTCAGCGAGACTCATCCTCGACATCCCCAGACAAAGCCACATCTCCAGACACCTGAGAGACCTGCACTGGCTCCCGGTCAACAAGAGAATTACCTTCCAGCTCCTCACCCACGCACACAAAGCCCTACACAACCAAGGCCCGAGTTACCTCAACAGCCGCCTCAACTTCTACGCTCCCAAACGCCATCTCCGATCGACCAGTCACGCCCTCGCCGCCGTCCCCCGCATCCGAAGAGCGACAACAGGAGGAAGGTCCTTCTCCCACCTGGCCGCCAAGACCTGGAACTCCCTCCCTCCCGACCTGCGCCTGACCCAAGACCACCTCTCCTTCAGGAAGAAGCTCAAGACCTGGCTGTTCGAGCAGTAGCGGACCCCCCCCCCAAGCGCCTTGAGACCCTCCGGGTGAGTAGTGCGCGCTATAAATGCCTTTGATTGATTGATTGATTGAATGTGTTTCACGATCACCAACAATAATCAACAGACTATAAGGAGATTAGCAGCTACTCTGACAACAGGCTAGCCTTGTAAACATGAACTAGTGGTAGCCACATGAATTCCTGATTTATAAACTGCTATTCATGAGTATTCATATGCGTATAAACAATGCATATATATAACACAACATAAAAATAAGCACATCTCATTAAATATAATCCATATAAATACATAAACAGATTAGTAAAAATGTATAGAAATATCTAGAAATAACTAGTAAACTTGGTGACAGTGCAATATTAGCATATGTGCAAAACCATCAAATTGGACATAAAGTGCATTATGCATCATTAGACCTTAAGTTTTTGTAAGTATCTTTTTATCACATTTACACCCTAAGTGAGCAGAGTCTGAAACTTCGCAGCCCTTACTTGATTTCTAATTTCTATAAGCCCATATATATTTGTTTCTTCAAAGTATTTATATAGATATGTAAGCCTGAGATCTACAGTTGTTAACTGATGGTGTACTTCATATGAATACAATGCCAAGTGTGCAAATGTGTGCAAAAGACTGTAAGCTACCATTCTATACATTTCTATAGCTAACCTCCAATCCCCTAAAGTGATAAGTGCAAAACGTGCAAAAGCATTCAAGAGATGATGTCACTGCAGTGTATTTGAAAACTTATTTCAAAACTATGTAAAAGCCTTTTAATAAAAAAATGTATTTTGTTTTTTGATGTTTTGATCATCGTTAGATAAATATTTGTCTTAGCTGATAAGCGGTAGGTATATAAATCCTCACTGCCATTCAAACAATTCAGTGACTAGATTTAAAATGTGTCTCCAACTGTCTTAACATCAGTTCTAGGTTGCCACCTTGCCTCAATTGTGGCACCAAATCATTTGCATAATACTTAAAATGGCTGAGGTTATTGTCATGGTTTGGTTTCAAATGATGGGCTACCGGATAAGTAAGTTCAGAAATTATGATGGCTGTTATATTTTGAAAAATGTGTTTGTGGACTTGTAGTTTGGTGCTTCCAATGTAGTGAAGCTCACATGAACACTCAAGGGTAAACACTACAAATTCAGTTTTGCAAATAAGACGTTAGTCAATCTTGACTGGCCTGCCATGGAATGGGATACAATACTGTGGCATACTGACCCCAAATTGGCAAGCTCTACAGTCATTGCATTAGAAAAATCCTACCTAGATGAAAGCCAATTTGTGGGTTCAGTTATCTCAGGACTATTCTTAACCAAAGCGTTTCTCATAGATGTAGCTTTTCTATGGGTAATATGTGTTTTTTTAGGGAATGTTGACCCAATAACAGGGTCACTCAAGCCAGGTCAATCAGCTTTATTCGGTGTGAAATGTACAACCAAAAAAAGCATACTACAAACAAAGAAAATATAATATATATATATATATACAAGAAAAACAATTAATATATACACATTTTACAAAGTACCAATAGTTCACAAGAGGGAGCACACATAATTTGTCAGTAAGAATGTTAAAATGTCCTCCTAATACACAGTTAAGATATATACACTTATTTAAAAAACTACACAACTATATATACCATTTAATGTAAAATTTCTCATGTATTAAAGTTTACCTGTTCTACAAGGCTGTCTCTTAAATTAATTCAGTGTTAAAGAAACAGGGTCACTAAAAATTATAGGCCGATACCGGTAGAAGAGTTGTGTTTAGCAATGCCCACTTGGGCTTAATTACCTAACCGCAGGGATTTACATATGTATATATTGTGGTAATAGGCTGAATGAATTTTCGCATTTAACGTTGATGAACGTATTTTTATTGTCCATGCTTTAATGACTACTTGGTCCAAAAATTAAATGCTGACTGGTTGCCCCATGAGAGTTAAAATCGGATATAAATGACAAATCACCAACAGTTGGAATTGGAAAATATAAGAAAATATATAGATATCTAAGTGGCATGTTGATAATACTATGGTAGAGCTTTAACAATTTTGCACAAATACTTGCAATGAAAAATTGTTTGAACATTTGTTGATAAATGAATTTAACTGTTCCACAGTGCATAAAAACTACCAGTCTGTTTTTACGATCGTTCATGCACAGAGTATTGCACGTGGTAAAGAAAATAGTTAAAAGACTGTTTGTAATGGTGCCTCAGCATTGGTGAGCAAGGATGGTTGCAGCTGAAACGATTTCATTGGAGGCCGGATAATAAAAAGTTTGAAGTATTTTTACATGGCATGGAGAGGTGGAATTACTAAGGACCTTCTCTTGTGAGGTCCGCTGAGGCGATGCGCCCTTCGGTCAGGAGAAACGGCGGAGAGTAACAAGAGAATGGGTGAAAGAATATATATATATATATATAGATAGTTATAGTTAGGACCGTGTTTCCATAGGAAATCTCAAAATTCTATTTTGAATAACTTTGGCGCCGGTTGACGAATCCTCGCGCAATTATCAAAACTAATGGGGCGCTCCGTTCAGCTCCTACCCTGAAAGTCTCGGGTGATTCGTCAAGCAGGGGCTGAGAAAAAAGGGGGGACCCAAAACACGTTTTCCCCATGCATTTTTCCATAGGACCTTTAGACACAGCTACAGCCCGAACGGCTGAACAGAATTACTTGAAATTTGGCCGAGAGGTAGCCATAAGGTCAAGGAAGTGCCTTTTGCAGGTCTGGTGTAAATCTGTTCAGTATTTCCTGAGAAAATAGCAGTTGAAAGCATATCAATATCTATACGCGCACAGCGTGCGCGCACTGAGCAAGCCCTGTGCGCGTACCCTGCCGTGCGCGAGCGTAATTGTGATTGGTTGTTACATGTTAGTAAACATTCGAATCGGTCGAAATCAGGAAGTGTCGGCCGCCATTTTGTCTGTCGCACTGAAAAGGAAAGGTGGAGACCGTGAAAATGGGGCAGGGTAGGGAGTTCTAGACCCCCTAGCCATTGTCAGGGGGGCACAGTAGGACAACGAAGGGCAAAAAAAAAGATTAAAATTTTTTAAAAAACATCACGAAGTGCGCGCACTCTACGCGTACCCGAAAAAACCTTTAAAATATCACGAGGTGCGCGCACTGAGCGCGCACCCAAAAAAAAGCCTTAAAAAAAAAATAGAAATAAAAATCACTTTTAAGTGTTTAGATATTAGGTGGCTCTAAAAAGAGCCCTTGTATTCATTGAGTGTTTTTTGGTACCTACAAGTAAGTACCGATGCAGAGTCTAAAGTTCAAGAGGAAGACTCTGTTCCCTTCATCATTGAAATGTACACCGTCGCCTCTATAAATGTCTTGCATGTTGTAACGCAAGTTGTTGTGGTATATAGAACCCATACCATAGTCTCTGAGGAAAGCAGAAACAGACTTATTGACGTGCTTTCTTGCTTTGTCAATCTGCGGACAAAATTGGTTGGACCAGTTCCACTTTTGCCTTTGGCATATGTTGGAATATACAAAGGCAGATTGAGGAAAAAGTGACATCAATTGCACAAAGGTGTCCTTAATAAGCATTTCCAGACCTACCCCAGTTAAAGTGCCTAGGTCATTTCCACCACAGTGCACAATAATAAGGTTAGGCTGTGGGAGATGTAGAAAGGTTTTCACCAAAGGCATTAATTGGTGCCACTTTAACCCTCTCTGACCAATCCATTTAATGTCAACATTTGGCAAAGCAAGGTCTCTCACCATACCTCATTTTTCTGCAAATTTTTCACTCCAGAAGACATAGCTATGACCTACAATCCACACTGTGAACATCTTTGAAGGAGAACAGGATGCACTCAGGAGGTGTCTTTCAGTAGAATGGCAATATGAAAAGAAAGACAGTTGAAAAATGGAGGCATACATATTTTT
This sequence comes from Triturus cristatus, assembly GCF_964204655.1. NCBI lineage: Eukaryota > Metazoa > Chordata > Amphibia > Caudata > Salamandridae > Triturus > Triturus cristatus. Next base: position 377,526,793 of record NC_140588.1, read on the forward strand.
TTTTAATAAAAAGAACTCATTGGCTGTTTCAAACCATTCTACACTAAAAACTAGGCTGTATGTTTACATTTTTAAAAGCATGTTTTGGATTGGTTCAGAAAAATGTGTTCCCACTGAACAGTACTTTGGATTTTCTGTTAGGTTTGAAAAGTCAAGCAGTCTTGCTCTTTGGATTTGAAACATTGTCTGCTGAACTTCTGACCTCTCTGCTCACACCTGTGTTCCTTGAGCTGTTGCTATGGTAGCAGGCAGAAGTCATGTTGGGGGAAGGGATGATTTGCAAAGGGGTTGAAAGTTGCAACCAATAGAAATGTGTGATTCCATTTGAAAAAATGTGGGAAGGACTGTGATTTTACATTAACATGTATATGTGGGAAAAAAGAGAGAGAAAAATTGCCATTTACTGGTTGTGGAGAGAGGAGAGAGGTGTACAGCTCTGAGATTCTGGCTCTGATAATCTGCTGTTTGAGTGCCACATTTCTTTCTCAACTAATTATTTTAAAGGTGAGTTATGAGTTTGAGAGGGGAAGTATGTGGTGTATTTTGATATAAATAATAGAATTGTCATTCTTGTTTTAAAGTTGTGTTTTACATTTTGTGGTTTAGAAGATATTTAACTATCTTGAACTTGTAAGATATTATGGAGTATGTCTTCACTGTAAATTAAGGTGTAGTGGTATCAGTGAGGAATATTGTTTTGTGCCTAGAATCACATCATGAGTCTGTCTGCACACAGGATTTGTTGACAGAGATTTAATTCGTGTTGCTTTTGTTCTGTTAGCCTTGCACTCGCAGAAAAGGGGTAGTTTGTTATCTTAAAGTGTGATGGTTAGCATTCAGCAGAAATCATTTACTGACCAATGAGAGGCAAATGCAAACACATTTGAAAATAGTATGTTATATTATCCTACCACTTTAAAAGTTGTGATTTACATTTTATGTTAAGGAAGATATTTAAGTGGCTTGAACATGTTATATATTATAGAGTATGTCTTCATTGTAAGTTAATGTGTACTGGTATCACCCAGGAATACTGTTTTCTACCTAGAATCATACCATGAGACAGTGAGCACTCATGAAATATAAACAGAGATTTGATTCGGGTTGGTCTTGCTCTATTACTCTTGCACTCGCAGGAAAGGGGCAGCTTGTTTTTTGTAACACATGGTGATGGCCTCAAGGAGCTGTTAGGACATGTGCTCCTTTCTGCCTGTCTAAACTAGAAGGAACATGTGTCAGGCTGTTACAGTAATGATCACTTGCTCTACCCTAGTAGTAAATGTGCTTTCAAATTGCCAAAGGAATTGTTCTCAGCGTTTTAATTTGTGTTGCTGTTGTTCTGTAAAACTTGCACATTCAGGAAAGGCCCAGCTTGTTTTCTTCCAATGTGTTGGTTAGCACTCAGCAGAAATCAGCATCTCAAAAATGTGAGGCAAATGCAAACACATTTGAAAATAGCATGGCAGATTTTTCATCAATTCTTGCAATGGCTGAGGTGGTTCCTACATGTTGAAAACTTCAATTAACCCTTACCACACATGTACTCTTACACACATGTCTGTACTCTTCATGCAGTTGTGGGAGTCTCCATGCAGATCTCTCTTGCAGCTGACAATACACAGTCTCCAGAAACACACTCTTTGCACACACGCAGCAGCTTCTGCTACACTCCCTTGCGTAATAGTCAGCTCTGTGTGGTGTTTCAGAAAGCAGTGTGTAATGCAAACAGATTCAACATCACCAAGGCTCATTTCCTTTGCTCTAGTCTAATCACTCACCCTCTAACACATGGTCATGGTCTCAAGGAGCTGTTAGGACATGTGCTCCTTTCCGCCTGTCTAAAGTAGAAGGAACATGTGTCAGGCTGTTACAGAAATTATCACTTGCTCTACCCCAGTAGTAAATGTGCTTTCAAATTGCCAAAGGAAATATCGCTTTCTGCTTAGAATCAGACCATGAGTCTGTGTGCACACAAGAATTGTTGTCAGTGTTTTAATTTGTGTTGCTGTTGTTCTGTAAAACTTGCTCATTCAGGAAAGGCCCAGCTTGTTTTCTTCCAATGTGTTGGTTAGCACTCAGCAGAAATCAGTATCACAAAAATGTGAGGCAAATGCAAACACATTTGAAAATAGCATGGTAGATTTTTCATCAATTCTTGCCATGGCTGAGGTGGTTTCTACATGTTGAAAACTCCAATTAACCCTTACCACACATGTACTCTTACACACATGTCTGTACTCTTCATGCAGTTGTGGGAGTCTCCATGCAGATCTCTCTTGCAGCTGACAATAAACAGTCTCCAGAAACACAGTCTTTGCACACACGCAGCAGCTTCTCCTACTGTCCCATGCGTAATAGTCAGCTCTGTGTGGGGTTTAGATAGCAGTGTGTAACGCAAACAGATTCAACGTCACCAAGGCTTATTTCCTTTGCTCTAGTCTAATCACTCACCCTCTAACACATGGTCATGGTCTCAATGAGCTGTTAGAACATGTGCTCCTTTCTGCCTGTCTAAACTAGAAGGAACATGTGTCAGGCTGTTACAGTAATAATCACTTGCTCTACCCCAGTAGTAAATGTGCTTTCAAATTGCCAAAGGAAATATCGCTTTCTGCCTAGAATCAGACCATGAGTCTGTGTGCACACAGGAATTGTTGTCAGCGTTTTAATTTGTGTTGCTGTTGTTCTGTAAAACTTGCACATTGAGGAAAGGCCCCGCTTGTTTTCTTCCAATGTGTTGGTTAGCACTCAGCAGAAATCAGTATCTCAAAAATGTGAGGCAAATGCAAACACATTTGAAAATAGCATGGTAGATTTTTCATCAATTCTTGCAATGGCTGAGGTGGTTTCTACATGTTTAAAACTCCAATTAACCCTTACCACACATGTACTCTTACACACATGTCTGTAAACTTCATGCAGTTGTGGGAGTCTCCATGCAGATCTCTCTTGCAGCTGACAGTACACAGTCTCCAGAAACACACTCTTTGCACACACGGAGCAGCTTCTGCTACACTCCCATGCGTAATAGTCAGCTCTGTGTGGTGTTTCAGAAAGCAGTGTGTAACGCAAACAGATTCAACGTCACCAAGGCTCATTTCCTTTGCTCTAGTCTAATCACTCACCCTCTAACACATGGTCATGGTCTCAAGGAGCTGTTAGGACATGTGCTCCTTTCTGCCTGTCTAAACTAGAAGGAACATGTGTCAGGCTGTTACAGTAATGATCACTTGCTCTACCCCAGTAGTAAATGTGCTTTCAAATTGCCAAAGGAAATATCGCTTTCTGCCTAGAATCAGACCATGAGTCTGTGTGCACACAGGAATTGTTGTCAGCGTTTTAATTTGTGTTGCTGTTGTTCTGTAAAACTTGCACATTCAGGAAAGGCCCATCTTGTTTTCTTCCAATGTGTTGGTTAGCACTCAGCAGAAATCAGTATCTCAAAAATGTGAGGCAAATGCAAACACATTTGAAAATAGCATGGTAGATTTTTCATCAATTCTTCCAATGGCTGAGGTAGTTCCTACATGTTGAAAACTCCAATTAACCCTTACCACACGTGTACTCTTACACACATGTCTGTACTCTTCATGCAGTTGTGGGAGTCTCCATGCAGATCTCTCTTGCAGCTGACAATACACAGTCTCCAGAAACACACTCTTTGCACACACGCAGCAGCTTCTGCTACACTCCCATGCATAATAGTCAGCTTTGTGTGGTGTTTCAGAAAGCAGTGTGTAACGCAAACAGATTCAACATCACCAAGGCTGATTTCCTTTGCTCTAGTCTAATCACTCATCCTCTAACACATGGTCATGGTCTCAAGGAGCTGTTAGGACATGTGCTCCTTTCTGCCTGTCTAAACTAGAAGGAACATGTGTCAGGCTGTTACAGTAATTATCACTTGCTCTACCCCAGTAGTAAATGTGCTTTCAAATTGCCAAAGGAAATATCGCTTTCTGCCTAGAATCAGACCATGAGTCAGTGTGCACACAGGAATTGTTGTCAGCGTTTTAATTTGTGTTGCTGTTGTTCTGTAAAACTTGCACATTCAGGAAAGGCCCTGCAAATTTGCTAAAAATGTGTTGGTTAGCACTCAGCAGAAATCAGTATCACAAAAATGTGAGGCAAATGCAAACACATTTGAAAATAGCATGGTAGATTTTTCATTAATTCTTGCAATGGCTGAGGTGGTTTCTACATGTTGAAAACTCCAATTAACCCTTACCACACATGTACTCTTACACACATGTCTGTACTCTTCATGCAGTTGTGGGAGTCTCCATGCAGATCTCTCTTGCAGCTGACAATGCACAGTCTCCAGAAAAACATTCTTTGCACACACGCAGCAGCTTCTGCTACACTCTCATGCATAATAGTCAGCTCTGTGTGGTGTTTCAGATAGCAGTGTGTTACGCAAACAGATTCAACGTCACCAAGGCTCATTTCCTTTGCTCTACTCTAATTACTCACCCTCTTACACATGGTCATGGTCTCAAGGAGCTGTTAGGACATGTGCTCCTTTCTGCCTGTCTAAACTAGAAGAAACATGTGTCAGGCTGTTACAGTAATTATCACTTGCTCCTCAACAGAAGTAAATGTGCATTCAAATTGCCAACTAAATATCTTTTTCTGTCTAGAATCACACCATGAGTCTGTGTGCACACAGGAATTGTTGTCAGAGATTTAATTCATGTTTCTTCTATTTTGTAAGAGTTTGACTCGTAGGAAAGGATCAGCTCATATGATAAAATTGTAATGAATTTAAATTACATAAAGGTATTTTTTTTTTGTTTTTTGCAGGTATTGCTGAGCAACAGTGAAAAAATATAAAGATGCCTATAAAGTCAAGAAAAAGAAAAGAAAAGAAACAACAACTATATTTGAAGACGACTGATAAAAAAAAAATAGGAGGCGAAGCATGTGTTGGAAAACAGAAAAAGTCTTCTGGTAAGCAAACTAAAGAATTTTTAAAAAATATCTTCCAAAAAAAAAAAATGATGGAAAGATACATTCAAACAGTGTTTCAAGTACAAAACAACAACAGAGTCGACAGCAAAAACAAAATGCTAATATAGACTCAGAAGTTAGGAAGAGTGACTTAACATGGAAAATAGATTTTAAAAACATTCGTCGAAAAATGTTTCAGAGAAGAGTGATGTTAAATTTGCTGAAGGATATGAAAAAATATAAGAAAAAAACTAAATTTTATAAGAAAAATAAATTAATTGAAAGTATTGCTACCAAGGCATTAGAAATAAAAAAAAACCTATTCATTTTAATTTTGAACAGGATGCGTAGATTAGATAAATTAGTGAATGCAATGAAGTCACAAAACAAAAGGAAAAGAGAAGTAAAAAAAAAAAACTTTTGTAAAGTGTTCTTAGGAGAATGGAAGCATAGTTCAAGTACTGAACCATTTTTTAATGAAGAGAGTTATCTTCAAAGTAATAGTTTGTTGCATGCAGTTGACACCAATGGTAGAGCTTATGAAGTTAAGGATGGTTGTGTAATGGAAAAGGAGAAAATGGTTCCAAGAAATGAGGAACAAGTGATGGCTGATGAGGTTATGGGAAGACGTCCTAAAGCCCCAGTGTACACTTGGAATTGTAGTAGTATTTGTACTGTGCGTCAGGAATCTATTGATAAATTATGTGACTTTCTAAGAGAATATAGTAAAAAGAGTGTTAAACAGAAAATTAAGGTGCTTCAAAGACTAGATCCATGCAGAGTGAGAGAGAATACTGGTTTGCAAGGACATTCTCTGGCTTGTTTATCTAGGAAAGTGTGTCAAAGTGTTTTTCACCATTTTAGGATGCTGGCTGTTCATCATACTGAAATGAGAAAGTTTGTGAGAACATTGTATTTTGCTAAAAGTCCAGCACTAAAGTTAAATGAGTTGAATAAAGCTCTGTTCCGTGGATCTGTATCAGATGTAGTGAAGGTTACTGATGAGATTCAGTTTTGTTACTTTGGTCCAGAGCAAGAAAGTGTAGAAAATGACACAGTGATTGATGAAAATGTGGAAGAGAATGTAGAACTCACTGTTAGTAAAAATGTTGAGGATGAAATGACAAAATGTACTATCATCTCTAATGAAAGACCAAATATTACTTGTATTTGTTGCCGGAGAAGCCATTACAAAAATCAAACAAGGAATGTTGATCTGTATAAAAAAAGTGAAAATGAAGATAATTATAAGTGGAAAGATTTTGCAACATATATATTTCTGGAAAATTGTTTTGATTTGGGTGAAGATCAGCGTATTTGCAAATACTGTTATAACAAGTTAGAAGAAAATAGAATGCCAGCTAGAGCTGTACATAATAATTTAGAATTGATTGATATTCCTCCAGAACTTTCTGATTTAAATACGTATGAGTCTATACTCATTCAATGTGTCCATCCGTTTCAGACCATAGTGCGTATGGAGCCAAAAACTGGTAAATTACCTTCTTCGGATTTACAAAGAGGTTTAAAAGGAAGAGTTGTCTATTTGCCATTGGATTTGAAAAAAAATATGGAAACAATTGATGCAGATACTTTGGAAACTGAACCATTAGTTATTCTGGTTAATGGTGTACCTACAAAGAATAAGAAAATTTGGCAGGAGCTGGTGGATGTACGAAAAGTACAAAGAGCAAATTTGTATTTGAAAAAAAATATTAAATGGTATGAAGCCATTTATATGGATGAAGATGAAGAAGAAATACTAGAAGACACAGGAATACCAACTGGGCAACTTGAAAAAGTGGATAAGTCAAAAGAAGAAGAAATTTATGAACATTTCAGCATACATCCTCTACATTCTAAAGAAGTTATGGGAAACGCTATTGATCTGTTTCAGATGAAGAAAGCACAAGGAACTCCCGTGAGTGTATGGGAGGAGAGCTTGGAAGCTCGTTGTTTTCCCCAGCTGTTTCCTACAGGAGAAGGAGGACGATATGATGAACGTCCAGTACAGATTCCTGCTTCTGAGTATCGGACTACAAGACTATATGCAGAAGATCCGAGATTTCGTCAAAGTATTCCTTATTTGTTCCATCTTTTATTTGAAAGTGACTTGTCAGCACTATCTTATGCAGTAAATCACATTTTGAAAACTGGAGTACATCTACGTAATGTGACTGCAAAGGATTTTATGAACAAAGTGCAACAGCGAGATGATCATTTGGAATCTCAATTGATCAATTTGATGGCGTGTCAGCGTGGGACGAATGAATATTGGTACCGACGCCATGGAGAATTGAAATGTATGTTACGGAATTTAGGAACTCCTACATGGTTCCTTACCCTAACCTGTGCTGAGTACGCTTGGGATGATCTTCTGGATTTTCTTCGAGAGGCAAATTCAAATATTGAAAACATCCAATACAAGACAGCAGGAGAATTGTGCTCATTGGATCCGGTTAATGTTTGCACATATTTCAATCATAGATTTGAGGCTATGATGTCCTTCATCTGGAATAAAAAAAATCCACCTCTTGGAGAAGTTGTGGATTTCTTTTGGAGAAAAGAGTACCAAGCCAGAGGTGCTCCTCATATTCATATGCTGTTGTGGATCAAGGATGCTCCAAAATTTGGAACAGATTCTGATGATGCAGTTTTAAGTTTCATCGAAGGATATGCAACATGTGCTATACCTAAAAGCACAGAAGAGAAAAATTTAAAAGAGCAAGTTTTACGTTTCCAAAGTCATCGGTGTGGAAAATACTGTCGACGAAAGTACAAGAGTAAAGATAAATTCTACACAAAATGTCGATTTGGATTTCCACGATCTTTTCTTTCACAAGGAAGAGTAAACAGTTTTATGTCAGCTGTGCGACATACTATTACAAGAAAATCTCCTAAAAATACATACAACCTAAGAAGAAAAGAAGAGTCAAAATATATAAATGACTACAACCCAGTCATTTTATCCATTTGGAATGCTAACATGGATATACAGTATGTGGCTGACAATTCTATTGCTGTTGCTCGCTATGTCACATCTTACATCACTAAATCTGAGAAAACGGAATTGAAGGAAATGTGGGAAGAGATTTCTCAAGAGAAGACTGTCAGTAAGAAGCTATACAGTTTCAGTTTAAAGATGTTATCGCATCGAGAAATTGGATCCTACGAATGCTCAGATAGGTTATCATCTGCAAGTCTGTACTCCAAATCCAGAAGAATAATTTGGGCAAGTTTAGGTCTTGCAGGAATGCGAAATCGGGTACTGAAATCTATTTGAGAAATTGAGTATTTAGCAGAGTTTGAACCAGAAAGTACAGACATTTTAAGAACAAACATGTTGGACACATATTACCCACAAAGAAGTCATCACCTTGAGAACATGTGTCTCTATGAAGTGCTGCAGAATTTTATTTTTAAACGGAATGTCACAGAAGATATCAACAATGGAAAATATCAAGTCATTGGTGAGGAAGGATGTTTGGTGAAGCAAACAAAAGGAAGTTTGATAAATCACCGGAAGCTGAGTTGCGACACTCCTGATAAAAAGGACTTTTACTACTTGGCACTTTTGCAGCTGTTTAAACCATGGCGTTCAGAGGACGAACTACTTGGAGAATTTCAGAGCTATGAAGATTCCTTCAATGCTAGCAAAGACAGCGTCGAATGCAGTACTTTCACAACTTATGTTCAAATGTTAAATGAAGAAATTGAACAAGAAGCAACAATTGCAGCTGAAGTAGCTAGAGACAGTTCTCAAGACAGTCAAAGTTCTGGGACATTCAGTCAAGATCCTCTAGGACAACCGATCATCGAAAATGAAGCAGCAATAGCTATGAACGAAGTGGATACAGCTATAAATCAAGCTCAGGAAGATTTAGTAGACTTAACATATTTGGAGGAGCAACTGAATGAAGAACAAAAACAAATTTATGAAGAAGTCAGAGAAAAAATTGATCACGGATTACTACATGAAAATAAAGAGTGCTCATGCACATCTTTTGAACCAATGAGAATGTATGTAAGTGGACAAGCAGGAACTGGAAAAAGTTTCTTAATTAATGTAATTAGAAGCTACCTACAGAAGAAAATGGATTCAATTTTGTCTTGTGTTGTTACTGCTCCAACTGGGTTAGCAGCGTATAACATCAAAGGAGTTACCTTACATCGTTTGCTAATGTTACCAGTACAGCATGAGAACAAAATACAGTACCACAAACTAGCAGGAGAAGCATGCTTGGAAGTTTCAAGAGTATTGAAGAAAATGAAAGTACTCATTATTGATGAGGTTAGCATGGTATCAAACGTAATGCTTGCCTTTGTGCATTTAAGAATGCAGCAAATTCTGAAGACAGACTTTGACGTCCTATTTGGAGGAAAACACGTCATAGTTTTTGGGGATCTTTTGCAACTTACTCCAGTTAAAGGACAACCGGTATTCCATACACTTACACATGAAGACACAAAAAAGTCATTAGGAGGTATAGGCAATGTAAATATTTGGACATATTTTGAGTATAAGGAACTCATTACCAATATGAGACAAGCCAATGATGAGGACTATGCAAGTATTCTGAAAGATATAAGAATTGGACTACTCACAGAACATGGCAGAAAAGCATTACAGAGTCGATTGCTGAGTAATTTGTTTCCAACAGAAGAAATAGTTCCAGAGAAAATATACAAGGAAATTGCAGAAAAAAATACTGTAATCTGCTTAATGCCAACACTACATGAATGCTCTGTATTCAATCAAGAACTTTTGAAATTGGAAAATGAAGAGATCATGAAACTGGAAGCTGTGGATAAAATAGAACATGAACAAATTACTGTTATATTGACAGGCAAATTGGGTACTAAATTGGATTCTCTGGAGAAAAACATTTCAAAAACAGCAGGTTTGGAAAAGAATCTTTATGTGTGTATGAACTGTAGAGTAATTTTAAGACGGAATTTGGATGTAGAGAAAGGTTTAGTGAATGGAGCTATGGGAAGAGTTGTGAGTTTTATTAATTACCAGAAAAAAGTTGGAATTGAATGCTTAAAAATAAAATTTGATCAGATACAAGAGGTTAAAGACATTTGTCGTTGTTCAGTTCGTTTCTTGCTTGTGAAAGACTTATATGTGCGTAGGAAGCAGTTTCCGTTTTCTCTAGCATATGCTGTAACTATTCACAAATCTCAAGGATTAACTGTAGATAGTGCTTCTAGTGTGTTTAAAGAACATATGGCATATGTTGCTTTGTCACGCGTTAAAAAAATATCTGTTTTATTCATGATAGACTTTGATGACTCAAAAGTAAGTGCTGATGCAAACTGTGTAAAGGAGTATAATAGATTAAGAAGAAGCTATGCTCCTCATTTAGGTCAGTATCCTGTGTTTGAAAAACGTGTTGTTTGTCGGAAAAGGAGATTTGAGAATATCTGTAATGAGGATGTACAGAAGAGAAAACAAAAAGATAGTGATGTGACTGCAAGCAAAAAGAAAAAGGACAGTGTGGAAGAGGTTGTTGGTTGTCATTTTGAAAATAGCTCTGGTGTCAACTGCTACGCAAATGTAGTGCTGAATGTTGTATTTTATCTTGAAACTTTGCAAGAGCAGATAATAGTAAATCAGGGAAAAAGATTCTGTTCTTTGCTGAGTCTCCTTTATGAGAAGCTGAGTAATGATAAAACTAAAATAGAAAGTGCTTCTGATGTTAGAAATCTTTTAGATGTATGTTCTGGACGTACACAGTTTACACAAAATGTCCAGCAAGATGCGCAGGAATTCTTGATGTATATCCTGATGGTACTAGAAGATGAAGCGATAGAAGTAGAACATTTATTTGGTGTCTCTTATAAATGGGAACATTGTTGTGATAACTGTATGAACACAAGCAGAATTAATGTTGATTCTGAAAGGTTCATATATTTACCATTACCAGAGAGTAAAACAGTGACTTTTAGTAAATTAGTTAAAGATGCTAATCACAACATGGAATGTTCTCAATGTAAATCAGACATATTGTCAACGTTATTTTTAAAGAAATATGGACAGTATGTAATTTTAATGATGCAACGTTGTAGAGCTGATGGTTCAAAATTGGGCACTTTAATAAAGAAGTTTACAGGACAACGATTATCAATATCTGGAAAAACTTTTGTTGCAGTTGCAATAATTTTTCATGATGGACCTTCTATAACTTCTGGTCATTACACAGTTTATCTTAAATGTGAAAAAGGATGGACACTGTGTAATGATTCTCAATTGATTTTCAAGCAACGTTTGCCTTATGATTTACCCAATTGTTACCTAATTTTTCTGAAACCAAAATTTTAAATACTAACATCATCATTGGAAGAAAGCATTATTAAAATTTAAAAGGATTTAAATTGGATATTTCGCTCAAAAGAGATTTTAAACTTACCATTTGGCCATAAGGAAAGGTAAAACAAACAATTGTGGACTTCTTTGACAGATAATATTTTGGAAAATGTTCTTTTGTAACAAGGTTTACAGACGTTATTTTTTGGAAATTGTTATTCTTCTTAAAATGTATTTTTAACATTTCTATTAAGGTATGTTTTAGTGAGGATACATTTGGAGCTTTTTTAAACAATCTTTCAGATTGTTTTTTTTTTTGCCCGCTGTTAAATGATGAATACAATTGATTTCACTATTTTCAGTGAAAATCAAAACATTCTGAAAACAGCAAAAAAAGGGCAAAAAATTGCTTTGCTAAATATGAAAAAACATGTACTGTTTAATAAAGTGTATTGTTGAATATTAATACGTTTTTTCTTTTATTCAGAACTAGAAAGAAAATTTAGAAGATGTTATTTGGTTATCTTTGCAATTAAATAAAAACATTTAATTCTAAATTATTTATTTTGATGGTCAGGTAAGTTTAACATATCTGTATGTGTCGCTGGTTTCGTTTCATGCTTCTTTTTCTTCACCTCTCCTTACTCTACTTTTCTCATTTCTCTTCTCACTCTCTCTTCCTGCTTTACTACTCTTTTGTAACTTCCTCACTCCTTCTATACTACCCCCCTATCTTTACTACCTCCATCACTAATTTTTCATCCATGTTTCTTTTTCTGTATCCATATGTCTTAGTCTTTTTAACTGTCTTACTCCTTGTCAGTTGTTTGCTCTCTGTGTCTGTATCTGTCACTCTTGGGGGCATATTATCAAGTCAGGCGATAAAATTATCGCCGCTTTAGCGCCAGAAAACTGCCGCTAAAACGGCGATAATGGGCTTGATATTATGCTCTATGGAATTCCAATTGAAGCCAATGTTAGATGTACTTCACATCTAACATGGGCTTCCATTGGAATTCCATAGAGCATATTATCAAGACCATTATCGCCGTTTTAGCGGCAGTTTTCTGGAACTAAAGCGGCGATAATTTTATCGCCTGGCTTGATAATATGCCCCTTGGTTTGTCTGTTTTACCCTTAATTTCCTTAACATCTCTGGGGCACATTTACAAGCCACCTGTGCCACCACTACGTCAATTTTCTTGACGAACTAGTTGCGCAGGGTGCTTTTCCATATTTACAAGGAGAGGATAAGCCTCTTTGTGTGTCTTTTCCTCTCCTTGTAAATACAGGCAATTCTAATGCAGCACTAAAATGAGCTATTATCTTTTTTGGGTACCTATACATAAATACTGATGCAGAGTTTAAAGTTTAATAGGAAGGCTCTCTTCCCTTCATCTGTGAAATGTACACCATCTGTTTTTTAATTACTTTGCCATTCCCCTCTCTTTCTCAGGGAGTCCCTGAAGGTTTACTAAAGGTGAAAAAAATGTGTTTTTAAAAAAAAAAAAAACCATTGGGTGCGCGCTGGGTGCGCGCACTCTAAAAAAAAAAAAAGAAATAGATTCTAAAAAACAAGTTTTTGTGTTTTGATTTTAGGTGGCTCTAAAAAGAGCCCTTGAGTTAATGTAGGGACAGAGGAAGAGAAAAACGAAAAAAAAAAATAAGAAAATGATGGCCTTTCGCAAAGATGCTCCTCAAATTTTCTTTGAATGAGATCAATACTGCTCTCACCCAAAGAAATAAGAGAACCACAATCCATGCAGTGTGTACTCATCCTCCCAAAACAAGGACGAATATCCAAAGGTGTGGAAGAAGGTGAAGGCACCACTGCAGAAGAAGTGCTCGCCTGAGCTGCCGAAGATGTGCTCGGCTGAGCTGCTGCAGATGTCGTCGGCTGAGCAGGTGGAGGGTTTGCTCCAGAAGCTCGACGAAAAGTCACTGGATGCATTGTCTCAACGTGCCTCGTCATAGTATGAATACTAAAAGAATACTTCTTGTTAGGATTCCCACGTGACAAGACGCGCTGACACAGTTTGCAGGTGACCTTTGGTGCATTCACCTTCTTTTGTCCCTCTGGAAAAGTGAAAAACTGCCATATGAAGGAGTCTTTCTGCTTCCTCTGCCTCTGTCTCTCAAGAGTGTCCTGTTCACTCTCAGAAGATGGCTGCTGCTCTGCCATTGTATCTCAACACACAGATTAGCTCCTTCTCCTAGGGAATCAGAACTAACAATGAGGGGGGTGGGTGTGGTTTTGGAAGAATCTGGAACTGAAAGTACTTTGAACCAATGAAAAGTGATGTTTCTGGATCACATGACTTGCCATGAAGGGATTGGGTGTGGTGTTGAAACAATCTGAAACTGAAAGTAATGAAAACCAATTAAAAGTGTTGTTTTATTCATCCCATACCCCGAGGTGCGTGCACCGAGCAAGCTCCCAGCGTGCACGGTGCAATTACGCATGCGCAAACGCGTATGCGCACATGCGCTTACGTACTATGCGCGTACGTAACGCGCATACGCAACACGCGCGTATGTGTAAACGTCAGCGCGCGTACTCTACGCGTATATGGAAGTGTACCGCGTGGAGTACGTACGACGCACGTAAGCATGCGTACGTACGCATGCGTACTAGGTGCGCGCTCCGAGCGCGCTGTAAAACGTATGTATGCGTACGTAAATAACGTACGCCGGAATTCATAAAAAATGTACGCAAACGTACTAGGTGCGCGCTCTGAGCGCGCACCCTAAGAATTTATATAAAAAAAAAAAGTGGACATAACCTAATAGAAGATATTAACTATGCTGTTCAACTTTATCATAATTAAAACTTTTAAAAAAATGAGCCACACCAAATTAAAGGATACAGATAATATATAAATGTATACGTAGGGAAATTTTTGAAAAATAAATATTTAATAAATATAATTAAAAAATACAAAAATTAGCATTTAAAAAACCTTGCAAATTCACTGAAAAAACCATAGGTTTCACACACGTTATAGTTAGGAATTAGCATTTAAAAAACCTTGCAAATTCACTGAAAAAACCAGAGGTTTCACACACGTTATAGTTAGCTGGACATTTTACTCGTAAAAAACCAATGAAATTCCCCCGTTATAGTTAGTTCCCCTAACTATAACTCGCGCGCCCGCAATCCACTGCTGATGATGTCACATATTACATCACTCATGACATGGTCAGTGACATCACTGATGACATCACTGATGACATCTCAAATGACATCACTGATGACATCATCCTTGTGATAGAGTAGCACATCTTCTCACACTCTAATATAACCTTTGATACACCGACTAAAAATTTAAGAGTTCCATTCTCAAAACCATACATACTCCAATACCAATAACTACATACCCAATTATTAACTCTTAGGTCTACATACACCTCCACTCATTCACCTGTACAGTCACTCATACTTACAGTCACTCCATATAAAACTATCATATGCATTTATACACCTATATAGACACTCACACACCACCAATCATCCATAGAGGTACTCTCACACCTAGTCAGTCATGCAAATAATCACACTCCAATTTACTCACCTAGGCAGTGAAACACACTCAAGTTCACTTACTCATAAAAATAGTATCACATTCTTACGCTCTTATAGAATCATTGATACAAGCACACACTCATCCATACAGTCACTCTCACAATCACACACTCTCACATCTACCCACTTATATACTCTTACACACATATATACGGCCTTTCACATATGTAGTTAGTCACAAATGTACCACTGACATATACATTCAATCCCTAACACACCCATACATTCACTCACTCAACCATACAGTCCATCACAGATGCAGTCTTAAAACCATGCACCAATAGAATCACCCACTCACACATCTATGCATAGAGTGACACACACCCTACCCACACAAACACTCATGAACCCATACAGATACTTAGACAACCAATCAATTACCCATATAGAGACTCATATAGCTGTTCTCAAAACCATGCAGCCACTTATACACCAACATACAGACACATACACACATTTACACAGTTTACTCACTAGTCTGCAGTAAGATACATTTAATGACTAACTTAAAGAATCATGTTATGCACCACAGAAAATCATCCATTTACACACTTGTACACCCACTCATTCTGAAACAGGCCTTTCCCTATATATATTAAACATATTGAAATTTTTCAAAAACACATACTCACTGGATGATGTCATCAGTGATGTCATCAGTGATGTCATTTGAGATGTCATCAGTGATGTCATGAGTGATGTCACAGACCATGTCATGAGTGATGTAATATGTGACGTCATCAGCAGTGGATTGCGGGCACGCGAGTTATAGTTAGGTGAACTAACTATAACGGGGGAATTTCATTGGTTTTTTACGAATAAAATGCCCAGCTAACTATAACGTGTGTGAAACCTCTGTTTTTTTCAGTGAATATATATATATATATATATATATATATATATATATATATATATATATATATATATATATATATATATATTCACTGAAAAAACCATAGGTTTCACACACGTTATAGTTACGAATTAGCATTTAAAAAACCTTGCAAATTCACTTAAAAAACCATAGGTTTCACACATGTTATAGTTAGCTGGACATTTCACTCGTAAAAAACCAATGAAATTCCCCCGTTATAGTTAGTGCAGGCAACTATAACTCACGCGACCGCACTCCTCTGCTGATGACGTCAGATATTACATCACTGTATTTAGACACTTATTTACCCATGTCTTCTTCCATTAATATTTAGCTATACATATATTACAAATATTTATTTTTCATAAAGACACATATGTCATCAGTGATGTAATATCTGACGTCATCAGCAGAGGATTGCGGTCGCGTGAGTTATAGTTGCCTGCACTAACTATAACGGGGGAATTTCATTGGTTTTTTACGAGTGAAATGTCCAGCTAACTATAACATGTGTGAAACCTATGGTTTTTTAAGTGAATTTGCAAGGTTTTTTAAATGCTAATTCGTAACTATAACATGTGTGAAACCTATGGTTTTTTAAGTGAATTTGCAAGGTTTTTTAAATGCTAATTCGTAACTATAACGTGTGTGAAACCTATGGTTTTTTCAGTGAATTTGTACTGTTTTTTAAATGCTAAGTTATGTATTTATGAATAATTTTTTTTCAGGTTTTTCACCGTGCGCGCACCGTGCGCGAAGCACCGTTCACGCACCTCGCCATTTAAAAAAAAAAAAAAAAAATTTCTCCCTTGGGGGTCCTTCTGTGACCCCCTGACCAAGGCTAGGGGGTCAGGAACTGTCCCACTCTGCCCCCTTTTTAAGTTCTCCACCTTTGTTTTTCACCCCCTCAGACTGCGAGAGACAAAATGGCGGCCGACACTTCCTGGTTTCGACCGATTCGAATGTTTACCGACATCTAACAACCAATCAGAATTGCGCTCGCGCACGGCAGGGTGCGTGCACAGTGCGCGCACGGTGCGCGCGTATAGATATTGTTAGGCTTTTAAATGCTATTTTCACAGGAAATACTGAACAGATTTACACCAGACCTGCAAAAGGCACTTCCTTGACCTTATGGCTACCTCTCTGCCAAATTTCACGTAATTCTGTTCAGCCGTTCGGGCTGTAGCTGCGACTAAAGGTCCTATGGAAAAATGCATGGGGAAAATGCGTTTTGGGACCCCCCCTTTTTCTCGGCCCCCGCTTGACGAATCATCCCGAGACTTTTAGGGCAGGAGCTGAATGGAGCGCCCCATTTGTTTTGAAAATGTCGCGAGGATTCGTCAACCGGCGCCAAAGTTATTCAAAATAGAATTTTGAGATTTCCTATGGAAACTAGGTCGGAACTATAACTATCTACTGGCGACCGCCAGTAGATAATATATATATATATATATATATATATATATGTATATATATATATATATATATATATATATATATATATATATATATATACATATATATATATATATATATTCTGCTCCAAAGTTGTCCACCTGTAAGTAGCACTCGACCAGCAGCTTGATTTATGTGTAGGTAGGGACGGGGATCCGCTTGTAGGAGCCGCTCAGTAGTGGATTTGCCTGACGCGTTTCGAAGCTCCATATGCTTCTCTTCAGAGGCTTTAACGGAAACGGTGTGCACAACCGCTAACCCACTTCGCCATTTAACATATGACACACCCACCAATGGGAGGCTCAAATGAGACTGTGCATTATGGGAAGTGTAGTGCGGAAAGCACATAATCAAGTCCTGTATGGACCCTGCAAGTGGGCCCGTCCTCGATCCTATGTACGGCTGTTGTTCCACTTTCGTGGCCCCCAAGACTTCCGGGGTGGTGCATACTCCGCTGCTGGACGGCCGCGTGGTATATTCTGCTCCAAAGTTGTAAATATTTATTTATATATATATATATATCTCTATATGCCGCTCCTCCGCACGAGCAAAGCGCGGCACCCTTAAGGCGGGTGCTTCAAATGCGGCGGTGCCCCGCAATATAAATTCTCGCTCCCAAATTCCTCTTAAATACATACAAGGAACTCACAGCACTCACGGGGGGTAGTTTTAGCAGTCTGATTTATTTCGGCAGGTACAACAGACGCTATTCAGAGCTAGTCCTTCCTCGGTGTTGTTTACCCCCGTGAGTGCTGTGGATTCCTTGTAAGTAATTAAGAGGAATTTGGGAGCGAGAATATATATATGCAAGGTCCAGATGTGCCCCGTAGGCAAGAACGCATTCCCACAACAGCTGGCAACCAGTACCTTTAATTGGTAAAGACAGAGACAGGCATCACAATCCGTTTCGCAGTCCCAAAGTTGACATAGCCTGACGTGTTTCAGCGCTAAATGCGCTTTCCTCAGAGGCTCGAGAATGTTCTCGTGCACGTTATGACATTCCCCTTAAATTGCTCATTTGCCCGCCCTTGGATGGGCCGCTTAGATTCCTGGGCATTGTAGTCCGTGTGTCATGCATAAAACTCCTAATGGATGCACATCAATGTTCTGCGGGTAAACTTTCAAGCCCTCAGATGGGCCTAGTAATGCCGCTCTGTCTACAATCCTTAAAGCTGTTGGTCCACAGTTGCGGCTTGAGGATTCAAACCGCATGGCCCCCATATTTCCGGGGTGGTGTATCCTTCACCGCAGGGACTGCCGTGTTAACATGCAAGCTCCAGATTTGCCCCTAGGCAAGCACTCACTCCCACAACAGCTGGCAACCAGTACCTTTAATTGGTAAAGACAGAGACAGGTATCACAATCTGTTTCGCAGCCCCAAAGTCAACAAAGCCTGATGCGTTTCAGTGCTAAATGCGCTTTCCTCAGAGGCTTGACAACGTTCTTGTGCATGTTATGACACATCCCTTAAATTGCTCAATTTATACACACACACACACACATATATTTATTTATATATATACATATATATATATATATATATATATGTATATATGTATATATATTTATATATATATATTACCTACTGGTGGTTATAGTTATAGTTAGGACCTATTTTCCATAGGAAATCTGTAACATTCTATTCCCAATAACTTTAGCGCCGATTGACGAATCTTCGCGACATTTTCAAACCATTTGGCCAGCTCCAGTCCGCTCCTATCCTGAAAGTCTTGGGATGACTCGTGTAGCGGGGGCCGAGAAAAAAGGGGGGTCCCAAAACATGTTTTCCCCATGCAATTTCCCATAGGACATTTAGCCGCAGCTACAGCCCGAACTGCTGAACGGAATTACACCAAATTTGGCAGAGGTAGTCCTTAGTTCAGACTCGTGCCTTTTGCTTAAATGGTGTCAATCTGTTCAGTAGTTCCTGAGAAAACCTCATCCAAGAAGTGTTGGCAGCCATCTTGGGACCAATATACATGATAGCACCTCATTAAAAAGCATTGCAGTTAATTGAATGTTTTAAGACTTTACTTACATTATAAATCATTTGTTGATGGAATCATACTCATTTTAGGAATTCTGGTGTGTTTTAAGGTGATTTTACCATGTGAAAAAGCCCTCTGCTGGGATATCATGAACCATGTTTGAGAGAAAAATATTTTCTCATGCTTTTCCCACAGAGGTTTGGAAGGTGATCTATAAGCTAACCTGAGAGCATATTTTCTGTAAATTCACATTATCTTTCTCAGTCATGTGAGAATGAAGTCTGACATTCTCAGTAAAACATGTACATCCAACAAGGGCAGAGACTGTCAGTTGATTCCTTTGTGTTCTACTGCAGTTTCCCAGAGTGTTAACAACTAGAGCTCTAACAGTCCTACTTATGACAAATGTATGGTACACCTGAAGCCATCTTGATTGGAATACAGTGGTAACTCATAAAACGTTTAATTTAAAAAGGAACAAAATGAGGGGGTTCATTTTGCTATAGAAAATATGACTAGTGCTGCAGAAAGAAAAATTAGGGCACATTTTGAGTGACTTCTCAAATCCTCTTCTATTTCATAAAAAAATTCTGACATGCAGACTGAAACATGCACTTTGAATACCAGCAGCAGACTTCCCTGGTGAGCAGTAGCTTCACTACAGTGATCTAATGAGCAACTAGAGTGCTAACATTCTGAATTTATGGCAAATGTGTGACACATCTGAATGCCTTCTTGATGGAACCAAAGTAAACAAGCATTGAAAATGCAATAGGTCTCGCCCTCGTTTAAGTTAAAGCAATTCTGTTGGTAATAAGGTGGCTTTTTAGCTTTGCTTTTATTAGTGTTTTTCAAACTTTCTTGTACATAACATGCATATGTATGCATATATGTATATGTATGCATCCATTTATATTTGTATTTATATAGATATGCAGATTATATATATGTTTATATATGTATATATATATACACATACATATATATAAATGCATATGCATATATATGCATTTATATATGTGCATATGTGTGTGTGTAGAGAGAGGTAGAGGTAGAGAGGTAGAGAGGTAGAGAGTAGTAGAGAGTGAGGTAGAGTGAGGTAGAGAGGTAGAGAGTGGAGAGTGAGTAGTAGAGAGTAGTGAAGAGAGTAGCAGAGAGTGAGTAGTAGAGAGTAGTAGAGTGAGTAGTAGAGAGTGAGTAGTAGAGAGTAGTAGAGAGTGAGTAGTACAGAGAGTAGTAGAGAGTGAGAAGTAGAGAGCAGTAGAGAGTGAGTATTAGAGAGTGAGTAGTAGAGAGTGAGTAGTAGAGAGTAGTAGAGAGTGAGTAGTAGAGTGAGTAGTAGAGTGAGTAGTAGAGAGTAGTAGAGAGAGAGTAGTAGAGAGGGAGTAGTAGAGAGGGAGTAGTAGAGTGAGTAGTAGAGTGAGTAGTAGAGAGTTGTAGAGAGGGAGTAGTAGAGTGAGTAGTAGAGTGAGTAGTAGAGAGGGAGTAGAAGAAATTAGTAGAGAGTAGTAGTAGAGAGTTGTAGTAGAGTGAGAAGTAGAGATAATAGTAGAGTGAGTAGTAGAGAATAGTAGAGAGTGAGTAGTAGAGAGTGAGTAGTAGAGAGTAGTAGAGAGTGAGTAGTAGAGTGAGTAGTAGATAGCAGTGGAGAGCGAGTAGTGGAGAGTGAGTAGTGGAGAGTGAGTAGTAGAGAGTAGTAGAGTGAGTAGTAGAGAGTGAGTAGTAGAGAGTGAGTAGTAGAGAGTAGTAGAGAGTGAGTAGTAGAGAGTGAGTAGTAGAGTGAGTAGTAGAGTGAGTAGTAGAGAGTGAGTAGTAGAGAGTGAGTAGTAGAGAGTAGTAGAGATCGAGTAGTAGAGAGCAAGTAGTAGAGAGCAAGTAGTAGAGAGTGTGTAGTAAATAGTCAGTAGTAGAGAGTAGTAGAGAGTGAGTAGTAGAAAGAGGAGTAGAGAGTGAGAAGTAGAGAGAGTAGTAGAGTAGAAGAGAGTGAGTAATAGAGTGAGTAGTAGATAGTAGTGGAGAGCGAGTAGTGGAGAGTGAGTAGTAGAGAGTAGTAGAGTGAGTAGTAGAGAGAGTAGTAGAGAGAGTAGTAGAGAGTGAGTAGTAGAGAGTGAGTAGTAGAGAGTCAGTAATAGAGTAGTAGAGAGTAGTCAGTCAGTGTCAGTCAGTCAGTGTCAGTGTCAGTCAATGTCAGTTAGTGTCAGTCAGTGTCAGTCAGTCAGTGTCTGTCATTGTCAGTCAATCAGTGTCAGTCAATCAGTGTCAGTCAATCAGTGTCAGTCAGTGTCAGTCAGTCAGTCTCAGTCAATCAGTGTCAGTCAATCAGTGTCAGTCAATTAGTCTCAGTCAATCAGTGTCAGTCAGTGTCAGTCAATCAGTGTCAGTCAGTGTCAGTCAGTCAGTGTCAGTCAGTGTCAATCTGTCAGTGGCAGTCAGTCAGTGTCAGTCAGTCAGTGTCAGCTAGAGCAGCTCTGCTGCCTTGGTTCTCTGGCTCTAAAGCAGCTCTGCTGATCTTGTTCCCTCCCCCTAAAGCAGCTCTACTGACCTGGTTTCTCTGGCTCTAGAGCAGCTCTGCTGACCTGGTTTCTCTGGCTCTAGAGCAGCTCTGCTGACCTAGTTCTTAGGCTACAGAGCAGCTCTGCTGATCTGGTTCTCTGGCTCTACAACAGCTCTGCTGACATGGTTCTCTGGCTCTAAAGCAGCTCTGCTGACCCAGTTCTATGGCTCTAAAGCAGTTCTGCTGACATGGTTCTCTGGCTCTAAAGCAGCTCTGCTGACTTGGTTCTCTGGCTCTAGAGCAGCTCTGCTAACCTTGTTCTATGGCTCTAAAGCAGTTCTGCTGACCTGGTGCTCTGCCTCTAGAGCAGCTCTGCTGACCTGGTTCTATGGCTCTAAAGCAGGTCTGCTGACCTGGTTCTCTGGCTCTAGAGCAGCTCTGCTGACCTGGTTCTCTGGCTCTAAAGCAGATCTGCTGACCTGGTTCTCTGGCTCTAGAGCAGCTCTGCTGACCTGGTCCCTAGGCTCAAAAGCAGCTCTGCTGACCTGGTTCTCTCCCTCTAAAGCAGCTCTGCTGACCTGGTTTCTCTGGCTCTACAGCAGCTCTGCTGACCTGGTTCTCGGCCTCTAGAGCAGCTCTGCTGAGCTGGGTCTCTGGTTCTAGAGCAGCTTTACTGACCTGGGTCTCTGGTTCTAGAGCAGCTCTGCTGACCTGGTTCTTAGGCTCTAGAGCAGCTCTGCTGATCTGGTTCTCTGGCTCTACAACGGCTCTGTTGATCTGGTTTCTCTGGCTCTACAGCACCTCTGCTGACCTGGTTCTCTGCACTCACGATGCACGAACCGACTTTGCAAAATATAGTTAAAAATAATATAAGTTTATTATAAGTACAAATATGTTATTTTTATAACTATCTTAGAAAATTTCTTGCCCTAATATGTATATGAAAGACACATACATTTCATTTTGGAACATCATTTTTTTTTGCGGGAGTTGCGCACCCAGCGCCCCCCAGCACGTATATGACATCACGCGGGACCCGCCACCGTGCAAGCATCTCGTACCTGTAATGAGCATGTGTCGCGAATGCGCGGGAGCAGGAGTCGCGGACTGGTCGCATACCAATCGCGCACATCACGTAATATTAAATGTATATGATGTAACTGAAAAACACGCAGCTGTCACACACCGTACGCGGATCCTTCACGACTTTTCTAAAATAGCGGCTAGAATCCGCACACCCACTGTGATGTGTACGCTTTGAGTGCGTGACTCCGAAACAAATTTGGAAAAATATATAATGTTATTTAATGAAATATTTATAAATGAACAGTTAAAAAACTGTAGAAAATCAGTACAAAAAAATAGGTATAACTACTATCACACTTAAAAATTAGCATTTAAAAAACCTTTGAAATTCACTGAAAAAAAACATAGGTTTCAGAGACGTTAAATATAGAAATTAGCATTTAAAAAAGCTTTGAAATTCACTGAAAAAAACATAGGTTTCAGAGACGTTATAGTTAGAAATTAGCATTTAAAAAAACCTTAGAAATTCACAGAAAAAAACATAGGTTTCAGGGGTGTTATAGTTAGCTGGCCATTTCACTCGTACAAAATCATAGAAATTCCTCCGTTATAGTTAGTTCTGCTAACTATAACTCGCACGCCCGCAATGCACTGCTGATGATGTCACATATTGCATCATTCATGACATGGTCAGTGATATCACTGATGACATCACTGATGACATCTCAAATGACATCACTGATAACATCATCAAGTGAATGTGGTTTAGTTTGAAATTTAAACACAGCAGCTGAACTTAAAAGGGGAGGTTTTTTAAAGGATTGTGAAGATTCGTTAAGCGGCGCCAAAGCTCTTGGCAAAACTAAAACGCTTTTCTATGAAAACTTTGGTCCTAATTATAACTACCTACTGGCGACCTACATATATATATATATATATTACCTACTGGCGGTCGCCAGTAGGTAGTTATAGTTAGGACCACGTTTCCATAGGAAATGCGCAACATTCTATTTTGAATAACTTTGGCGCCGGTCGACGAATCCTTGCGAATTTTTCCTACCCTGAAAGTCTCGGGGGGATTCGTCAAGCGGGGGCTGAGATAAAAGGGGGGTCCCAAAACGCGTTTTTCCCATGCATTTTTCCATAGGACCTTTAGACAGGGCTACAGCCCGAACGGCTGAACAGAATTTAATGAAATTTGGCAGAGAGGTAGTCCCCAGGTCAAGGAAGTGCCTTTTGTAGGTTTGGTGTAAATCTGTTCAGTAGATTCTGAGAAAATAGCCTTTAAATTAACATATATATCTGAGCCAGCTTACGGTGCGCTTACGGTGCGCTTACCGTACGCGTACGGTGACGTGCGCGAGCGCGATTCTGATTGGCCGTTAGATCTTAGTAAACATTCGAATCGGTCTAAACCAGGAAGCGGCGGCCGCCATTTTCTCTCTCGCACTCTGACAGGGGGTTGAAATACAAAGTGAAAAAACATGTAAAGGGGCTGTTTAGACAGCTCCCAAGCACCTAGCCATGTCGAGGGAGTCCCCAACGATCCCCCAAGTGAAAAAAAGCAATTTTAATTTTTTCGGAAATTTCGCCGATTACGCTTACCGTACGCGTACGGTAGCCAATATTAAAAAAAAAAAAATATCCACATTCTCCCCACCCCGTGTGCAACTGTTGCCCGAAGGGCACCCGTTGTGCATGGCTTATATATACAGTACAAAACATATATTTTACCTGTCACAACGATGCTCATCATATGTTTCCTCCATGTGCGCACGGTGCGCGAAGCGCATCGTGCGTTCAGGGCCCATCTAGCGTAACGTGGACACGCGGTGCGTGCTCACTGTGCGCGCACGGTGCGCGAAGCGCACCGTGCGCGCACGGAACGAACTGCGTTAAGTGGGCGCGCACGCCACAAATGGCGTAAAGTAACTTAGCATTTAAAAAACCGTACAAATTCACTGGAAAAACCATAGGTTTCACACACGTTATAGTTAGGAATTAGCATTTAAAAAACCTTGCAAATTCACTGAAAAAACCATAGGTTTCACACATGTTATAGTTAGCTGGACATTTTACTGATAAAAAACCAATGAAATTCCCCCGTTATAGTTACTGTAGGCAACTATAACTCACGCGACCGCAATCCTCTGCTGATGACATATGTGTCTTTATGAAAAAAAAATATTTGTAATATATGAATAGCTAAAATTTAATGGAAGAAGACATGGGCAAATAAGTGTCTAAATACAGTATTAGCATCAGCAGAGGATTACGGTCGCGTGAGTTATAGTTGCCTACAGTAACTATAACGGGGGAATTTCATTGTTTTTTTATCAGTAAAATGTATAGCTAACTATAACATGTGTGAAACCTATGGTTTTTTCAGTGAATATATATATATATATATATATATATATATATATATATATATATATATATATATATATATATATATATATATATATATATATATATATCGAGTCCAATCCCACTTCAAAGAAACGGGTCCGACACATGCTCAGTGGAGAAGATGGATTTATAGCAAAGGTTTCCCAGTTCAAAGTCCTGTTAAAATGGTGAAACGCTGGGCAGACGCGTTTCAGCCTTGCGGCTTTCCTCTGTGCCCGCTTCACTTTGACAGTGTTCTGCCTGGGGGCTTGTATTTGAAGGTAGATAGTACTTCCCTCATTGGAGCATAATGCTCTTGACCCCGCCTCTCTCAGCCTTTGACTCCGCCACTCCTGCGTGTGATCCGTCTCGGGTTTTCATGTCCCACGCTGTGATTGCAGATACAGTGATCTGCTTTTTCAAACACCAAGTGGTGTCCCAATGCTGGCTGCGTGTTGCAATCATCCTCCGGCAGTCAAGGCAGGGTGCAATGATGTCATCTCCATTTTCAACCACCTTAAAGCAGCATACTGCTACTTCTTCTCTCCCCGTATGGTCCCTTGCTCAGGTGAGTATCTGAAACCAGCTGGGGGGGCACGCGCTTGTGTCTTCCAAACACCTAACCAAACTGATGCAAGCCGAGCGCGTGCTCCTGACCGAGAAGGTGTGTCGGTAAACGGTGCCTGCTACCGGTACAACATCGAGTCCAATCCCACTTCAAAGAAACGGGTCCGACACATGCTCAGTGGAGAAGATGGATTTATAGCAAAGGTTTCCCAGTTCAAAGTCCTGTTAAAATGGTGAAACGCTGGGCAGACGCGTTTCAGCCTTGCGGCTTTCCTCAGTGCCCGCTTCACTTTGATAGTGTTCTGCCTGGGGGCTTGTATTTGAAGGTAGATAGTACTTCCCTCATTGGAGCATAATGCTCTTGACCCCGCCTCTCTCAGCCTTTGACTCCGCCACTCCTGCTGTGATCCATCTTGGGTTTTCATGTCCCACGCTGTGATTGCAGATACAGTGATCTGCTTTTTCAAACACCAAGTGGTGTCCCAATGCTGGCTGCGTGTTGCAATCAACCTCCGGCAGTCAAGGCAGGGTGCAATGATGTCATCTCCATTTTCAACCACCTTAAATCAGCATACTGCTACTTCTTCTCTCCCCGTATGGTCCCTTGCTCTGGTGAGTATCTGAAACCAGCTGGGGGGGCACGCGCTTGTGTCTTCCAAACACCTAACCAAACTGATGCAAGCCGAGCGCGTGCTCCTGACCGAGAAGGCGTGTCGGTAAACGGTGCCTGCTACCGGTACAACATCGAGTCCAATCCCACTTCAAAGAAACGGGTCCGACACATGCTCAGTGGAGAAGATGGATTTATAGCAAAGGTTTCCCAGTTCAAAGTCCTGTTAAAATGGTGAAACGCTGGGCAGACGCGTTTCAGCCTTGCGACTTTCCTCAGTGCCCGCTTCACTTTGATAGTGTTCTGCCTGGGGGCTTGTATTTGAAGGTAGATAGTACTTCCCTCATTGGAGCATAATGCTCTTGACCCCGCCTCTCTCAGCCTTTGACTCCGCCACTCCTGCTGTGATCCGTCTCGGGTTTTCATGTCCCACGCTGTGATTGCAGATACAGTGATCTGCTTTTTCAAACACCAAGTGGTGTCCCAATGCTGGCTGCGTGTTGCAATCATCCTCCGGCAGTCAAGGCAGGGTGCAATGATGTCATCTCCATTTTCAACCACCTTAAAGCAGCATACTGCTACTTCTTCTCTCCCCGTATGGTCCCTTGCTCAGGTGAGTATCTGAAACCAGCTGGGGGGGCACGCGCTTGTGTCTTCCAAACACCTAACCAAACTGATGCAAGCCGAGCGCATGCTCCTGACCGAGAAGGCGTGTCGGTAAACGGTGCCTGCTACCGGTACAACATCGAGTCCAATCCCACTTCAAAGAAACGGGTCCGACACATGCTCAGTGGAGAAGATGGATTTATAGCAAAGGTTTCCCAGTTCAAAGTCCTGTTTAAATGGTGAAACGCTGGGCAGACGCGTTTCAGCCTTGCGGCTTTCCTCAGTGCCCGCTTCACTTTGATAGTGTTCTGCCTGGGGGCTTGTATTTGAAGGTAGATAGTACTTCCCTCATTGGAGCATAATGCTCTTGACCCCGCCTCTCTCAGCCTTTGACTCCGCCACTCCTGCTGTGATCCGTCTCGGGTTTTCATGTCCCACGCTGTGATTGCAGATACAGTGATCTGCTTTTTCAAACACCAAGTGGTGTCCCAATGCTGGCTGCGTGTTGCAATCATCCTCCGGCAGTCAAGGCAGGGTGCAATGATGTCATCTCCATTTTCAACCACCTTAAAGCAGCATACTGCTACTTCTTCTCTCCCCGTATGGTCCCTTGCTCTGGTGAGTATCTGAAACCAGCTGGGGGGGCATGCGCTTGTGTCTTCCAAACACCTAACCAAACTGATGCAAGCCGAGCGCGTGCTCCTGACCGAGAAGGCGTGTCGGTAAACGGTGCCTGCTACCGGTACAACATCGAGTCCAATCCCACTTCAAAGAAACGGGTCCGACACATGCTCAGTGGAGAAGATGGATTTATAGCAAAGGTTTCCCAGTTCAAAGTCCTGTTAAAATGGTGAAACGCTGGGCAGACGCTTTTCAGCCTTGCGGCTTTCCTCAGTGCCCGCTTCACTTTGATAGTGTTCTGCCTGGGGGCTTGTATTTGAAGGTAGATAGTACTTCCCTCATTGGAGCATAATGCTCTTGACCCCGCCTCTCTCAGCCTTTGACTCCGCCACTCCTGCTGTGATCCGTCTCGGGTTTTCATGTCCCACGCTGTGATTGCAGATACAGTGATCTGCTTTTTCAAACACCAAGTGGTGTCCCAATGCTGGCTGCGTGTTGCAATCATCCTCCGGCAGTCAAGGCAGGGTGCAATGATGTCATCTCCATTTTCAACCACCTTAAAGCAGCATACTGCTACTTCTTCTCTCCCCGTATGGTCCCTTGCTCAGGTGAGTATCTGAAACCAGCTGGGGGGGCACGCGCTTGTGTCTTCCAAACACCTAACCAAACTGATGCAAGCCGAGCGCGTGCTCCTGACCGAGAAGGCGTGTCGGTAAACGGTGCCTGCTACCGGTACAACATCGAGTCCAATCCCACTTCAAAGAAACGGGTCCGACACATGCTCAGTGGAGAAGATGGATTTATAGCAAAGGTTTCCCAGTTCAAAGTCCTGTTAAAATGGTGAAACGCTGGGCAGACGTGTTTCAGCCTTGCGGCTTTCCTCAGTGCCCGCTTCACTTTGATAGTGTTCTGCCTGGGGGCTTGTATTTGAAGGTAGATAGTACTTCCCTCATTGGAGCATAATGCTCTTGACCCCGCCTCTCTCAGCCTTTGACTCCGCCACTCCTGCTGTGATCCGTCTCGGGTTTTCATGTCCCACGCTGTGATTGCAGATACAGTGATCTGCTTTTTCAAACACCAAGTGGTGTCCCAATGCTGGCTGCGTGTTGCAATCATCCTCCGGCAGTCAAGGCAGGGTGCAATGATGTCATCTCCATTTTCAACCACCTTAAAGCAGCATACTGCTACTTCTTCTCTCCCCGTATGGTCCCTTGCTCAGGTGAGTATCTGAAACCAGCTGGGGGGGCACGCACTTGTGTCTTTCAAACACCTAACCAAACTGATGCAAGCCGAGCGCATGCTCCTGACCGAGAAGGCGTGTCGGTAAACGGTGCCTGCTACCGGTACAACATCGAGTCCAATCCCACTTCAAAGAAACGGGTCCGACACATGCTCAGTGGAGAAGATGGATTTATAGCAAAGGTTTCCCAGTTCAAAGTCCTGTTAAAATGGTGAAACGCTGGGCAGACGCTTTTCAGCCTTGCGGCTTTCCTCAGTGCCCGCTTCACTTTGATAGTGTTCTGCCTGGGGGCTTGTATTTGAAGGTAGATAGTACTTCCCTCATTGGAGCATAATGCTCTTGACCCCGCCTCTCTCAGCCTTTGACTCCGCCACTCCTGCTGTGATCCGTCTCGGGTTTTCATGTCCCACGCTGTGATTGCAGATACAGTGATCTGCTTTTTCAAACACCAAGTGGTGTCCCAATGCTGGCTGCGTGTTGCAATCATCCTCCGGCAGTCAAGGCAGGGTGCAATAACGTCATCTCCATTTTCAACCACCTTAAAGCAGCATACTGCTACTTCTTCTCTCCCCGTATGGTCCCTTGCTCAGGTGAGTATCTGAAACCAGCTGGGGGGGCACGCGCTTGTGTCTTCCAAACACCTAACCAAACTGATGCAAGCCGAGCGCGTGCTCCTGACCGAGAAGGCGTGTCGGTAAACGGTGCCTGCTACCGGTACAACATCGAGTCCAATCCCACTTCAAAGAAACGGGTCCGACACATGCTCAGTGGAGAAGATGGATTTATAGCAAAGGTTTCCCAGTTCAAAGTCCTGTTAAAATGGTGAAACGCTGGGCAGACGCGTTTCAGCCTTGCGGCTTTCCTCAGTGCCCGCTTCACTTTGATAGTGTTCTGCCTGGGGGCTTGTATTTGAAGGTAGATAGTACTTCCCTCATTGGAGCATAATGCTCTTGACCCCGCCTCTCTCAGCCTTTGACTCCGCCACTCCTGCTGTGATCCGTCTCGGGTTTTCATGTCCCACGCTGTGATTGCAGATACAGTGATCTGCTTTTTCAAACACCAAGTGGTGTCCCAATGCTGGCTGCGTGTTGCAATCATCCTCCGGGCAGTCAAGGCAGGGTGCAATGATGTCATCTCCATTTTCAACCACCTTAAAGCAGCATACTGCTACTTCTTCTCTCCCCGTATGGTCCCTTGCTCAGGTGAGTATCTGAAACCAGCTGGGGGGGCACGCACTTGTGTCTTCCAAACACCTAACCAAACTGATGCAAGCCGAGCGCATGCTCCTGACCGAGAAGGCGTGTCGGTAAACGGTGCCTGCTACCGGTACAACATCGAGTCCAATCCCACTTCAAAGAAACGGGTCCGACACATGCTCAGTGGAGAAGATGGATTTATAGCAAAGGTTTCCCAGTTCAAAGTCCTGTTAAAATGGTGAAACGCTGGGCAGACGCGTTTCAGCCTTGCGGCTTTCCTCAGTGCCCGCTTCACTTTGATAGTGTTCTGCCTGGGGGCTTGTATTTGAAGGTAGATAGTACTTCCCTCATTGGAGCATAATGCTCTTGACCCCGCCTCTCTCAGCCTTTGACTCCGCCACTCCTGCTGTGATCCGTCTCGGGTTTTCATGTCCCACGCTGTGATTGCAGATACAGTGATCTGCTTTTTCAAACACCAAGTGGTGTCCCAATGCTGGCTGCGTGTTGCAATCATCCTCCGGCAGTCAAGGCAGGGTGCAATGATGTCATCTCCATTTTCAACCACCTTAAAGCAGCATACTGCTACTTCTTCTCTCCCCGTATGGTCCCTTGCTCAGGTGAGTATCTGAAACCAGCTGGGGGGGCACGCGCTTGTGTCTTATTTGATATTTGATATTTGAGGGGTTATTTGTAGAGCGCGACGTTCGCTCCGGATGGAGCATCTTGGCGCTGAAGATCCTGACTAATCCATCCTGAGGTTGAAGGGGGGTTTAGATGGCCGCTTTGGCGTAATCATCGGAGAGGTTGAAGATCCAGGTCTTTAAGAGCTTTCTGAAGGATTTTTCAAGCGTCTGATGTCGGAGAGTTTTGGGCAAGCTGTTCCATGCTTTAGTGGCCAGAGAGCTTAGGGTTTTGCCGCCCTTAGTCTTTAGGTTATATTTGGAAGGGAGGATGAGATTGTCAAGAGACGAGCGGAGGGAACGGCTGGGGGTGTAGTGGGGAAAGCGTCTGGAGAGGTACTTAGGGCCGGTTTTGTTGAAGGCACGGAAGGCAATGATCAGTATTTTGAAGAGAGTTCTCTTATGGAGAGGTAGCCAGTGTAGCGAACGAAGGGCAGCAGAGATAGAGGATCTGCGAGGTAGCCTGAGTACCAATCGTGCGGCGGAGTGAAACACACTTTGAAGTTTTGATAGCGTGTTCTTTTTTGCCCCTGCAAGAAGGCCGTTGCAATAGTCAAGGCGGGAAATTATAAGCGCTACTGTCACAGTTTTCCTGGCATCAGTAGGAAGGAAGTTGAAGAATTTTCTGAGTGATTTGATTGTTCCAAAGCATTTGCCGGCTACCGTTCTAGCATGTATGTCAAAGGAGAGGTCAGAGCCAAAGATAACGCCAAGATTTCTGGCGAATGTAACAGTCTGGGGGGGAGCAGCTGAATCATCTGGCCACCAGAGGGCTGGGCAGAAGGACGCGTTTTTTCCAATTGGAAGGATCTCAGTTTTGCTGGAATTGCATTTTAAATGGTTGCGATCCATCCAACGGAAGACTTCAGTTAAACAGAGTTTAAGGTTGAGCTCGGCATCAGTGGAATTGTCCTCTAGGGGCACGATGAGTTGTGTGTCATCGGCGTACGAGGTGACTGGTATACCGAAGGAATCGATCAGGGATAGGAGTGGGATGAGATAAATATTGAAAAGGAGTGGGCTCAGGATGGACCCCTGTGGTACACCAGACGAGACCATCTTCTCTTTCGAGTGGAAGGGGCCTAGGGTGACAGTTTGTGAGCGATCAGTGAGAAAAGACTTAATCCGGGCTAGAACAGTGTCGGTGACGCCAATATCCATCAATCTACTGATAAGGATGGAGTTGGAAATGGTGTCAAACGCCGCCGTTAAGTCAAGGAGGATAAGAATTGAATTTTTCCTCTGATCTTGTAACAATTTGATGGTGTCTGATAGCTCTATCAGTGCGGTTTCAGTCGAGTGTTTTGGACGGAAACCTGATTGTTTGGGGTGGAGAATGTTGTTTTCTTCCAAGTGGCGTTTTAACTCTCTGTAGACTAGTTGCTCCGTTATTTTTCCCAAGGCAGGGAGTAGTGAAATCGGGCGGAGGTTGGTCAGATCTGTCGGGGATTTATTGGCCTTTTTCATAAGGGGTTTCACAATTCCCTTCTTCCAACGGCTGGGGACAGACCCTGTGAGGAGTAAGGAATTAACTATTTTGTTGATCGTAGGATTCAACACCTCGATTAGTTGGTGCAGAATTTTTGGGGGACAGGGATCAGATGGTGAGCCAGATTTGCAGGCCAGGATGATTTCTCTGGTTTGCGCTAACGTGGCCGGTGAGAAGCTACTGAGAGTGCCGACACTAGAGTCCGGGAGGGGGGGAACAAGGGGGGTATCCGGGGTGGGAAAGTTGTTTTGGATGGAGGCAATTTTATCTTCAAAGTAGTCAGAGATTTGGTCACAGAGATCTTGAGATGGGGAAATTTCCGGTAGAAGTGCTTTGGGTTGAGTAAATGATTTTACTATTTTAAACAGCGTCTTTTGTTTTTGGCTGGCATCTTTGATGGCGTTAACGTAAATGGTTTTTTTGGCTGATTTAATTTTTGAGAGATACGTTTTCCTTATTAGAGTATATGCAAGGCGATTGACCTCATCGTACGTCTTGCGCCATTTACGTTCCGCCTTCCTGCATAGCAAATGAGCGTTAGCTAGGTCAGGTGTGAACCAAGGGGCCTTGGTTTTGTTTTTTTGTTGGGAGGAACCGGGACGCTTGGGGGGGATTCTGGACTTAATTTCCAGTGAGAGCCAGTTGTGGAAAAGGTCGGCGTTGATTTCGACGTTCCCCGATAAAGTGGGGGATTGAGAAGGCATTAGGGGTTTGAGACTAATGTTTTCTTGGACCTTTTTCCAGTTGATGGAGTTGGTAAGGAGGGGGTTGGCTTTATTGCAGTGGGGCGGATTCACAGTCTTAATGTGAAATGGGATCAAAGAGTGATCAGACCAGATCTGTGGCAGAGGGGGAAGGGTGGTTAAAGAAGAGAGGTTGGTGCACACACCATCAAGGGTATGACCAAGAGAGTGCGTAGGAAGAGTGACGAGCTGCTGGATGTTAAACATATCCAGGGTTTGGGAAAAATTGACGGATTGGGCGTCGGTTTTAGATTCAAGATGTAAATTGAAGTCGCCAAGTAGGGTAAAATGTGAGTATCTTAGGGAGAAGTGTCCCAAGGAGTCACATAATGAGTCAAGAAACTCAGTAGCGTTTCCGGGTGGGCGATAGATAAGGCCGCCTGAGAAGGAGGTGTGTTCATTTAATTTAATTGAAAAACCTAAACCTTCTGTTTTTTTCAATGGTTCTAGATTGAAAGTATGACAGGAAAAGTTGTTTCTAAGTATAATGGCGACCCCACCACCTCTCCCCTTAGCTCTGTCTTGTCTGAAAAACGAGTAGCCTTGGGGTAGGGCGATAGCAATATCGGGGTTGCTCTCTTCCGTTAACCATGTTTCGGTTACCATTAAGCAATCAAGATCGGAGTCAATGATGAGATTGTGTATATCTTGATTGTGCTTGCACATGGATCGTGCGTTAATTAGTCCTCCTTTGAATAGAGGCTGGGAAGCGTTGGTGGGTGATGGAGCGGCTGGAGTGAGGCCTAAGTTAGTAGAGGTCCAACGGCAGAGCTTACAGCTAACTGAGCCGGTTATAGTGGCTGGGTCTAGTATGCAGGGGCAGTGCTTGGAGCCCTGTAGATGATGGAGGTCACTGGACTGGTAACGAATGTGGGAGGAAGAGTGGACAGAGTTTCCTGCACCTGTCGCGGTCTTGGTGCGGACGGGCGCAGACGGGCTTGCCTTAGGCGCGTCTTCGGCGCGCAAACGGCGCTCCCGCAGCGCTCGTCCGCTGCGCTTCCTAAACATACACATTATATAGGGGAGAAGGAGAGGGCGTGGCCTATCAGGTGGGCGTGGTTTAGCGCGCACGCCTGTGCTGATGGCGGCGTCTGAAGGTGAATTAAGTGCGCGACAGCGTTCAAATCGGCTGCGTGCAGTTTGCAGTCTTTGGTTTAAAAACAACAATTAGGTCAGTGACACCACACAATGAGTTTAAAAATAGGGCAAATGTACAAGTAAATAGTACCTCCAGCACCCGGCTTCCGCCTCAGGTCTGGGTCAGGAATCAATGCTGGACGCTGGTGTTCAGTGTTTAAATAGGCGGGCAAGTGGGCGTGGCCTATCAGGTGGGCGTGGTTTAGCGCGCACGCCTGTGCTGATGGCGGCGTCTGAAGGTGAATTAAGTGCGCGACAGCGTTCAAATCGGCTGCGTGCAATTTGCAGTCTTTGGTTTAAAAACTACAATTAGGTCAGTGACACCACACAATGAGTTTAAAAATAGGGCAAATGTACAAGTAAATAGTACCTCCAGCACCCGGCTTCCGCCTCAGGTCTGGGTCAGGAATCAATGCTGGACGCTGGTGTTCAGCGTTTAAATAGGCGGGCAAGTGGGCGTGGCCTATCAGGTGGGCGTGGTTTAGCGCGCACGCCTGTGCTGATGGCGGCGTCTGAAGGTGAATTAAGTGCGCAACAGCGTTCAAATCGGCTGCGTGCAGTTTGCAGTCTTTGGTTTAAAAACAACAATTAGGTCAGTGACACCACACAATGAGTTTAAAAATAGGGCAAATGTACAAGTAAATAGTACCTCCAGCACCCGGCATCCGCCTCAGGTCTGGGTCAGGAATCTTCCAAACACCTAACCAAACTGATGCAAGCCGAGCGCGTGCTCCTGACCGAGAAGGCGTGTCGGTAAACGGTGCCTGCTACCGGTACAACATCGAGTCCAATCCCACTTCAAAGAAACGGGTCCGACACATGCTCAGTGGAGAAGATGGATTTATAGCAAAGGTTTCCCAGTTCAAAGTCCTGTTAAAATGTTGAAACGCTGGGCAGACGCGTTTCAGCCTTGCGGCTTTCCTCAGTGCCCGCTTCACTTTGATAGTGTTCTGCCTGGGGGCTTGTATTTGAAGGTAGATAGTACTTCCCTCATTGGAGCATAATGCTCTTGACCCCGCCTCTCTCAGCCTTTGACTCCGCCACTCCTGCTGTGATCCGTCTCGGGTTTTCATGTCCCACGCTGTGATTGCAGATACAGTGATCTGCTTTTTCAAACACCAAGTGGTGTCCCAATGCTGGCTGCGTGTTGCAATCATCCTCCGGCAGTCAAGGCAGGGTGCAATGATGTCATCTCCATTTTCAACCACCTATATATATATATATGTATAAAGATACTTACCAACCTTATGAAGTCCTCTTCCTCCACTCGAATACATCTGGAAGCTTCATCTAAGGAAGAGATTTTCACCTGAAAAATAAAAGAGAAAAAGACTAGTTTCGATATCAGGGTAGCAAGGTAAAATACAGTGTATATTCCAGTAGAAATTGATAGTGAGAGTTCTGAGGAACTACATAATTTAGCATCTGAATTAATTTAGTATTCTTAATCAACAGAACCATGGAATAACACGGACCAAATAGGAAGCTACCTACAAGAGAATAGACAGCCACTAAACTAAGACAGGTAATCAGTTTGGGGTTAGTATAAGACTAGAAAAAAGAAAAAGAATACAATGTTAAAATATTAATGTAGATCTGTCTTGCAGGAAGAACATTACTGAATAGAAGCAGACCTGTCTGGTGAAATAAGACGTGATGCATCTCTTTTCTTTCCAACTCCCCTTTCCCCCTCTCAGGTTGCCTAGGTATACGTATATATTATACATGTTGCGTGACTTGGGTAGCTGAGTAGGGGAATTGAGGAATAGTCATCGGCTCCTGCGGAAGCTTGGCATTTTGTGACGGGTACTTGACAGTTTCCTTTAGTTCTTTTCCGTAAAATATCTTCTTTTTCTTTAAATATATTCTTATTCCTGTCTCTCTGATTTTTCATCTTTTGTAGGTAGGGCAAAATACTAGGAGTATATATATTTTTTCTTTTTTTTCCTTTGCTTTCTGGTTGGAATAATATTTGTATCATGTTCAGCTGGAAAATGTATATATTGTACTTGGACATTATGTTTTTGTTGTATGGATGAATTAAAATTACTACTTTTCTGAAAAAAATAATAAAAAGAATAAAAAGAAATTGCATATGAAGATTTTTTTAACTGCCTTTAATATTTCTAGCTTTAACAGCTTTCTTTGCCACTTCTGAGGGAAATTGCTCTAAAAATTCATATTTTTGCCACTATGTCTTAAAAGTTTACTTTGACAGGCTGGTCTCCAACCACAGCTGGGGAGGCTTGCCTTACACACTATGATCATAACGGAATAAGTAATTAGGGCTCCTTTAGAACCTAAAGGTGTTTTATCTAAATATGTGAAAATGGTACTGTAAAATGCACAAATTGTCATTGTTAAACTTTTTTTGAAAACACACTTTCTTTTTTGACCACCAGTAAGACCTGGTTATTATGCTACCTCCGTAACAGCCAGCCCACTGTCTTACTGTCAATGTCTTTGAGAAATAAATGATATCTCTTATCATAGATGACATAATCCATTGTGCTTGCACTCAGGTGGGCAGAAACACAAAAAGGTCATTGGTCTGTAAGTCAAGGCTAATGGACACTTTTTAAGAACAGAATGGGCTGTTACCATAGTTTATACTCAGGGGTTATCCCAGCAGTTCCAGAAATATGTTAAGCAACAATGTGTTGAGGAGGGGGGGACCGCCTCTCTCACAACTGAGATGACAAGACTTCAGATGATATTTAGACAGGCTCTTTAGAGGACCCTCGTCTTGTTAATAAAAACGCTCTTGCTTTGTGAATCAATGTAAAGGTAAGTTCCATATCCAGAGTGTGTATTATTTTCTGTGCCTAAATCTGATTTGTGTATTATATTCCTACGCTACAGTACACCTAAGTCCAAAACATTAAAGGACTTGAAAGCAGGCTTAGCACCAGCTTTTAGAAAAGTATTAAAACTGGACATTTATATTACATTTTCTTTTAAGAAAACCATCCATGGGACATTTTCAAACATGGTTTCATCATTGATACGATTTGCATAAAAACGTGCATTTGTGTTGAAAGATGTTACCTTCCCCTCAGAAAATGTATTTTATGTGCTTAGCATTGGCCTGTAATACTGTTTTAGTTTTTTCTATTTAGGACATCAACTGAATTTCTGATTGTCTTCTGTGAATCTCATCGTAATTAGTTTTAAAAATTTGTGGAGTTTATAATCTGCAGCCTTGAGAGGGACAGGCCTATAATCCTGGGAATGACGGAACGTTTCGGATATTCCAAGAAGAAAATTAAAAAATACTTTTTGATATTTGGACAACATATTGTTCTATTACAATGGAATAGGTTTACATTTCTTAAACTTTTTATTCAAGTGAATTGTTTTTCATGTGACAACAGGTGTAAATTAGATAAAATAACTGGAAAATGGGCCATGCATTGATAACACATAAAGGAATGAAAATAATCACACAAGGGTTACTACAGTGAGGCAGTAAAGCAATGTTTTGTGAATTTGATCTCTCAAAATAAACCATACATTTCGCTGTTATATTAATATTTATAAGTCACCCCTTAGTAGGTCCTGTAGTCCACAAGGCAAAGTGAATGGTATTTAAAGTACAGAATGTATAAATCTAAGGTTAACTTGTTATTACAGTGACTCGCGTCCAAAATCTATTTTTTACTATGGCAGGCTTAGCTGTCCTATTTAGAAAACCAGAGTACAGATTAAAAATCCTAATACTGTGTCTCAGAAAAATAAACAACTATTTTAAAAGCTATTATAAATCCAATTCAATGGTGAAGTTGTATTTTAAATAAGTATTAAGGAAAAATGAAATTACCCTTTTCCTACTTGAAGTTATTTGAGGTTAAATTTCCATTTACTCTTCCACCCCTGCTAGCCAGTAATTAGCATTTGAATATGTTCTGAAAAAAGGTGAAAAGTGCTTACCTGGAGCAAACAATAGGGTCAGCTGAATGGTCAGAGATGACCTAATCGGAACCCGACAAAATGTGCAGAATATGCACAGAGCATCCCTTTTTACTTTACAGTGGCAAACTCTGTTTGAATGTCAAATTCTGCTTGACAGGCCCGCTGTGTTTACATATAACAATGGGGCACACTAGAAATGATGGAAAATAGGATGTCAAAACAATTCTTGTGTATTCATTGTCTGATTTCTGGAAATCCCTGCTTTGTTCTACTAGACCTCCAGACTTCTGTCTATGGGTTTACTGTGGGTACAAGGGCTGCCACAAACTGGATTATAGAGTTAGATGTGGGAGGACACTAGAATTACTGTAGCACACTCCCCACACACACACACAGCCCTCACAGCCAATGCTTAGTGTAGCTAAAGACGTTCTCCATTTTGCAAATGTCCAAAATGGGTAGGGTGGGCTCCAGGAACTTTTACTCTATTGGCTAAGGCAAGCCCAAGAGTAATTCCCACTCACTATCTCATGCCATGCATAAATGTGGGATCTGCATACACCCACATTAGAACACTCCTGGACCTGAGGAAGACCAGAAGAGGATTAAACCTGCTGTCTGTGACCTGAGAAGAGCCCTGATAAGACTGGAAAAGCGCTCTCTTGTACCCAGGACAAAGAAGTGGATTTCAAGAGTCTTAGGGTTGGCCTCCTACTAAAGATACAGGGGCAAAACACAATACAAGAGGCCTTTTCCAGCAACTGCCAAGCTGACCAGGGGCAGGTGGACCTAGACTAGACCTCGCTGTTTGGCCTTTGCCTGGCACCTTTTGAGTCTCTGAGTGTCTCCCCTTAGGTCCTGGGGGAACTTTAGAAGTGTACCCCTGTGGTGGATTAGAACTTAAAGGACTAAAGTCAAAAGGCAAAGTCTTAGACTAGAACAAACCTGGCTGCCATTTCTGACACATTCAGTACTGAAGTTAGCATTAAATGAGTTTAGAATATATTGTCTCTAATGGTTCCATTAACTACATAGCCGATATGCATAAACAAGGTGCTCTGTGCACAGTGCAAAAAGTGCTCATGCAATAGATAAGTGCATGTGAATAGATATATACAATGGTTCAATCAAGCAATCATAATTGTGCAAGTCCACCCAACCAATTTAGACTTCAATGTGCAATGAGCCATTTTTTTGAGTACCTTGATATAAGCCAGTCCAATTGAATGGTACGGACAAAGGTTATTGTCAATGTTTCAACCCCTATATGTATGTGACACTTAAACATCAAAACAGGGTCATTATCAGGAGAGTGTGCGACACTCTGTGTGGTCAAATGAGAATATGTTATCTCAATTGTGTGTGCATCGTCAATAGTTGTGTGTATTGGTGTGCCAAAAATGGGCACTCACCTAATCACTGCATGTGAAAGAATCACAACTGAGGCTCATGAAAGACGACACGGACCTCTACACTTGGTCGAGGTGGTT
This sequence comes from Triturus cristatus, assembly GCF_964204655.1. Classification (NCBI taxonomy): domain Eukaryota; kingdom Metazoa; phylum Chordata; class Amphibia; order Caudata; family Salamandridae; genus Triturus; species Triturus cristatus. The sequence goes on from NC_140588.1 coordinate 377,566,158, forward strand.
GCCTAAGTGGTTCAAAGTACAGGTAAAGCAGTGGTTTGATATACGGCCATGAGAATAAGTGTGCAGTATTTCTGAAAGAGTTAACTCACCACATTAGAAGCAAGGTGTAAGGTGTATAGTTTACTATAAAATAAATAAGGGGCTAAAGTGATCACCTCGAACTTCTTAAAAATGATTCAATAGGTCACCTGTGGATCAGAACATTACATCATCAAAGGATTTTTTATACAGCACTGGATGGATTAAAGCATAAGTAAGAGAGAGAATACCCAGCAACTTACCACAGTTTACTTTGCTCTGGTGCATTTCTTATTTAGTAGGAATTATTATTGCATCCACTGCCTGGGATCTGTGGAATAAGGACAATAAAGGACAAATGATTCAGTGAAGGAGAGATCAACCAGCAACCAGAGGAGCTTTCCATGTGCATTCTTCCCTCTTGGAAAGTGCGCGTCTGCTGCAGCTTCTGCTGGGCTACGCGACACAGATACTCCCACAGATATGCACGTCGGTGTGCACGTGACTCGGTGAAGATACCAAGAATCTTCTTCAGTCAAGATGGCCCCTAACCTGACATGCTCTAGTGTATAGCCATAGAGTGATGAGCAGTGAACCCCACGTAATGAGTGAAGGGGGAGTGATAAAAAAATGACTAACTTATTAGTGTTTGTACTACAACGCCGTACATCCTGTTTTGATGTTCACTATGTCATAAGAAAATATGACATACAAAAAGACCAATTACTTAGGCATTATAGGGTTATACATCTCCTTGTAATATGAAAGAGCTTCCCACTATGAGAAATGCAAAAAAAAACATTTTTACTTACGGAAAACATAAGATATACATTTAATTATATTTGACAAAGCGGAAGCCTTGGTAATTCCCACTGTGGGGAATGTTTTGGAAATGCATATAGAGAACAAGAGACAAATATTGTTGAAATGTAATAGACACCAATAATAATAACATTGGGATAATAAACTTATAGTGACATGATGGCATCACATGTATATACATCAATTACCTGGTTGTAAATGGATGTATGGGGACACTTAACCACTAATAAAGATGCAGACTTACCTGCTGATCTATTCATGTTCATTAAGGCCATTATTGACTGTGTCCAAAATGTATATATCCATTTGCGTTCCCTCAGGTTTAGACCTGCATTAAAGTCTCCATCCTTAGGGTTTTGCATGCCTTTCTCTAATGGCCATCATTAAATATCAACTGTCTTGTGACTGGCATTCCTGAAGTGTTCCACCATGGGTGCTCCCTGAGTTTCACATCTTGTACGCCTGCAATGTTGTAAAATCCTGGTATTCACCTTCTGACATGTTTTTCCCACATAAGCCAAGTCACTAAGACACTTAGGCATGTAAATAGCATCCTATTTTCATTAGTGGGAGGGCAACAATGTATCCTTGTTCCCATTGAACATTTCGGAATAACATTTTGCTTCTAGCTGTAATCACTCTTTTGATTCCCATTTATATAACGCAAAGTCTTTTCATTTATTTTCTCAGCCAATCGCCAAAACGTTGTTATCTTTTCAAATAAAATAATTTTTATTAAACATCCAATTTTCCAACATCACTGTAACAGACACAGCCAACGAGTTGCATCCCGTATATGGAATTCATCAGGGCCTAACAAGTTATTTAAATATATACATAATCAATACTTTGCATTTGTTAAAAACATCAAGCAATGTTATATTTTTTAATTTATATTCTTTTGTCTTTTTCTCCTTTTTTCTATTTTTGTTTTTTTTTAATTTGCATAAAAACAATTTCACTCTTTAGAATATGTTTATTTCCATTCATGTGAAACCCAATCCGATATTAACCAGCCTAATAAAACGTGACTTTACCTTAATGAAAATCACTTTCTGTATTTCTTATTTCCAAGACACCATAATGTTAAGAGTGATTGCAGCTACTACATGCATGCTGCATAGCTTCAACCCGTTACCTAATTTCTTCCCCCTTATAACAATTTCTAACACGCATCCAAAAAGACAAATGTTTTACTTACAATTTCATTTATCTTCCTTGGCAAAATTTCCATTTTCTCTGTCTATTATTCTTGATTATTTTTTAACTGCTCTTACTTTCAAAAAACATAGGTTTCATGTGCAAAGAGTTTCAAAAGATTTCTTTCCTTTGTTCATCTATTAAATTTCATTATGAAGATTCTATTTAGTTTTTTTCCTTTCTTCTTTTCTTTTTCTCTCATACCCAATTATCTACCCCATTTAGGACCGCATGTGTACTGTTACAGTTGCTGAGACCTTTGAGCATAAAGCTTTGGTTGTATGTAAATTCCTTAGTTTCCTGTGTGATATCACATGCTTTGAATCTGCCACAGAGTAATGCTCTGTCATGGAGGGTAAACTTGAATGTGTGAAGTTGTTCAGGTGCAGGTACCAGGGCCCTACCCACATGTTCCCTAATGTTCCTGCCTCTCTTAAATACAAATAGGGCGAGTTTTGTGGTATATAGCTCATCATGAAATAGTGTATGTAGTTTGTTAATTACCTTTTTGATTTTGTTGCCTTGGGTGCAAAAGGTAGTGACACAAACTATTCTGTTGCTGACCATATTGCAACAAACCTTAGGTTCCAGTAAGATATTTCTCAGACAATACCAAGCCCTCTTTTTGGCTCGCTTGAGCAGTCTTTTTGGATAAACCCTGTCTAAAAATGTGTGGATCAGAATATCTGATTCCTTGAAATAATCAAGGCTGCAGGCACAGTTACAAAGTACTCTAAAAAATTGTCCATAGGGCAAATTGTCTCTCAGGCTTCTGGGATGGTGGCTAGAATACCTAAACAATGTATAACGCTAGGTCGGCTTACGGTATATGCTTTTGTATACTTTATTATCTATGACTTTGATAGGAATATCCAGGAAGTTGATATATTCTCTAGTGTGGTAAATTGGATGTCAAAAGACTTATTGGTTAACCAGCCCAAGAATGCTTCTAGTGCTCTATTGTTAAGCGTCCAAATCATTGTGACAACATCCATATACCTTCTCCAGAGGATTACATTCTGCAAGAAGGAATTGGAGCTTTTGGAAAACAAAGAAAATCTTCATGAAGGCAATATTTAGTAATGTCACAATAAAATCATTGGGTACTTGTATAGGCTTCTCTCTGCTGTCCTGTGTGGACCTGATTACTTCTGATGTTTCATTCTGGGGGATTGGGGTGTATAGGGATGCTATAGCCATGGTGACCAATATTCAGTTAACAGTTGTAAAGGGATAATCCTTGCCTGGGCCAAAAATATCATTGTTTTCCTAAACAACCCTGGGGTTTATCTCAAATTTATTTCGCGACTTTAAAGGTTCACTGTGGCAAGAGTTGTGATTATTCCTTGAGGTGGGTTGTCAAGCACCACAAATGATAATCCAATTTCTTACTGTAATCCTAACCGCCAAGTAGTGCTTTAATAACTGAGAGCCACAAAAGAATTCACTAAAAACATTTAACAAAGGGTTTGTCAATGGTAAATATTGAATTGGACTTCAAAACTGAATGTACGTATTTCATATGCAATGTTATGGCCGGGTCAAGCTAAACCCATCCTGTGACTAGCAGACTCAAGGTAGCAAGAACAAGAGAAACCTAATTCCCTCATCACTCACTGGGTATATCTCTTAAATCGCACAAGAGGAAGGGAGTCCAGGATAAATGCAGCAGAGCATCCCTAGCGTCTGAGCACCCGGAAGTACATCACAACTGAAGCATGGAGGGCTTTGGAGCAAGAGAGCAGATGGGCCTGAAGGTACAAACGAAAAGAAAAACAGATTACTAGAGAGCACCGTCAACAAAAACCACCCACCTCACAAGTGAGCACGACGGTGTGTAATTAACGAAATCATGCGCAGGGTGTGGGAAAATTCATAAAGGCGTTGAACAATTAAAATATAAAGACGGCAGAAGGACGCACATTAAGAAGTGTTTCGCAATTCCGATGCTGGTGCTGTGCTAGGGACATAAAAAGATATTTACTGAATTAAAACTGTGCCTCTGGGCAGAGGGCCAGACAACCTTCCACAAGAGAGATAATTACAAAGACATGCTTCAGAAACCTGTGCGCGAGCTCACATGCCTCTCTTCCGCGTTGACCTTGCATGTCCTGGAGGCACTGGAAGGATTACTTTGGCCTGCTGAATAATATATTTTCATGAGGGCTGCAAGGTAATTGGAAACCGAAATTACCCCAAAAGGATCTAGCTGTTATTAGCTAAACAGGCGTGGAGATGGTGGGCCTTACTAGGAACAGCCAGAGCTATTAGTGCACTGCAAGGCGTTGCATGCTATTGGTCGTTGCAGACGCTGGCCCTCTTTTGAAAAACATGGCCGACTGACAGGTAACAGAGGGCTGGGTTTTAACCTGACCCATAGCTGATATCACTAAAACCGCGGCCACTCGAATTATGCGACAGGGAAGAACCACATTATGCTGCAAGGTTGACCAAATTTTGACACAAAACAAGTCAAATTCTACAGCATAATGTGGCATATTTTGGAATTGTATTACTTCATTATTTTGTGATTTTTATACATGTTAAGACTGTCAGGTCAAAGATTTCATTTCAGCCTATTACTACCAGTTTAACACCTAAATACAACAATAAGCAGCAGTCGACCTTTGTGAAGAGGCTTGTGCTGCGTATTTAGTAACCTTTGATCCATTTGAGGTAGTATTTTTTTTAAACCTGCTCCTTATTCACCAGATGATGGATTATATGTAGAGGTGGGTGAAATATTCTGATTCGCCTGCGGAATTGGTGGAACTTTGGTGACTCCGTGTTACTCTTGTAACAAGGAGTTGAAGTCAAATTCCGCCATGGCGTAACTTTTTCCTATTCACCAAAATGGTAAGTTGGTGACCGCGTTCAAGATTTGGTGTCCCCAGTGTGATATTCAGTCTCTAGGAGGACATCCGTTGAGATTTTTCCAACGTATGTGGTCACAATTATTCACGAGTACATAATCTACACGAGCGGCCGCAAAAACATTTCAAGTATCTCCACGTGGTGCTGTTTGCGTTGATTTTTCAGCACAGAACAAGCTCCTGGCGCTAACTCACAGCGCGAGCAGCGTGACATGCCTGTCTCCGCCCGTTATTGGAACTCCACGGAATCTTGCAGGGTTGTTTGTCACTCTGCAGTATTCCGTGTAGTCAAATTCCACGAGTTCCGCCCACTCCTAATTATATGGTAAATCCACAATTATGCGGAATATATATTGGCCACAGAATAGCATACTTCCAATGGGTTTGAGCTAAACATATGGACCTCATTTAAAAACCTTTTCCAAGAATCTATCTGGGTTTCAAACGCGTAAAACAGTAATTTGAGAGGGCTGATGCCTTCATTTGTGGCCATTTGTGTCTGAAGATTAAAGTTAGTTGTGCTGACACCTGTTAGTTCAGCAAACTTTTGGCCATACTAACTTTAGGGGTTGGAGGTGGAAAAGGTATGCATTTCGGGTAGTGGTTTTGTAAAATGCACTGAATATCAACAACTGTATCAGACTGCGAAAATACAAAAACATATGGCTGGTAATTCCAACCTTGAAAAGACAGATAATAAATCCAAGGAAGCAGCTGTTCACAGGAAGACTTTATTATTTCCAACCACCGACAGGACTTGCCAACAGGTCCGCACTCCAGTGTCTCCTGAGTCAGAATGCCAGTCTGTCATAGAACCATCAGACTCACATTCTGTCACCAGGACAACCACTGACATAGCACAGAACACAGAATTACAAGCAGATTACAACACATCCCCTTTACCAACAAACAAAAAGAAACAAACCTCCAGAAAACAAAATGAATGAACTAGGAAAGAGAAGCAATATACCAAGCATTTACACAAACAACTAAAATTCAAGAAACACAAGAAAAATAGCACTAATACAAAACATAATCTCTAAACCTTGAAGGCAAGTGCCCTCGTCTATGCAACCTCCCAAAACCCTCATTCCCCCCTACAGTAACAGGACCATGAGCACTGGCTGCACCCGGAACTGGGGCATCAGACTTAATCAATCTAGACATACTCCAAGTGCAACCATTGTCCAAGGTCACCACATTTTTTTTAATTGCAATAATTACAAAAGGACCAGATAGATTAGACACCCCTTTGTAACAACGTTTCACACCCTTCACCCAAACTTTATCCCCAACATTCCACACCCTTTCCTTCACAGACTTCTTGTCATCATAACGCTCCTTGTATCGTGCCTGATACTCAGAAAGCCTAGTTTTCCTCTCCTCCTCACACACACCCTTACTCACCCATTTAGGCAGCCAACCCGGATTCAACTTAGAAACTGCTAACCTCCCCCTTAAAACTTCAAAAGGAGATTTCCGAGAAATCGCATTGGGAACAGTACGATGAGCCCACCAGGTTTCCCTCAACACATCATTCAAAGAGACCTTGGAATCAAGCGCCCTCTGAACACAACTCTTGACAACCCTGTTCATCCTCTCCGTGAGACCATTAGCCTGTGGAAAATATAATGCAGTCTTCTGATGAACTATCCCTAGCCCATCAAGAAAAATTTGCATCTCTTGGGAGACGAACTGCACACCATTGTCAGTAACCAGAAACTTGGGCACCCCTTCAGAAATAAAAACATCCTTAAGAAACTCAATTATAGACTTGGAATTGACCGTGGCCATGCACTTGGTAATAACCCATTTTGATGTATAATCTACCAAAAGCACAACAAACCTCTCGTGAGACGGCATTAATTCCAACGGACCCATGATGTCCAACCCCAACTTAGTCCACACTGCATCTGGTACATCCACAGGTGAAAGGGGAACCTGATTGGCCACATGAGACTTGTCATTAATAGCACACAAATGACAATCTTTAACAACAGCTTCCACCACTCGATCCATCCCTGGCCACCAGTACCTTTCCCTAACACGTGCTTTTGTGAGACTTCTCCCAAGATGTCCCTCATGGGCCAAATTAACCACCTTATCCCTGAGGACACCAGGCGGAACCAATCTATCCCCCCTCATCAATTTGCCTCCACAAAAAGATAATTCATCCCTTACACTCCAAAATGGTTCCACAACAGGATTAAGATCTTTGTAACTTGGCCAGCCCTTAGCTACAAACTCTTTCAAGGAAACAAAAACCTCGTCTTCATCAGCACCAGCCAACCACTCTTTCTCTGAGAGCGGATCTTCCATCACCCAATTCACATACTCAGACACATCACCAATATCTTCACCACACACTGGCAACCTTGACAAACAATCAGCTGATTTGTTACTCAAACCAGAAATGTAGTGCACACGAAAATTAAACTCCTGCAACCCCTCACTCCATCTCTTAAGCCTAGGAGTCAAATGGTCACTGTGATGACACGAGAAAATTTGAACCAGAGGGCGATGATCAGATTTTACATCAAAAGGAATCCCCCATAAATAAAACTTAAAATGATGTATGGCCCAAAACACACTCAATGCCTCCCTCTCAATACAGGAATAGTTAACCTCTGCATCTCTGAGAGCCCTGGAGGCAAAAGCCACAACCTTCTCTACGCCATCCTCCACCTGCGAAAGCACTGCCCCCAGACCCTTGAGACTCACATCTGTTGTAAGGATGGTTCTTAATTTTGCATCAAAATGACCCAAAGTGGGCATTTTTCCAATTTCTGATTTAACTGACTCAAAAGCTCTCTCACACTCAGGTGTCCAGACAAAATGCACCCCTTTCTTCAGTAAAACCCTAATTGGTTCAACCACACTGGCAAACCCCCTCACAAATTTGGAGTAAAACTCCGCCATGCCCAGAAAAGACCTAACCTGCTCCTTGTCCTGCGGGGCAGGGGCCAACACAATACTCTCTGCCAACTTGAGTTTGGGTTGTATACCCTCTCCAGAAATAACGTGTCCCAGATATGTCACAGATTTCAACCCTATACGACACTTGTCTCTTTTAAGAGTGAGCCCTCTTTCCCTCAACTTGCATAACACAGATCTCAAAACCCTTTCATGCTCACTCTCACACTTCCCATAAGCTAAGATATCGTCTTGAAAGAACAAGACATTAGGAAGATCTCCCAGTACCATCTTCATAATTCTTTGGAAACACGCTGCGGCTGAAGCCAGCCCAAAAGGCATCCTCAAAAACTGGTAAGCTCCCAAAGGAGTGACAAAAGATGTTAGATGTCTAGAACTTTTGTGAAGTTTAACCTGATGATACGCGGAGGACAAGTCCAACACGCTAAAAACTTTGGCCCCCTTTAGCAAACTGATGCATTCAGAAATGTTAGGAAGAGGTTGTCGATCAACCCAAATCCACTCATTTAATCCGCGCAAGTCCACACACATCCTCACCGCTGCTCCCCCATCCTTGGGTGCCAAAACCACTGGGGCCAACCACTCTGACGCCTCAATCTCCTCAATCACCTTCAGATCCAGCAATCTTTTGAGTTCCATCTTCAGTGGTTCCATCATTAAATTTGGTACCCTACGTACCTTATGTACACAAGGCTTAGCTGAGCTCTTCAAAATAATCCGATGCTCAAAACCATTCAAACAACCAAGATTATCCGAAAACACTTCCGGGAAATCTTTGACATATTTTTCATCACCAACCACATCATCAACCTTCGAAATTCTCCCACTCAACCTCTCACACAATTCATCCATCAACATTACTTGATCTCTCGGGTCACTGGCATTGGGATTTAAAATTATACCCAAGTCACGTTGATGCCTCCACCCCAGCAGATTGTCACCCCTCACAGCAACATAAACTTTCCCAGTTATCACCCTCTGTTTAAATCCAATCTTGGCAGTTACATATCCAACAATGTCCACACGGGAACCACCATAACTAAAAGGAGCAATATCCGGAGGTTGTAACATCATGCTATCCAACCCAACCACCTCATCCCAAATCTTGTTCCCAATCAGGGTGAAGGGCGAGCCAGAATCAGCCATGACCGTGAAGTTGTTGCCATCAACAGAAATGTCACAAAAAGGCATGGTGACCCTACCCGAGTCCACCTTGTCACCTACTTCAGAAATGTTGGATATAACTAACGTACGAATCATATCAGAAGGATTTTCTACATTATGACTCTTCTTGGATGATTTACAAACCCGGGCATAATGCCCCTTGATACCACAGTTTAAACATATTGAGTCTCTGGCATAACAGTTAGGAAAACTGGAGGAATGTGAAAAACTTCCACATCTGTAACAGCGCATCCTCCTACTGTCATTGCTATTCTTCTCCCTATCAAAAACACGCTGTTGTCGAGGGTCACGCTCATTTTTTTGTTGAATGTCTTTGTCTTTACCGCCAGCAACATGTGACTGCGTGATCTTCAAAATGTTCTTATTCCTCGTACCCAAAGATACTTTAGCAATCCCCTCAGGAAAATCAGTCTCATCGTCACACTCTGCCATGGAGTGGACACTACCTTGACCTCTCTTCATACTGTCATTATGAGCTAGATTACCATCCTCTTTGTCTTTCCTAATTTCTTTCACCCAGGAAGAAGTGTTTTCAACACCTTCTACTATCGCGATTGCCTCAGTCAGAGAGGGATTTTTAGACAGTAACTTCCCTTGTACCCTTGAACTATTTGTGCACCGCACAAGTTGATCCCTTACTAAGGAGTCTGATAATTCGCCAAAGTCACAGGTGCGTGCTAAAGTCTTTAAAGAAGCAATATAAGTTCCAACTCTTTCTGTAGGACCCTGAATCCTTGTGAAAAATCTATGGCGTTCTAAAACCACATTTATACGTGGACCAAAATATGTCTCTAACATTGTCATAGACATTTCATAGACATCTGATGGCTCTCCATCACCACTACCAATAGTCAGAGGATCCATGCTGTCGTAGGTGTTCCTGCCTTCAACACCTAAATTGTGTAATAATATGGCTTGTTTCCGTACAGCAGAGAATTTTTCTCCCCCAATTGCTACCAAATAGGAATCAAATAGGTTCCGCCACCTCTTCCAGGGAAGAAGGGGTTCACCCTTTTCAGATAAAAATGCTGGGGGTTGGGACATGCTGGTGGAAGTGGCCATATTTCAAACAATGTCCAACTAATTTAGATAATCAGAAAAACGACAAAAATCCAGATAACTGTCTCACCTCAAAGTTTCCTCGCAACTACAATGCTAGAATGCGAAGCGATTGAAAAAAAAACGATTGCGAAGAATATCCCAATCCAAAATGGCCGTCACGCACACTGACGTGAGGTGTGGAAACAGCCCAATCTAAAATGGCCTCCACGCTTGATGACGCTTCACGCTTCACGCTTCACCCTTCGTAACGTGAGCGTCGATGTCACCACGTTGGAACTCCAGCCTGAGTTACAGAACGAAGGACGAGACGCGAGCGAAGAGGGTTGCCATGGAGACAGCAGCGCGCAGAAATGGCCTCGTGAGACGTTTGAAAGTAAGTAATGTTGAACGTTGGCAGTAACGTTTCCCAATACTTTTGGAGAGTCAAGAAAAATCCATTTACGATCCAAGTCTCTATGCAAATTGTATCTCAGTAGAGTAGATCGGCAAGTCCATCCAGTAGCCAATGAATATTCGAGGCAAATCCGTTAAATCCAATCCGTTTAAGCCAAGGTTAGACCAAAACCAATCAATCCAGCGTAGGTTCGCAGGGGAATCGGTGGTTGCAGCTTGTCCCCAATCAAGCAACTCGTCGCCAGTAATAAATCCAAGGAAGCAGCTGTTCACAGGAAGACTTTATTATTTCCAACCACCGACAGGACTTGCCAACAGGTCCGCACTCCAGTGTCTCCTGAGTCAGAATGCCAGTCTGTCATAGAACCATCAGACTCACATTCTGTCACCAGGACAACCACTGACATAGCACAGAACACAGAATTACAAGCAGATTACAACAACAGAGTTAGTGCTTTTCAGGCTGGGAAAGGAGCAGCCCTTTACTACATGGAAGTGATAGGATTTTCACAGGGAAAAATAGTTTCCCTCTGGCAAAAAAGTTAAATAAATGCACATTGCGAGTAGGCATACTTTCATGTATTGTCTTCCCTACAGCACTGTGCAGTTGTATGCACTGAGGAACAGGAATATGCAGGAAAATCTACACCTGCATAGACTACTGTGCAAGCTTCTTGAATGCAGGAGCGGCCCGGCAGGTAAGAGAGGTGGGCGGGTTGGGGGGGCTAACTCGACAGACGACAACAAGGGAAAATTAATTTCTTATTTAATTTTCTCTTGTGGTTGTCTTTTGAGTCCCTCCCCCACCCCAAACCACTGCCTCACCGCTCTTACCTGCACAGGCCGCTCCTGTATTAATTATTTATGAATCACTAAAATGTCAGAAATCTACACAAATCCTAGAACTAGATCTAGGATGTGTATATTTCTGACTTGTCTGAAGATTTGCTTGAACTGGGCTAGTATAATGATGATAGTAATAAAATAGTATGCACACACTCAAAACTAAACTGAACGAAACAATCCCAGTTTCAGGTATTTAGTCAATTTCCTAATGAGTGTAATCTTCTTGTTTATAATGAGAAGACAGTTTTTGGACCTAATTTAGAATTGGGTGAGATGCAGCATTTCTGCCAAAAAATAACAGATGTCCCATCTGACTTCTTAAGAGTGCATTGGTGTCAATGGGACTTGACACCCACCACTTTTTTGTGCATCTCTTGCTCAAACTGTAAATTGATGTGCTAGCAAGCTTTAAGAGAATACACTATTGCCACAGCCTTCTCTCTCTCTCTCTTCATTTCTACCTGGCTTCCACCACAAGTTGTTGATAAGAATGTATTCTCAATGTTCATTAATAAACGTTTTTGCTGACCATGATAACTATCCATGGCTCTAGCTGTGTTGGCTCCTATCATCACTTCTCCCAGTGTGCCTTTGGGTGTTGGAGATGCTGACTTTGTATTTTGTATTTGTGTTGTATGTTTTGTACAAATTTTGTTTAACATGGATAGGGACTTTGGGTGTCATAGGCTTGCGCACCGAGGACATTCTACTACCGACATGCAAATTAAAACGTTAAAAGTGGCAAATACAGTTTCAAGGGGGGTGTGGTGGTGGTGGTGAGAAACTAACTAAGAACAGACTATAAAATATCTAATTACATTGTGGACAAGGATGTCTGCAGTATCACTCACTGTGTGGGGGTGTGGAGGAAGCAGATACTGTGGGAAATTACAGGCTTAATGTACAAAAGAATTTGACGATTGCAAAGCATGCGAGACACAAACTTGAAAGCTTTGCACCTGCCAAACCTAAAGTCACAATGTATCACACGTACATTACAAACTCCAAATGTCTTTTCGACTTGCAATATATTGTCTGCATCTCATTGTGAATTGTTAGTAAAAGGAGGTGTGTGAGGAGCTTGCAGCCCCTAGCAAATGCCACTGTAAAGTATCAATGATTTGCAACCTCAAATGTGGTTGCAAAACATTAATTGAATATCAACACTATAAGGTGTATCCATCCGCTAAGTGTCTGCCAGGGATAACTTCCACAATGAGAAAATGGCAGGTGGGCAGTGGGTGGAGCTCACAGTGGACCAGGGGACTGCTGCATGCTTCTTCCAATGCGGACTGCATCATGCCAATGTTGTTTATTGATTGCAGCCAGTGCTTGCGTAATGAGTAAAACAATGAGTCCCATTGCCCAAAGATTAGAATCCTACAGTTGGCGCTATAAATATGGAGGGTGGCAAATACCAAGGTGCAGAATCTTAATTCCACCTCATGCCTCTTTCCTCAACCATAAGAGACCCCCTGTCTCCTTAAATGACTATTGCAGGTTTTTTCACCCCTGCTTTCTCATTTTGCCCCTGTTTTTACATCCCCCCCCCTCTTTCTTCCCCCTTCTGTGTCTTTCTCTGTCTAGATCTGGGTGATAGCCTGATCTCGAAGAATACGTGCTGGTGGATCTCACCTGTAACCACTGGCTCGAATTATGCATTGATTGCAACTCTTGTCTCTATGAAGGTTTTATTTTAAATTTGATCTATTCAATTTGCTTAAGAAGAGAAAACTAGGTGGATTAGGTGAAACCCCCTATTGTAGTCAAGTTAGAGTCTCTCAGAAGCATAAAGGTGGTTGTACCTTCTCAGTAATGGCTATGATACTTCGGAATAAAGTCCCTGGTGGTATGCGGAACCTGACCACCATCTCTGTTTCTACAGGGAAAAGATACACAGGCATAATGTGTTATTGCATTTTCAGGTATTTTTCTGGCAGACCTATTTTGTCCTAATTTGTTTTAGTCCATGACTTTAAAACTATCAATAGCATAATAAAGCGTAACATGACATAGCATAAAATAGCACTGTGTAACAATGTAAAACTCTTTCACATTTATTTTAGTGTATAAAGTATTTAACCGATAGACCAGCAATAATCTAGTCAAGACATTATTTTTCATTGTTAGAACATAAGGCCACTGCTATGTTAAGTAAAATTCTTGTGTGTACATTGGTGTATCATTTTTCGTAGAGCGGCAAAGAGATCATGCTTTGCAAAATATATTTTGCAATTTTTCCTGTGTGAAGACAGGGACTGAAGTGCCTTTCTCCATGGCATGGTACTAGAAAATCGTGGACTAAGTATCATCCGACAAAAATATTGTGTTCTAAATATCATTTACAAATCGCTCATGCTATTGGTGTCAATAACAGAAAATCTACATCCAAGGGGATGGCATTCTTGTTGATGATCTTTAGAACAAGGTATTTACGTCAGACCATATTTTTAGCAACAATAGTCTGACGTGTAACCTAATCCGGTTATCATAGGACTCACAGTCAATTCTTAATATCAGAAAATCCATAGTGAATTCCCTAAAGATCAGCAACAATTCTCTATTTGAGATATTGTATGGCAAAGAAGCTGTGAGTAGAAAACAACAAAGGTGCCTGGCAAGCTGCCACTCTAAAAGGAGGTACCATGCCTACATCGAGAGAGATGCTGTAGAAAGCCCGGACACAACCCACTCTTAAACTGTAAATCCCCATAAAACTCTGTGTTTACCCCTTAGTTTGGCAGTGTTTTTGTTTACTACGTTCAGGGCCGGACTGGCCCTAGCGGGCATTGGGCGTTTCCCGAGAGACTGGAAGGATGGGCTTCAGATTTGCAGCGGCGGTGGTCGATTTTCCTACTGGTGGGCGGTTTTGCAGTGGTGCTGCAATATCGCACCCCATTAACAAAAGCATAAGTGCTTCACATTTGCACCCCCACCTCCACCAAAGGGGGCTGGCCCGACAAAATTTGCAAATCTGCTTTGGGTTCCCAGTCCGGCCCTGACTAAGATGCGGCTGCTTCTATCTTTGAGAACATGTGTCAAAAGGACACCTGAAATGTCTCTTTACATAGAGGTGAACTGGAAACTGAGAGATGCTGAAAAAGGATGAGCATGAAAGACTGCTATGTGGCGTACACATAGCCAAGCAAGCGGTGGGGGGAGTGCCAACTCGAGAAAAATGCACAGCAACTGTAAAAAACATCTTTTGCTATCTTTAGCTCTTCATAACTTTTGCTAACATCTGTTTAATCACATATTTTCATTTTTCCAACTCCTAAATGAATCAATTTCGCACAAATGGGAATTTTAAATCATCTGCTTGACAGTCAATCGTCCCCACTGTACATTGGGCTCGTCTGCAGTGTTGTCACTGTTTTGCATCTCTTCAAGAGGCAGCCATTTGAGGACTGGGGAGAGAGGAAGGGCCTGTCTCTTTATGAATACTAATGGGGAAATCAAGGGGGGACAATGGCACTTCGAGTTTCATCTTTCCATTTCCTAGAGGCGCTAAGTCTGCGAGTTGTCACCTTGGTGTATTCAGAGCCTCTTGAAGCACTAGACTCCTCCAGAGAGAATGTCAGCCCCAGCCCTGGGCAGTTTTGACAAACAGAGTATATATTGATACATGATAAAGTATGCTAGAAATCACCCCAGCGCTGAGGGCTACTAGAGTTTTAATATCATCATTTGAATTAACAAGCATTCTGTGGAGAAATAATGAGCTTTCATTATTCAGAACATCATCTTTTTCCCAGGAAACTCAGAAACCATTAGATCTTGAGGACTTAATGAAAAGATGATAAAAGAATGTTTTAGATAAAAGTTTGAACGGGAGCACTTGCGAGTAGAGGTAAAATATTAATGTCGGTGGGGAGGGATGAGGGCTTGTCATTGCTGAATCGCTGGCTGTGAAGTGGAAAGTGTTTTCTGCAGTTGGAGCGGTCACCACTCATCTTCATGTGGACATGGGAAGAGAATCTAGTTCAAGGGTGTCCAGCGTATGTCTAAGAGGGGCCGGAGCCAAGCCACAGTTTTAAGATAACTACTAAATATGTAAATGATGACCATTTAGGTTCTTTGTATGTAAATTAGCTGCTATTGAATTTCCTGGCAATCTGACATGGAAGCAGCATTCCTGGGGCCCTATTACTTAAAGTGCGCTGGTGGTGCAACAGGCTTGTGCGCCCACTTTCTGTGCCTCTGGGACAGTTTGGTATTACAGAAGGGGCCACAGGATATCGTGAAGCCCTCTCTATAATACAGATAGTGCTGAAGCACATATATCCTCAGTGCTATCTTCAGGGGGCATTCCCTCATTTGCATGCCAATGTAGCCCCATGCAAATGAAGGAAACACTTTTTTGCTTTTTCACCCTTGCCAGACAGCGAACAGGAGTGCAGAGGCAAAGGGCAGTAAGAAGGCACACTGACTGTGCACGACAAAGAGGTGGCGCACAGCCAGTTTACTCTGAGGATGCACTCTGACAGTGGGAAAAAGGGGTGTGATGACGTCACTCCCAGATATTCCCCTACAGGTGGGTGCAGTCACTCACTGGACTCACCTGCAAGGTGATCTCTGCCTCCCTTGAGAGTGCAGTCCGGATGACGCCTGCTCTGAGAAAGATGGAGTGGCTACTTCAAACAGCTCCTCTGCATACCACTAAGTAGCTGCCCTCAGGGCAGCAGGAGTTTTCAGCTGCCCTTCGGTCTGCGTATTATGAATAATAAGGCACACCTAGTTAAGGGTGTGCTGTGGAACAAACAGGGACAAGACACCCTTACACCCTTACTGTGATACTGTCCCTAACCCTTTTATTGACACTCCTGATTTTGCAGCGGCGATTGCTAGCAATAACATCAGAAATGGGCAAAATGGACCAACATTTTTTGGCAAATGTTGTTTGTAATATGGGTTGTTGGTTGACTGGGGTGTGAGCCCTGGGCAAGGACCAACCAAAATCTTGGTGAGGGTGAGGGTCAGGGTGAGGCACAAGTCAACCGTAAATTAACTTGTGCTCAACCCTCTGGTAGCTTGACACTGAGCAGTCAGGCTTAACTTAGAGGCAATGTGTAGAGTATTTGTGCAAACACTTCAAACAGTAATAAAGTGAAAAGACCAGACAAAAGGAATCCCACACCAAGTTACTAAAATAGAACTTTGCTTAATAAATAAAACAAGAACAAAACAACAAAAATCCAATCAATAGAACCGTAGATATGCAATACTAACGATTTTTGTAAAATTAGGTACAAAAAGCACAAAGTGCCAACTGTAGCTATCTGGTCATGCTGGACCTTGACAAGTAACAAGTTCAGTCCGACTGCGATGAAGTACAGGCCAGCTACAGGTATCCAGTTAGGCCTGTTGAACAGAGTACCTTAAATTCTGTATTGCAGAGTGTTGTAAAGATTCACGTTGAATATGCATTGTGCAGCTGAAGCAATGCATGAGTTCTGAGATGGTGCGTGGCTACAATGTGAGAGCCTGCATCATCATTTAGGATTGCATTGAAGGAGCTTGCGATGCGAAGTCTGGCATTGAGGATGCGGTGCGCAGTCGGTGTGATCCGTCGGTTCCGAGGAGCTGCCAGACTGCTATGCAGAGTGTGGTGTCATTTTCGAGGCTGCCGTCGACAAGGAATGTGAGGGCCTGCTACAAAAATGTGTAGCTCAGTGGTGGTTCCGATGGGGCTGTGAAGGCGATGCGGGTCTTTGCGACGGGTCTGATCCACGCAGCAACTGTGAAGCGTCGGTTATACTTGGGCTTGCGCCATGCAGCAAAGAAGATGCGTCAGTTCCACTGGATCAACAGAGGTTAGCAAAGCACCGTAAGCCATCTTCCAAGGGTTCAGGACTGGGATGGCAACACTTTGCACTACAGGGCAGGATGTAAGGTTGCTGGTAGCCTATTGTGTCTCTGAGGCTTCAGATCTGGAGTCCAGACAACTAGCAGTTGGATCTACTCTGGGTTCAAGAGATGCAGGTCTAATCCTTCTCACCCAGGCAGGAGGCCAGCAGGCCAGCACAGTAGGGCAGCAGACCATCATAGCAGCAGTCCAGCAGAGTGGCAGTCCTTTCAGCAGCACAGCAGTCCATCTTCCTGGCAGAGTAGCCACAGGTCCAGAAATATACTGAAGAGTTGGTGTCTGAGGCCCAGTATTTATACCCAAGTGTGCCTTTGAAGTGGAGAGAAGCTTCTAGAGGAAGGCCTTTGAAGTGCACAGGTACCCGGCCTTCCTGGCTTCAGACTAACTACATGGGGCATGCAGCCCTTTGTGTGGAGACAAGACACAGCCTATTGAAGTGTAAGTGGGGCTGTGCCCAGCTCCTCCCTCCCATCCTGCCAGCAACGGCGCATCCAGGCTCACCTAAGTTCCCTATTGAGTGTAGCTGTTACACCCATTTATGTGACCCAGGGATGGGCAGCAGACAGGGTTGGGCGCTCCCTCCCCCTGGGGCCCTGTACCCTCCACTATGGAGAGGTACCCCCAGAATCCAGAACGATCAGGGTGCTGGTAGCAGCTGTCCTTCAAAGTTCACCTATCAATTCAGGGATGCTAACCTGCAACTGCATCCCCAGACCCTCAGGCTGGGCAGGTGTCTGGCAAGCCAGGACTTCTAGGGGAGTAGAACCTCCCCCACAAGGGAAACACTTACTGGTAGTGTTGCACAAGAGTCTGTTTGGCAATGGGCTCCTGCCCCCTTCCCCCATGAAAGCGACTGGAGCCCCTCCAAACAGAAGTGACATCACCAAAGTCAGCCCTGGGGTGCTCTGACCTCAGAGCTGGCAACACCTGACCCACTGGTCTTCCCACTGGGGACTGTTTCTCATCTCACCCCTTCATCCGGACTTATGCACCCTTTTCTCCGGAGTGGTACTGCCAGCCACCAGAACTGGTGGGATACTTGTGACAGCCACCCCTCCCAGCTCTTCTTACACTATAGGGTCCCCCTCAGTGGATGGGCTCCCGGTACAGACTAGGCCCCACTTCTGGTGCTCCTTCTGGGAGATATCCAGACTCTGGGACTGGGGTTTGGGCAACCTGGGTCTCTGCCCATCCCCACCTCTCCTCCTACCCTGAGAAGGGACATGGGACCCTCCTCCCATCCCACAACACTAGGATCTATCTGGGTTACTGTGAACCTCCCCCACCTCCCTTGGTTGAGGAAAACCTGAGCCACCCTCTTCGGGATCACTCCCAAAAGTATCTTCATACCCTCTGGCATTCACCAAATGGTCTGCCTCCAGTGGAAGCTCCCTGGTGTCAGAGAACTCACACTCCACCAGGTGTTGGCATAGCTCTGGAAAACTGTGACTGAACATATATTATCCAGCACTCAAATTGGACAGCCCCTCACATGTGTTAACCATAGAACCCTTCACCCAACCATCTAGTTCCTTGAAAAAGTACCCCACATCACCCTCCTATGACTGGTGAGGCAGTATACGACTGTCCCTGAAACTCAACCCAAAATGTTCTGGGGTGTCTCGATACTTCTCTACCAGGTCTCCATCCATGGAGGCACACCTCTCCCTGTCACTCACTCTTAGAGCCAGTAGAGTGTTCCTCCCACCATTTGGTATATGACTCCCCATGCCAGTTCCCCAATCCACCTCAAGGGCCCTGCGCACCTCTGGAGCTACCTCATAAACCTGAACCCCCTGGCGTATGTTATCCCCCTCCTTGAAGTCAAGCACCAAGTCTCTGGACATATGAACTTTTTCTGCAGTACTGGACATTACATTTTCACTACCACCATCTGTGCTGGACTCAGCCGTCCCGGCTTCTAGCTCCAGCTCCATCCCTCTCATTCTCAATTCATGAGCAAAATGCATTTTTCTCTCCTCCACTTTGAGTCTAGCAAGTTCCAACTGGAATTTCTTTTTTTCCCATCTGTCCTCCAACTCCTCTGGGGCCAGACCTGGAGAGGGAACACTGCAGCTTGCCCTGGAAGGTGCCTTCCTTCCAGGCAGAACCTGATCCACAATATCCCCAGGCAAGCTCTGCTCCTCCATCTCCACATCATCATTCTCAGTATGCCCACCAGCCTTTCTTGCTGCCAACCAGGCCCTCAGCACCTTTTGCAGATCTTCCTTTCTAGTACGGCCTCTAATAGAACACTTGAAATCTTTGCAATATATCTTAATGTTTAGGCACTGTATAGGACTCCAGTTTCTCCTCCTCAAACACAAAATCTGCAGGTAAAACTGATGGCTCCCCAGACTGAGACATGATTTGTAGACCAAAAACTCAGGGGTTGCAAAAGAAGAGACAAATAAAAAACAGTTTGTGGTTGTGTAGTGGTCTGCAATCTGGTAGTAGTGTACACCAATTACTATATGTAAAGTACAAATACAAGTCCTATCTTCACTGCTGCCCACCAGTGTTAGAAAAGGGGGTATCTAGTTGCCAGTGGTTTGCACCCTGTCCAAGTAGGTGTCCTTATTCTAGTCAAGGTAAGGGAGTCACACAGCTAAGATAACACCTGCTTACCCACTTGATAGCTTGGCATGAGCAGTCAGGCTTATCTCAGAGGCAATATGTAAAGCATTTCTAAATACACTCACAGTAACACAGTGACAACACTACAAAAGGACAGCACACCAGTTTAGAAACATAACCAATATTTATCTGAATCAAAAAGACCAGAATGACAAAAATCCAACATTCAAAAGCAAAGATGTCGTTTTTAAAACGTTTAACATAATTCTGTCCATAGGAAACTATGGATGCGTCACTTTTATCAAACAGTACCTGGGCGCGGGGAGGTGAGGCACCGGAAAAGCAAAGCGATGCATCAGTTCCTTACTCCCAGGGAAGGTGATGCATTAGTTCCTTACTGTCAGGGGAGGTGATGCATTGGTTCCTTACTGCAGCGCAGGGGAGGTGATGCATTGGTTCCTTGATGTCAGGTGAAGTGATGCATTGGTTCCTTACTGTGAGGGAAGGTGATGAGTCGGTTCCTGGACTCACGCCTTGGTTCCTTACTGCTGGGCAACGTCGATGAAGAACTTGACGCACAGGTGCGATGCGGAAAGAATCCAGATGTGCTGGGTCAATGCGGTGGTGGCAAACCAGCGTTAGAGCAGGTAAGGCTTTGATTTCTTCAGCCGCATAGCATGGCCTGCATTGGAGTTGGAGCGGGTACCACGGACGTTGGTGACACTGTGCTCAGGACTCGGGCTGCGGAAAACTTTCAGCCGCACAGCAGGCACTGTGTCAATTCTTCAGCCGCACCACGGCAATGCATTGATTTCTCAGCCGCAATGTGGTGCTGTGTTAGGAAAAACAGGCACTGAAGATCAATGTGTGGATTTTCTTAGTCCTTTGCAGCAAAAGCCACCTCCAAGGGCCCAGAACTGGAATTGGCACCACTTGGCAGGTCAGAACTCCAAGCAGAGGAGTTCAGAGGCTGCAGATGAAGTCTTTGATGGCCCTTAGACTTCTTAACAGGAGGCAAGCACACACAAGCTCTTGGAGAACCTTGGTAAGTAGGATATAGAACCCAAACTCCAGTCTTTTTACTGCCAAAGACAGAAGCAGCAAGTAGTAGGCCAGCACAGCAAAGCAACAAGCAGAGTGGTAGTTTCCCTCCTACAGCATCAGCTCTACTTCTCGGCATAATCTCCTCCTAGTCCAGAAGTGTTCAGAATTTATGGTGTCACAGCTTCAGTACTTATGCCCATTTATCCTTTTGACGTAGGCAAACTTCAAAAGAAAGTATTTTTAGTGCACAAGACCCTGCCTTTCCCTGGCCTGGCTCCAGACACACTACAGGGGGGTGGAGACAGCTATGTGCGAGGCCAGGCACAGCCCTATGCAGGTGTCAGTGACAGCTCCTTCAACCACTCTAGCTCAGGAAGACCCAACAGCCTGGTGATGGGCCATCAGGATTTGCAGCAGGGCACAGCTCAGCTCCCTTTGTGTGACTGTCTAGAGTGAAAGCACAAACAACTGAACTGTCAGTCTAAACCAGAGGTGGATTCCACAGGCATAAAATTGTAAAGCATGAAAATGCCCACTTTCTGAAAGTGGTATTTTCAAACACCCAACTTAAAAACTAACTTCACTCAAAGATGTATTTTTAAATTGGGAGTTCAGGAACCCCAAACTCCAAATCTCTATCTCTTGCCAATTGGAAGTTATGCCTGTAAGAGGTTACAAGGCAGCTCCAGTGATAACCTATGAGAGAGGTAGTCCTTGCAATAGTGAAAAACGAAACTGGCAGCATTTCACTATCAGGACATGTAAAATGAACCAGTACATGCCCTACCTTTCACATACACTGCACTCTGCCCATGGGGTTACCTTGGGCCTACCTTAGGGGTGCCTTAAATGCAGAAAAAGGCAACATTTGGGCCTGGCAAGTGGGTGCGCTTTCCAGGTCGACATGACAGTTTTAAACTACCCACACAGACACTGCAGTGGAAGGTCTGAGACATGGTTACAGGGCTACTCATGTGGGTGGCACAATCAGTGCTGCAGGCCCACTAGTAGCATTTGAATTACAGGTCCTGGACACAAATGGTGTGCTTTACTAGGGACTTACTATTAAACCAAATGTGCCAATCATGGATAAACCAATCACCAATACAATTTAGACAGAAAGCATATGCACTTTAGCAATGGTTAGCAGTGGTAAAGTTCCCTGGGCCCTAAAGCCAACAAAAACAGGTTACAAAAAATAGGAGGAAGAAGAAAAAAAGTATGCCGATAACCCTGTAAAAAGGGCCAGGTTTAACACTTTTTCTTTGAGGTCAGACTCAGTTCTCACTCCCTTCCTCTCCCCCTTCTCCAATCCCTAGGGCAGCTACTAAAGCAGGAAGAAAGTGGAAGAGAAAGAGTGAGAGAGAGAAGGTGATAGTGAGTGACATATTGGGAGACAGCAAGAGAGAGAGGAACAGGGTGAGTGTGTTTGTCAAAGGGTATGAGAGGGTGACAGGATGAGTGGCAGCAAGAGATTGAGATAGAGAGTGTGACAGTGTGAAAGGGAAACAGAGAGATGAACCATACTGAAACCAGAGTGTCAGGGGTGTAGCAAGGGCCCATTGACCCTAATACAATCAAAGAATATTGCCGTCCCCACTCCCCACCCCTCTACAATTACAAGATAAAAAGGCCATGATTTGTGTGTTCTGGGTCTCTCACAGATCCTAAGCTCTGATGACACTGCAACCTCTGGACTAATAGCTTCACACCTGCAAAGCAGGATAGTACTGGGAAGTACAGCTGACTCTCTGTTTTCTACTACTCACTTTTGCCATTCATTACTCTACTACTATTCTCGTAGTGAGAACCGGAGCTAGCGTGTAGTCTCACTGGCCCTCAGCTCTCCCATTGCTGGGAAGTGCGACCATCCTGCAGTGCCTACATACTGATTTTCAGGCAGAGACAGGCGGAAGAGATACTTCTAGGAACACCTCTGCACTCTGCCACAAAGTATAAAGAGGGAGGGACTTTAGGCAGCCTGCCATGAATCATAGTTATTTGTGAACTTGTGACTAGTCTCTCCTGTGCTGCTCCCTGCACCCCTCCTCTCTCTCTACTGCGGGCAGAATTTTGAACATACTTGTTTCAAAATAAACCTACAAAATTAAAACAGATACACCAGCTAAGTCAGTGAGTGTCAAACTCACTGCTGCCACATTTTCCAATACATTAGTAACTCAAACATTCTAGCCTACTGTACATGAAGGTAAGGTGTCTTTGCTATTTCAATGTGATGAACACAGTTGCAGCTCTCAACAGAGGCCCGTCTCCACTCAGACCTAGTAGAAGGCATGCACTGCCAAATACACTCTGCAGTTTCTCAATGCAGTAGAATGTCCATACATGGAAGGACTGCCACTAAAGCAGCAGCCTCACCTACTAAATCTGTAAAGTTGACAACTATGATAAGGTAACTGGGGCAGTTGGATGAGTTTCTCTATCTTCTTTCACTTTTTTATATTAACCTCACTCCTCTATTATTATCTCTACTTTTGACTGCCTCACTGGGGAAACGACCTTTACAGAGTGGGCTAAGCCACGTGTGCTATTTCCCCGCAAGCGCAACTAGGCTTGCCTTAACCACGCATATGCATGCTTAAGGCTTGTGCATGGTCTAGAGGCTGTAATGGATGAGCCCAGGAAGAGGAAGGATCGGGAGAGAACTCAGTGAGGTAAGTGAGGCTGAGGCTGGGTTTTGGGCAGTTGGGAGGTCGTTTTTAAGGTTTGGGGTAATTTTTAGGGCTGTGGGTCCGGGTTGTATTGAGGGCTCAGGGGGTCAGGTTAGTTTTTAGGCCTCAGAAGGGTCGGGTTAGTTTTTAGGTCTTCGGACGGGGTCGTTTTTCGGGCTGGGGGGTCAGAGTAGTTTTTAGGGCTCGGGGGGGCTCAGGTTTGAACTTTACCACAAATATCCCTTTAACCGTGCCTATACCCCAAAAATGTGTGTGGAAAAGGCATGCTTGGTAGAAGCATGCATGGTAAAGGAATGCATTGTTCAGGTGCATTTGTGGTTAGGGCAGCGTTGTAGAGGTACGTGTAGTTTAGCCATGCATGCATCTATCATACAACCGTCTCACTGTACCTAGTTGTGTCTCACCATTTTCTATTTTCGTTCTTACCCTTTCTTCCCCGCATCACCTTCCTTAAGCTCTATCAACTCTCTTAACCTCCCCTCCCTCTACTTTACCTTTCTCTATCTCTGTAACATGTCATATTGCATCTTTCTTTACATTACCAATCACTATATCTGCACCCTTCTCTCTACATTGAGTCTCTAATCCCCTTTCTCTCTGACTACCTCTGCCAGCTACCTCTACCATCCTCTGCCACTTTCTCTGCCAAGCAAGTCTTTGTTTCATAACTATTCCTTTACTTATATATATATATTCACTTACTTCTCGCTTTCAATACACCACACTCTGTCCCACCTATTCCTGCCTCTCCTGTCCACATCTGTATTGCTTCCACTGGTTTGCCTACCTGTACCTCTCTACCCTGTTATCTAAACCTCATGTTTCTACCTCATTCCATCTGTGCCATTGAAGAACCAGGGCCTTATGGGCCTGGCGGCGCAGGGCATGCCTTAATCTCCTGAGTTCACCCGCTTTGTTGAACAGAGACACAGGACATTCTGTTGAGCGTAGAAGATCAGGTTTATTAGCTGCAGCTAAGTACAGTTGTCCCAGAAGTACACTCAGTATGTTCTTAGGAGACTGCCACTTTACTCCGTGGCGTACAATCTTTCATAGCGCATAGTTCACCAAGAACACTCCCAATGCATACATGGTTATCCAATGAGAAGAGTTTGAAAACAAGATATAACCAATGAGAAAAGTTTGAAAACAAGATATCAAGTAACCCAAATAAACCTCTCTTCCAACTGTTTTTGTCACCCCTCCCACAAGTTAATCAGTGGTAGTGTCTACAACTCAACTTGCAGGTGGCAGAACATATTTGTATGCTTTGGAAGACAGTTGTGAAATGAGAGAATACAAGTAGAGAATAGTGAAGGCCAGAAGATAAGATAAAGTCAGGAAAGAATGGTGTGAACCGACAGACAGTTGAGACAGGGTTTAGTCAAACCAGACGAGGATTAGTGGACTCAGCCAGTCCCTGACATCAGTCTCGTAAATAGAGGCAGAAGGTTATATGACACGCCGCAGTAAGATCAGCAGAAAAACTTCGTTCATTGTGCTGCCTGAGTGAGGGCAACACAAAATGGTGGTGGAACACAACTGAATACAAGCGAGATCGAAAATCGAATTTCCTCAGTCCCTCCTTTTGCCACAACTCAGGCAAAACACACAGATTCACGTTAATCTGAATCAATGTCAATAGCCATGAGGTCGTATAACTGTTGCTGCAACATCATTTTAATGTTCTCTGTTTTCTGTGACTTAGGTCTTGGGACACATAGAGTGGCACAAAGACCGCAGATGGCGGAGCCACACTGCATACAGAGACAACAGGAAAAAATGATGGCCAAAACCACTCCAAGGAAGGTTAGTACCTTCCATCCCCATTTAGATAGTAATCCCCAAAACCATCCTAATAAAGACCAATCTCCTTCGTCTTGATGAATCGATTCGGAGATCATGTGTAATTTGGAGATGGCTTGGTATACCGTAGGGGCGTCGTCAGGTATATAAATACAACAGCTAGATCCAATCAATTTACAGACTCCACCATGATCTGCAAGAATAACATCTAGTGCAATCTGGTTCTGCAAAGTCATGAGACGATCCACCTGAAGTTCAGCTGTGAGATTACTCAAGGCTCCCACAGTGACATCTACGGTAGTCTCAACAACATGAACCAGCTGTCTCATGTTTCTGCTTTTGGCCATTGGGCCCCAAAAAGGAGAAATCCTTTGAGGAAATCACGTCCCTCTTGTCCTGCCGTGTCTTTAGAATCAATAATCCCTCTGCCATATCTGTTTCTATGATGGCCTGAAGGAGCAGTGTCTGTAGGAGGGAGAAGAAAAGCTATATAGCATGTTCCTGAAAAATCCGTTGGTAGCCACGTGTAGGCTCTATCGTGCAGACAAAATATGTGCCCTGGGATGGCACTAACGGCAGTGAATTCTGAGACGTGTAGCTGTATGTATGGGAACAAAAGCTTTTTCTTTGTTCAGTGTCAGTAGTCTGGCCATTCATTTGTAAACAGAAATTACCTTGATGAGGGACAGTCCAAATTGGTGGAGATTTTCCCTGTTTAGTTTTATCTGTAAGGCTAGTAATGTAACGAGTCACGTTCCAAGTAGTATATGTTTGTCTCTCGTCAACAGGAACCTTATTATTCTCCACAATGTTAGTCATAGCCACCATTCCCTTTATCAGAGAATTATGACTAAAATCTGGCTTACTACCATAGGAACCAACTGGACGTCTAAATCGGCTCTGATATGCATTTGAAAATATTACAAAATAGGCCCAAGCGGAACCTTCATAAGAAAATGGAAGGACTAAATATGGCATCCCTTTATCTGTGGTATGAGGCATAAGTCCACACACCCAAAAGTCGGTTGTGTTGACTACCAATTGGTGTTGGTGCAACAATTGGATAAATGAATTATTAAAATATTCTGTTCTCCTGATTAGTTCATGTTGAGTAAGTCTATATAATTGATGTGGGGAGATAGTAGAATGAAGAGGCAAAGGAGATAGAATTAGGGACAACTTTTTGTTGCATAGCATGAATAACCCAACCTACACAAGCCAATAAGATACACAAAAATATAGAAACACACAATGTTACGCCACATCGACTGTACAATATTTTACAATATTTCCTTCTCATCTCTTCCTTATTATCCTCCTTTCCTAATTTAACATCCGTCCTCTGAAATTGTTGCTCACGGCAATCTTCCTTACTCACTTGGCTGTGATTATTAGCCGTCCTATGACACTGCAAGTCCTGGGGGCCTAGCCATTATACAGGTCACAAACCAAGACTCCTACCGTGACCCTGCAACCTGGAAAGATGATAAATGTAGCAGAAGAGATGGAAATCTCAGGTGTCCTTGACCAATCTAGGTCTTAAATTGTATCTAGTCCTTGTTGGTACAGTTTGGTCTTGAAATAGGGTCTGTGGCTCTGTAGTGTTTAATCGGAGATGGGAAGGTACGGCTTCTTGTAGAATGTCGTCATCTTCTTTCTCCGATCGAGTTCTATCCAGGTGTGCACTACTGAAAGGTATGAATCGGGGGACTTTTTCTCCTTCAGAATCACCTATACCCTTACTGATCAAAAGGCAAGGGCAAGGGCACTTTCTTGCAGTGCATGCCGTGGATCCAGTTCTTTTTCCCTTCGACTTTTACTGCTGTGCGAGTTGTCAGGAGAACTTGTCGAGGCGCCTTCCAGCGAGGTTCCAAATTCTTTGTCCTCTGAACATTTTTCACACAGACCCAGCCTCCAGGTTGGATAGAATGACCTGGGTCTGTGGAGGCTTCTGGTAAAGCGTTTTGAACCTGTTGGTGAAGAACACGTAATTTAGTGGTGAGGTCATGTAAATAGTCAATCAGCATTGGATACTGTATATCAGAATGCTTTCTAGGGCGAGGGACTCCCCATATATTGGCTGGGCGCCCGAAAACAATCTTGTATGGGCTGAGTCCCAAACGAGAATGTACAGCTGTTCTAGTGGACAGGAGAGCCAAAGGTAAAGCATCGGGCCAATTAAGACCTGTGCTGGCTTGTACTTTTGCAAGCTTAAGTTTGAGAGTGCCGTTATAGCACTCTACCAAACCCGCGGACTGAGGATGATTTGCAGCATAAAACTTCTGCCTTATACCAAGACCGGTACACACCTTTTGCATAATTTGGCCTACAAATTCACTTCCATTGTCACTCCAGAAAATGCGCGGCAAACCAAACCTAGGGAAGAACTCTTTTAGAAGAACCTTGGCAGTGGACAAAGCAGTGTTGTCTTTCAGGGGGTAAGCCTCTATCCATCTGGAAAAGGCACATACCACTACCAGAAGATATTTAAGATTGTTACATCGATCCATGTGAATGTAGTCGATTTGTAACACCTCAAAAGGATATGTTGGGGGAGCAAAATGACATGCCGGAGTTGGGGTTCCCTTACCCGGATTGTACATCAAGCAAATGATACAATGCTTCACCACATTATCTGCACATTTTGGAATCCCTACATTCAGCCACACTGGAGCCAGAAGTTCCTTTTGCACTGATGTGGGCTGGACCATGCGCCATAGTAACTACAGGCAGTACGTAGGCGTCTGGTAACAGCCAACGCTGGTGTTCTGACAATTCTATCCAACATCCTGTTGCGTCTAACATTCCTGTACTCTCTTTCCACTTCCTCAACTCTTTCTCTGTAGCATCTCCCTGAATCGATCTGACACTTTCTATTGTGCCCTCACACATCCCTCTTTCCCTGACCCAATTCGCAGGGCCCGCAACATACATGCGACTTGTCGCATCTCTGGCTGTCCTTTTTGCTACCTCATCCGCAAAAGCATTTCCGCGACCAACATCATCAGTAATCTTCTTATGCGCACTACATTTCACAATTGCTATCTGGGTAGGCAAAACAAGTGACTCAAGAAGATCAGTTACCAATTGACCATGCTGTATTTTAGTACCGTGGGAGGTAAGGAATCCTCTTTCCTTCCACAAACGACCGAAGCTATGCGCCACACCGAACGCATACTGGCTGTCGGTATACACATTCACTCTCTTTCCTTTAGATAACACACACGCTCTGGTCAGAGCTATCAGTTCAGCTGCCTGAGCTGAATTATGTCTGATGCGTGCTGTCTCCACGATTGTATACAAGGTGGTAACAGCATAAGCTGAAGTTGTCTCACCATTTGGGAGTTTAAAACAAGACCCATCCACCCATAGGATCCCATCTGGATCCACTAACGGCGTATCTTTCAAATCAATCCTGCCTTTTGTCTCCTCCTCAGTACGGAGAAAACAATCATGTTGTTCCTGAATACCTTTCTCTTCTGTAAGAGGTAACAGTGTGGCTGGATTTAAAATATTACATCGTTTGATGTGCACATGACTAGCCAAGAGCGTCAGGTCATATCCAGACAATCGAGTACTTGTAAGATGTTGTGTTTTCATCCTATTTAGCAAGGTATCCACTGCATGTGGTACCATAACAATGAGAGTATTATCTAGCACCACTCCAGCAGACTGACGAATAGAATTTGCTGCTATAGCTTTGAGACAACTAG
Source organism: Triturus cristatus (assembly GCF_964204655.1). Lineage (NCBI taxonomy): Eukaryota > Metazoa > Chordata > Amphibia > Caudata > Salamandridae > Triturus > Triturus cristatus. Next base: position 377,595,190 of record NC_140588.1, read on the forward strand.
ACAATGCCTTGGCTACTGGGTCTAACGTAGCTGAAAAATAGGCACATGGCCGCTGTTTGTCTCCAAATCGTTGTGTTAAGACTGACAACGCACAACCCTCTCTTTCATGGACATAGAGCGTGAAGAGCTTACTGTAATCTGGAGTACCCAACACAGGAGCAGAACACAGAGCAGTACGTAAATCAGAAAAACTTCTGACATTCGTCAGTCCAAGGAAGGGGTTGGGGTGTGTCTTTCAAAGTGAGTGCTAACAAAGGTTTGGCCAACAAAGAAAAATTCGGAATCCATTGTCTACAATAAGAAGTGATGCCCAGAAAGGCGCGCACCTCTCTTTGTGTAGATGGCACAGACATTTGTGCAATTGCTTGAATTCGTTCTGGGGTTAATCGCCTTCCCTCCTTTGATAAGAGATGACCCAAATAGGTAACCTCTCGACGGACATATTGTAGTTTAGTAGGCGAAACCTTATGATTAAGATCAGACAAGTGACGTAACAGTGCAACAGTCACATTCTTACAGACATCCTCTGAATCAGCAGCAATCAACAAATCATCCATATATTGAATAAGAGTAGTGCGTGGGGGCAAAGGAAAAACATCGAGCTGACATTTCAGAGCTTGACTATAAATGGAGGGGCTTTCACAATAGCCTTGGGGTGCGCGCTTGAACCGGAAACTTCGGCCTCCTAGAGAGAAAGCAAAATTATCCCTACTCTCTTTGGCAATGGGAATGCTAAAGAAAGCATTTTTCAGATCAATAACAGAAAACCAAGCCGCTGAGGCAGGTATCATAGTTAACAGGGCAGTGATATCTGGAACAACAGGAAACTGTGGTACAACAATTTTATTGACCTCCCGAAGATCAATCACAAAACGATAAACAGGAGGCTTGGAAGGATCAGTGTGTTTAAGAACAGGAAGAATAGGACTATTACATACATTTCCTCTCGTTTCCTCAATCACACCCTTCTGAACCAAATCATAAATGATATCCAAAAGCGCTCTTTCACCTTCATTGGAAATTCTGTATTGAGGAATGTGTGGCAATGTAGCATTGGGCTTGAGAGTAAAAACATAAGGCGGGATCTCAAGACAACCAACATCATTTGGACCCGTAGCCCAGAGCGTTGCAGGAAGAGAGAGCAATTCAGGTGGGAATTGATCTTTAGACAAATACATTGAAGAAGTCAATTTCTGCCCTAAAGTAAGATGCACACCAGAAGGAGAACAATATATCGTTGCATGCATTCTTTTCAATAGATCCAAACCCAACAGATTCTCACCACAACCAGTCGTTAAAAGAAGAGGAGCTTCCATATCATAAGGGCCAATTGAAATAGGCAAAGCACAGGAGACCGGGTTACGAACTGGGGCGCCAGAAAATCCTACCGATACATTTGTTAAGCCAGACAAAGGTGCCCCAGGGAGTTTAGAATGAATGATAGAACTTCTCATCGCACCAGTATCTAAAAGAAATGGCTCTGAAACACCCATTGTAGTGACATTGACATAAGGCCCATCCTGATTTACTGGGATCGATACAACTCCCTCACTTTGTCTATGGCTGTCCTAGTTAGCGTGAAGGCTTTCATTTTCACCTTCAACATGATAATCATCATTGTAATACTGTGTAGACTGAGTATTCTGCTGATCGAAGTAGTTCGTAGAATTTGGAGGGGGTAAGGAACGCTGTTCTTGAGGCATCACACCTCGACCTCTACCCCTGTATATTATCTGGAAACCACCACGGCCACGTGGAGCAGATAGTTCTCCCTTACGTTGCAATAAAACCGGGCAGCTATTCTTAAAATGACCTTCCTCTCTACAATAGGCACATTGGTTAGGACCTAATAAAGGCCGCGTAATAAAGGGCTCAGGCTTTTGATACACCCTCTGAAACTGTGGAGGCTGTTGAAACTGGCGCTGAGTATAACGAGGAGGATAAGCTTGTTGCAGAAGAACCTTCGTTTTTAATTCTTTCGTCTTCTTCTCTTGCTTATCTTTCTCCTCTTTATCCCTGTTCTCATAATATTGAGCAGTAGTCAATATCTGGGCAGAAGAAGAAACAGCCCATGAACTCTCGGAGTCTTTCAACTTATGTGACAGTTTGGGAAGCAAATTAAATACGAATTTATCCACAAATAATCGCTGTCCACCCTCCGTAGTCATATCCTGACCACTGTGATCAATAAACGTCTCCTCAAAACGAGTGAAGAAATCAGAGACACTCTCATCTTTCTTCTGCTTACACGCAGCTAATTTATCCCAATTAACTCGCAAGGCGGGCATCATCGTTTTCATTTAAGTAATATTCCTACCAGGGAGTTCTGAAATCAAAACATCAGGCTTAGCACCACCCACTTGAGCTGCATCCGCGGCAGTTATAGCAGCCCAATCGCCACCCAATGCTTGGGCGTGATCCTCTCTACGAATCCGAGCCCATAATGCTTGTGGGACTACATTTCCCATCAACATATCAATATCGGCTAAATTCATAATGCAGGCATCAACAGTCTGGGACAACTCCTTATAATAGCCAGCAGGGTTTTTACGGGGATCCGGTAGAGACTGTTTAAGAGCCAAAACTTCAGATCTCTTCCAGGGGACATGTACCCATATACGCTGGAAGTGCACGGGAACAGCTGGATTAGCACCTGCTTGTGCAACCGCTTCTCTCCACACTGGAGGAATCTCTCTCATGGGATAATGTTTGGATGTCAACCTAACAGCAGGATCGGAATCAAAAAAAGTCTGTGAGGAAAATAAGGACCTAAAAGTGACAAGTGTCCTTACGGCATCCTCAACCTTAGAACCCACAATGAGTCCCTTATCGAAATTAGCCTGAACATCTAACAAACCCTGAGGAAGTAAACCCAAATCCATATCCTCCCATTCTTTAGCGAGAGTGTCACACATAACATTAAATATATATCTTTGCATGGGCGCCTCCCACTGGTGAAAGGTGGTCATGATATCTTTCACACTATACTGGGGACCCTTCTCGATCCATTTGCGAGCGAGAGAGTCCAATACCACCCGTTCGTCGGAACCTGGGAGTTGACTGCGAGACTGTCTTCGAGAAAAAGCCGGGGACATATTCAAAGTCTCAAAGAAAGGAGACAGAAACCCAGAGACAGTATCTGTGATTCGTTTGCGCACAGTAGGAGAATTAGACATAAGAACAGGGGACAAGGTATTAGGTGAACTAACAGAAGAATTAACAGTTATAAGGGGAGCCGAAGGCAAAGGAGACTGATGTTCAGGAAACGGAGGCAAAGAAGTCGGTGGCGGAAGAGGTGGGGGTGGCACTACCGGAAGGGGCAAATGCGGAAGAGCCGGAGCAGGTGGAGGCGCAACTAATGGCTGAACTGGTTGTAACAATGGGGGTGCATTAGCAGCTTGTACATAGGGAGGAGGCAATCTCAATAAGTGAGATATTAAAGGGTCTTCCTCCGGATCCTTACTTTTATCAGAAGGGGAAATAGGCAACACCGGATAGCATTTATCTATCGACATACGATGCTGTCTCTCTGAAATTTCCATTTCATGATTAATCTCATTATCTTTAAACTGCTGGGCAGCCTGTATAATCGTCATACTTTGTGTGTTCTTATCTCGTTTTGCCTGTTTAATTTCTCTCTGTTTGGCTTCCTTACGCCAGAGGCGGAAAGAGTCAAACATTGCCGGCCGGGCTTTTCTTTTAAACAAAATTGCTTCCAAATTATCTAATATGTCAGGCTCAAAGCTACCATTCTGTGGCCACTGTAGAACACCATCGTTCTTTGTGTATCGGATCCATGCCTCATTAAAGGCAATGGGACCAACACCATGTTTAGAATAAAGTTCATAAGTGGGAGTTCCAACTGGAGGAATTGGACAAGAGTCCTCCAGCCGGGAATCCCTATCACAACCAAAACAACAAAACTTTCTAAACTTACTCAGACCAGGCATCGTTATTTCACTGGACTATTCACAAACATCAAGGGGTTAAATCAAATAATATAGCACAAACGTACTTACCCCTCGGCTTCGGCTTTTGCAATAGCCGAATCAAAGACCCAAATCAAAACAAAAATAGTGGGAGCTACCCACCAATACTTAACTAAGTGTCTTCTTAAGCCAACAGAGGCCCGTCTAATGTCTCGCGATACCATACATCACCAAAAGGGGCCAAAGCAAGGCGGCAGTCAGGGCAGCAGTCGTCAGCAGCCGTCAGGAAGGAGAAACCGCGCTGAAAAAGACCTTCGGACCACTTCGACATACAGGGGTCGCTTGACGTGGTTCGCAATTCCTCCAGAATTTTCTTGCGGGGTTCCTCACGACCCTCAGGCAAAATCGCTACCTCTGAAGCCGCCTCACAGAGGGCACCAATTGAAGAACCAGGGCCTTATGGGCCTGGCGGCGCAGGGCACGCCGTAATCTCCTGAGTTCACCTGCTTTGTTGAACAGAGACACAGGACATTCTGTTGAGCGTAGAAGATCAGGTGTATTAGCTGCAGCTAAGTACAGTTGTCCCAGAAGTACACTCAGTATGTTCTTAGGAGACTGCCACTTTACTCCGTGGCGCACAATCTTTTATAGCGCATAGATTCACCAAGAACACTCCCAATGCATACATGGTTATCCAATGAGAAGAGTTTGAAAACAAGATATAACCAATGAGAAAAGTTTGAAAACAAGATATCAAGTAACCCAAATAAACCTCTCCTCCAACTGTTTTTGTCACCCTCCCCACAAGTTAATCAGTGGTAGTGTCTACAACTCAACTTGCAGGTGGCAGAACATATTTGTATGCTTTGGAGGACAGTTGTGAAATGAGAGAATACAAGTAGAGAATAGCGAAGGCCAGAAGATAAGATAAAGTCAGGAAAGAATGGTGTGAACCGACAGACAGTTGAGACAGGGTTTAGTCAAACCAGACGAGGATTAGTGGACTCAGCCAGTCCCTGACATCAGTCTCGTAAACAGAGGCAGAAGGTTATTTGACACATCGCAGTAAGATCAGCAGAAAAACTTTGTTCATTGTGCTGCCTGAGTGAGGGCAACACTAAATGGTGGTGGAACACAACTGAATACAAGCGAGATCGAAAATCGAATTTCCTTACCCCCACTCATCTCTCTGTCTCAAGCTTTCCCCATTTCTGTATTCTTAACCTCACTGTCTCTCACAATCCTCACTTTCCTCTAGAACTCCCTACATTACCTCTGCCTACCTGTCTTCTGCCTCCTGTCTCCTCCCATTTCTCTCACACAGGGCCTGATGTCAAGCCAACGAACAGTACACACAGAAGAATGAGTAGAGGATGGACAAGGAAGGGGAAGAGAATTTAGCAGAAAATTATCAGATTTCAACCGATGGAAGGGAGAATATCGTGCGAGCAGTGCTTTGATTTTCCCTGAGGCAGAGAGAATCCCAGTTATAAAGGGGTATATAATTGTAATTAGGACTATATGGTACTTAAAGTTATAATTCCAAGCACAATGGCCAAATGTCGGGGCATATCATCAAGCCGGCGCAATAAAATTAGTGCTGCTTTTAGCGTCCGTTTTCGGGCGAAAAGCGGCGATAATTTTATCGCAGTATCAGCAAGGTCACACTAGCGCGTGAATCCTTGCCTTAGCGCCCTTTTTCCCACCGCCCAGCTATGCACCTCTAATGAGATGCAAAGTGGGCGTTCCCTCCCAAAATAACTGGAGAAATGTCGCTAACCGACATTTCTCCAATTAACAAGGGAATCGCTAACCTGCTTAGCGATTGGAAAAGAAGCGCTAACCGCGCTTAACGCAGGTTCCTGTACGCCTGCTTTCAATCTGACTTAGCCATGTAATCCAATGGGAGGTGGATTACATGGCTAAGTCCACCCTGCCCTATCAGCAAGGTATCGCCTGTCACAGTGCGATTATCGCTGGATTTCCAGCAATAATCGCACTGTTTTGTAGCTAACGCATGGATTTCTATCGCTTTGGAGATGATACCACGCTATCTCCGCGATAGAATCCAGCGATACCCAGCGACAATTATCCTAGCGCTAAGTGCGCTTAGCGATAATTATCGCCGGTTGTTGCTTATATGCCCCGTCTTCTTTTAACAGTATGCGCTAATCCATCTAAGTCACACATGCAGAGCCTGTCCCACAATGTGGGGAACAGATGGATTAGACTTGGAATTTCAGGTAAGATATTACAGCTGCTACACAAAAACATTTATGATTCAAGCACAAGATGTAAGTCTCTGGGCAATGCTTGTTGAAGCTTTCTTTTATAATTATGTGGCTGGAAGATGCCATGCTTCCTGAGGTTCTGCCTGTTTTGTCTATCCCTGTTTTTAAAGTTTAATGTATAATTCAATATTATTTGCCATAATCATGACTTGAATTTAAAAATATCAGAACAAGGGGCCCCAAATGACTTGCCCCAGGCCCAAAAAATCCTTAAGATGGCTCTTGCCTAATGAAAGAGAATACACAATTTAAGTTATACGGAATTTTAGCCATTTCTATTGTCACAGAGTGTGTACGAGGGACATGCATACTGAAATGTTGTCCCTCTGCTACAGAGTGTATTCACAAATATAGGACAAACCCTAAATAGTTGTGCAGGAACAATTTTTAGAGTGAGGGTGCTAGATAATAACATCACCTCATTAAATGCATAGGGGATATGCACCTTACCCAGGGAGCACTCGTCACTCATTCATTTTTCACCTCTCAGGGCTTAACACTTGCCTGGGGAAGGGAGACATGAGAGATAGAGTCTTGCCTGAATAGTGCCTCAATGCAATGTAATATATCATAAATATTAGAACAATAGACTTATACATCTTTGTGTTTGTTCCAGGTGATAGTCAGTATGGCATTTACTCATGGATTATCTCACTTAATACTCAACTTCCGGGTGAGCGTTGCTAGAATCAGCTGTGGCCTTGCAGGTGAGAGTGGTGGGGCGGTGGGGCCCGGTGTGGGGGGATTTCAACGGACGACGACGAGGGAAAATTAAATAAATACCTCACCCACCTCGTCGCTGTTGGAATCCCGCCCCACCGCTCATACCTGCATTGCCATGGCTGGCTACACTGCAGCACACAGTCACACTAGAAGAGTTATTGAAAGTATGTTTGGAATTTTAAATGGGAGCTTTAGATATTTGCATAAAACTGGGGCAGAATTAGAACACTTCCCTGAGACGTCATGTAAAATTATAGCAGTATATGCTATACTGCACTGCATGGAAAAGGCCAAAGGATTTCCAGAGAAAGCTATAGAAAATTCTTCCGGTCATGATGAACTACAAACAAGTAACTGAGTATATGAACTGGACACTCTATGTTCTCTTGATAGAAGAACACGTACAACAAAATTTTCAAGCATTAATTTTGAAGTATTATGTTTTGCTTAAAGATTAACAGTAAAAAATAAAATGTTATATAAAATCTTCTGTTACTGCACATGACCTTTACAACTTCAATATATAATTATAAAGAATTTTTAAACATGTTCTAAATTAAATGAATGTTACATGCCACATTATTTGAAGTAACTTTTTCTGAACGCGTGAATTATACTTTTTTCTTTTGTCAAGTACAAATTAAACTGGTGATGTGCATCTGCCTCTGACTACATTACTGTAAGAAAATAGGCTAGTAGTTGGGAAAATGGAACTCCATTGTAGGTAATAAGTCCAAAATCCTGTCAGGTGTAACCTTTGCTAGTTATCGCATACAACGATATAAGGAAAAGCGTGTAAAGTATTTAGCAGCACAGAACAATTTAAATGTCAAAACACAATTGAATAAAAATCCCAACTCCAGTTTCTCAAAATAGAGAAAAAAATAATAATAAAATGACACCAAAACAACTAACATCCAGTATGGGGAACCAGAGATATGAATCTCTAAAGTGTTATTGCAACAAGCACCAAGAAAAACTGTTTACAGTTGACCGAGACCTATGAGTGATTTCAGCCTGACAGTGATGAAGTAGACATCAAATACCCTAAGCAGATGGACCAAGTCAAAGATTTTATCTTCTGACTTAATCTGTGAAATAGAAGGTGAAATCCTCCTGCAGACCAAGGTTACAGGCTATATCCAGTGAAGCCCCCTAGGACTTTGGACGAGGTCTTGCTGAGGCCATTGGTTTTGGGTAGAAAATCTACAAGAGGGAGAAATTCAAATATTGCAGTCACCAAATTCCTCTCGTAGGTCAGATATTTTTCATACCATCGCCTGCTTTATGAGTTCTACCTTTGAACTCAGTCTTTTGCATGGAGCTCAAAATCATCCAGCAGGTCAAGCCTCCTGCTGTAACTGATGAGGTGCTCTCAAAATCTAACACCTTTGCAGGGGTACCACTGATGCTCTGGAGGTCTTGGACGTCCAAAATTGTCTAAGTCCCTACTTTTCAGACTTTCTGGAGCTACTCCTCTTGGTCTCCTCTAAATCTCCTAGAACCACAGGGACAGCACTTAGGGGCTTGAACTCCAACATAAACCACCAAAAGGGTCCAGTCCAGGTCCAGTTGCTCCTGGTCAGCTGGGCCCTCCAGTAAAAATGCTTCTTGCAGCTTACTGTGTCCCTGTATCCACACAGGTGGTCATCTAACTGACCCTTGGAGACCACTTCTCAGTTCTAGGTGCAAGTGGTAGCAAAGCAAGCCCTACGGGTTTTCACATAAGCCACAGGCAGTAGGTCCAGTCCTCTTCTGTACTTCCTCGGGTCCAGATGTGTTCTGATGAGCTGTTGCTGAGGCACTTTAGTAGGATTGTCTAGCCAGTGAGTGAGGTGACTCCTGAACACTCTCTAACAATTTAGAAAATAGTTTCCACTGGCAACCATTCCCTTTTTTCCAGCAGATCCTGTGTGTCATCTGTTTGCCTTCCTGCAATCTAGCCTACAGTGCACCATACAGGGGTAAATACTACATGTCAGCACCCGCCTGCCACTGGTGACTGCTGGTGTGGCTGCCAGTGGTCTGATTAGGGATATAAGCAGTCCCCTACATCAAACTGGTTCTGGGAATAGTTCCTCCTCTCACTGGGCTAGTGGCAATCTAAGAACAGATGGCCCAGGGAACAAATACTTCTCTTCCCCAGGTCTCCTGTTATGCTTAACTATGACTGGGCAGGCCTAATCCATGTCCTTTTCAAGTTAATTAAGTTCTTGGACCCTTCCCAGCAGTGCTTTCTTAGCTAATAGAAGACACACACCTCACACCCAGGGCATCCTGCCAAAAGGCCTAAACCATTGCTTCTGTTCTACGAGCATGTTTACACTTCATTAATGGGAAGCACTGACAGGGCACAACTACTAGGAGGTTTAAGAAAAGTGTAACTGTATAAAAGTTACGTTTCCTAAGTATTTATGAGACAATTGACTTCACAAGTGAATTGGATTTTCAATCAACAATAAAAATAGTGGTTGAATCATTCTGGTAGCTTGTCTCAAACCAAATATAAACAGAGTTACAATTTTTTTCTGAACTTTAGTTTTTCTCATAGGACAACTACAGTCCTTTTACAGTGACAATGGCTTTTGCAGGCCAGTCACTGTTGGCCAACACAACATTCTTGCATGTATCATTCTTAAATTCTAGGCACCAGACCTGAAGGCCATAAGGCATACTTTGAGGTGAGTTGTTTAATATTTGAATGTAGAGTTCTTTATCGTAAAAACTGTTATTTTGAAAGATGCATCTGAAGTTTTAAAAGCTCCAGCATTTAGGCTACAGAGTTAAGCTTTGGGTCATGTTTTCTTTTCATTCTAGTGGAAGGCACAACATGTGCTGCAGAACACAGGTGACACATAACTTGTCAGTGCCATTGGTTTATTTTACTACACTATGGGGCTTATTTATGAGCCATTGCGTCACTTTTGCGCCACCGGTGCATCACTTTTTGTGACGCACCAGCTATGTAAAAAATGCCCCACGTTGCATCATATTTACAAAGTGACGCATCTAGATAGATGCATCACTTCGTAAACCCCTGTGCCACATTATACCTGCGCCAGGTATAATGTATGCAGGTTGGGCGTTCCGACGCAAGTAAGGCTTGTAGAAGTGTCGCAGTGAAATCTATGAGATTTCACTGCACCACTTCTAGGATGCAAATGCATCAATATCTTACGTCTGCCTCACAGCAGGTGTAAAACTGATGCAGGCACATTTGAAATGGGACTTGTCCATGTGAAATGACCCATTGCTGGAGTTGCTTCACTTTTGTGACACACCTCAGCAATGCATCATTTTTGCGCCTACAGATACGTCAGAAATACTGACATAGCTGTAACTCCTTGCGACATGATGAATCATACTGTAAATATGACGCATCCAGCATGTCGCAAGGAGGGCGTAATGGAAAGTGACGCATCTTTGTTTTCACGCAGCAATGTGTCACTTTACATAAATGAGGCCCTATATATATATATACTATGCCCTTATTGGAAAGTTAAATATTCCAATTATGAGTTAGGGCAACTGCAACAATTGCTCTCAATTATTCATAAACAAGATCACCGCTATTTAGAGCAACTTTACCCTCAACCAGACCAGAGAGACCTCACCAAACTCCTCCCGTTCTTTTCCAAAGAACCAGTGCTAACCGCAAGGCCTGTAATCACCCCAGAAGGAACCGCTGCTACATGAAGACCATCCACTTAGGGGCACCATCGGACCCCAGCCCTCACCACACATACTCTTGTGGACTGCAAACCATCAGTGCCATACTAACACCCATTCTGAACACCTCCAGCTCTTCCATGACCTTTCCAGACACTTGGAAGTACATAACTGTCTCCCATTCCTGAAGAAACCCTCCACTGACCTTTTAAAGCTCACCAGCTACAGACCAATCTTCCTTCTACCACTCCAAGCCAAGATCATCAACAAACACCTTATTGAATACCTCAATGACCACCAACTCCTGTACATCACTCAGTCGAGTTTCGGACCCAAAAACAGCACAGGAACTGCTTTGATAGCCCCCACAGGTGACATCTCCATGACACTGGGCGGAGGATACTCGGCAGCCCTTATTCTTCTGGGGTCTACCATCCCATCATCATCCAGCATTTTCACAGCATCGGAATCCAATGAAACACACACCAATGGATCTCTATATCCCTGTTCACAGAATGGGGTAGTAGTGGTATTGCACCTCCTATAATACACAGCCAAGTGGGTAAATATAGAAAACCATAAGTCTTTTAGTGATTGTTGCTATCAAGATAGCAAAAACCCTATTACCAGGGGCATTAGTGGCACCGGATCAAAGATCCACTGCACAAAATATAAGTGAGTAGATATCAAATAACTCTTAGGCATTCCAAGAAAATTGTACCATAATCCATTAAAGTAGGGATTCTTGTATATAGAGTCCTATTCGATCTTTATTTTAATGTAAAGTACTCAGCATGAATACAGTATAAAAGTCGTCACAATAACAGCAGACACATGTTTCGTCACATAAGTGACTTCTTCAAGGCTACTAGTACTAATGATTAGGTCCAGAAAAATGTCTGAGGATTTCAGATGTTCAAGGTGGTGGTTAGAGAACATAAATGTTGAAACGTTGTGAAATGGTTCCACGAGTCAAATGCGATTGATGGCAAAGATGGAGACCTTGCATATTATTCAAGAGCCACATTGTAAAGAACCCCGGTGTTCAAGTATAGTTCAAGGAGCCTGTCACGTAAAATCTTAAGAATTAATTAATGGCCCGAGGTGCGGTAGCACTCCAAGTAGAAAGTATCTCTGGACGAAGGTTTGGTGGGATCAGTTCAGAGTAATGTCAATTGTCCCTGGTAGAGAAGCCAATTAAGAACGGTGTACCCCATGAGCCCGTATGAGAAATGTAGCAGTCCCCTTGCCCCGTATGTCGACCAAATAGTAAAGGAGAGATGATAAATTCCTTGACAGTGTAGTGTGTTTGAAAGAAAACAAAGTCCTAAGAAAGGACCCAACCGAACATTCCTCCAGAGATACCCTCTACTTGGAGTGTCCCCACATCTCGAGGTCATAACTTTATTCTTAAGATTTCACCTACAGGCTCCCTGAACTATACCAGAACACTGTGTTTCACTACCATGTGGCTCTTCTATAATATCAAAGGTCTCCATCTTTACCGTTGTTGGACCTGTCCCATTTTGCAGCATTATCCCGAAACATTTTGCCTTCTTCCTCCTATTTTCCAGACCTTCTTTTTATTGGTGAAGGAAGTGACCTGCTTGGGGTCACCGGGGTCACTAGTAGACCACCTCGCAGCCTTCCATACCAAATGAAGAGTCGGAGGAACAGTGGAGAATATACACCAATAATTGTTTATTCGTATACACTCAGAGTGGAGCCCCATCTGCACAGTCTCTGGGAGTGGGACAGAGGGAACTAAAGGTCTGCAAGCTTAGAGATACATTATGTATGTTTCATGATTTGTTAAAAACATGCCTACAGTGGAATTTTCCAGGCACATGCAGCTGGACAGTAAAATACAAAAAAATCATTTTCTGCTTTCTCAACTCAACACAGTCCAAGGACGTTGCACCCTGAGCTGCGGTAGCACTACCAGACACGTGGGAGAGGGCCTATATTATTATTATTATTATTATTCTGAGTTTTGTATAGCGCCTGGTTACCAATAGGCATCCCAGCGCTTGCCGGCACATACAGCTGCTGCAAGGATGAGGGGATTACACAGCGAACAAAAAAGTTTTTAGGAGTTTACGGAACCGAAGGAGACTGGCTTCCGAGCGCAGCTGTGGGGGCAATGAGTTCCACAGAGAGGCCACATTTATTGAGAATCTTCTGCCACCGGTTCTTGCCTTTTTCACCCTGCCAACCTGAAGGAGATGTTGATGATCAGAGCGGAGAGAACGAGAGGCCTTGTAGGGCTGGACCAATTCCTCCAGAATAGGTTGACCTACCCCATGCAAAACTTTGTGGGCGATACAGAGTGACTTAAATTTCACCCTGTCCCTCACCGGGAGCCAGTGCAATGCCCTCAGCGCCGGGCGAGCAGATTGACGTCTAGGGAGACCCGTCAGGAGCCTGGCAGCCGCGTTCTGCACTTGCTGAAGTTTGTTCAAAGTAGCCTCGGGAGCGCCCAGGAAAAGCGCATTACTGAAATCCAGTCGCGAGATGATAAGTCCCTGGATGAGAAGCCTACGAGTGGCTACTGGGAGCAAAGGCAGAATCTTCTGGGCTGAACGGAGCAGGCCGAAGCATACGCCAGCGGTTTTTTTGGCATGGGTTTTAAACGATAGGTCCTGCTCCAGCCATACCCCCAGGCTCTTGATCTCCTGCTTGGGGGGGGGTACCGGTCCAAGACAGTCAGGCCAGCTGCTGGGGGACAAAGATGGAGAAGAGTTCCCCAGCAGCATCAATTCCGTCTTGGAACCATTTAACTTTAGGGCTGAGCTGCACATCCACGTGTAGATCTTACCAAGGCACGTGTGCAGCCGGTCGGGATGGTGCGCCGACTGGGAAAGGCCAACCACCAGCTGAGTATCATCAGCGTAGCTGATGATTTTAATACCCAGCGGCAGTACCACACTCTCCAGGGGGGCCATGTAAACGTTAAATAAGGTAGGGCTCAATGAAGAGCCCTGTGGCACACCACACTGGAGAGGTGATGGAGCGGATTTTTCCTGGCCTTCCCAGACCTCAAATGAGCGACCTTCCAAAAAGGAGACGAACCATTTGAGGGCCAGACCCATAATCCCCACCCCCGAGAGCCGTTGGAGAAGCACCTGATGGTCCACGGTGTCAAAAGCAGCGCTGAGATCCAGGAGGATCACTGCCACTGAGCCTCCCGAATCCAGCATGCTCCTCGCATTCTCCACAACGGCCAGCAGGGCGGTGTCAGTCCCCTGACCGGGGTGAAAACCCGTTTGGGAGTCGCCCAGAAGGGAGTTGGTTTCCAAGAAGTCCGAAAGGCGGCTGTTCACCAGCTTCTCAGCCACCTTACTGATACCCGGCAACAAGGAGATAGGCCGAAAGTTGGCGAGGTCGGCGGGATCAAGGTTCGGTTTTTTCAAAAGGGCCTTAACCACCGCCCCTTTCCAACTAGGGGGAACTACCCCCTGGATGAGAGACAGGTTTATCAGGTCCGTCACAGGGCCACCAATTACAGATGACACCAATTTAAGATATTTAATAGGTACTGGATCTTTCGGGGAGCCGCTCTTCATGGACCCCAAAGCCATCAAGACTTCCTCCTTAGTGACCGGACCCAGGGAGGCCAGCTCCGCCGGTTGCAACCTAAGTTGGGAGGTAGAATTATCCCCCGAGGACGTGACCTCATCTAGCCGGGGAAGGGAGGCCAGTATACTGTCAATTTTGCTTTTGAAAAACGAGGCCAGTTCTGTACATTTTTTACGAGGGTCCTCGTTGATAACCTGAGGATCGGGGGCATTCAGTAGCTCCTTAATAACCCTGAATGACTCTTTAGACGAGTTAGCCGCCGAGCCTATGCGCTCTTCAAAGAATCTTGATTTTGCCACCCGGATAGCGGCTTTATACCTGCTCAGGGCCACACGATATTCTGTACGACTTGCTTCACTCCAGTCTCTCCTCCAGGACCGCTCTAGCCTCTTGCATCCCTTCCTCAGGGTTCTGAGTTCTGGCGAATACCAGGGTGCAGAGCCCATTCGCTTCCCCTTCGTAAGTTGTTTCTTTTTGGGTAAGAGAGTATCCAAAGATTCCACGAGCCAGGTGTGAAAGGTAGCATCGGCCGCTATTGGATTAGCTCCCAGAGGGGGCTGCGTGGCCTCCAAGTGTGCCACCCAGGTGTCAACTGGGAGCCTCGACCAGGCCCTCTCCAGAGTGTGCACCCGTGAGACCACTGCAGTTGGGCTATTGAATTGCCATGACGCGGACACCAGAAAATGGTCTGTCCAAGGCAAGGCAAGAGCCGGAGATGAAATAAGGTGGTCCAGGTTGGAAAGTATGGGATCAAGCAAGTGGCCCTTCTCATGTGTCATGCCCGAGTTGGCCAAGTTAATTCCAAAAGATTTAAAATCATCGAGCAGATCCACTCCCGCGGCATTGGTGGGGTCCTCAAGATGTATATTGAAGTCCCCGAGGACAACAAAGTTGGCCGTTGAAGAGGCAAGAAGTGCAGTGGTTTCAAGGAGAGAATTAGAGAAGCTACCCAGGGGTCCAGGGGGGCGGTAAATCAGCAAACCTACCAGAGACACTGTAGGTGACAACCGAAGGGAGAACTGTAAGCTCTCACAGTCAGTCACCCCTCCATTCTGAATCTTACAGGCAAGAGTGTCTCTATAGAGAACTGCAATTCCTCCTCCCCTCCCCTTAGGTCTATCAAGATGAACTATGTGAAAGCCCGGGGGGAGTGCTCTGACCATGTCTGGACCTGAGCTGGGGGAGAGCCAGGTCTCTGTAAGAAACAACACATCCAGCTCATGGTCTAAGATCAGTGAATTAATTTCAATAGCGTGGCTCGGCAGGGACCGGCAATTTAGCAAAGCCATAGAAAGAGTAGATTTGACAGCCACTGAATTATGGCCGGAAGGGCAGGCTCTACATGGTAAAAACGGAATAGTTACCATCTGTGAAAAGCCACACCTAATGGGGTGTGGTGGACGCAACGACAATAGTGCGTCCCTCCCATAACAAAGCCTGGTCATAGATGGCGCCACAGAGTCGGGCATGATGACAGGCCCTAGGCCCGTCTGGGCCCGGACGGGCACAGACGGGCTTGACTCTGGCGAAACTCCGGCGATATTCCGGCGATGACGCTGCGTGATGACGCTGCGCGTCAGCATGGTTGGCTTTATGCTCGCCGAGCGCGGGCTACTCGGATCACTAGAGCGCTACCTGCGCCTCACGCAATGTCCCCCCTCCCAAGATGGCCACCAACACGAGACAGAGGGCAGGGACCCGCTAAAACGCGGTGAATGTCCAAGTTAAGATGCAAGTGAGGTGGCAGCAATGCGGGTATGCGGGTGGCTGACAATTAAAAGCAGGGGAGAACCAGAAAACTAAACTGAAAATAAATGACAAAAACGGGACGATTTTTAAAATAGAATACAGCAGCAGCCAACAGCGGAGTAGCGGTAAGTGCGAGGCTATCCCAACGCAAGTGGTCAGATGTTAAGGGTCTAGTGGGAAAGCTATGCGCTGCCGTTCGCAGTTCTTCATTACAGAAACGAAACTCAGCAGATGACATTTCTCAGGGATTAATTTTGATCATCTTACAAAATGGCGTCTTAAACAGAAAATGGTGTGCCGAATGCTAACTTATACAAGGCACTGCGTGAGCATTAAGGGGCCTTATCTAGCATTGGCTGTAGGACTCTGGGCACTTTACCACTGCAAATCAGTGGTAAAGTGCATGTGCTCTCTCCTTTAAGCATGCTATGATTGATTTGCACCTTTTTGCCATACTTAATTTACTTGTAAGTCACTTGTACAGTGGTATCCCATATACCCAGGGACTGTAAATTAATTGCTGCCAGTGGGCCTGCAAAGCTGATTGCGCCACTTACAGAAGTAGCCTTTCAACCAATCTCTGGCCTGCCACTGCAGGGCCTGCATGCACAGCTTACTGCCACATTGACTTAGCAGGTGGGCGGAATTTGCGAAAAGTGACTTTCGCAAATTATCGTGAAAATGTTAAAAATCTCCGCAAACACGCGGAAATATCGCGAAGATGGGGAAGTTTTTTTCCCGCCCGTTCGCGGTATTTTCTGCATGGTCGCGGCTCGCCAACTTACCCATGCGGTTGCTCGCGGGCGCGGCCATCTTGTTTTCACTCTTCTCGCGGTGCATGATCGCGAGAAGAAAGACGTGATCACGCGACACATGACGTTACTGCGGGCGCGAACTGTCGCGAGACAGCGCAAATGGCTACCAACAATTCAACATCTCGTGGAGAACGCGACCGGATCGGGAAAACTTGTCGGCGAACGCGGGGATTCAGGTAAGGCGATCGCCCGCGCGTGAGAATGTATTATTTTACAGCGCGAGCAAGAAACAAATTATCGCTAAGCTGCGGAATGGAAATTTTGACATTTTCGCGCTCTCCGCGGAACGCGAAAATGTCAAATTATCGCAATTTCCGCGAGCGGAATGGAAATTTAGCCCAGGCCTATTAAAACTGCATGCCAAGTATTAAACTCCCTTTTACTACATATAGGTGTACCCTAAGGTAGGCCCTATGGGAAGGGTGCTGCGGAGTAAAAGGTAGGACATGTGCCTTTATTATGTGGCATATCCTGATAGTGATAGACAGCCTATTTGGTTTCTCATTACAGTGAGGCCTACTCCTCTAATAGCATTGGGAATTCCCTTATATGTGTATAAGTGGCAATTCCTGATCTGAAAGGAGTAGTGTTGCGATGTTTGGTATGTTTGGAATAGTGGGGATAAATCCTGCTTGCAGGTGTAGTTGGATTTATTATTGCTATTTTAGAAATGCCACTTTTAGAAAGTGGGCATTTCTCTGTGCTTATGGCTCTTTGTGCTTTGTAGTCTGACTCCAATCCATGTCTGGGCCTGATTGATAGCTACACTTTGTGCATGCTTTCCAGACAGCCATCACACAGGAAGGGTTAAGTGTGACAGGGTTACATCTGCATACCAATGGTCTTCCTGGGCAAGGAGAGAGTGAGGTGAGGTTCATTTATATTTGTATAGGGAGTGTCTTGCCCTCACACAAAGGGCTGATTTATCCCCTACTGATGTATGGAGCCAAGGCTGGGGTTGAAAGGGGTGTTGTGCACTTGTAAAGTTTATTTTGAAGTCACCTCTACATCAAAGACATTCCGAGTATAAGTACAGGGGCTCTGAGCCCATAATGTTAGACAATGTGTGGACTTGTAACCAGACACTGCTGCCTCTACATACTGCAGCAGAGGACTGTGGTGCTGCCAGGAAGATCGCCACTTGGACTACCTTACTTGATTGTGCTGACCTGCTTGTCTGCCTGGCTGCTACAGAGACTGTCACTTTGATGAGGAAATCAGTGCACTGCCCTGTTGCCTGCCTGCATGTTCTTATGCTCCCAGTGCTCTCCAGTGTTAGGTGGGCTGGTTCCCTCCCTGCACAGTTAAGGATCTTTAGCAGATTCAAGGACAGAACTGCCTTTGGTTAAAGAACAGAGTGTGCTTTCAGCTTCTCCTGCTTCTGCGCAGTGAGCACTCCACTTACCCGGCACCTGGGATTGTAAGTGATCCCTCTCTTGGGTTCTAAATCAGCATGTGCTGATCACTTATACTCCTCCACTTGTCCAGATGGAGCAGCGTGTGGGCAGAGTTTTTTGTTGGGTAGTGCATGAGGAGGCATATTCCCTTGCAAAAAGGAGTCGACTGGATCAGCGCGTGTGGAAACGATCTCCCTTTCACTTGCAGCCAGTGCGTGTTTACTGTGCTTCCCTCTTTCACCATGCTGAAGCAAATCCCAGCTGCAGAGTCTCCACTTTGCCTAGCAACACCAACATCACCTGTGGGAGGGGCCCAGCAGCTGGGAAAGACCCCAATGATGAGATGGGAGGTTGATGGAGATTTTTCTTTGTGTTATGCAAGGACTTGCTGCTGAGGAGGGTCCCAACCTTTGCTGCAGCTGTGAGCGGGGAGGGGCTGAGGTGTACAGCCCCATGGTTAGTCCAACGCCGAGGAGGACCAATTAAAGGAGGAGCGGGCTGCTCATCCTCAAACATATGTGTTCCCCTGGTGAAGCCTGCACTGCATCTCGGGGCAGGCTGGTGCATGTTATGCCACTCTTGTCTTCCCAGTCCAAAGGGGGTCACCATTCACCAATTCAATCGGTTACCCATCAGGACCGCAGTGCCAGAACTGAGCGGGTCCTCCATGGAAGTGCTGTTTGCCACTGGGAAGTGGTCTTTTCAGGAACTTGCCCTAATTACCGCATGACGCTTAATGAGAGCTCAGGTGCTCTGCTGCCTCATGTGCACATTACTGTATAATATTTAGTATGAGCGTAGTGGCACAGTTCCCAAATCAGGTCATGGTCACTTAGATTGACTAGTCCATGCCTGCTGCATTTTATACCTCAGTGCTCCCTGTTACATGTCGTTTTTATGCCTTGCATTGACAGGATAACAAGTACTACCACAGGTTGGCATAGCATGTACAGTACTCCTGATGTATGTGTTTTTGTCCTTTTTCTTCTGCATTACCAGCACTCATATAGTGATGTATGTAATTTTGCCTTGCCTTGTTTAGGATAACAAGTACTATATACGTTGACTACATAACATGCACAGAAATGGTGTTTCATGATATTTGCAACATATAAGTCTTCCTCTCATTGTGCTCATTCTAATGTTTGACAATTGCCTAGTTGTTGAAGTAATTATGATTCATGTCGTCTTTTGGTCTCTATGTTCTGTACAATATATACAATATTTTTATATAATCCTGTGTGGAGTCTGTTCTGTAGTGTATTCATTGTGTTACTGGTGCCAGTGTGTTCCGCAAATGCTTTATACATTGCCTCTAATGATAAGCCTGCCTGCTCTGCGCCAAGCTACCAGAGGGTAAGCACAGGTTATCTTTGGTGTGTAAATTACTTGCCTTGATTAGAGTGGTGGGTTCTGCCTGTCTTAGGTGCATGCTGTAGCAAATTAGAATCCCTATTTTCAACAGCATTTGGCTCCTGGGACCATTCACAATGTTTCGACATTTACGTTATCTGGCCTCCACCTTGAGAATCTGAAATACTCAGACATTTTTCTGCACCTAATCATTAGTACTAGTAGCCTTGAAGAAGTTACCTATGCGATGAAACATGTGCAAGCTGTTAATGTGACGACATTTATACTGTATTCATGCACTTTACATCACATGACTCCTTTGAATAAAGAGTGAAGCATAAAAGGAAATGATCACAGAGATGCAAAAAATTGCAAATGTGTCTTTTGACAATTTTAGTCATGGATACTGGCTAGTGGTTCATGCAATTGTGCACCTGCCCTAATTCTTAAGAAGAATATACAGGTGTGCAAAATAGGATGGAGTGGTGAAAATTGACCTTTACACAGACAGATCATTTTTTTAAATGGGGATCTATTGTGCCAGATTGTGGCACCTCCTTCATTTACAGAAGGATGCACTGAAGTCTTTGCTCTGAACAACTTCAATCTGGCAGGCAGAAGACATAAATGTACCTTCTTTGCATCACAGACCCATAATCCCTCACTCATGCAAGGAGCAGTGGAGAATAAGATTACATTTCTATCTAATTGAGGGTTGGAAATGTAATTTGTTGTCTTGTCATGTATGAACTGTTCATGCATTTCAATGGCTCTATTGCACTGCACTCACATATATAATAGATGACAATGCAAAACAGAGCTAGCTAGACTATTTGGTTATTAATAGAATGCTGAGCTAAAACAGTGAGCACCAGATTTGGATTTGCTGCCTGGCCATCCACACGCTCACAAATTTTCATCATGAAAATGGCGATGTGGTTCCACCTGGGGGACCTACAGCTTCTGCAGTCACTGGAGGCTACAAGGGGACAATAGGGGGCCACAGCTTATTTTCTGCTTGCTACCTTGCTGGCAGCAGCAGGTGTGAACAGTATTAATTTTACCAGGGCACACAGAGCTTGAAGGGTCTTTGAGGGGTGTGGGGGGAGGCTCAAGGCTTCCGCGATCTCAGTTTACTTCATGTAGTGTAGCCAACAATTTACCTGCTACCTTCTGCTCTGGCAGCAGCACGAAGGAACAGCATCTAAAGTGACTCCTGCCGACACTGCGGGCAGGAGGCTTACACCAAGGAAACCCACACCATAGTGCAACCGCCTCCCAGAGTCACATGCAGGGGGCCTGGTGAGGATCCGACAAGCCCACTCTCTGGTTCTTTGTCTGTGTACTGGTTGATGGGGTCCCTGGGACAGCATTGCAACTGGCCTTGGGAGATGAGATTATCAGGCCAAAAGTTAGTTCAGGGATGTGGGCCCTACTCAGGCCCCTCCTCATAAATATTACAATTTTAAGATGCACCAGCCCTAGTCCCTGGCCTGTGCCTGGCACACCCTTGTGCCTTAAAATAACTATAACCTGCTATGCACAGTGTTGTAATGAATGATGTCATTTCGGATGTTGCAGTGTTGTTATCAATAATTTAATAGAACATATCATGAGTGATGGAATATGTAAGGAATTAGCAGTGTTTGGTGAGGGTCCGGCTTACTTGAGATAAATATAACTGGTGAATTTCAGCAGTATTAATTTCACTGATATTTTCACCTGACTATAACGTCGCTTTAATCTTTGATTTTTTTCAGTGAAATTCTAAGACTTAAAAAAAAATGTAAAGTAACATGTTCTTACATTTCCTAACTATAACGTCACTTTAGCCTGTATTTTTTTCAGTGCATTTCTATGTTTTTTTAACGTGAAGTAGGATGTCAATAGTCGTTCAGCACACAAAATTCAATCATAAAAACTACAACAAGAGGGCTCTGCACTCCAGCTGAAGAACAAAGAACTGCTGCTAGGAGTGCCTTAAACACATTTGGTGAGCTCTCCTGGAAGCATGGATGTATTGTAATTTTTTTTATGTTGCTTGGGAGCGGCTGCACCTTCTTCCTCCCCCACAAATATTATAAGAATGCTTGGTGGCACCCCTGCTTCTTCTTGGGATACCCCCAGGATAAATAAAATGTAATAACAAGCCATTGTGTGGCATAATGGGGCGCTCCATGCCAGAACAGTGAATAAAAAATGAGCGGCTCCTGGCACTCATTTATTATTCGTTTAGTATGTTTTATGGATGTCCTGGTGCTCACTCCAGATACCCACATGTTTATTTTTTGCTGAGGGACGATCTTCGTCTCGGAGAGAGAGACTGCACGTCCCCCTCCCCTAATATTTATGTTTGGTCCCATGGTATGAGGTCTCTGGGGCCTCATGAATGTTCAGGGATGAGGGTCACATGCCCTCCTCCCCAAAAAATCCAAAACGCTCTACCCCTATTGGTACTGGTCCTTCCTCACTCTATCCCCTATATATCTTTGTTTACTTTTTTGAAGGACAAGGGACTGTGTTCCCAAGTCCTAAAATGAGTGTTGCCATATCTTTGTTTATGTGGTAGCAGCCAATCAGATCTTATCACAAGATCTATTGGCTCCACTGATCCTCTGCAGTGTGAAATAAACAAAGTATTTTAACCTTATTTTCAAAAAAACTACTGAACAGACTTACACCAAATCACAAAAAAAAGAGTGCTGTCTGGACCAATATCTAGCTTTCTGCAAAGTTCGATGTACTTCTATTCAGCAGTTTCTGTGTTATTACTGTTCAATTTTCCTGTGGAAAAATGAATGGAGAAAACATGTTTTGGGACCCCGATTTTCTCAGCACCCACTTGCGGGATCACGCTAAAACTTTTCAAGATGGAGCTGAGGTGGATGAGATTTTTTAGGAAAGTTTCGTGAAGATTTGTTAAACAGTGCCAAAGTTATAAGCAAAGCAAAAAAGGCTTCTCCTATAGAAACATTGTATATATGTATATGTTGTACATAAAGTATATTAAGGTAAAACAATTCTTTGTTAAGGTACAGAGTGAGGTAAAAACCGCATTGTAACATACTGAATAGTAATGGTGTGTGGTAATGTTTGATATTCCCCAGAAACACTTCTGAGTCACAGAAGACCCTGCCCTTTTGTGCTCACCTTAGAAAGCACACATCCTTCATCCCTGTATCCTGCGCTGCAAACCCTTGTCCCTGCGTTGCACCACTTTCTGGCCCTACCCATTCACTCTAACCATGTGGTCCTTTGCCCCAGAACATGCATTTCGTCATTCCCCTCTGAGCCTACAATAATCTAGCTCTTGCCAACTGTATACTTTACTTCTCGACACCTCCAGACCCTGCAATTTCTACACCTGGACCCTGCACCGCTTCTCACATGGAACTTGAAGTGCTCCTCCCCCCCCAGTTCCTGCCCTGTACAAGCCTCCAGGCCCTGTAATGTTGCGCTCCCAGCCCTGTGCTTTGCCACCTACCACCGCATCCTGCACGGCTCCATCCCCTAACACCATGGACCCTATTATGAATCAGACACATTTTCCCTGTTTGCACCCGGCGCACCTTAAAACAGCTGCGCCGGGTGAAAAAAGGGAAAGTGTGTCCTATTAGATAGAAAGCACTTCACCCAGGGCAGCCGTGAGCTTGCGATGCCCCCAGGACATCGCATTTAAATGAAATACGGAGCGACTTTGAAGCAAGGGCTGTGCAGGTGGCAACCGGCCTGCACTTTTAAAGGGGATTAGAGATTCCCTTGCAGCCTGGTGCAGTGAGTGACTGCACCTATCTGCAAGAGGATGTCTGGGGAGTCCATAGAACCCCCTTCCCTCCTCCAGAGGGCTGCTATCATGGGGTCAGTGTGCCGTCTGACAGCTATTTTGTCACTGCGCTTGCAGCTATAATACCTCGCAGGTGCAGAGGCAAAGGGATTCCCTAATTTGCATGGGGCCAGGCCCCCTTGCAAATGAGGGAACGCTCTCTTGAGAAAGCGCTGGCTCTGAATGTGCACCAGCGCTTTCAGTATTACAGAAGGGGGCGCTGGAGCGTCTATGACCCCTTCTGTAGTACCAAAAGGCCCAGGGGGTGCACAAAGAGGGCGCAAACGCCCATTGCGCCCTTGGGGCACTTTGTGTAATACAGGCCAATATTCTGCTCCACTCACCGTACCTGTCCACCATTGGTGCTCAAACTCTCCCATCCTCTTCTTCTTCACCTACGAAACCCTTAACCACCCGCCATTATTACCCTTGTTCCAGCTATTCAAGTATGCAAACAGTTTTTCACTGTAGAAAGCTAAAACGATTGGTAATGACAATGCTTGTTTTCGATGTTTCAGTCCTGCGCCTACTTCTTATTTATCACTAATTATCAGAGACACAGAGCAACCAGCCATTAGATAACATAAAAGAAACACATAAGCAAAACAATTCCAGAAGTCAGCAATTTGAAGTGCAGAACGGATAGGCTAGAACTGCCTAGGCCAACGTTGTTTGCCACTTCCCGAAATTCAATATGGGTGGTTTGTTACAACATGTCTCCTATAAAACCCCTGTGCTAGAAATGAAAGGCACCGAAAACATAACATTTTATTGGGTGTAAAGCTCTTAAAACACTGCTGTGCACGAAGAGCAGGCACGCTGCAGAGTTCGAGTGTTGTGCTCCCTTCTCGAAAATGTGCAAGTCCCACTGTTTTCCTCTTTCTGTTTTTTTTTTTAAGAGTAGCAATTTAATTTTCTAGCTTCGCTTTATTCCGCTTAGTCACAAGTGCAGTGGGAACCGAGCCAGCTCCCACCTGTGGTCATTTTGCAACTGGGGCAGGTGCTTTGCCCTTCACAAACCAAAAGACCTGCTCGAGAGGCAGTTTTATGGGACCGCTGGCACAGATTTCTATTTCCGACTGAGTGATTTACTCTCGGAGAAATCAAACAGAGCACTGACGCGGAGGCTGAAATACCAAATAATCTGTCTCGCGAGCAGCCTTCCTTCCTCGTGTCTGTGACTGTCTGCTACTAACAGATGCACTTAGTTAAATGGCGCCGCTACCCCAAGAGCTGCTATCTTCAGGGGATCCCTTTAAAGAGTATTGTCTTAAATCTGAGCAGCTGTTGTTTAAGTACCGCAGACCCCAACGTGTCAACAGCCCGGGGCCCTTAAGGTAGATTCCCCGCAACACAGTCCCGTCTTCCTGTTGATTCCGTTGAGAGTGATTATTGCATCTAAAAAAACATGCTAAACGTGATTTTCATATCACAATGTTTGCTTTGAATAAACCAAAAGCGGCATACTTTCTTTGATGTGTGAGTAGTAAACAAACAGATTTTAAATTACAAACAATCTGTGAGAGCAAGAGCTCAGATTCAAGTGCGCGTGGGCTTCCAAGAAGCTCGAAATTGTTGTTGTTTTCATAGGGTGATTTGTAAATGGAACCTGGCTGCAAAATACCTGCTGGATTTACTAAAGTTTAATGCAATGCAAGGGTACCTGCGTTGTGGTTGGAATAGGAAGGGATACCTTCCTGCACAAAAACCTTTCTTACAGGCTTATTCCTTTTTAGGTCTCGCCTGACCCAGCGCATGCGCTAGCGTGGCGAGACTTTTTGAGAGGGCTCCAAAAAGTGCTACCAGGCCAGCCTAGAGCTACAGTGCATGTGCGCGGGCGCGCGCGCCGCGCTTGACTGCGATTACTTTCACTTTCGCTGCCGCACAGCCGCTTTGATGTTTTTTCGCGATCACTTTCGCGGCCGCACGGCCACGAGGCATAGCCAATAGGTCTCGCTTTTGGGACCTTATAAGTATTTAGTTATGCAACTGTTTTTTTTTTTTTTTTTTTTTTTTTTTTTTTATTATTGAAACTGAAGGTGTCATACAGCATTCATGTTAATACAGAAAGTATCGCATTGAAAGAACCAAAGCATCTCAAATACAATAAACCAAAATCTTTGTACAATAACAAAAACAAAAGCAAATTAAAAGTAACCAGAGTGAAAAGAGAGTCAAAAAAAGTTTTCCCAAATTTTGTCGAATTTTCTCCCCCCGCCAATCCTTGCTGCATAGTTACGCTCACTAATCTTAACTCTGTGCATTTTACGCAACCATTCATAAAAGGATGGGGTCTGAGTTGATCGCCAATTCTGAAGGAGCAATGATCTTGCCACTGCCATACAAATAAACAGAAGTTTAGCATATGAGACAGAGATATTTAGATTCTGATCCAGACCGTGCAGCATCAAATTGGAATTTAAAGATATCTGGATATGAAAAATAGAGGATAAAAAAGCTAGAATATCTCTCCAGAAATCTTTAATCATGCAACATTCAACTATAACGTGTGTCCAGTTAGCGGGGGCAAAACTTTGACAACGAAAGCAAATCGGAGCAGAATTACTAGACATTTTGGCAATTACCGCCGGGGTATAGTAGAGGAGCCATTTCCCAAAAAATATCATTCTACGCCAATTGGCTCCCCGTAAAATGGAAAAATTATATTTATTAATAGTCCGCCACGTCGTTGAAGATAGAACCTGCTTTTCGTGTTCCCACCATTTTTTAACTGCTTTCGATTCTAAATCGTCTTGTTTGATCTGAGCAAGATGACGTTTCCACTCACCAGGTTTCCTTATTAAAGTACTATTAAACAAGAGATCGTTGTTAAAAGGGGAAATCTGAGTAAAGGAGGTGGGAGCAAACGGCTGTAAAAGTTTATAGATTAAATGATAAGACCCGGCTAACAGAAAGTTGCCTGAAAGTAGTAAGCGCATCTCGGGCGGAGTTAACCACCTAGAATGATGTAAAAAGTCGCCTATTGTGCTAAAGCCGGCTTTAGACCAATAGCGCATTAACTGCGGGCTTACCCCCTGCCCTTTTGAGGAGAGTAAATTAATCAACGAGGAGGAGGTATTGAAAAGAGAGAGAGAGTATCGACTAATCAAAGCCTTACGCTTCATAAAAAACCAAGCAATTATTTTATACCTAACCAATTTTGGAGATTTGGGTATTTGAAGAGGGGAGGATATTTGACTCTCTGAAAAGATTAAATCGAAAAAAACTGTTGCATGGCTAAACACTTATAAGGTCCCAAAGGCGAGACCTATTGGCAATGCCAATGCTTGTATTATAATGTTTGTATGCGCTGTACTTAGCTGCGCTGTACTTAGCTGCTGGCGGCCCACCGTATTGTTGAAAATAGTGTTTGTTGTACTTGAATGCGCTGTACTTTCGGGCAGCTGCCCTTGCCTCAGAGCCCTGCAAGCACCATGGTCTAACGCTCCAACAAACTCGTCTTTTGGCAGACAGAAAGTGGGTTGTAGCCATGCCGGAACATGGCTGCCACAGTCGGACGTCGACAGTGCTCTCTGCTCTCCATGGAGCATGTGACATGGAGCGGCAGGATCAGTGAGGGTGACAAGTGGCGCTTCGTAAGTTCCTCTTTACAAACCTTACATACATTTTGTATCATATTTCACTCAAATTAAACAACTAATGAAACCGGGGAACACCAGGATAAGGCGATATGCTCAAGATCACACCATTTCCTGTAGCGAGGAAATGAGTATGAGAGTTTGGTGCAGCTTATCAATGTGAGACCCTGCCTTCTTTTAATGGCACGGAGGGTTTGTAGCTCCAGTATGTGCTTTGGCAATGCTTTTTCAGTCTAACGCGTATTGGAACACACATAAACGTCCTAGATTTCCTTTTGACTCGGAACAACATTGCTTTTAAAGTCTGGCCTCAAAGACAAAGCGCCTTCCGTGCAATTTTTTTGTCACCATGGCACTACATAGCATAATCGTTTTCTTTGGATTGGCGTCTGCTGATGTAAACCAAGTTGTTCTCAAATATAAAGTGCTAGATTACTGTTTGCAAGGAAAGCACGGTGTACAAATACCATATGTAAAGTACGATATATTGTATGTGTGCTCAACGCTGCCAATCATTTTAGTGTAAAGAGCTTTAATGAGATCAGCCACAGCTGGTCTCTGGGAAGATTGCGGTATCTTATGCATGCTGTGGGTCCACCTCTTAGGTTATTGGTCTTTGCTGAATGAATAAACCTGATGAGACAATATCTGTCAATATAGTTATCTTGGCACATGAGAAATTATGATTAATGCAAACCTGATGGGGAAGTATTATGCTTGCATTTTCCAAAATTATGTACATCGAAGCCATCGTTGTTGCTTATTTATCTTATGCAGCTAACAACCACTGACAAAGCCAATAGTCCTGGCTTGTAGTAGGTGTAATGTTACTTGTTGTATCTGGAAAGAATGACATAGCAGCAAAATACCAGTGTGGCGACACACTATGCTAGGCATGGATTTTCAGTTTGTGTTTTTATTATAATGTTTGTATGCGCTGTACTTAGCTGGGCTGTACTTAGCTGCTGGAGGCCCACTGTAGTTTTTGTTATAATGTTTGTGTGCGCTGTACTTAGCTGCTGGCGGCCCGCCGTAGTTTTTATTATAATGTTTGTGTGCGCTCTTGTGGACTAACCTCGTCTTCCTTTAGCTTTGGTAGAATGACTGACCATATCCCCTGTTCCTTTACAACGACTGACAGGATCTTCAATCAGTTCACGTAAATACACTTGGCGTTCACTGGATTTCTGACCATGCTTTTAGAACTGCAGGAAGCTCCTGTGACATACCTGTACTTCCAGAACGGGTGACAGTG
This sequence comes from Triturus cristatus, assembly GCF_964204655.1. Taxonomy (NCBI): domain Eukaryota; kingdom Metazoa; phylum Chordata; class Amphibia; order Caudata; family Salamandridae; genus Triturus; species Triturus cristatus. Next base: position 377,623,372 of record NC_140588.1, read on the forward strand.
CATAAGGGGCACTGACATAGCAAGCATTAAAAATGCAATAGGTCTCGCCTTTCATTAAGTTAAAGCCATTTGCTTTGCTATACAATACCATTAGCAAAGCAAATGGCTTTAACTTAATCAAAGGCAAGACCTATTGCGTTTTCAATGCTTGTTGTATTTGTGCTTCTAATGCAGCATAGATGCAACAGGAAGTAACAAGGAGAAATGAAGACATTTCTCCTCGTTACGCCAGCCCCAGATAGGTGCATCATTTTGGAGCAAACCCAGATTAACGGACTTTAGTAAATCTCAGTTGGCGTCAAAGTTGATGGGTGAATGCATTGGAACGCTCATGGTCCACCCATGTAATGCCTCCCTGAACTAATGTAATGCATTGCAGGGCTGTGTTCTGAGTTTTGCTGCTTTTTGCTTTTAAGCAATGCAAAGACACGTAAATCACACTTTGCGTGGTTTAGTAAATCCCTAAGTACGTTTTGCGCCAGGGCTGCATGAAAAAAGTGAAACAACCACGATGCAAAATGTTATTAAATCTGTGCCGGGATTTTGTGGTTGGTGCTGTTGCATACTTTAGTGTAAGGATCCCTGGTACTTGGTATAGAGCGGCAGTTGTGTATTTGTATAGAACTAAGATGGCAAAGTTACTGTCAAAATTACTGGAGCAGGGCCCCACTAAACAGTTTGTTTGGAAAAGTGTGTGGTTGTGGAATGTCATCTGTGGAGTTGTGTGAAATAAGTGTAGTGCTGGCACATTTTCTACCTATGTGGTTGCTGAAATGCTTGCCAAAGCTCTAGGGGAAGAAGGAATAGAGCACCTTTCCACAGCATTTGCTATTAATAGAACTGTTTAGGAATGTCCCTTAAGCTTGTGTATGTTTTCATGGATATAATTAATTGAACAGAAGTCTTGAGAAAGAGAGGGAAGCATTTCTTTAGTATTGTTGCAATCATGATTTAAAAGAATCCTGTATTTTCATCTACCCTAACACTCAATAGCTGACAACCACAGCGGTAAAGCTAACTTAGAGTCTGATTTAAAGTTTGGCGTATGGGTTACTCCGTCACAAACGTGGATATCTCGCCCACAGTATTACAAGTGGCATTGGAAATAATATACTCGTAATAGAGTAGACAGGATATCCGCCATGTTTGAGATGGAGTAACCGGATAGCCGAACTCTGAATGAGGCCCTTAGGGACAATTATTTCATGGACCACAATACCATTTGCCCAATGATAGCTAAAATAGTGCATTATAAGAACAGTGAAATTCACCATTTATGCAAAGTGATAAAGTCACAGTACCCCCATGTACTGCTCATGACCTTACACACAATATCATAAAATATAAATGCTTTATCCATGACATTAGTATTGGCATGGAATATTACATCACAAATGTCTGCATTAGTAGCATCACTGATGTGGCCTCAGCAAAACATTACATACAGATAAAGGACTGTAGTTCGGCTGACAGCCTAGAGATGTACTCATGAAAGTACATGTAGATAGAGAACTAAAGGTTCACTGACAACTTACATTTACCCTCAAAGAGATACCATGGGAACAAAAGCTGCAGTTCCATTGACAGCTCTCAGGATCTTGACTAATGTGAAGCTACAACGTTCATTGTGTGACCAGAAGTTCACTTTCTAATGGAGAAACCAGTTAAACATTTTGAATGCAGCATTGTTGGTAATATTCAGAATGTAAGGTAAGCAGTCTTTGCCACCAGTCAATAGCAGGATTGTGTCTCTGTAAGGAAGGGAATCTTAGAATCAAATCAATTGAAGGTGCTTAAATAATATAAACATATATCGCTTCATGATGGGTTTCACAAGACATGAGCATTATTAGCAGTCTCAGTAAATTATGTATTTCTAAGAAATTATCCGGTATCTGACATCATCCTAAATCTAATATAAAATATCAAAAGAATAATAATTGGTAAGCTTAAAAAGAGCTTCCTAAAGATCAAATTGCAGTCTTAACTTCATTAGTCATTACTAGACATCCAGAGGAACACAATTACAGTCTTCCTTTCACAGCTGTATGTTAAAAGACTTCCTCCGAATTAAGCCAATAACCTAGATAAATGGCCATGGCGGTATCAAAGTTTTCCATGGAGAATAAAGTAGCTAGGACTTCCCTGCGAGTGGTTACACCATAGGTCTTAAAGTAGGGCAAAGTATTTTTTTCTCATTTGCAAGAATAACAGACAGTCTAAAAAAGGTGCGTTGTGATACAATTGACTCCAAATTCACAAATCAACAATCGTTATTTGATTGAATCTTGATTTTATAATGAGAATTCTCCATATTGAATAAAGTAGCAAGGACTTCCCTGCGAGTGGTTACACCATAGGTCTTAAAGTAGGGCAAAGTATTTTTTTCTCATTTGCAAGAATAACAGACAGTCTAAAAAAAGGTGCGTTGTGATACAATTGACCCCAAATTCACAAATCAACAATCGTTATTTGATTAACTCTTGATTTTAGAATGAGGAGTCTCCGTATTGGGATGACTCCTACATGAATAAATAGAATTCTATCCTACATCCCCTTATCGAGAATATTTGTCAGGTAGGTTAATATCCTTTAATTGCTCAAATATTACAGTGCATCACAAAGTTTACTGTTATGAAGTAAGTTACATCTTAATTTTGTTTTAGATCTCTTACCCTTTAATTTAAGAGCCCACAAGTAGAATAACACATTAAGTTATTTAATTTCCTCTAACGTTTGAGTAGAAAGTTTGTCACTATGCATACTCTTCCTTAGCGAAAATAAAAACCATAAAGCCTGTGAATGCACAATCAAATCCCAATGTTAGAACTAACACCCTTGGGTGGTCGCCCTAGAAACGTTTTGCCTTTGCCCCTCCTATTTTGCTTAATTTGGTTTTGTTGGTTTTAGTCCTCTGTGCACTGCCAAAGACCTTGTGCCCCTCCTTAAAACATGGTATAATTTACCTATACCCAAATGGCACATGTAATTTATTGTAATAAATAATACTACGTGTAGCCAGGGCCTATAAACTAAATGCAACTAGTAGGTCTGCAGCACTCATTGTGCCACCGACTAAGGTAGCACTTTAAAACGTGTCTCAGGTCTGCCACTGTAGCCTGTTGTTCGGTTGTAAACTGCCATTTTGACCTGGAAAAATAAACCTTCTGCCAGGCCTAACCCTTCTTTTTTAATACTTATACATCAACCCTAAAATAGACCATAACAGCTCATAGGGCAGAGTGCACAGTATTTAAAAAGGAGGGCATGTGTACTTAAGTTTTGCATGTACAGTCAGTGAAAAAGTCCTAAATTCATTTTTCACTGTGGTAAGGCCTATCTCTCCCACTGATTAACACAGGGTTACCTTACTACATTTTATAAGTGTTAAGTTTGGATTAGGAGCAGATGGAGAAATGGAGAAATGCTGTTTAGATCCAAATGAATTGTAATTTAAAATCCTCTTGACAGGTAAGGTCAGATTTTAAGTCAATTCTAAAAATGCCTCTTTTAGGAAGTTTGCATTTCATTGTCTCAACCATTCATGCCTTGTGCCAGTGTCCTGGGTCACATGTCCGTGAAAGGCTCGGCTCCTGGGTTTTGTGTATTCCTCCTAGAGAGTGACACAAATGGGACTATGTGTGGACAGGATGGGCCAACCTACCAGGATGGCTGGGGGCAGAGCTGTGCCCTGCTCCACTTACATTTCAAAGGGCTTTGCCTATGTACACACAAAGGGACCGGACACCAGTCTTTTGTCGCCCCAGACAGTTTGGAGCCTATATAGACAAAGGGAAGAACCTTCCAGAACCAGATGTGGGGGTAGAACAGGGAGTCCCACTGTAGTGAGGGTTCAGGGGTGCCAGCGGACGTTGCTAAGTTAGCATTAGTTTGTGCTCTGCATCACCGCCATCTTGCCGCTTATGCACACGACACTACATGCCTTGGTTCCCGTAAACACTCTTGCTCGTGCTGCTTCACATGGGAACTGTCTGCCTTTCACCATTTCGGCTGTGTTTTGTGTTATAGTCTGTACACAGTGTTCAAGGACAGAAAACAACTTCACTGGTTAATCGGCTGTGGTCTGTCCCACGCACATATAGACATAACATGGAACACAGCTGCGCTACTGACTTTTCGGGTGTTTTTAATATGGCACGGGATGCATGTTGAGACACTCTTGGAGAAAACCTTTCCAGAGGAAGAGCTGTGCTGGTCCGGAGATGTAAATCCTATCATATAAGACTTGAGGTAGGGGGTTCTGCTGTCCAAGCCCAGAGGTCTTCCACTGATATAAAAAACATAGCTTGTAGCATGGGGAGTGTGGTAAAGCGCTATAAGGCTTAATCCACTGTCATTATAATATGCTATCCCCATTCGTACTATATGGAATTGTAACCATGCTGATTATATTGTTTTTATGCATTTCTTTGCTAATGTTAGCACGTGTACTGCATTACAGAGCATGTTAGTTGAAATAAACATTTTAAACTATACAGTGTCTCTGGTTACTCACATTGTGAACATGTATGAGTAGCTAAGCGAAAGAGTGTCTTGTTCCCACAAGTTCTGAGAGGCCCTGGGTCGCATGTTCTAGGATAGCCAATCATTGGTAGCTCCGCTGTAGTACGGAGAGCGAATGGGATACTATAGCTACCTTCATAGGGGTTCTGGGCACTGAGGCGTGTTTTTAGTACACCACAATACACCGAAGTCCTGGTTTCCTGTGCATAGTTCTGTATATGTGCAGAATCCCTACAACACACACAAAGGCTGGCACTAGGTATAAATATTGGATTCTCAGAACCACTCTTAAGATCACTTCTGGACCTATAGAAGACTCAGAAGAAGGACTGCTCTGTTGCCCTGTTGCTTGAAGTACGGCTGGAAGGAAGGCTGGAAGGAAGGCTGGACAAACTCCTTGAACCCAGGACCACCAGAGTGACTGACTCCAAAGGTTAGCTGGCTGGTTTCCTGTGCAAGCTACAGGGACAAAAAAAAGCTAAAAGAGGCCTGCTTCATATCTGCCTGCTGCACCTGGCTGTTTTTAGAGTGAGTCCTAGCTCTCAAGTTGGTACCCCCACTCCCTGGGGCCTGGACACTTGGTGTATTGTTCAAGCGCCCTTCTCCTTTCAAAATCCAGAACCTGGGACTTTGAAAATGTTTCAGCAAAAACTGGTCTGAGAACCAATAAGCCCATCCGACGAAGATGCATTGCTGGTGGAATTGACTTTAACCCCCGCTCCCACTACGTTCTCCTCCACAGCCACAAATTATCTTCAGCAAGACATCCCAGTGGAAGAATTCAGCCTCATAGAGCCCATATGGGCTATCGCCTGCAGCCTCGTCCCTCTGGGTGAATCTGAACTTCAGAAAAATGTTTAAGTGAGAAGGTAGAAATCTTCACAAGGCTCAACGACGACCAGCACCCCATCAATGATGATGATCTCCTCAGCCTGAGATTGCAGCTTCTCCGGTACTGAGCTTTTTCTGCCCTTGTTGACATCTTCACTGAGACCTCATCTGGTGGATCCCCATCATAGACAACTCCTTCTTGGATACAGCCTTGAGCATTGCGCCACTAAGATCTTTTTCAGACAGTTCTTCTAAGTCTGAAGGTAAGCCAAGATCGGCCCCCAATCCACCCTTCGTATCCGACGACTGCTCCATGCTGGTCGACCTTAACTTTGACTTTCACCTGGTCTTGCACAACCAGATCCCCAGGGTTGGCTCTGATCTTTTACACCCTATTTTTCACTAAAAATGTAAATAATTAATAACGCCAGGTCTACTGTTTGGATTTAATTTGTTTTGATATAATTTTATTTATTAACATTTACACTATTTTTTGGTCGAGCATCAGCGCGCATGTGCTGTCTGCAAGACATGTTGTAATCACTCAACAGGAGTGAAATTACAGCTGCTGCTCGCCATTGGCTGACAACTCCATCGCTGCTCACTTATTGGCCAGTGTTTCCGATACATCACTTGCGTTTTTAAACCAGGAGCACTGGCCAATTACAGTTTTCTTACACCGTAGGTTTTAGCTGGGCAATTTTTATTTCTCTCCCTTTAATGGCAACATGGCCAACACATGCATGCGGTCACCAATGTTTGAAGGTTGAAGGGTAAAGCTTGAAGGGCATGCATTTTTTTCTGCGGTAGCACACTGCTTTTGCAGAATCAAAAGCTGTACTCTTATAAAATAAAATCTTAGTGGAGCCACATCTCATCTCTGTAGTACTCCCGAAATCTTTTTGTTAATCATGTATGGTAAAAATTACCTGCATTTTCAATCCACACCTAAAATAAAAAACAATCCTCCACTCTTTTTCCTTAACCTTTTGTTGCATCCTGTCACTATGAAAAGCTTACTCAATAGAAGTGGAGCCTGGGTATTCATTAATATGTATTTAACTATCTATTTCATTTTGCAAATTATTATATTTATTTTGTAAACTGACTGTCGGAAGAAAGATAAAATGTAGCGTAAATTTAACAATTGTGTGGGGGCAGCTGCACCCTTCAAAGATGTCTCCTCTCATGACCTGTGGAATTCGTTATTTACGCATGTGCATTTGGCATACAATACGAAAACGTTTTTACTGGTATGTATTGAGACAGCCTGGTTGCGGTCCTTTTTAAAGATGGTTACGTTTTGTTAATTTCTTATAGTACCCTCTTGTACAAAGATGGCGTATCTAATGCCTACCTCACAGTCGTGCTCTCGTATTGGTTACATGTACAATAGCTGTCCTGAGCACTGCAGGATCCTGGGCGCGGTCCCAGAGCTGACCAAGTCTTGGTGAAGTCGCGAGCATAGTCATCAGTGTCCTGTCAGCCTCCTGTCCTGTCGTGGCCAACTACCAGGAAGAAAAAGTCCAGTGCTACGACGAGTTCATGAGACAGTAAAGAGCTTCAAAGACAAGAACATGCTTGTGTTGTTCTGTAACTATAACCGAGGAATGGATCAGCTGGTGCCTGGACTGCATGGAAGGTACAAGGAGCTGAAGGCATTAAGCAAGGGCCAGTGCGTTACATTTTCCCCTAAATCCCAAACCAAACTGATGATTTTCTTGGTCAGCAAAATTTCTAAACAGTCGCTATATTGGTTTATCCGATGTTGAGAAAGTACTAAGAGACACATGTACCCTAATTTCCCAGTAGTGTGGAACCATGTTGCAATTATTTTAGGGTATTCTTTCATAAAAATAGATCCTCTATCAGTGCTTTAAATAAGCAGGTATTGTTCGGTACTGAGTACCTTATTTGAAAGGGAGAGTACCTGCACTTTTCAGCACTGCTGGAATACATTTATTGGCAGAGTGCTGGCACATCTCGCGAGCAAATAGGTACTCTAAATAGTAAGTACCAGCACTTCTGTATTTCCGTTTGAAGTACTGCCCATTCACTGTAAATTGTCATAGTTACTGTTGTCAATAGATAACAAGCATTTGCAATGCAATAGGTCTCAAATTTGTGAGAGTTTAAACTATTAGTATTGTAAATGAAAATGCCTTTTATTTATGTTTTAAAACCCAAAACATAAAAAAGGCATTGTAATTTACAATGCCAATAGCTCAAACTCGCATAAATGTGAGCCCTATTGCATTCCAAATGCTTGTTCTAAATTGTTGTGGGATTTCGTGTTTTCACTTTATTACTGTTTGTGGGCTGCATAAATACTTCATACATTGCCTCTAAGTTAAACCAGACTGCTTGTGTGCTAAGCTACCAGAGAGTTCAGCACAGGTTAATTTAGTGACCTTTTGTGGTCTAGGATTGTACTTATTATTTGAGTGGGGCTTCCCCCCTTTCAAATAATACCCAATTTCGTACACCCAAGGATACAGCCCCATTTAAATTCTCAGGTCCTTGGTCATTGATTTGATTGGAATATTAAATAGTCTCTTTAGAACTAAACTTTCTGTGTTTGCCCAACTCTCCCTACAATCTAGGGATAGCAGCTCAATCCCATAAAGAGAGTGTGGGAGTAATGTTCACAGTATTGCTTTCCAAATGATAAGAACCCCAGTCAAATCTTGGAATGCATTTGCTGTAGCTATTGGAGAGACTTTTAGGAGATCTACATGCATATCCCATTTTAAGTTATTGGCACATTTAAGCCCTAGTTACTTATAGACCCTTATCTGTTCTAGAGGTATAATATTTAAAAAACAAACCAACCTCTTGGGTCTCTTGGAGAAAATTAGGGAATTTGTGTTCTCAATATTCACTGTTAGACCACTGGACTCACAATAATTGCTTAGTGCTTCTGTTGTAGGCTTATTGGCATGTAGTGCAGTGAAACTAAGTCGTCCACATACAAAAGACACAGGCCATGTGATTGACAGACTTTTGGGGAGAACAAAGTTGTCTTAGCTAATGTCATGGGGAAATCAGAGATAAAAAGACTAAATAACAGAGGAGCTAAAATATTACTTTTTGAAATCCATTACGTACTGAAACTATTTAAGACAGATCTCTCTGTACCCAGCTATTTGAGTGCAGCTGTTGTATCATATTTAAAATGGCCAGCAGGATTTTTAAAAAGCTGTAGTTTTTTCCATGGGGTCTCCCAATCTTCTCGGTCAAAGGCGGCCCTGAAATCCACAAAGCAGCAACATAGCTTGCCCGCCGTCTTCAGGGATTCCGTTGCTGCAGCCCATAAGACTTAACAGTGATCAATTGTCGAATAATTGGGTGTAAAGCCACCTTGTGTTCTAGGGACTACACCTAAGATAAAAGCCCAGCTCTTGAGTTGAATAAAAAGTCTTTGTATGGATATGCCCCGGTCACCATTCTTATGGATTGGTTTGATGATAGCATCCCGCCATGAATCGGGAACAACTCCATTTGCGGATAACAATTTATAAAATGGGCAAAGCAAATTTGCCCACTAAAGAGAGTCTGCTTTAAATAAAACTGCTGGCAGACCATCCGGGCTTCATGCGCTAGATGCTTTCAAATTACCAATACTTCTGTGATAACGCTAGCTCCCAATGAAAATAAGAGTTGGGCAGCCTCCGCTCATTCAATATTCCCCGGGGGGGGGTTGTTCCCTGGAAGGGGCTTCTGTATAAGAGCAAAACATGTTTGACTCATTGGCTTTCAGTTACCTGCGCCTCCATGTGATTAGGGAATATCAATATCTCAGTATGTACCAAGCACCAACATTTTCTTGAGTTACCATGGGATTTAACTTTTGTTCTTTTGTGCCCACTGTAACTCAAAGAAATCTCAGTTTTTTACACCACAACAAGCTATTTTACCTTTTTGCTTCTTTCAGCTCCTGGCTAGCGGATATACTGTTATTTCTCACTAACTTGTTAACCAACCTTCTTTCTGCTTTACAATCCCACTCAAACCAACCTGAGGTAGCCCGAGTATTGTTTCTACCATGAGATGACGTATACTGGTAAATTGCCTTTAAACTCAGCTGGATGAGTTGTATAAATGCGTAACCAAACAATGCTTAGAATTAAATACAATGCAAGCACTTAAATAATATAAACATCCATTGCTTTATGGTGATTTGCGCAAGACATAAGCATTAAATTAGTATGGTGGGTGATGTTTCTGGAAGCAAGTGGTCTCCCATCAGCAACATTGCAAACTACTGGTGTTGAAAAGCGTTTTAAATACGAATCTTTTACAGAAATGAAATTTCAATATAATTTCTCACCACATCAGGATCGAATAGGGCAGACACGTAGCCCTTCTTTCCATCATTGGTGCAATATACAGAAATATAGCAAGGGAGAGGGTTGGTTATTTGGCATAATCAGGGTATTTTTCACAGGAGTGATAGAGCTCCCAGTGACAGTCTAATGCATGCAAAGGATCTGATTTTCATAATGTAAACATAATTCTCCTGGTATTCTTCAATCACGTCTTCCTCAGTTCTTTGTGAGCTTCTCAAACTACTTTCAATCGGAACTATTCGAAGACATTTCTTCTTACAATCGTCTTCTGAGTGGGGTTCTGGTGGCATAAAAAATCGGTTTTGTGAAAACTGTTGTTCCATCTTTGTTTCTTGTTTACCCTCTTGCAGCATTGGTCAATGTGAATCATTAAATCTAGGAGGAGAGCACAAGTTTGTGGAATTAGCCATGGTTCCACTCGTCCTTTCATTTATCTCTTAAACTGCATTGGGAATCACATGCTTGATCATTCCAGTCTGATGAGGAGGATTGGTGTTTGAGTAGTGCTGTATAGGAAAATAGATCTTAATTTCCTAGTCACAGTTTTAATAGTTCACTTTCCGAGGATTGGTCTGCATGACATCCTTGGGATCTTAATCTAATTTCCTTCCGAAAGACAGCGAAGGAAGAGATTAATCTTTGTTGAGGGACAGCTATTAAAGTTGCCGCCTATAAAGCTGCATCTCCACTAGGATTACCCAGAGCAAATGCAGTTTTGCCTGGTCAGATGCAAAAGGTTCCAGTTTGAAAGCAAAAACGAATTTGAAAATGATTTACAAACATGTTATGTTTTAGTGGTTCCTCGTCAAATTATTCTGTAGGAGGAAGAGTGAGGGTAGGCGAGGTAGACTTCATCGCTGCAGAGGTTTGGGCTTTCATGGCCTTCATTTTTCTATTCAGTGTGTCGTTTTGCATCCCTGCTACCTCTACTGCATCTGGTAGTTCTTGTTTGTGTCTTCTTTAGTGAAGGCTTTATGATCACCACTAAACACCAATTCTTCCCAATCTGTTAAGCTTTTGACTGATTTGATGTGGCAACCTCTGAGTGTGATTAGAGATTGCATGGCGACTAAAGGTCATTGCAATTCCACCGACAGCAAACATATTTCCTCACATGTACCATATTGACACAACATGTTTATAGTTCTACTAAAATTCCACACTGGTAAATTAAAAGGATATATTGAAGGAAAAGGCCACTATATACCCAAGACTCCCTGTCATGTACCCAAAAATGGTAAATATTTCCCCAGGAAGTCCTTTCATGTGTCACAGAAGCATTTAAAAAACATGGTTAAACGGTGTCATCACATGTGGAAAAGAAGAATCTTATGCAGCATTTGTGATGTTATTTGTGATGTCATTAACGATGTCTCATGAGATAATTCGTCATTTCGCCTCTAATGTCATTGGTCATGTCATGAGTGGTACATGGGGGAACACTGTGGTGGTACTGCTAGCTATGACGTAGTGGCCATTATATTTTGGATTGTAAGAATAACATAACTTCAACTGGAGTTATTTTCTGTGGATTTAACTTTAGCTATAAAATAAGTTAGTATAAGATCTCAGTAAAAAAACTGTAACCTCCCTTAAAAACAATTCAGTCAGTGCATTTCTTGGATTTTGTAATGATACTCGTTGTTCACTTTCAGTAATACTCAAAGGGCATGCCATGTGACCATACCAATATCTATTAGGGGTGTGGTATGGCCTATGGGCATGTGAGCACTCAAAACCATTCCCCTCAGTACCGACATGGCATGGTATCTGGGCATGAATTGCACCTGTGGGTACTGGTTGGAGAGGAAGTGCAAGCTTTAATTTTGCCAAGCTGCATTGGGCAGCGGTTGCACTGATGATGTCAATGGTGATATCATCTCATTTACATATGGTCCATTCACTTCTTATACCATGAGAGTGATCCTACACCACATGGCCAACCTGACCAGGTTCACATGAGTTCCAATGGATTCCATGAGTGTAAGGAATGTTAGTTATAGAGCCACGTGTAAATCACAATAACCATGTGGAGCTTAAGTTAATCTGTTTGTCCATCCTGGAATACAAATATACCTAAGTAACAGCTATTGTAATACATTTCCTTCAGGATGCAGAGGAATTAGTTCTTCCTTCACATTACAATTAGAAAGTTCCCATGGGTGTTCTAGACTGCATATGCGGGAGTAACATGTACAGGCCAGATTGATAACTCATCAAATAAGAGGAAGTGAGCGATGATTGGTCACCTAGAGTTATGGTCGATATGATACAAGACCAGATCAGATGTTATTAGTGAGGGAACATAATAAGGCAGACATGGCTAGAGAAAGCATACCAGTGCACCCAGGTGCTAATAGCAGAATTACACCCAGGTCGTAATAGCAGAAATAGTACATCAGTGGGTGGGATACAACAATCAAGGGTCAGGCACAGATATCCATTGGTCAATACACCCAAGACAAGACCATTATCAGAAGCAGGTAATATCACTGGTATTTTGGTCACTGCATGCATCACAATGCTGCATAGAAGGAACACTACTATGCTACGAAAGGATACATGAGATAGTTCATGCCAAAGATATTGTTGGTTCAAAGAGATTGCCTAGCTGTGCTGGTGATATAATCCACCGGCCAGCTGGATTTTGTGTGGTACCAAAATGGGGTTCTCCTAATGTTGTGAGGCAATTAATACACTATGGATCTTATGCTAAGGAATTTGGAATACCAGTGCGAAATGGGATGGACACATCAGGCAGTGACATAATCTGATGCAACAACGTGAAGCGCTTCTGCTTGTTAAAGACATACCCTTTTTAAAATTTTGAAAAGATTGTATCATATTGTTTAATTATGTTGACATTTTCATGACTCAGCTCGTGCACAGTCTCTTAGAGCCAAACCACACCCATGGCTCGGCTCTGGCATGTCTCGCTCTATTAATCTGCCTGCACACCATCCTCTATTTGAGTTTTGGGCTCAGTTTACTGGGATGTCAGTCACTTGATAAAATGATTTGTAAAACGTGAGGACTAGAAACATAGAGCCCTGCCCACATGCACTGAGTTGACAACTATTCCATCAAGGCTGCATGTAGCGGAGACGAAGAAAAGTGCGTGTAAGCAAAATATTTTTTAAATAAGTGACCCCAGAGCAGGGGCTCCAGGCTGCTGTGTTGTACATAACCGTAGTCTTGTGTTCCCAGGAAAACTACCAGGCCAGGGTGGGATAGGCAGGGGCTTAGCTTAAGTGGGAATGTTTTGGTTGTGACACCCCACAAATGCATTCTTACTTTGGTAGGTAGGACTAGGTGCTCTGGCCTGGGTCTACTATGTCTGTCAGTTTTTCTCGATGTTCTCATTTCACAAAGAGGTTTTTAACATTTTCTTTTTTAGACTTTTTAGGTTACTTAAATATTAGTAGTTACCAATTTACCAAAAAAAGTAGTAAATCTGAACCCTTAGAAGACCTCCTTGAATGGCCGCAAATTTACTACTTTTTGGGAATACGCATATATTGGCAATAGTAGACTTGGGAAGCTGTGCCGCTCTCATGTTTCCAGGTCTCAAGGCAATCAAACAGCCAGAAGGTGATAGGAAGAATGCTTGCAAATAATCAAGCCAGTGGCAATCGCTCATGGTAGCATTCCAATCCATTGTTTTTCGTCCACTGTGCCACTCTAGACAGAAGCCCACCAAATGCAAATCAGTACTTATTGGTTCATCAAGGAAACAGTCCATCCTAACCCTTTGTTATCTCATCCCTCCACCCTGCATCCCACTGCTTTTGTAGCTGGGAAACTCGAGATTCACACCCTCCAACTCTCATTGACTAACCTACGTCACTGAAAAGGGATAGCATTTGGCTGTTGACAACATTAAGGATGCCCAGTGCACATGTGGCATACAATTAAAAGTAGGTCAGGTGACTTTTCAATAGTCACTGACATGGCTGCTAAAGTTAGTTGTAACAGTAGTTTGTGTTGTGAAGTAGATTTCTGGAGGATTACTATCTGCTATACACAGTTCATGTGCAGTGTATCTAGGATGTGGTTTAGACATCCAGCGAACACAGGCATGTCTACAGTCTATTTAAGTTGAAAAGGCTGCTACAGCTTGCAAAATAGACCTGTGTGATGGTTTATAAATTATTTTAATCCTGCAATGACACTTTGTCATTTAGATGACTGAGTTTTTAAATGTTCTTGGCCTTTTACTTCATGATCTAAAGCCATATCCAGATAATTATGATATTTTACTCACTCATTGTTGACGTTGTATTGATGACTTTAGAGTTCGATAATACCATGATTTAGTAAGAGTAGTTAGTAATCTCTGCAGACCAATTGAAGTGGTGGATAGCAAAATGCGATCGACAGCATACTGGTTTCAGGTGGAGTGAATGTCTAATTTTGGAGAGAAGATGGTGTTTTACCTCACATATCCTGATAAATCTGATAAAGACAGAAAAACAGAGATGCAAAAATGCACACTTCCTTTAAATCGCTAGCTGCTATTATTTTCAGCGACAAGCTGTCATTTGTCGATAATTTCACCCACCTCAAGCTCCAATGCCGAATTATTACATTATTCGATTCAATACAACACTTTTGATACTCCAGTACTTTTCTTTGCGCCAAACCCATGCTTAATTGACCCAGTGAAATGCTGCCATATAGTCCAAAAAGTATGCCAACATTTTGCCTTTGGGAGCTCAAGGCTTTGCTATCCACTGGTTCTAAGGTTAATAGGTTGCCAAGAGTGGAGCAGCCAGGTTGCAAACCTTTTTTTGGTAAAGCTCAATATTTTAGTGTCTCTTTCCATCATACTAATATTTTGGCTCGTAGAAGTTTGGCAAACATTTTGCCTCCGGAGTCCAGTAAGGCAGTTAGCCTGTAATTGATTAGGTACTGTTTATTTCCTTTTTTTTAGATCAGCTGGGTGACTGAGCCTTGTCAGAAAAGAGGAAAGTAAATCTATTGGTGTATGATAGTTGCAACACTTTAGCCAACTCAAATGGGTTTATCTTTAAGATGTCTGCTGGAATCCCACTTTGAACAGGCGATTCTGAGGCACTGTATGCGGATCTGAAAGTTGAAATATCCTTAACTATTGTAATATCCTTCATTGAATCTCAGGGCATTGCTATAAATTCTTGAACATCGAATATCTTATAGACAGATGTAATATGAGCTTCCCATTTTGCTCTTAACAGCTGGTAGTCTGGTACCTTTTTCATTTCTCCACTCTGACTATTGAGCAAGCTGCAAAAGGTCCTATTTTCCGAGGATTTCAATGCAATGTGCAGCTCTAACAATCTTTCTTCAATATTTCCCCATTTAATGTTGGCTAGTTCAGTCTTATAGTTTCGTTTTATTATTTGAATTTCCTAGTCTTTGGAGATCAATGGTGGATGCTTCCGGTTTTGCGTCATCTTACCAGCCAAGATTCTACTTTCCCATTTTTCCAGAATGTTATTAATGAGGGCATTATGTTTACATTCTATCGAAGTTTTGCTGTGTTGTTCTCATCGTAGGTTTAGCCTTCAGTACTCACCTTTGTGGGATTTTCTTTAAGTATGAAGTGAAACATAAATATTTGTGGGTGGTGGTTGCTCTCCATTCTTGGAATTATTTTTAACTTCTTGTTTTGAACCTGTTTTGATTGGCTTCCTCGATTCCATTAGTTCCACTCATACCAGTTATATAGGTTTCCAATCTCTGTGTCCCGTGTCTGTTCTTTTTCCGAACTGATGGCATGATCTTGTTATGCCAAGGTTTGGTTTTGCACTGTTAAATAGAGAACATAAGTGAGAAGGCACGGACGGTAAGGAAAGTGTAGTATCAGAGTTTGGTTGAAATTTAATGGGGAGCATAGCAACCTTTCTAATCGATAGTAAGTTGATTCAGGTATCTGGATCTTATTTTAATGCTTTAGATTAACGAGTGACGAGTGGGACAAGTTAGCAGCTGGCCGCTGACCTCCAAATTAAGCAACTTGCAAGCTGACCAACATGCGAAAGAATAGGTTAATGAACATGTAAAAAAACTGCATATGGCTAGTAAAATAGGACGTGGGTCATAAGACATAGATGCACACGTGTAAAGAGCTTGTGAAGGGTAATGCTATGGCTGCATTAACTACACCAGATACCCTAAATGGCTGCCCTTACTAATAACAGACATAGGCTGCACTTTGTAATTTATCAAATTAATTGCCTCCTGCTGGTATTTTGTTGATAAGATGAATTGTAGTCACGAGGTAAACCAAAGTAGAGGTTTATTTGGTAAGTTACCGGATGGTAGTTACAAGTAGATGAGATGGTAATGATCAATTAATGGCCAGTTCATGGCCCCACCAGGAGCTGCATCTTTGCTGCTCAGCCCACTCTCTCTAACTGTCATTCCTCCAGTCCACCACGCACACCAACATTCCACACAGTGATCGGGCATTCCAACATTCCAAACACACACACATGCATACTGACTGAGCAGCAGGAAATGTAAGTCCAACACATGCTCTTCCCTTGAGAAATCAAAGAACTAAAAATAGGAACATGCCTATATGAGGGCAACACAAATATGCAGAAGGCTTTTTGCAACATTGCATACAAATGAATATCCTTGGTGAAGAAAAGATGCATAATGAAAAAGAACAGTGGAGATGCAGAAAGATAAGTGCATATTGCAGAAGAACAGAGGATGGAAGAATGAGTGAAGATATACAGCAAGGAAAGGGGTGCAAATGAGAAAATAAGGATATAGCATAGCACATCCCTTTCCCTTAGGAACATAATGAAGAAAATACAGAAATTGGAAGATGCAATAGGTAACAATGAGAAAGAGAAGAAACTGCGAATATGAGACAGAGAGGAAGTAAAGTATAAGCAATTTACATGGAAAATGAGGATAAAAGGGCTATCCTCTCTACAACAATTTTAAATTCAAATAAAGCATGGAAATAATTTGTGGGGTTGGGAGAAAAGTTGACAACAAGGAGATGTAAAATTCAAACTAATCACCCATTTCTACACACCACGCACTAAAGAGGGCATTGTGCAGGACTTGGAGAATGGAGGACACCCGCGGAGTGTAAATTCCAAGCCATTCACACTGTTCTACACGCCACAACTTTGTAGGGGACACTAGGGAACCCATAGTATACTTCAAATAATGCATACATAATAATCAAGTATAGGGTACACTGCCCATTGCGCACAAAAAAATATAATGTATGGGGAACACTGCCCATTGCGCACTAAAAATGTATGTATAGGGTACACTGCCCATTGCGCACTAAACATTTGAAGAATAGGGTATACTGCCCATTGCGCACAAAAAACATATAATGTATGGGGAACACTGCCCATTGCACACTGAAAATTTATGTATGGGGTACACTGCTCCTTGCGCACTAAAACTAGCATGAATAGTGTCAAAGGCACATCAATAAATATAGGGTATATCAAGTGTAAAGGGTGTGCACAACCCACACTGAAAGAAAATAGGTGTGAGGAGACCAGCTCCTACACCATAAATATCCTAGGACCCCAAAAGTATACAGAGCAGATAATAAGTAATAATAATGATGTCATAAAGTCAATATAAAATATGGAATGCTCAATCGAACAACAAAGAAACAAGATATGCATCATCATGAAGAAAGGCAGAACAACTTCGTGAAACGCTCTTCCCAAAACATAGTAGAATGGCTAAACATGAGATACACATAGTATAAGGAAAAACAACCAAGGCGGAGCTGCATCTTTGCTGCTCAGCCCACTCTCTCTAACTGTCATTCCTCCAGTCCACCAGGCACACCAACATTCCACACAGTGATCAGGCATTCCAACATTCCAAACACACACACACATGCATACTGGCTGAGCAGCAGGGAATGTAAGTACAACATATTTTCTTCTTGCCCTTCTTACTCTTCTAACTTCTTTGCCTTCTTGCTTGTGTGAGTGTAGGTATTGGGTAGCTGGTGGGACACTGTGGGTAGGAAGTGGTAAACAATGTGTTTTGGGTCGTAATGTTGAGAGACTGGTTCAGGTGGAGTAGACCGGCATTTATTTCAGGTGAGACAGTTAGAATTGGTCATCTAACCCTCTCTTGATTCACTTGGCTCCTACTTAACAGCTGCAACAGCAAATACAGCTTCTTGCACTGCCTGCTATGTTCTGCGCCCACACTCCCTTCTGCTCCGCCACCAATGCAGTGTGTGGAGCACCCAGTCTGTAGTTCCCCATAGCCTGGCACAGTCTACAGTCTGCAAGATGGATTTATTGAGGCAGGTCAGAGTAGGCTGCAGGCAGCAGGAAAAGGTAGAAACAACAGCCACAAAGTGCACAAATGGACGAAGCATGAGTACGACTGGGCACGTCTTTTCTCTCTGTCAGTTGTGAAGTAAAGGGATGCAATAAATCTTTATATAAGAATGTGTCCTTCTATGATAAGCTCTATGCTTACTACTGATTACAAATTAGGCTAACCTTGAGGTAGGAACAGAGCACTCTAATTCTACAAATCTCAAAAATGATCTCACGTTATGAGAAGATATTTCAATGCCTAGTATTTTGCCAAATTCCACATCCACTCATCAAAAGATTTAAACTACAGATTCCAATAAAACACATAAATATTCATTATGGTCTAGGCATTTACCGCTTGCTTTGATTCTGGAAGACCCTTTAAAAGAAATAGGAATTCAAAAACAATTCATGATCGAAAAATAAAAGATTTTACAAAGAATAGATACTAAGCATTTGTAAAGTCAATGGGTCTTGGCAATGCTTTTTTTCCCAACTGCAGCATGTGTGCATACTTCAACATGCAGACACATACATAGCATGCCATTTTGAATTCATTTTTCTGACTAGGCAGACAACAACCACGTTAAAACAGTAAAATTAAAATGTTGAAAAAATAAAATGAAGAGCGTACAAAGCATAATAAAGGAAGCACATCACAAACATTTTTTCTAATGAAAAAATAAACATAGGGAAGGGGATGCAGGGTGGGGAGAATCAGGAGGGAGGGAGTGAAAAGGGGGAGGGAAATGTGGTACAGAGCAAATAAACACCTGTGCTCCAATGGAGTGCACAAGAATCAATAGTAAATAAAAGAGTCCCCTCAAGTATCTAATGGAGGGACAGAGCTCATCGAATCTGCAAACTGTGAGACCGAAATGCTCCTCTGGTAACAAACATAAGAATAGGGAGAAACGAGTTGGGGGCAGGCAAGTGAGATAGACAACAAAAGAGAACCAATAATAAGCACGGGGCTTACCCAAAGCCCACTCTAAATATATGCTATATATCATAAACAATAGGCCTGATAACAGAAAGCTATGGCTGCAAGTAGCTGAGATTTTAAAACGACCCAACCTAGACAAACAATCTCAGAAGTTGACAAAACTGTGATGCTCATATTGCTATGGCAAGAGCAAGAATAACATAATCTAAGACTGTCTGGAATGCCAGAGGGATCAGAGGGTAATTACTTTTTGAAAGTTAATTCCTAGTGTTGTGGGTATATCTGAATCTTCAAGTTTAAATATTCAGTGGGCTCATCATTTGCAGCAAAGGCTCGAAGCCCAGCAGAATAATTATTCTTTTGTTCTTCCTAAAAGTGGTTTCTGCTGCAAGGAAAAACAAGCAATTGCAAAGCCAATAGGTTTGGCATTGGTTGCCAGCCTTTTGGCTTTGCCAATTATTGTTTTGCTTTGTCAGGGTTTTTGTAAAATTGTATTTTGTTGTAGAGCTGCCAGAACCTCAGTCAAAAAGCACACACTGCCGTAGTAATCCCTGGCACTGAAAGAAACTTCTTCGTGTGTGGAGGTGCTCATGTGAAAAAACAGTGAAGCTAGCCAAAGACTGCATTGGGCTGACCAGCTGGACCCTGTCCTATGCTGTAGAGGGCAGACGAAAAATAGAAATGACAGAACAACAGACCAATCGAGGATTAGGAATGACTGAAAGCCTTTATAAGTAAGTCTATTAAACATATAATTATACTAAAATCAAAAGGTATTTGGTAAAACCAGGCCTAAAAATTGTTATTATAGTCAGGTAACAATGTGTTTTTGTATTAGAATGTTTTATGGTTCACAGCAAATAGAAGGAACGGGTTTCTAAAATTAAAGCCTGCTTCAAAGTCAACAATGCCCACCCAGTGCAGGCTAATGCATTCATTTTATGAAAAGTGTCTTATAAGGAGAGAACAACTACGTATGAAGATCCACTAATATTGAGGGAATATGTACCAAAATGGATGGAAACATCTAAAACAGATTCTAATTGAGAGATTTTTCCATTGCTTATTAATATATATGGTGGCTAAAACCTACTCTGATGTATGGATTTTAATATGTTATTTGATTATAAATTATTCTTCTAAGTTATATTTACTTTGGTATTGTCTGGAACATCATTGTTTAATTGCTGATGCCTTTTGTATGTTGCTTCCTCTAGTTTTTTGTTCTTACTCCACTTCCTGTCATACTCATTGCATTTTGTATTACTATGTCTGTTTGGGGTGATAGAGCCCTCCAACAGCCCTTGCCGCCAGCCTAGTGTTCTTGGTTCCAAAGGCTGCTACACCCGGGGCCACCCCTGAACTGCGGTTCTGTGTGGACTACCGTATTCTCAATGCCGTCCCAGGATTGGCACGCACCCGAGCCCCTATCGGTTGGAAGCCACCAAGTTCCTCAGTATGTTTGATTTAACATCTGGGTTCTGGCAGATTTCCTTGACTTATGGGCCAAAAAGAGAGGTCTGCGTTCTCAATGCCAGAAGACCACTCCTTGTTCCGGGTGATGCTCTTTGGGTTGAAGAATGCCCCTGCCACCTTTCAGAGGTTGGTCAACCACTGCTAATTAGTGCTAAAGTGCAAGTGCTCCCTGGGTAAATTGTAACTCTGATTGGTTATCCATGATTGGTATATTTGATTTACTGGTAAGTCCCTAGTTCAATGCACTGCGTGTGGCTGGGGCCTATAAGTCAAATGCCACTAATGGGTCTGCAGCACTGGTTGTGCCACCCACATGAGGAGCCCTGTCAACTTGCCTCAGGCCAGCCACTGCAGTGTCTGTGAGTGCAGTTTAAAACTGGCAAGTGCACACACTTGCCAGGCCCTAATCTTCCCTTTTACTACATGTAAGTCACCCCTAAGGTAGGCCCAGGCAGCCCAATGGGCAGGGTACAGTGTGTGTGGAAGGTAGGACATGTGCTTGAGTGTTTTACAGGTCCTGATAGTGAAATACTGTGTATTTCCTTTTTCACTATTGAAAGGCTAGCTCTCCCACAAGCTATCATGGAGCTGCCTTGTAACATTTTACAAGTGTGAATTTCAATTGGGAACATCTACAGATTTGCAGTTTGGGCTCTCTGAACTGACCTTTCAGTTAAGGTGGTTTTTAAATTGTGTGTTTGAAAATGCCACTTTTAGAAAGTGAGCCTTTTCTTGTTTAACCAATCAGTGTTCCTCTGCCTGCTTGTGGATTCACTGTCTGGTTTTAGACTGACAGGGGTTGTTTGTGCATTGACTCCGTACACTCACACAAATGGAGCTGAGGTGTGCCCTGCATATGCTAATGGACCATCCCGGTCTAAGAGTGGTGAGAGGAGTTGTCACTGACACCTGAATAGGCTGTGGCATCTCCACCTCCTGTAGTGAAACTGGATCAGGTAGGACTGAACTGGTTTTCCTGAGCAAAAGAGGCTTTCTAAACAAAGACTTCAAAGGGAAAAAGGGGTATAAGTATTGGACCTAAAACCTCAGAATTTTAAATTATTCCTTGAATCAAGAAGAACCTTTGCCAAGGAAGAAGAGCTGTGAGGAGGAGGAGTACCCCTTTGCTGTGTATTGCTTTGCTTGTTTGGCCTACAGTTGCTGCTTCTGCCAAGGAGAGGACAAAGGCTGGACTTTGCTGAGAAACCTGCTTGAGTAGAATCTCCAAGGGCTTGTATGTGCTTACCTCCTGTTTTGAAGTCTTCGGGACACAATGACTTCACCTACAGCCTTCTTGAACTCCACTGCTAAAGGTTCTGAGCTGCCTGGGGGAGCCTATTTTAGTTCTGGGACTCTGGCAGGTGTTCCTGGTACAGAAATCTGTAAAGAACAGAAGAACCCTGCAAAATTAACGCTTCACCTACTTGCGGCTGGATTTTCCTACGCAGCACTGCTGTGTGGGAAAAATTCCCAAGGCACAGCCCCTGCGGCTGAAGAAATCCACACAGCGCCTGACAGCGGCCCGAAGAATCAACCCACGCTGAGTCCAGTGCATCAGCCTCTCAAGTCCAAGGTCACCGCAATGACTCCGACGCAGGCCCTGCTGTGCGGCTAAAAGAAACAACGCATTGTGGGACATCGACGCAGCGCCTGTTTGCCACCACCGTATCGACCTCCAGCTCACCTGGATTTCCACACATTGCAGCTGTGCGGCAACTCCGATGCTGCACCCGCAAACCAGAATCGCCTGGTAAATCGACACATCACTTCCCCCTACAGTCCGGTTTCTACACATCACTTCTCCTGCGTGCAGCAGACCTGTCGCATCGTCTCCGCAAGGACTCATGAACTGACGCATCGCTTTGTATTTCCAACCCTTTTCTTCTCTGCGGCTGTTATAAATTTATAATTATGTTAGAATGTTTGTTCAAACAAAAACACATTTTTTAAATATTTAAACAATAAAAAAAAAATTGTGAAAACACTGAAAATACGCAGTCATAAGTGATAATGAGAAAAGCACCTTCCTTAAAATAAAAAACACTGTATAAACACATTTCTGCAAAACATTATTCATATTTCAAAATATATTAGAATAAAATAAAAAATATTGAAAAGTAAATTTATTTAAAAAATAATTAATAAAACAATTATAATTTCTAAACTTGTACTACATCAAACAAAACATTTCAAATAAATGTGTATTACATAGAAAAAAAAATTACAAATGTAAAGCAATATTTATTATTTGAATATAAATAATTAAAACAAAGTTAGAGTTCAAAATGTATATTTAAATTCATACATATTATAGGAGATTGGGTTTTTGATTCAGTGGGTGGGACCGTTCTACAGCAACAACCACAATTCCTGTCAGGATGCACCACAAAAGGCGCTAAATAATCCTGTGCTTAACCTTCTGGTAGCTTGGCAAAAAAGCAGCCAGGCTTCACTTAGAGGCAATGTACAAAGTATATGTGAAGCAAACAAACAGTAATAAAGTAAACACACAACACAAGAAAAATCCTGCACCAATTTAGAAAAATAGAGTACATCTTAGTAAATAATTTGATACCAAAAAAAATTACATCCAATTAGTAGAACATGAGTCATGACTTTTTAATTTTTTAGTGAAAAAAACCACCCAAAATATCAAACCGCCAATCGTGGGCATGTAGTCGTGGGAGACCTGGGCAAAGTAAAAAGTTATGGCCAACCACAATGGCGCACATTTCACCATACAAGGTGGATTGGGTTCGGTCTCACCTTACCTTCAGACTTAGAAGACTTTTTGAAGAAAAATATCTGCTCAGGTAAAGTTCTGAAAAGCAAGGCAGCTGGAGGTGTTCGAGGAGGAGATGTCGTTATTGGGGAGCTGCTGGATGGAGTTGTGTTGAAGATTTCTACATTTGGACTTTGTCTCTTTTTTCTGCAGTTGAAAATCTCTAGAGGGGTAAAGCTGCATACTGTAACCGATAAGGGCTCCATGAGGCAAGATACCCTTCTTGAAGGAGCCACGGAAGAGGATTTGCTGCAGCAGATACAAAATGGTGGGAGCTAGCAGAAAGTCAGGCTGACCGGTGATGCACTTTGGGCAGATCAGCAAGCATGGAGGTTCTCAGACCACCTTTTAGTCCCATGGTTTGGTATTTGGCTGTTGGGCACCTTCAGCACCTCTTCCAAGGGGCCAGAACTGGGTGGGCACCACTTGGAGGGCAGGACTCACTTCAAGCAGGGTCCAGGTGCGTGTTTGAGATTGTTGGAGCTTTTGTGTCCTGTAGCTCAGAACAGGAGGCCAGTCAACTAGCCCTTGGAGCCACTCTGGTAACTCTGAGATCCAGCAGCAAGGCACGTCTCAAGCAGCAGGGCAGTCCTCTGAGTGTACAAGTCAGGCTTCACTCAGCAAGGCAGTCATCTGGTAGCAGCTGGGCAGTTCTCTATGGTACAAACAGGCTTCAAGCAGGGGGCAGTCCTCTGAAGTATGAGGTACACCTTCTGTGGGTTCTTCAGAGGTCCAGGAGTGGACCGAAGAGTTGGTCTAAAGGTCCAATATTTAAACGTGGTGCCAGCCTTTCAAGTGGGAGAAACTTCTAGGTTCTCCCCCATCAGGCTCCAGAAACTTCCTTCCTTTCTGCGCCCAGGCACCAAGAGGTCTAAGGTGACAAAGAGCTGGTCTTAAGTTTTTTTTTGTGAGTGTGCCGGAGGCAGTCCCTAAAAATGTGATTGAGGCAGGGAACAGCTCCGCACCACCCAACCTGGAAGGTTGGCCCAACCTGCCAACACCTAGTCCCCATTTGTCTCACTGTCTGGGAGGAATTCACAAAGCCCAACTACCAATTATTCAGAGTCATGTGACCCAGGACACAGGCTGCAGGCAGCAAATAGCTAGAATAAGAAAATGCCAACTGGCATTTTCAAAATCGTGACTTAAAATCTTACTTTAGCATTAAAGAGGATTTTAAATGACATTTCTTTTGAGACCAAACCTGACATTTCTACCTGTTCCCAATCAAGACGTATAACTTATTAAGTGTAATAAGGTAACCCCATGTAGTCCTATGGGAGCGGTAGGCCTCACAATAGTAAAAAACGAATTTAGGAGTGTTTCACTAAAAGAAATCTAAAATCTAAATGTACATTTCCAATTTTTTTAATGCAATGCACCCTGCCCTATGGGATGTTTAGGACCTACATTAGGGAAGACTTTTGTGTATTAAAAGGGAGGTTTAGGTCTGGAAAAATGATTATTTGGCCAGGTCAATTGGCAATTTACAACTGCACACATTCTGAAATAGCAGACCTGCAACATGTTTGAAAGGGCTACTTAAGTGGGTGGCACAATAAGTGCTGCACTATTAGCATTAAATTTATAGGGCCT
This sequence comes from Triturus cristatus, assembly GCF_964204655.1. Classification (NCBI taxonomy): domain Eukaryota; kingdom Metazoa; phylum Chordata; class Amphibia; order Caudata; family Salamandridae; genus Triturus; species Triturus cristatus. The sequence goes on from NC_140588.1 coordinate 377,648,188, forward strand.
GGGTGCATGTAGTACGAGACTTACAAGTAAATGACATAAACCAATTTTTACCATGTTTAAAGGAGTGAGCACAAGCAATTTAGCACTGGTTAGTAGTGGTAAAATGCAAAGAGTCCAAAGGCCAACAAGAAAGAATTTCAGCCAATACGATAAGAGAAGGAAAAATGTTAGGGGAAAGACCACACCAAAAGCTGTCATATAAATATTATTTTAAACCTCTATCCACCCTAGACCCTTTTGTATCCCAGCAACCCGAAAAAGTCTCCTTTGGATATTATATATTAACATTTAAATTAATCAAAAATAGTTTCATAAAACAATTATTTTTCAAAATGTTTTTTTAAAGGTACTCAAATTAATATAATTTAACAACATTATATTTAGAACACTGCCCGCCCAAATCCCCCAAAATACCCAATACCCTGCAAAAAAATCTGAATTACAAATTTACTAAAAAACAATGAAAAGACAAAAACAAAATTAGCAAAAGAATATTTAAAAAATGAAACAATATAAACCTAAATAAATAGTAAAAACATTTTACAAAATTGCACAATACTAATATTTTAAATTTTGATAGTGTTATAAAAAAGAAATATGATATAATTAAAATGACATTATTTACCTAAATATAATTATACTCACCATATTCTAGCTTCAATATTTAGTACCACTCATATTCTGACTTAGGATCTGATAACGACTTTGGTGGTGTGGGAGCGGGCCGCCATGCTGCCGCCCCGCTCCCACACTGCCAAAGCCGTACTGACACCGCCCGCAATATCATTACTTTTTCGTCTCTGGCGGGTGCTTCTTTGGTGGTCCCACAGTGGTGCCTATGAAAATAGGCACCGCAATGGGAGCGTCATAGGCAGGTTCCTGCATGGCATGGACTCTGCAGTCCATGTTGTGCAGGAACTGGGGTGCATGCACACAGGGGGGCACAACATGTGCAACCGTCCATGCACCCCATTGCCCTCAGGCAACAAAGGGTCATGTAGGGCACCCTTAGTTTCCTTTTTCCCACAGTTTTCATGGCGGGTTTACAGCCATGAAAACCATGGTGGAGAGGAAACTCGTACTATGCTTGGCAGTGCTGCAGTAGCACTGCCAAGCATATTGCAGCCTCAAGACCGCCTCAACACCACCAGGGATCTCTGATCCCTGGCGGTAGCAGTGGTCCTATGGCGGTCAGACCGCCCAACTTGTAATAGGGTAGTCGGACCGCTGGTGTGGCAGTGGCAGTGCCCGCACCGTCACCGTGGCTATGGCGGCTCATCGGACCACCATAGTCTCAAACTCAAACTCAAAATCCTTTATTCGATCTTACTCAAAAGATCATAAAAGTGTTTACAGTCAAAGTTTATAAAAGACATAGTAAAAATTATCATAAACCCAGGTATAAAAATAATGCAAACATTCATTATATCATAAAATCTAATTCATCAATATGAATACAATAAAAACATGATAAGCCATCCTGCTATATCTTAAGGGCTCAACTGCTTTCTCTTTTTCAGACATGCCCAGAGAAATGAGGCTAGAGAAAAACAAACATATGAGTTCTGCAAGGATTTGAGGAAAAACAGAGCTACACCGCAACATTTAAAATTGAGACTCCTACAAATTGGCACATTAAATTTGTGTCGTTCTTGACAATAAAAACCACAAAAAAACAAAACGTGGAGATCATTTTGTGGGGACTTGTTGTCACAAGGACATACTGAGAGATCGGAATGTTTATATTGCTTCCCTGGAAATCTTATCATCAACGGGATCATATTTAAGCGAAATCTCAGTAAAATGTATTTGTGGTGTGAGATTGTGACATCCGCCAGATACAGAAAACTTCCCTCTGTCAACACTGGTGTTAGTTCATACAGACGAGCCGTCTGGGTGTGGGAGTTTTTTTCCTTTCTCAGGTATTGAGCCCTCAAGATGAATATCTCAACCAGTTTTTGCTTATCCATGGACTTACAAGTAGAGGGGTCTTTAGAAAGTTGGCTTAAACCAATGGCAGATAATTCAGAATCCACATACTGTAGCCACTTAACCCTACTGTAATTATCTGTCTTTAGAATTAGTGTTATCAAGTTTTGCGTGAAGGGGACTGTCACCCTATGCCAGATAGAGTGCCACAGTAGGAGTGGTGCCATTTTGATTGTGTCAATGATGTATGGTAAAGCCAATTCCATATGTAAAACATAGTTTGAGTATGACTGTGGAACGGATAAACATTTTCATGATCATCAGAGGAACCCGAAGGTGTCCATTTAAGAATGGGAAGAATGGGGCTATTACAAATATTACAAATATTGGCAGACATCTTGTCAACCACTCCCTTCTTAATTATGTCCCGAATAATTTGCACTAAGGCTCGCTCTCCTGCCTGTGGTATTTTATACTGAGAAATATGGGGCAATATAACACCATCCTTAACTTGTATGGAAACTGGTGGTATCTGCAGCAGTCCCACGTCTGTATCACCTGTCGCCCACAAATAAAGTGGCACATCAGCAAATTCAACAGGAAGAGGCACATCCTTGGACAAACACTCTTTAGCTCACGCTACATCTGGACACATTGTCATATAGACACCTGCTGGGGATCAATAAATCGTAGCAGACAATTTCTTCAACAAATCCAAGCCCATAAAATTTTCACCACAATTAGATATCAGTAAGAATGGCGAATCCACAGTAATAGGACCAATAGTCAATGCAAGTGGTTTTGAAATGGGGCTTACAACCGATACATCAGAAAAACCTACTAAAACATTATTATGGCCAGACAGAGCCACCCCCAGGACCATATTTCGAGAAACAGAGCATTTTGTCGCACCTGTGTCCACCAAAAATTATTTTGCCGAACCATGCAGTTCCGCTGTTACATATGGGCCACGCTGGTCTACAGGTATTGAAACTGGTCCCCCACTCTGTCCCTGGCTGTCGAAGCTATAAGACATACCTGTCACTTCCTCCATATCCTAATCATCATGATAGTACTGTCCCTCACGAGGGTCATCAAAGTAATTATTATCAGAACGACCCTGTGAGGCAGCAGCATTTTGTGTTCTATCTGCCCCACCAGCTCTACGACCCCATCCACGATAACCTCGTCCTCTAGGGACCGCTACCTTCTGCAGAAGTACAGGACACTGGCTACGCCAATGTCCCTCCTCCTTACAGTATGCACACTGATTTGGCCCCAAAGACATAGTATTTGACTGCCTACTAGTACGTGGAAGCTGTTGGGCAGGGCCACCATGTCCTCTACCATTCCCTCTAAAAGCCTGCTGCAACAACACCTTCGTCTTCAAATCCTTATGCTTTTTCTCTGTCTTCTCCGTTTCCTCATTATCCCTATGCTCCTAATACTGTGCCATATTCAAAATAACAGGAGAAGAGGTGGACCAGGTGCTTTCTGAAGCCAGCAATCGAGTCGCTGTTTCAGGAAGCAGATTGGAAACAAATCTATTACCAAATAACCAAACACCTCCCTCAATAGACAAATCCTGCCCACTGTAATCCAAAAATGTGTCATCAAACTGAGTGAAGAAATCAGATACACTCATCTTTCTTTTGTCGACAAGCAGACAATTTGTCCCAATCTACCTTTCTAGGCGGAATAAGAGAATACATGTATGTAATAATGCGACCAGGCAGAGCAAGTATCTCAGCCAGGGGTTTGTCTCCTGGTTTCCTTTCCTAATCCCATGCTTTAATTTGGTCCCATGTACTTCCCAACTCCGCAATATAATCTTCCATGCGTACCTGCCTCCAAATATCAACCAGAACCAGCAGGCCAAAAAACATTTCAATATCAGCAAGAGTCATTACAGTAGAAGAGGCAGCTTCAGTCAATTCCTTATAACATGCAGTAGGATTTTTCCTAGGGTCAGGCAAATGAGTCTTAAGGAACAAAACGTTGCTTCTTTTCCATGGAGTATAAACCCATTGTTCCTGAAAACGGGCCGCATCCCTCACCCTAGTAACATTGCCACGGCCATCCGTTTATTCCGGTATTTCTGGATGATATACGGAATGAACCTCCCGCATCGGAAACTGAGACAGTGACCTGGAACTTTTCTCATGCAGTCTTTCCCAATAAGCAATCATTGTCGCAACATTAGAAAAAACCTGTCCTGACCCCAATTCACTAATATACACCCGATCTCTAATGTCAAATAAAATTTGAGGTGCTTCCGCTTCAAAGTACTGTTGCCAAAGACCAATAAATGTTGCACACACGTGTTTAAGGACATGCTGCTGTATAAAGGGCTCAAAATCTCTCATAGTCGCCCAGACATCCTCTACACTATAAATAGGATTACGGGCCCACTGTGCAGCCTGATTAGCTATTACCTGTTTCTCGTCATCTCCAACTTCGAATCGCACTAACGGACCCATGCTCTCCTTAAATTTCATCCAGTCCCTAGCCCACGTACCGGTGTCCCGCTACTTACTAATGTCGGAGGATGAAAAACCAGAGTAAGACAAGCAACAGAAGTGACAGGCACTAACGTCGCTGATGGTTGCGTTGCAAGAGAAAGAGCTGGTGAAAGAGACGCTGAAACAATAGGTGTGGCAGGGGTACTGACAGTCACAGTTGCCACAGACGGCAAAGACACAGAGGAAGAGGAGGAGGAGGAGCTGAAGCCTCAGCCGTTGAAACAACAATAGTAGATATAGGGAAAGAAACAGTAGACACAACTGTAATGGGTGGCTGTGAGGGCAGTAGAACAGTGGGATGTATTCTTTGTGGGGCATATGGAAGCGGGGGCGGGTATCTAACAATTCTTCCACAAAAATATCATCTTCCTGAACCACATATGATTTATCTATTTGCCATCGGAACCTTCTATCTTCACATTCAACACTTTTTTCCTGCTTCTCCTTGTCATATGCAACCGCTTTCTGAGTTAGTGTCTGCATTCTTCCCTTCCCAGCTTCCTTCTCTGCCTTCAATCGCTTCTGACTAGCTGCTTTCTGCAATGTCCTAAGAGAATCAAACATAGACTGCCTACTTCGTCTCTTAAACAACTGTTCTTGGTAAATACTCAATCTTTTGTTCATTGAAAGTGCCCGTCAGAGGCCACTGCAACTCGGCATTGTCCCTCGTATATTTGTACCATAATGTACTAAATATAATAGGGCCAAGACCATGCTTCAGATACATATCAAAATTCGGAGTGCCTTCTGGAGGCACCGGCTGACTTTCTTCCAATTGAGCATCAGAAGAGCAACAATGACAACACAAGGAAAACAACTTACTTACACTAGGCATTCTCAAAACAAAACAAGTTCACTATTTTATGCTTAGCAAAACAATTGCAATTGCTTTTATCCCAAAGTCGGTCCGTAGACCGTACCAAAGACAAACCAAAATGGTACCATATCCACAAAGAACCAAAACAAACTCACCTGGTATACGCAGGTCAAACAAATTAGTTCTCCACTGCCGACTCTTCAGATTAAAAGGTCAGATGCAAGGGTTTCACCATTCAGGACTCCATTCGGGTTGACCACTGGGTGAGGCACCGTCGGGCAGGACAGAAGGGGCAGCTGCGAGTACCAGGAATTCTTCATGCAGGGATCCCCGATCTGTCCGTCTGACTCGACGATTGCCTCGACCTCCCCCTGTCTGCGGAAGGGGATGGGCCACACACCCGAAGGAGTCTCTGTTTAGGCGCCAACTGAAGGAAATGGCCCAAATATGGTCACCCGGGTCACTCATGACCACCTCTCAGCCTTCCATACTAAATGAAGAGTCGGTCAGACAGTAGAGAATACAAACCAATACTTGTTTATTCAGACACACTCAGAGTGGAGCCCAGTCTGCCCAGTTGCTTAGGAGTGCTGCAGAGGGACTGACATCAGCAAGCTTAACAATACATTATGTACACTTTGAAACCAATGAAAGCACACCCACCATGGAATTTTCCAAGCAGATTCAGCTGGACAATAAATTACAAAGGAGTAAGTTATAATTCTGAGGCCGTGCACACATTATCTGCTATTCAAGGTCATTCTGCCTGTGCCCACCATTAGACAAGTGGGAGAAGACCTATAACTAAAAAGAAAGGTATGCGCTAATAAAAGCAGTGCATTCATTAGTGTAACGAAACTCAGCTCTGAAGAAACATAACTAAGAGAAGGACGTTTCTCAGAAATGGCAAAGGATTAGTTTCAATTACGATTCAAAATAGCGGCTGTACACAAAATAGTGCCATGAATGCTAACTTTACATAAACAATGCTAAAGCATATTTTCATTTCTAACATAGGCAAATATTTAGGGGGAGGGCCACCCTAAGGCTGGCAGGTCTAGCACCAAATAACACTGATTGATTTTTAAACAATTACTGTAGAAGGTGTTAAAGTAAAACATAGCAACAATTTAGTTTTGTTTATATTTCATATCTTAATCTTACAGTCCCTAAGAGTGTTAGCACCTTTCAGGATTTCACTTTTCTGTATTTTTTTGTGTAGCATACTGCTCTTGTACATTGCATACTTTGAACTGAGTCAACTCAAGATGTTCACCATGGGCCACAATTTGGAAGCAGAGGCTGAAGGTAGTGTGAGGTTCTCACAGTGCTTTCAATAAGTCATTAAAGCATTCAAAATACATGCTATACTTGGCCTCTCCACAAGGCATACAGAACAATGATTATGTGTTCCAGTTACAGTTGTGATTCTGTGCAAATGTGTGTGTGAAGGAGGTACACAGTTTTTCAAAAACTACTGACAATGCGAGAGATAAATAAAATGCAGTGCTTACAGGAGAGTGAATGCTTTGCATGTTTGGGGGTAGTGAGCTGAAGGAAATGCGAGAATTTGCACTCAGGAGAGAATAAAAAGAGGGTGCTGAAGATGAAAGAGATGAGGTGTAAGATATGCAGAGCAACAAGATATGGAGAGAAAGAGGGCAGACACTCAAAAGACCACTGCCACTTCCCCAGGCTGAAGCAATGTTTAATTCAGTCTCTCAAATTCAGAATTGACACATTTACAATAGTAATTATTTACAACAAAATCATTGTTGTTACTCGTTTATTTCAACACCTAGGAACCACTGACAAAGCCAATTGTCCTGATTGGGTTTAGGTGTATGTCAGTTGTGTTATATATCTGGATGCTGAAAGAGGAGGAAAAGTAACTTAAAATAAATGTTTTAAATTGTGAAATATTTTAATAAGAAAATGCTTCAAGAATTAAATTAAAGAAAACGTGTCTTTTCTGAAACGTGTAAATTAACGTGTTGCATGATGATTTTCTTTTGTTGAAGTAAGCTCTCATTTCTATCGTAATTACATTGTCAAGTTAGACTAGGCCTCATTTATTTCTATAACTCTTTCTTTCCTTTCCTTTAACTTTATTCTTAAATACGTTCTTTAGCAGATGTTGAACTGTGCTGTAATAAATATATAATTCACGTTAGACTTCATCAGACGTGTCATCTTTGTAGAATTTGCTGACTTTAAAGAATGTATTCTTTTCCTTCCTAAGCTACATATTCTCATAGTATTTAGTTTGATTTTAGCTGTCACATATATACAATAATGAATGTTAAACAGTAAATAAAAACAATGGTGCATACACAAAAATATGGATCTCATGAACTAATTCAGTAAAGTTACAACTAAAATGTTTCTGCTTTTGAATAGTTCATTGTCATGCAGTGGAGTTCTGAATAGCTAATAGTTTAGACTGCACGGTTCTCAAGGGATCTCAGAGTGATTCTAATGCACATGAATGTTAGCAACTAAGTAGATGCTCTGCAGATAATACCTTGCCAACTTTGTACGTCTACCATGGGACTGGAGAAAGAAGCAGCAGGCCATCAGACGATCCTTTTTCACTGGTTCGAGATGACCTGACAGTGGCATGGATAAATCAATGCGTTTTGTGCATAATATACGTGTTCCTAGTTACAATTACACGGACTCTACGCACCACTTCTTCCTTAGCGCACGCTCTGAATGCTTTATACAGCCCAGATTTGTGCAGGCTATTTGTTCTGCGACCATCCTTTCCTTAGTCTATTACCCTATTTGTTGTGAGCTACTGCGGACGGTGATTTATGTCACCTACTACTTTGTAGGTATCTAATTTCTTTAATGGTTATAGCTACTGCTGTGACTACTTTTCTAGCTTAACTATGAACTTTGAACAGTTGTTATTGCGACTGTTTGCTGATAACGTGGTGGTAGCTATTGCTGTGACTACTTTCCTAGCTGAACTTTGAACTTTGAAAAGTTGTTACTACGACTGTTTGCTGATAACGTCTCCTTCAGCCACACTTCCGAGCTTCCTTGGACCGACCACTGCTTTATTTACATCTCCTTCACCAAACCCACCTTACACCACCATGTTCACTGTTACCCTAGCAGAAGCTAGAACAAGGTCACCGAAGAACAGCTTACCACCTCCCTCAGTAACACCCCATCTCTGACTTATGCGGGCACTAACACCTCGGCTGGCAACCTCCACCAATTGATCTCCAATGGCGCAGACGCACTGGCTCCTATCAAGAAAGCACCAGGCAAACTACACTTCAAAAAAGCCAGCTGGTTCTCCCCCGCCCTGCATAAGTCCAGATGCTCCTGTAGACTGCTCGAAAGGAGATGGAAGAGCACCAAGACCGTGGAGTCCGCTCAGCCTTCAAAACCGCTGTCACCGCATAATACCACCTCATCAGAACAACAAAGAAAGAGGGCCTAAAAGAAAGGAGCAATGCCACTGCGCACAATAGCGAGGAACTTTTCACCATGGTCAAAGATTTCACCAAACCCAGCAGAAGGACAGCAGATATTCCACCCTCCCAAGACCTCTGCAACAACCTCAGTGCCTTCTTCCACCGCAAGATTAAGGATATCTATGACAGCTTCAACGACCTTGATACCCAAGGCCCTCTCACCCCACTTGCAACCACTGCACCCAACGACACAAGACCCTGATCAGTTGGACTCTCCTCACCACTGACGACACCCTCAAAAACATGAAGTGCATCCACTCAGGATCGACCTCGACCCCTGCCCGCACCACATTTTCAACTGAGCCAGCACCTCCATCACCCCGAACTCTGCCGCACCATGAACTCCTCCATCAACTCTGACACATTCCCAGAAGACTGGAAACACGCAGAGATCAACCCCTTGCTGAAAAAACCCTATACCGACCCGAAGGGCCCCAAGAACTTCAGACCCATCTTTCTGCTCCCCTTTCCTGCCAAGGTCATCGAGAAGGCAATCAACGCCCAACTTTCCGAGTTCATCGAAGCGAAGCACATTCTGGTCCGCTCTCAATCCTGCTTCTGAAGCAATCACTGTATGGAGAACAGCTTCCTCGCCACCACAGATGACATCTGCATCCTCCTCGACCAAGGCGAAACTGCAGCCCTCATCCTCCTGAACCTCTCGGCCACCTTCAACACCGTCTCCCACCGCACCCTATGCACAAGACTCCACAACGCCGGCATCCGCAAAAATGCCCTGGCATGGATCCAATACCTGCTCACCGGCCGGACACAGAGAATCAGGATACCACCGTTCCACTCGGATCCCTTTCTCAACAAAAATAATGGTGATGCCTGAGATAATATATTGTGAAACAGGGTAAATCTGAAACTGAAGACTAGAAGTAACAGATAAAAATAGATGCGTACACTTTTCTTTCTTAGGGCGCACGTAAAATCGGGGTCCCTTTTGATTCCATGTGTTATACTATGTCAAAACAACCGCAAAATACTGCCACAGAATTATTGCATAATTTGCCTTCATTCACACAATATGCTGCATAACCTGATTATCCTGTGCCACGTAATTTGGCTCTTAATTCCAGTGGTCTTGATTACAGAGCTGCAAGGCTTTTGCTTGTGATGAATCAACTAGGTCACAATCTAATAAGAACCTTTCAGCAAAATTGAGATCAGGGGAGACTTAAAGAGTCAAAATGCTAATATCTGATACAAAGCATGAACCAGAAGACTGCATCATTAATGATAACTGTGTTGTTTGACTTTACTTGAGATGCATGCAACAAGTTATTCAAATAACTCCAATTTCTTTCTGTGATTAGGGTTGTTATGGAAATGGTATGAAAGGGCTAATATGAAAGGGCTAGCACACACTGACTGCTTCACCTCCAATGCATGGCATAAAGCTTGTTTTCTGTACACCCAGGGAGATTGCTCAGGCCAGTCTTAACACAGTCTCACAAATGCATCCTAATAGGCATATGTAAGAATTATATTTTAATTACAAATATTTTGCATTTAAGAAACGAATCCAGGGCTGCTGCCATGACGGGCGAAAGCGGCTGGATTCATTTCTTAATAACGTCCGGCCCTACTAAATGCCCCTGGCACCAAAGACGGCCTGATGGGTTAAAAAGCAGTACTTTCAAAAAGATGTGGTTGCCTCATTTGCAATTTGACCTGAATGTATGTAAGGTAGATTAGATACATTGCAAAACCTTAACTCCATTAACAAAACTAGAAAACATCCTTTTTTTTGTACAGCAATTATTTTAAAATAGAAATAAAATAGTGCAAAATATCTATGCATGAAAAATCTTGGTTTGATGATGTATCTTTTGTTGTAATACACACCTTTTTGTAAAAACATCAGGAAAAATGCTGCTACGCGATAATCTATTAAAAGCAGTGCCAGAGGAAGATCTGAAACTGAAAGAACAATAATAATGGCGGTGAAGTGCAATTAATACATCAAGTGAACTGTATAGTTGTGACTTGCCAGCGACACCTTTTTTAAGCAAGTGTCATTATTCCTTAAACAGAAATGTAATTTCGCATCTTATCGCTTTATCTTTCCTACAGAATCTCGTAACATGGTTTGGCCCATTTTTCGTTGTCACTTTCAGGTTACGCTTCCATTCAGATCCTTAGCGCTTTGTACTTTTGCATCATAGCGCTTTAAAGTAGCCTTCGAAGGTATATGAGTGTGAAACCTGCAAGCAATATGGCAAAACAGCAGCATCAACCCTGCAACAGAGGCATGGTGGTAGTGACAGTGGACTCTGGTGCTAGAATCACTGACACTAGACAGGGACATTGGCAGGCAGGAAGTGGTTGTTACAATGGCACAACCACACTGGCAAATGGGCACCTGAACTGACACTCCTAAACTGACAGCCCTTAGCGGACTGACTCAAACTTCGACACAGGGATATGGGCATGGTATGTCATTTTCAAATCAATGAAAGGGTTTTGGCAGACAAGTTTTAATAAACTGCTTGATTCACAGAAATGGAAACCAAAAGGTACATGAGGGCACCGACAAGGGGTATTGAAAATGGAACATTGGGAGGGAGGAGCCTAGCGCGCAACCAAGATGGCCGCGTAGGTGCGAGGCTCCCGAGGACCTCCGCGACCTCCTGAATAAATCCTGGAAATATCCTGTCCTTGTTAAGGGGACTGTGTCGGGGAACCCGAGCTGAGGCATTACCCGTTTTTTGGGCTCGAATCGGACCCGGAACACCGGTGGGAACATCGACTGAAGGTTGCGGCCTTCTCCTCGCCGGCCCCCCGGATTGGAGTAGTGGCGCGATCCGGGGACAAGGTGAATAACAGCGGCGAGCGGGGCTGGGCGACTCGCGTGCCCCGCACTTTCACTTTCGCTTTTGCGCCCTCCTTGCTCTCTGGCGAGGTCGGGCTGCGGAGCGGGGTGCGGTGGTGTGGCCTTGTCCTGGTGCCCAGCTGACCCGCCGACGGTGGGTCGACCCGCAGCTTTGTGGTCGCCCCCTCGACACCCGTGATCTGGTGTGACGGCCCGTTTGGAGATCTTGGCACGACGGTGGAAGGGCCAGCATGGCCACCAAACAAGATGGCGACCGGGCGAAGGTGAAGACGACCCGCCGTGGTACGGCGCACCAGGCCAATAGTATGGACCGCTACACGCTCCAAAAGGGTTCTCCGGAGACAGCGCGGTCATCCCCGGTGGGCCCGACGGAGGCACCCGCCCATCCAGTGGATCTAACCCTCCGGGACGTCATGGGCGCCATCGCTGAACTGAAGGCCTCAGTGGACCAGCGTTTTGACACTTTGTCGCAAAAAATTGACTCGGTCCTGGTGGATGTGGGACTTGTGAGGGCGGACTTGTCGAAAACGAACGACCGAGTCGACTCCCTGACCCACACCACAACGAGCCTCACGACTGACGTGGTGGCCCTCCAGAAGGAGGTGCGCCGGCTTGGCCAGGCGAGCGCCCTGATGGACCGGCGACTGGAGGATTCCGAGGGTCGCGCCCGGAGGAATAATATCCGCATTATTGGTGTGCCGGAGGGACGTGAGGCGGAGGCGGCGGACCTCTTCGTGGAAGACTTGATCCTGACCCACCTCCAGCCCCGGGGGCTGAGTAAGTTTTTTGCGGTGGAACGTGCCCACCGGGTCCCCGGGGGCCGCCCTAAGACCGGTGCCCCGCCACGGCCCCTTATTGCCCGAATCTTTAATTTTCGGGACCGAGATGCCATCCTCCAGACCTCCAGGCAACAGGGACCGGTCAGGTTGGACAACATGGACGTAAACTTCTACCCAGACTTTACCCCGGCGGTCCAGAAGCAGCGGCAGAGCTTTATTGGCGTCAAACGTCGCTTAAGGGACCTAAATCTTAAGTACTCAATGCTCTTCCCGGCAAAGCTGCGGGTGGAGGTGGATGGTCGCACGCACTTCTTCGACCGGCCCGAGGCGGCTGGGGACTGGTTGGACACCTTGCCTGGGGATCGGGGCCGGGGGGGTGGGGGGAGCGCGGCTGGCGAGGAGGGCCCGCTGGATCAGAATTGAGGGGTGACTGTATTGCCTTGCTCGGGACATTGTTCCTTCACCACATACTGCTTCTGTAGGTTCCCCTCCCATGGAGGTCATGGGGGGCCTGCTGGGGGCTTCCCTCCTCCTCTGGGGGACTAGTTAGTATTTAGCTATGGGGCGACAGGCACACTGCACTTTGGGGGGGCTGTCTGGGCTCATGCAGGGGTGCAGGGAGGGGGGAGTTTTGTTGGGACCGGGGGGTGGGGGGGGTGTGTTGTTTGTTTGTACCGCAAGGCAATCCTGCAGCTGTTTTGTTGTCTTTAGACTGCTCGGTGGGGGACGACCGATTGTTTCGACGTATGATGGGGGGTAGGGACTTGACGGTGTTGTCATGGAATGTTAACGGTCTGGGGGATAGGATTAAGCGTGGTGTGGTCCTGCAGTATTTAAAACGTATTTCACCAGATGTTGTCTTTCTGCAAGAGACGCACCTTATAGGTAACACCTTTCATGCAATGAATCGGAGGGGATATCGTTTGGCGGCCCACTCTGGCTTCACCTCGGGCTCGCGGGGGGTGGGTATTATGGTTAGGAACTCGCTCCCGCTGGAGATTGATGAGGTGCACCACGATGAGAGGGGACGTTACACAGCTCTGGCGGGACGTATGGAGGGTAGAGTGTTCAGTTTTGTGTCGGTGTACGTCCCGCCTGGGCTACAGGCCACTACATTTGCGGACCTGGGGCGCCTCCTTCTGGAACTTCCGAGTGGCCTCTTGGTGGTGGGAGGGGACTTTAATGCGGTTGTTTCTGGATCTATGGATCGCCATCCCCCTAGGGACCTCCCCCGGGCACAGGCGTGGCTGCCTGGCCTTTTAGACACACTGGGCCTGGTGGATTGTTGGCGCCTAAAGCATCCCGTATTGCAACAATACACCTTCCACTCGGGGGCCCATGGTAGTCTCTCGCGGCTTGATTACATCCTTGTCCCAGCAGCCCATGCGGGGAGGGTGGGAGAGGTGCGCCATCTGGCACGGGGTATTTCAGACCACTCCCCATTGTTGTTGCATTTCGATGTCATCCCGAGGGGGGATGGCAGGGTGGCCCCGATTAACGCCTGGTATCTGCGCGACCCCACCATTCGTGCCGACTTGATCACATCCTTGCAGCGCTATTTTGAGGAGAATGTGGGGTCGGTCCCATCTGCCCTCTCCCTATGGGAGGCTTTCAAAGTGGTTCTTAGAGGGGAGGCCCTCTCCTTTATTGCCAACGCCCGGCGGCGCGAGCGGGAGGAGGTGACCCGGGTGGAGGCCGAGATTGCGGAATTGGAGGGTGACCTGGGGAACGGGGTAACGGACGCCAAGGTACATGTTCTGCAGTTAAAGCAGGCGGCCTACCGGGCCCTCGTCACGGAGGCGGCCAGGGGCCTTGGTAGAGAGCAGCAGGGGCGCTTGTACGATGTGGGTGATAAGGCCGGTAAATTGATTGCGTGGTTGGATAAGAGAGAGAGAGCGAGCCGAGTGGTGCCTTTGATTGAGAGCGTGGATGGTGCGTGTGCCACGGAGCCGGAAGCCATTGTCTCCTGTTTCGCGGATTATTTCCGCGGAGTCTACTCCCCTGTTTCTCCCTGTTCGGAGGCGGACTCCTGTGCCCTGCTTCGGGATATTGCACTCCCCTCCCTTACGGCGGAAGACAGAGACTCGCTGGACGTTCCTCCCACCTCGGACGAAATTGCCTCAGCTATTCGCTCGATCTCATCTGGCAAGGCCACGGGCCCCAATGGCATTCCCATTGAGCTATATAAGCTACGCCCGGATGTGCTGGCGCCCCACCTGCGTGCGATGTTCCTCGCGGCTCACTCGCAGGGCTCCCTCCCGCCGGACCAGCGTCTGGCTACAATTGTGGTAATCCATAAGGAGGGAAAGCCCCGTGAACGGGTCACATCCTATCGGCCGATTTCGCTTTTGAACGCGGAGCCCAAAATCCTCGCCAAGGTGTTGGCTAACCGGTTGGTTGGCGTGGTGGGCGATTTGGTCCACCAAGACCAATCGGGCTTTATCCCGCACCGCAACACGGCGCTTAATCTACGGCGCTTGCACGGCGTGCTTGCGCGTGTTCCATTTGTGCGGGAGCCAGCCATCTTGGCGTCCTTGGACGCCACCATGGCGTTTGATACGCTCGAATGGCCATATCTCTGGGCGATGCTCGCGAAGTTTGGGTTCGGCCCGGGTTTCATCAGCTGGGTCAAATTACTATATTCGGGCCCAATGGCGCAGGTGGTGGTGAACGGGCGTGTGTCGATCCCGTTCGCGCTGGGACGGGGCACGCGACAGGGTTGTCCCCTGTCGCCTCTTCTGTTCGCCCTGGCCCTGGAGCCCCTGGCGGAGTGGCTGCGGTGGCACCCTTCCATCCGTGGTCTCCGCTGGACCCCCGAGCACGAGGACCGTGTGTCCCTCTACGCGGACGATATCCTTTTGTATCTCGCCTCCCCGCGCAAGTCCCTGATCGTCCTAGTTGATGTGTTGCGCTCCTTCGGTCGCAACTCAGGCCTAGTCATTAACTGGGCGAAATCCTGTGTCTACGTACTTTCCGGGGAGGCTCCGGTCCTCCCGCGGGACTGCCCGATCCAGATTGCCTCCCAGGGTTTCCGGTACTTGGGTATATATATCACTCTTGACCCGGAGGCCCGCTATGAGCGGAATCTGCTGCCCCCTCTCCAGCGTTTGAAGGAGGATGTGGTGCGCTGGCGGCGTCTCCCGCTCTCGCCGCTCGGTCGAGCGGCCTTGTTTAAAATGATGTCCTTGCCGCGCTTCCTCTATGCCCTCCAGAACACTATGGACATGGTCCCAGCAAGCTACTTTCGTGAGGTGGAGGGCCTTCAGCGGCGCCTGTTCTGGGACGGGAGGCCGCGTATTGCTCTTGCTAAACTGACGCTCCCGTGGTACGATGGAGGGGTCGCCCTCCCGGACATTAAACGGTATTACTGGGCCTCCCAGCTAGCTGCAATTAATCATGGCCTTTACGGGCCCGCCCTGAACCCGGCATTCGAGATGGACAAGATGCTCCTTCCCGGTGGCGATTACAATCGAGCACTGTACTCTGGCGCGCCCGACTCCCGTCTGACGGGACCGACGCGTGTCATGGTGCGAGTTTGGCACGCGGCTAATGCAGCTATGGGGTGGAAGGACCGTTTGACCCGGGCGTCTCCACTGTATGCCTCCGAGAGGCTGGGCTCCCTGTGGACATCAAAGGGCTTCGAGAAGTGGGACACGATCGGAATCAGCACAGTGGGGGATCTCTGGACGAGGGGGGGATTCAAAACTTTTGAGACGCTGCAGGCGGAGTTCCAGCTGCAGGGCAGTGAGTACTTTCGGTACCTACAGGTCCGACATGCGCTGGGCTCCGTCTTCCCGGATGTTGCATCCATTCCGGAGTCTTCCCCCCTGGAGGACAGAGTGCTGGATGGCCATGTCCCGGACAGCACGATCTCCCTCATATATAAGAAGCTGATTAATGATAGAGCGTGCCTGTTAACTAGTTTACGCGAGGCTTGGGTGGCCGACGGGCTGGAGCTGGACGACGAGGATTGGATGTCCGCGGTGGCCTCTCCAAAAGAGGTGGCCATCCCGGCTCGCCTTCGTTTCGTCCAGCTCAAGATCCTTCACCGGGTCTACGTGACGGGGCCACGGCTTCTACGCATGGGTTTTGCCGTGGACGGACTGTGTAAGCGTGGCTGTGGTGCGTTGGCGACTTTTATGCATATACTGTGGGAGTGCCCGAAGGTGGAGCGATTCTGGCGTGGTGTGCATGAGGTCCTGCGTGTGGTCACGCGTGTAGCGCTGCTGCCTGAAGCGAGGAGGTGCTTGTTGAATGTATGGGAACCGAATGACTATTCGGCTCCGCAGACGCGGTGGGTGACTCTGGGATACATGATAGCGAAACGTGATATTGCTCAATTGTGGGGATCCCAGAGGCCCCCTGCGGTGTCGGCCTGGAAAGAGCACATGGATTGGTGTATGTTCCGTGAAAAGGTGGTGTATGTGGCGAGGGGTAAGCCTGGGGCGTGGGTGAAAATCTGGGGCCCCTGGAACGCCTACCGTGGGGGCATTTGTGAGCCGCCACAGCTGCCGGCTGCCTCGCCTGCTCCGTCTCCCTAGCTGTACCCCCTTGCTTGGCCGCGGGCACGCGGCCCCCCAGTCCTTGATCTCCTCCCATCCCCCTCTTCAGATCTTTCCTGCCAATCTGGATCCCCCACTATGGAGCAAGTGTTGTCATCTTGAATCTTGGGTTGCCTTGCAGTTGTGATTTTTGTTGTCGTTGTTAGTCTTTAAAATGAAACCGTACTCTGTGGCAGGACGCCGTGAGGCCTGCACCGTTGATTACTCCTGTGTTTCTACTGTGCACCGCTGAGAGACTTTTACTGTCTGTATGTACTATAATTGTGATGCTCTAGCGGCCGGCCGTGCGGTTGTAGGCCCATAACTGTAACCTTTTTATGGATGTAATAAACGGTTTCAAAAAAAAAAAAAAAAAAAAAAAAAAGAATTATATGCATAATTTATCTGCACTAATATTAGGGCCTATTGTTATATTGTTAGATTGCATTATTTGACCTTGTGGGTGAATTTATTTGAAAAAAATGAGTAAAGTTCAATAGAGGTTTTTCATTTTACAGTAATTTATGTTTTAAATAAAATACTTACTATCATTTATATTGAAAGATTAAATAACCTTGTCTTAAAAATTATTTTTGTAAATGTAACTTTCTAAATTATTCTTTTAAAATGTAAAACGTGTATTGTTTTTGTTACACATACAGTAAATTTTTACGTATTTCTGTAAAAAAACATTATAAACCATTAAATATTCATTTAAAAAACCTTAAAAAAAAAAAAAAAAAAAAAAAAGAAAATGGAACATTGGCGCTCGGCACAAGGACACTGACATTGCCGGGTGAACCCGATGATGAAGCATGCCACTACTAGAGTGGGTGACGGGTTGTATAAAAAATGGTTTCCTTTTTCCCGCCAATGAGTGGAGTGGGGCAGAGGTGTGACTTATTTTCCTTCCTTACCATACTGCCACCTATAGCGCTGGGACACCTCTGCTGACGTAGCTGTCACGCTCTATAAGTGCTACTATTATTATTATACTACACAGGGTATTGTACACTGACTTGGCAACACTGACAAAGAACTGATGGTATTATGGACACAGTGAAATGAACTCTGAGACACTAGAGCACAGGGACAATGACACAGAGGTGCGTGGGCCCATGCACAAAGGGACACTGAGCAGGACAGTAAGAGTAAGCCACATGTACTGGGACAATGACAGCAAGGTGTGGAGACACAGGAACAATCATGTGATGACTTACACTGCCACACATTGACAATAGGATGCGTACACAGGGAAATGAAGGTTGGGTCACCTGATCGATGCACGGCCATCCACTCTAGGAGACCGCACACATAGGGAGACCGCTGGCACAAGGACATGCATATCAGCAACAGCATTGCTAATGGTATAGATCACTCTTTAAAAACAGCACCTAACTTTAATTCTTTGGAATAAAACTGCAGTGACCAATTGCTGAAATGACTGTATGCTGGCTCATGTGCCATATTCTCATCCAAACTGCCCAGAATACTCTCAAACAGCGGCGGCTCCTCCACAATGGTGGAGGAGTGTTGCCCCACTGCCTGGCTCAGGGCCAGCAAATGTAAAATAAAACGATATTCTTGCATCATTTTATTTTACCTTTGCCGGCTCTTAGCCAGCGGTGTTGGGAGGGGCGGGCCGATGCATGGGAGGGGGAGGAGGAGTGCTAGTGCACTCCACTCCCTAAGTGCTCATGTGTGTTAGGTCGGCCGTCTCAGGCCGACCAAAACACACATGCGCACTTAGGTTTTCTCCAACACAGCTGCATTGAGCAGCCGGGCTAGAGAAACTCCACAGACTCCCTGGTCTGAGCAAGGCGTCTTTCCTGCCCGCTCAGACTAATCCTGCTCTGCAGCCGGGGATTGGATGGGAGTCTGGTCCAAGGAGCTGCTGGGAGCCAGGAAGAAGAGGAGAGGCAGCGCAATGAGACATGATGCTGGAGGTTGCCAGCGGCAAACGGTAAGTTTATTTTTTTTTCATATTGTATTCCGCCCCCGCCGCATGACGCCTCCCGCGCGACCCAACTGACAACCACCCTTTGTTTATAGCGGCCACCGCTGCTCGCAATCTCTTGCGCTGTGCTCATACTTCTACTAAATGTCAGCATTCTTTTGACTAAGTCAAAAGGGACAGTGTAGAATGTTTTTTTCAGAAAAGATACATTAAGGCCGCATCTTAGGCTTCTTGCACTCAGCTTGTGAGGGCACTGGTACAACAAGTGTTTATGAGTATGACAAGCAGTTATCCAGGAGCACAGGGCTTTAAGTGGGATGAAAAAACTAGGGAATCTCCAAAATGGGCGTGGTCTATGATATTTAGGGCATGGCTTAAAACACATGAACTAAAAATCTATGCTTAGAATAGTGGGCTGCCCTACTGGTATTTTGCTGCATCTGTCACTGCATCCAGATATATAATACAACAAGTAACATTACACCTAACACAAGCCAGGACTGTTGGCGTTGTCAATGGTTTCTAGTTACTCAAGGTGAAAAAGCAACAACTATGGATGGCTTTGTCCTATATAATATTGAAAATGCTCCTGTTCTGAAATGATGACACTGCGAAAGTACTATTGCAAGTCTCTTTAAAGTTATATCAAAGGCAGTGAAGGGTGGTACTGATGCAGAGTTCAGATTTCTTTTTCACCCTGATGGTGAGGGCAATATTAGAGAGCCCGATAGGGACCCTTCTCAGCACCTGCTTTTATGAACTGCTGGCACTGAGCACCGGCAAGACCCAGCCCACTTAAAGCCCTGAGGGATCACTCTTTTATGACCTTGAATAGGCCTTTGAGAACCTGCTGTGAAACGCCAAACTAGAAAAGTGTAAAGAGGGCACAGTCCTTTATAATTATAGTAATTGTTCATGGAAACAGGCATAAGCGAGGAAACAAAGGAGTAAAAGTGGACTACATTACACACTTCGAAAAGCCTTTGTGTATAAGCCCCTAACTATCATTACCTGGGATGTGAATGTGTTAAGTTCAAATTAAACTAAAGGGGGTTTCAGTTTACCCCAACTCTCAGTAGTGGCGTAGCAAGGCTGCCATGGGTCCAAGCAGAGAAATGATCCCCTTCGCCCTGGTTTGCTAGAACCAGTGGTCGAAGTGGGCGGGATCGGCAGGGCGCAGCGTGCCCCTACTTCTTTAATTCTATAGCTTCTGTTCCCCAACTTTTTTATTTTAAACGTGCGTCCCGGGACGTGAGAAATATCCACGGCCTCAGAGAAGGCTCGGCATTAGGGCTGTTCGGGGACAGGCGGGGAGCAGGGAAGTTAAAGGTCTCCTTCTCTTGCTTCCTGTCCAGACGAGACAAGGATGTTGTCCGCTTCTGCACTGACGCTGGCAGCTGCGCCACCTCTTTCTTACTCTTATTCCCTCTCTGTCTGTCTAACTTCTCCTCACTGACCGAAAACCGTGACTCAAGAAATGGTTCTCATCCTCTCTTTCTTCCTGTCGTTCATTTGTTCGCCTGTGAAATGGATGCAAAAAAGAAAACTTTTGCTGGGAATGCCGTTTTTACATTTTTCTATTCAAAAGTGCAGCCTCGGAAATAAAAGGTTCATAATATGAAAAATCAATTTAAAAAAACAAGACGGAGTGTTCTTAAAGTGGCCAGATTGGTTTTATTTAAACCCCAAAAACATTAGCGTCACTTTACCGAGTTTGCCAGTGAAGCGCTGTTTTCCCCGGTGGGGAAGTGCGCCAAACCTGGAGGTACTGCAATACCTGGTGGATGGGTGGATTGGAAAATAAAATGTATACGGCTGCTTTGTGTTCACGAATGTGGTCTTTTTAAACCATACTGCTTACGTTTTGTAAGCATATAAGCAGTGGACATTGAAATGGGTCCTTTCTGGGCCCTGTAGTTTTTTAGGCAAAAATACTCGTTGATTTCTGCATAATGACTGTAAAAGCGTTAAGTTCTGCTTACATTTCACATGCTTTATTTAATCTTTCATTCCCTATGAGTGTTTGCTTTTTCCAGGATGTTGTTACTTTTTCTTTTAGACAGCATATTGCTCTTGCCTAGTGCGTAATTTGAATTGAGTCGCATCCAGTTGTTTATAGCAGGTCAAATTGGATTGTAGTTGAAGGCAGTGTGAAGGCAGTATGAATTTCTCTCAGTGGGGCAGTATGGTGTTCAGTGAGGGAGTGTATGTAGCACTGGGGGCAGAGCTGCCGAATTTAGAACTAGGGAACCAGGTTCAGCCTTCATGACCAATCCACCAGACCACTCTCCTGAGGGAGCACATTCCCATGCTAGACCTTAGAAGACCCTGCAAAACCGGAAAAGCCCTGGTGTCTTAGCACCAGTAGGTGGACCCTAGCAGTGGCAAGTGTGGGTTCACCTTGAAGGCTTGCCCACCATAATCCATACTGAAGTTCACCTCCAGTCTTGTGGGCAGGCCTACGAAGTAGCAGACCCTAGAGCAACAGTGACTGTCACTGAGGTCACAGGACCCCTGAGAAGAGCTGGCTCCAGGGCGGTGTGACCGGTGTGACTACAATGGCTGCTGACTTTGAATGGGCCGTTGAAAATTATGGTTTAACAAGCACTTACTGCCTCCTTCCTGGCATACAATAATTTTCAGCAATAATAAAAATGTCACGATAACTCCGGTGAATAAACTTCTTCCTAGAGAGAGATCGGAGTTTTGTCTAGTGGAAGTTTTGACTCATGGAAAGATAGCGCAGAGGGTTAATGTGCCTGCTGCAAAGAAAATGTACCATGCACATCACAAAGTGCACATATTGTAAATAGGTCAGTGGGTTACTGCTTTTGTCAGTAAGATCCTTTTGTTACTTGCAGTTTATAAGTTAAAATCCTATCAAAGAACAGTGAGCTATTAACTTTCATCTAAGAGCTGCAAGCAAACTGCAAGGTATAAACTAGTGCTTTATGTTTTTTTCCCTAAGCCTTTGATTATCCTAATATTACAAAAAGTGTTTATTTGGATAGAAATCAATAATGATTATTAAAGAGAACCCCCAATTATGGCATTAAGTTTTAAATTCTGAGTTTGTGTTTCTCCAGATCAATCACTATTAAACTATACTGCCTACTAATATGGTTGTCATGTGACTCCTGCATCTTGTAGTCCTTTGTCTTATGTAACATTTCCTATACAGTGATTTACACAGGTAAAATTGATTGTCTCTGTGTATATTGTTGATGACTGAAACTCCATGGCTCGGAAACAAATGGCTTGTGCTTCCATTTTTAAGCATATTTGGGACATTCTGTGATTAGAAACATATCCCTCTTTGTGTATTTATTTTAATGTCAATAACTCATATTAATCGCTAAATAATCATGTGTATTCATTGGTTGAATTACATAACATAATAAGCTGCAACTGGTCAGGGAAATGCCAAACAAATACTAAAAAGTGGGCTATTTTGCCAATCCTGGCCACACCTCTAACTCCGCCCACTGACCCCATCCTCGGGTTATTCCCGCCCTCTGATTCTCCGCCCACAGTTCCCCTACTTTTTTCCCCCCACTTCGACCACTTGATAGAACAGACACCAATAACTGGAATGTAGTGTGGCCCTAAACACATCCGGCACTGGTGCCACTGCACCTGCTGCACTGTTGATAGCTAGCCCCAGGCTGCCCGTCATAAAAGTATTTTAGGACTATGTGCACCTGTTGACAAGGCCGGCTTCTTGGAGATTTGCGCAAAACAATAGCGTCGAACACACAAGTGTTGATCTTGCTCAGCTGCGCATTAGTGAACCTGGTTTTCCTCTCACCAAGGCATGGTGCATCAAAGCACATTAAAAATTGAGGCAAATATAGTTACTGTTGTCATAAATATCTATCGACATTATCATTGGCCATAAACTTGTGACGACAGGACGAAGGTCCTATTTTAATGAAGCTGATTTTGTGATGAAGCCATTGGAGTGATTGACAGCGGAGACATGCTGGCAGTAGGCACGGGTCGATCTGCTTCGCCCGCCGCTCCCCCGCCCCTCCCCCAGCCAGAGTCCATTCGTCATCTTTCTTTCTGAATGATGCAATAGTGTGTGTCTGGCAGGGACCGCAAGCACCGAGGCGGCCGCTGCAGGATACCGGTGATTCAGCCTCTAGAAGCTGTTCTAACCACAATATTCCTTTCACATCCGCCTTGTGAGTGGGGCTTCTTCCACTTCCGGCCCTTTATGGTTTACGAGCAAGCTGCTCTTGTGGAGGTTACCTCCTCGTGATGTGGTTCTAGGGTTTAGGGACGGCCGTAGCGCCATTGTAAGTAAGTCTTTATTGCATAATTAATAAAAAATAAAAAAAACGTTGCAGTATGATACACAATAAAACATCTACACATGCGCATAAAACGTAGGGCCATTGTCTAAGTGGATGTGTGTTTAAGAGGAGAAGAGAGAGAAAGGAGAAAAAGAGAAGTGAGAGAGGAAAACAAAGGGAAAACGAGGCAAATACCTCATCTAGAGAGGGAGGAAAACATTTCAGAAAAGATGAGTAGAATTTAAAGGAGACAGACACAGAGGGTGGTAGGGGGGATACAGAGGGGCAGCGACATTAGAAAGGAAAAAGAGCAAGAGAGATTAGGAAGTGATTTGAGAGACAGAGAAAGAGAGAGAGAAGATGAGTTCGTAGGAGAAAGAGTCTGAAATGGAATAGAATGAGAAAGGAGAAATGCGGAAAAGAGAGAAATGCAAATAGTTCTTGAAAACTTTGAAGCAGCACAGACTAGGGTTACAAGCAGGAGAAAGAAGATTGTCTGGAACAGAACACGCGTAAGTCTGTAAGGTCTGCCGTTAGCCAAGATCAGCTGCTTGTGGCCAGTTTGGAGTTTGTTTGCCTGGGACCTAACACTTGTCGGTGCTTGTACCTGTCCGTATTCGTGGTTGCCCTGTCTCCCTCCCGCCGCCGCGCTCACCAACTCCGCGGCCGCAGTGAGGAGGGAGACTCCATCTCCCAGGGTACCCAGCGCCTAAGCCGGAAGCCGACGTGACAGCATACGCGCCTGGAGGCGCATTAAATTGCAGCGCAGCCCCCGCGTCGCGGGACAGCGCGCGGGCAGCGCCGGGCTAAGCCCGGGCAAAGGGCGGGCCCTCTGTGGCTCTCAGAGGCCTGAGGAGGCTGGGCTGGGCCCGAGACTCTGTGTTTATTAAGCTGCTGGACTCTGAGCTGCTTCGCACAGTGAGACCCTTTATCTTTTATTGCACTTGGACTATTGTTCATTGTTTAGCATGTAAAATGTGTTATTATTTCACCAGTTGACGGTGTGTATATTTTAATATAATTCTACAAGCTCTATTCAGGTATCATTATATTTTAATTATCCATTTAGTATGTCTAAACAGAAGGCACCCCCTGGACCACGTACCTTGGATAATTATTTGGTGCAGGTGGTGAGCAAAATAAATAATGAAAGGCGGCAGTCACTAGGGATATGCACATCCCCACCGCTGGTAACCCAGTCCCAGTCAGCCCCTCCATTATCGGATGATAATAGTTGTTTTAGTATTAACAATTTGGATAGTTTAGCTGGGGCACTGACTGAGCAGATTCTCCCCATTTTAACGGATTTAGATGATCCCACTGATGGTGTAGTACTACACTCCCCAGCCCCAGTGGTGCGACAAGTTAGAGCATGTAGGAAAAATCCAAATAAAAGGAGCGGAACACGCACTGTAAGGAAACGGGCGGCCTCTCCTTTAAAACATTTTGACACAGTTGAGGTTGATAAGTCTAATGATGTCAAACTAGACGCTGATTTAATGAAGAATCTAGTGGACACTTTTGACCTAAAGATTAGAGGTATTATACACCCACTTGTGTCACAAATTGAATTACTAACAGTTGAAGTCGCAAGACTGGGTGGACTCCTTAAAAAGGCTATTGAAGAACCAGGAAGTGTAACTACCCCTACAATTAGCGGAAAATGTAACACCCAGGTTGTTCCTTCTATGGAGATTTCAGGTAGCGGGGAGAATGTTACACATAACTCCACAGCCCCCCAAGCGTTAATTTGCAGTGACAGTCAGACTGCCACTATTACCGGAAACAGTGAGTGTTGGAAAGAAACAAGGAAAGGGCATGCTACTAAACTTCCGCCTGAATGTGCACCATATGTGGTAGTACTAACGAATGTACCGCCATTAGGAAATGGGGGTTATCAGGAAACCCATGCCTCCTTAAAAAACAAAAGTAAATCCTGGCTGAACAAGCAATGTGGTTTTCCGTTAAACTTTTCTGACCAAATCCTGACTACCAGGAGAGTTAAATGGATAGGGAGTTCTAGGAAAAGCTTAAGGGGGGATTGTGTGATTGTAAACTTCAAATATCCACAACATGCTGCCACTGTTCTCCTAAGAGCTGCGTCTCTCCCGACCTCTGATGCTAATGTATGTGCTCGATCGCTGGGATTCTTTTACAGTCATCTTAATACTAATTATGGTGAGAACAGAGGCAATATCATTTACCCGGACACTCATAGACTTTATCCTGGTATTCCTACTCAAAATAGATTTCATGCTCTTAGCTCCCTGGACTCTAATGATTGACTTGTGTTGGGGGGAGAGCTGTACCAAGAGAAAGCTAAAAGTATGGGTAGGGATGACTGTGTAATTAAAACTACAGTCATGGCTACACGACCTATGTCCCCATTGACTGAGGTAGCGATTGTTGTTGAGGGACACGAGGAACCGTGTAAATTGGGGCAGCCTATCGGGGGGGCCTCTGTAACTGGACCTGTAATTATGAAAACTGGTAGAAGAGGCACTCGTACCATATTGGTTTGCTGGAATGTGGCCGGCTTAAAATCAAAGGGCAGAGATCCAGGCTGGGAAACTTTTATCAATAAGTATGATATTTTATGTCTCCAAGAAACCTGGTGCAAAGACGATGTTAATTATGAGGGGTTTGTGTCCTATAATTTACCTGCATGGGGTGAGGGACCCGGTAGAGCCAAAGGGGGTCTACTTATACTTATATCGGTCCACCGCCGGATAGTGGTTAATAAGTATATACCAGTAGGTGACCTTGTACAGATGCTCTGGATTTCTGAGGGCAAAGGCCGCAATATCCTTTTGATTAACTATTACAATAATATCTTCGACGGCACCAGGAGTAAAATAGTAACAGACCTGGCCAGTACCATTGATACTCTGAGTTTGGAGTTCAATGTTACATTTGATATTATCTGGTGTGGGGACTTTAACACCACGTTGTGTGAACTGTCACCGCTAAAGGCTTGCGGGGTTACTAATAATGCTGGATGGGACGTACTGCACTTTGGTCATGATACCTATGGGGGAACCTTGCATAAACTAATGGGTTGTCATGACCTTGAAATATTGGAATGTTGTAAGGATGGTAATGGCTTGCCCGTTCCAACCTTCAAAAATTGGCGTGCTGCTTCAGTGATTGATCATGTGATAGTATCTTCCAGTATTATAGACTGTTTTGCCCCTCCGGAAATTGAAATATCAGATATAAGTGACCACAATTGTATTATTGTGGCCACCACTTTGTGGGAAGATAGTGCTGTAGAGGTGGGAACTACAATTGACAATGTAGAAGCTCACAGGGCTAATGGGGTAAGGCTTAGGTGGGTTGGGGAAAAAGCCTCGGAATTGACTATCTCTATTATAAAGGAGAATTTGGTAGACATTGTTTTTATTCTGGAAAATAGATTTGACCATGAGCGGGTCTTATCTCTTTTTAAAGGAATCAACACTGCCATTGATGCTAAGTTTACTGGTCGTAACAGGGGCCGCTTAAGGAACGGACATGGTTGGTTTGACCACTGCTGTTCGGCAGCTCTAACCAGCCTCAAGCAGGCTTTAGCAAAGAAGCCCAGGGACAAAAACTTAATAATAAATCTGAGGACAGACTATAAAAATGCCCTTAAACATAGGAAGGGGGTACTGCAGCAGCAAGCTTGGGACTCACTTAATCAAGCTGCAGAATTATCTAACTGCACACTGTTCTGGACAACGGTTAACTCACCATTTCTTAAAGAGGCCAATATATCCGAGTTAACTGCAAATGTTTCCAGCGAAGGGTGGATTACCCACTTTTCGATTATTTTTGACTCTGGTAAAATTACTGATGCTTGTCCCTCCAGCTGGCCTATTTTTCCACTTGATATCTCTGTTAGAGAGGTCGAAAGTGGAATCCGGGCAAGTAAGGGTGGGAAAGCCCAAGGCCCGGATGGGGTGCCCATTGACGTCTATAAAGCTGCACCTGAAGTCTGGGGACCCTTGTTGACCGCTGTTTTTAATGCTGCTGTTTGTGCTGAGCCCCCCCCCAACCTGGGGGGAGTCTATCATTGTCCCAATCTATAAAAAGGGAAGCAGGTCTGATGCAAAGAACGATCGCCCTATTTCTCTATTGGACTCCTCTATAAAGGTTATGAGTAGAGTCACGCTTGTAAGATTGGAGGAATGGGTAGAACAGGATTGTATTCTGGCAGATAGCCAGTACGGATTTAGGAAAGGCAGGGGTACGCTCGATCAGTGTGTTAATTTAGAACTGCTGATCGGGAAGTATACTGATGCAAAACCAGGCCTTATATACCTGTGCTTCGCAGACCTGAGCAGCGCCTTCGACATGGTGGACCAGTCGATTTTGTGGCCAACATTGTTGAAAATGGGAGCACCAGAGGGTATAATATTCTTTCTTGCCAGAATGTACGAGAAATTAGAAACTTGTGTGCGCTTTGGTAATAAGGGAGAATGTACCCCAAACTTTGGCGTCAAACGTGGTATAAGGCAGGGTTGTGTTTTAGCTCCTCTTTTATTTATTTTATTTATTAATGGAATTGATGCTATTTTAAAGGAAGTAAACGCAGATGCTCCCATGATTAACGGTGTCCCAGTGCCGGTGTTATTATACCCCGATGACGCTGTTTTGTTATCTAGAACATCTGTGGGACTGCAGCGGCTGATGGATAGTTTTTCGACTTTTATTAAAGATAGGAAACTAGTCATCAACAAAGGGAAAACATACACCTTGATTTGTGGTTTAAAGAATTCAAAATATATTAACAAAGATTATTTTATAGATAATGAAAAGGTGTAACAAGTGGATAAGTACTGTTACTTAGGTATTACTTTTTCTCGTGACAAGAAGTGGATTCATGAATTTAATAATATACGTAATAAAATGGCCAGAAATGCCCACGGCATCTTGAGATTTGCAACTAAAATCGGGGACCGCAGGACCAGGGATATGCTTAAAATTTATCAGGCCAGATGTGCAACTATTGCACTGTATGGGGCGGGAGTTTGGGGCTATTGTTGTGCCCATAATTTACAGCTGGAAGAAAATCTTTTTCTTAAAAAACTTCTATGCCTGCCTACCTCGGCCTCTAATGCTTTGAGTCATCGTGAATTATCTGTCAATTATTTACTTGACGTTTTATCCCTTAGGCCTTTGATGACCTGGCGGTCTATATGGCTGAAGGATGAGAAGACCTTTTCCAGATCTATTATTCAGGACTGTCTGCGATTAGATAAATTTGTAGCAATACCCTGGATTAAATACATTGTTGTATGCTTCTCAGATATTTTTAATCTGAACATTGTAAAAGACCCTAAAGCAGTTTTATCGATCCCTAAAGCTGAGTTAAAAAGGGCTTTTCTGAATTTTGCCGGGAGAAAGAGGGCAGTTGCAGACGGATCCTTGTCCACTGTTATGTTTTACAATAGATACCTATCCACTGAAGGATTTCCTGTCTATCTAACTTTGGTTACAAGGCCCTCGCACAAAATTTGTGTTAACAAGACTCAGATTTGGGATGGCACACCATTTGGTGGCCCATCCGACTGCGAGGAAACATCTACTTGGGCCCTGTAGATGTGATGGGATCTCCACACAAAGCACACTGCACTTTATTTTGTTCTGTAAACTGTACACAAATTTTCGTATCGCTTTTCTTAAACCTATGTTTATGAAAAATGGCATACGTACAGTCGAGCATGCAATGAAATTAATTTTTAATTTGCAATCTGCGGACATTTGTTTTTATACTGCTACTTTTTTAAACAAATGCATCACCTCCAGGAAAAGTATGTGTTTTTAATCAACTGTGTTTTTTAGTTTTAACCAATTCTGTGATTTTAAAGTGTTGTCAATGTCCACTGTAACTCTCCTTTGTACTTTTACAATGTGTATTTTTTTTTGTGTGCTTTTATGGTCATTAATTTGAACCGAATAAAGCTTAATTGAATTGAATTGAATTGAGAAAGGAGAAATGCGGAAAAGAGAGAAATACAAATAGTTCTTGAAAACTTTGAAGCAGCACAAAATAACCCATACCCTCCTCCCCCACCACCACCAAAGTAGAGTAAGGCAACATTTCGAATATGGCGAGGAAGACCCCTGATCATTCAGATACTCTTTGGTTTTGTGTTGAATGGTACCCCCTCAACCTTTGGGGCCCTTGAAGGTTGATGGGCCCCAATCCTCTAAAGTGGTCTCCATTACGCCCCTGCTCCCCCGGTTGAGTACTAGTAACATACAGAATAAATTGTGCGTAAAGCCTCGGTTCACTATTCGACCCCACTATCAGGAGTGCAGCGGAGGCCCCGCCTCTGTAGAACACTGAGGAAAAGGAGGCCTGACCCGCACTTTTTTTTTCTGCGTCTTTTATATAGCAGGAACTCTGGAGCGCTGTACATGAGCACCGTATTTACATTGCATATTCAGGTACAGGGAGATTAAGTGATTTGCCCAGAATCACAGGATGTGGTCGCGATCCCGAGGCTCGAACCCTGGTTTCCAGCGTCAAAGTCGCCAGTCTAGCCGACGGACCACATCTCCCCTTCGTCTATAATGTGTTTTATTTGCAACAGAAGAACCTATTTATTTAGTACTATTAAAGCCGAGGGAGCGGAGTACAGATGTTCGGAGAGGTTAAGAAAGAAATGTACAATGAAAAACGATTTGGCGAGAAAAAGAGAAAGGGGAGAAAAGAAGCTTGAGTGAGAGGAACTAATAGAGGTGTTGAATACGTGGAGAGAGTGGGGCAGAGGGCGGGGAGGTAGAAAGTCTGAGAGAGAGTCGGGCACCACAAAATAGAGGGGATTAGGAAATGCATATAAGGGCACAAGAAACGGAACTGCTGGCAGACACTTTTTGCGAATTGTTCCATTTTATAGGCACTTACAAGCGAGAGAGAGGAGGGCGAAGTGAAGAAAAAGTGAAGAGAGCACACACTCTTGAAAGGGATAAAGAAGGAGAGTGAGGGAGGAAGAAGAGAGACAGAAAGGAGGGAGGGAAATAAGGGTGTGAGTAGGAAAAGGGAGTGAGAGGCTTTAGTGCAAAGGAAGAAACGAGTGAGGGAGGGAGACAGAGCAACCAATAACAAAGAGAGATGGAGAGAAAGGTGGCACGATTATGAGCTGGAAGAGTGACAGAGAAGAACAAGAGAACGACAAAGTCGAGTAACGTAGAGGGATGGGGAGAAAATAGGTAAAGAGAGCGTGGGAGAAATAAAGAGGGCAAAGATGGAGCCAACAAGAGCGGGGTGAGTATGGAGAGAGCTAGGGAGGGCTGAGAGGTGGATATAAATGGGGCGAGTCAGTGGGAAATAGTCGAAAGCACGGCAAGTGGAAAATGACTTCTCAGCTGAGTGCCCTTTCTCATTGCGGTCTCGGGAGCCAAGAGCCACAACTGTGACTACAGCAGCAGCGCGAGCCGCTCGGATTCAGATAGATTGGAACACGGCGGAGGGGCGGGGCGGTGACGAGGCTCGTGTTGCCCCCCGCGTTTGCAGGTCTGATTGGTAAATACATTAAGCAATTAAGCTTATTTATATCTCGGGGGATGGGGGGCCGTAAGTGGTGTCTGCTGCTCAGTGCAGTTGCCTTATAAAGATACATTGCTGCTGTTATAAAATATAGGCTAAGTGCATATTAGCTTCATAAAATCAACGGAAGAGAGGACGCCAAAGCTGTTTTTTTTTTTATCTGTGCATTGAATAGTATTATTTTTTTCCTCCACTCACAGTCTTTGTTTTGACTCCGCAGATCTGGGCAGCACTGGCTTTCCCTGCTCTGCGCCCCCTCGGGCTCAGTCAGCAGGCCGCACTGATTTAGCTCGGTGCTTCATTATCGCCCCCTCCACCCCCGCACATTGTGCCGCAGGTAACACACGGCCAGGCGGGATGCGCCGGTGCCTTCTGCCGCGCTGTCTGTGAAGCTGCGGCGTGTCGGCCAATCCCGCCTTTCAGCCCGCTGCTCCGGGAGGGCCTGGCGTTTCATCCGCCGCCCCCGGGCCTTCCCAATCTCCATTTAGTCACAGCAGTTAGCTGGCCGTGGAGCCGCTGATAACACAGCGCGGCGCCGGAGCCCCGAGCCCCGTGGAGCCTTGGGATTTCTCTTCACACTGCTGGACCTGCAGGAAGCGCTGGGCCTGGTCGGCCGAGCCAAGCCAATTATTTTGTTGGACTCCTCGCTGTGTGATCTGGGGATCACTGTTACTTCCAGACAGGCCCCTGAACTTCTTCCACCAGCTTTGACCACCTTTTATATTGAAATACGGCGGACGAGAACGATATGTAGCTGGTGAATGAGCAGGCCTGTCCTCTTAAGGATAACCCTTTCAGGACATTCGCTCTTCACTGCAGCACAGCCAACATGCTGGTCACAGGCGGCTAAAACAACATCTCCCAGCTCCATTGTGGTGCTTTGCAAAGCTCAATCTTGTTCTTCCTTAGCAGGTACTTTATGGAACGCTACAGTCCAAAAAAACACCCCAGCGCTCGCTTCCCGTCTTGTTTTACTGTTGTTTTTGTGCCTCCTAGCGCCAAGATGCCATTTGGTGACTTTGCGCTAAAACAATACTAATACATTACCTAAACATTTAAGATTTAAAAGATGCTGCTTCTTTTTAAAAGGCTTAAAATACAAATCTTTTCATGGGACAGCTGAAGATATCTTCTCTTAAATGTCCGAACGGAGATTGTAGCGTGGAAGACTATGATAATGATGATGATGACAACGAAGATGACAATATTGTGCTTCGTTTGCTTCTCTTTGGATAGACCTCAACAGAAAGACGACAGCATTCAGTGCCACCGACCTAGGTTCACCTTATTGTTATTTGCATAATTTGCAATTGATTGGATGATTTAAACCTTCTTTTTTCATTCACATTTTTCTCTTGCATTATGAAAGCAGGTGATTCGATCTCTTCGCACAGAATCAGAACATTATCTCCTGGTAAATTATTTCTTAAGCAAACACCTGCTAATTCATGTATTCACCCAGAGAGGCAAAGTTTGCAACAAAAAAAAAACAGAGCTCACAGACACGTCTTTGATTGTAGTGGATACATTACAGAAGCATTGGTGCATGCGGAATTATCTTTTGATTGAGGCTCATATCTGAATTCAGACCTGTCAGAATCAACTTCTCACTGTTTGCACCGAATTACAAAGATTTTACTCTGAGTAGGTGTGACTTACTCTTGTAGCGCTGTCTAGTGTGCATCCTGAGAATGGAGTCCAAAATGTCGAGGCATGCAAATATCAAGTACAACATATTGAATCCAAAGTGTAGGAAGGGTTGTATGGATTTTCTATACCTAACTCTACAAATATGTGCCTTGGTGGAATGTATCTTCATGGTTTGAGGATCTGGAGCTAGGAATTGTGACTATGCACTTACCTTTCGATAATTTGCCCCTGGATATTCTGTCCACAATATTCTTGAATGTCAATATTCTTGGTCTTGACATTCAGTAGTACAACGTCGCACTTTTAGATTACTTCAGAATTCAGAGGTGGTGCAAGACTAAGGCCCAGCAAAATCTTTTCGAATCAGGCTCTTGATGTTTCCTGGCCTGGTACTCAGATCTGTTTATAGGAAAAATCACGGGGCATATTAACAAGCGGCAGCGATAATTATCGCGGGCCGCTCCTAGCGGAAAAAATGTTATCGCTGGCTATCGCAGGAAAGTATCGCCATGCTAGCGTTGTATTAACAATGCATAGCGCAATGGCGATAATTTCCCAGCGATAGCGATGTTTTCCATGGAACATCGCTGGTTTTCCAGCGATGTTCCATGGAAAACTGCGATAACCTTGCTGATACGACCCAGTGGTCGTATCAGCAGAATCCACCCCCAATGATAAGTATAGCTAAGTCTGCATTTTAGCAGACGTTAGTTTTTGGAGAAAACAGCTGTTTTCTCCAGAAACTAACGTCTGCTAAAATGCGTGGGCAGCCTTGTAAATATCGCAATGTGTATATCAGCAATATTTACAAGGTTGTACTGCTCAGTGACGCCCACTTTGCATCTCATTAGAGATGCAAAGGGAGGCGTCGGGTAAAAGGGTGCTAACATGCACTAATGCATGTTATCACCCTCTTGCAAATAGGGCGATATTTTTATCTCCGCTTTTTTGGCTTTAAAATCCAAAAAAGCGGAGATATGGCCCTTGTAAATATGCCGCCACTTTTTGCTAGAACCTGTTCCTGATCTGGCCTTGATTATGTAAAAATTACTGTCCTGGCATCAAGTAATCCTGGATATGTTACAGTTAAGCACTCATCAATACGTGTGTTTAGCAAACAACACATAAACAACACAATCTGTTGCAGAGGTTGATTATAACATGACTGTTTTTAGTGCCTTTAAGACCTAATCATATTTTGGCCATTACATACCGTCGGTTTTGGTTGATTTTTTTAAATCCCATAATCAGGACCACTGGATTTATGAGATTGTGTGGCCGTGGTGATTTTTGCATAATTGTAGGTTTGCCACATTTGCCATATAACCCATCATCTGCCACATAATCGGCAGATTTTAGCATACAAAAATGTTGTTTCTAGCTCAAACGGTTCAAAAGTTAGACAAAAACTCAGCGGCATGTGTTGCTGCGTAGTGGAGGGTCCTTTACAAAGGTTGACTGATCATCTTTCTTAAGCTTATTGCTATATTTATGTGTCAAACTGGTACTAATGAGGTGCAACCAATGCCCACACAGTGTTAACAAGTGTAAAAATGTCAAAATAATGAAGTAATACTATCTCAAATTGTGCCGCATAATGCCACAAAATTTGCCTTTTCTTGCCACATAATTTACTCAACCCTGCTGCAAAATTTGAACCTCCCCTGCTGCATAATTCCAGTGGCCCTGCCTATAATGGGGATTTCTGAAAGCAATACACTTACCATCAGCAGTGGTGTACTTTCAGCAGCAACTTGGCATACAGATTTTGCTTGTGGGCAATATTGTTTACTTCTGTAATGTACTTTAAGTACCAGACTTCTTCGGTGATATTTCCACCACTAGTTGGTGATTTGGGTTCAGATGTTGTGAGTTGCCTAGCACCTTTGGCAGTATTTCATTTTAGGCAAACACTTATATGTTGCCTCCTTTACCACAGTTCATAAAATAATTTAAAGTACACATCTTTTTTATTTATTTCGCTAGCACGCATCTTAACAAGAAACCCTGGACATAGGTTACAAAAATAGGCACATGGGCTTTTAGATTGATGCTGGCAAGATAATCAATGAAAGTGAGGAATTGTGAGCGCTGCCAAACCTTCAAACAGTGAAGATTAGGCAATGTGGTGTGGGAGAAACCATCATTGAACAAAGGCTCAGTGCACTAAAAAATGTAGCGGCCAACAGTAAAAGTTACTTATTGGTTGCAGGGGCTGGCAGTTTAGGCCCCCACTGCAGTTGCTAAAGCACTTTAAGCAACTGCAGTGGGGGCCTTATCTGCCTCTTTTTAGGCCTCGCCTACTGACAGATTTTAGCTTGCTGCTGTTAAAAGACCTCAGATGGATTATACCAAAAATTTACAGTGGGCCTAAAGCCACAGTCGAAAATCTGACCCATACAACTGACAAGAACATCCTCACACTAAGACACCACACCTGGACAGTGATCAATTCATACAAAAAGAGGCGGCCTCAGGAATACCTCTCAGCTCATTTCTCACTGAACATAAAACAACAGTTCACCCAATTACGTTTCGGCATGTGGGAAACTAAAGTTCTCGCTCCCAATTGGAAATATCAGTTTCAAAATCCAGAATGTCGGTTGTGTAAATACAAAAAATAATCTTTTACACATATTCTCTGTGTGTGCCCAAAGTTTGGATCAGAAAGGAAAAAAACTATTGAAAACAAATTTTACAATATTGAAAATCCGTACCTGCAGGCAAGTGGTAACAACTTAGTTTGGTGGTACCTTACTCTCACTTGTCTGCAGAGGGGTAACATTTTAAAAACGAAATCTGAACGAAATAGATCAAATAAAGGTCTAATAACACAAAAAGCACAAATGTAAAGATCAGTTGCATTACAAATCAACCAAGAGTTTAGTAAACCCAAACTAAGTGATTGATGACTGCACCTTATTGAGAAGAAATATTGGGTTCAAGGACAATACTAGAATTAGTAAAGAACAGTGATCTTGACAGAACAAATTAATCCCATATTATACCCAAATCTTAAAAGAAAACAGAAGTTGTTTTATAAATGGCTCGGATTGTAAAGAAACATCTCTTTCTAATGTTCTTTCGCATGAGAGATGTGTGAAGTATACTATATATTTTAATGAGATGATATTATGAAATTCCTATATTTACATTTATTTTAAAAGTTTTGTAAAAGAAGTGTGCAAAAGGTTTCTATGATTGTTTTTTTAGTGTAATGGTTTTAAAAAGACTAAACACTAGAATAGACTTGAGTCAGTACAACAGTACAGTGGGCTTTGTGCCGCCCCACTGCTTACCACTGGTTGGCTTTCTTGTCACTCTCATTTGTTTGCTTCTTATTCAGTGACTTTCCTTTCCCTTATTGTGTTTGTCCCTACTCTGGAGCATAGCTTCTTTGGCATCCTTATCACCCACTATACAAGAAAAAATCTATACGTGGCACATTTTTCTCTGTCCAAGCAGCAATACTATGGAATTCATTACCCCCAAACATAAGATCCACAGATAATTCTTATCTTCAGAAAACTGCTCAAGAGTTGGCTCTTTCCTACATAACCACCATACTCAAACACAAATGTACAGCATATCCCTCTATATATATACATTACATTTTATTTTATGTATGTATGCATCTAAATATGTGTATTTCATGATATACATTTGTATAATATATACTTATATATCTATATATTTCTTACTTTACCCTATGTTGTACCCTATACCTCTCTCAATATATCGCCCACCTCCACTCTCTGACTTGTCCCAAACCTCTTTCTACTACTAACATCTCCAAAAGAACCTTTTCTAGGCTCTTTCCTCTGCTATCTCTCCTTCGGTCTCCCAAAACCTCATTTTAATACTATGATCGAGCAGAAAAGCGCGTTGACGCCTTGTTAGGGGAGTAAGAGTTATATAAATACTATTACAATACAATACAGTCCTTTTGATTGGATGGCTTTTATCCTTCCGCTGCTCACATTCAAGGAACCCCTTTTTTCTTTTTTTTCCATTAAGCCCTCCATGGGAGTTCATGTGTTTTATTGCTCTCCCCCATTTGCTGCTTCCCACATCAAACCCATACTGAAAACTCTCAGTACTGGCTCTCAGGCCTCCAGGCTAATCTGCAAAAGTACAGAAACATGTATATTTTTGCCTGGGTTTAACTAAAGAGCATACTTTATTGAATTGGTTTTGTTTTATCTCCTGCATGCCACATGTTGCATTTAAAACAAAGGCCTGGACCATAAAGACAGCATTTAAGGAAATGGGGACGGAGCAGGCTGCTGCACTCAGATGGCATTTGAGGCAGAAGATGTACTCAGTATGACTGAAAAGAAGGTGTCTCGTCTCCTGGAGTCCCATAAATCTGATCCCTGTGCTGCTGCTGAGCACTAAATAGCTCAAGCATTTGTTTCAGGTCTTATTCAGGTGGAAAGTAAATTAGGCCTTGGAAAATGTTTTCCTATAAATGCTGATACTTTTTGATTCTTTTAAGTTTCTGTTAATAATCTCCTGCATGAAACGTATCTGGAAAATACATTTTGCCATTTCTAAAGACTGACAATTTCGACTTCAATGTATAGTTTTAGGATACCTTAAAAATGTGTTTGCTTTTCAGCCAATATTTTTAAATGTTTTTCGAGTTTACATTTTTTTGGTAAGAGTGCATTACAAAGAAGCACAATCCAACAGCTTGGTATTGACATCATAAACTGCTGCCCTTATAAACAAGGTTTTAACATGCCCATGACTGTTCCTCATGGTGTGTGGATATCTGGACAAGTGTATGGAGCATTTGTGCATTTAAATCTTCTGGAAAATTAGACACTGGGGCGCTGATTCACAAAGGGCGTCCACACTCATGGCGGAGGCTCCGCAGTCATTTCGGGGGGGGGGGGGGTGGTCCCGCACTCATGGCCGGGCCTCCACAATGGATAACTGCGGTGGGGGGATCCCGCCACGAGTGTGGGAGCTCTGCAATGACTTTGGGGCCTCTGCCACGAGTGTGGAGGCCCTTTGTGAATCGGCCCCTTCGACTGTGATATTGTCCTATTAATATTATTTGATGAGCATAATATCTCCATAATTTTCTGCATATTTGTTATGATTATTAATACATTTTGATTCCATGCATGTCAGTTTACTTTGTAATTAAATTGTGCCCATTGTGTTACTTGTTTATTCAGTGGTAAGTTGGACTCTACACAGCATTTGCCTAAGAAGGGTGAGTGGGCCATAATGCATGACTTGTGGCTTGATTTAGAGGTGGATGAATGTAAGCGTTCTGGCAAAAAATGGCAGATGTCTTAGATGCTGTTGGACTTGGCCCTTTTTGCAGGGTCATCCCTAAACTTTTTGCCTTCCTCCTGTATTTTTTCTGACCTGTTGTTGGCTGTTTTATGACTCTGGGCACCTTACCACTGCTGACCAGTGCTAAGGTGCATATGCTCTCCCTATGGTAAAGTGTATACATTGATTGGTGTCCATGTTTGGCTTATTTGGTTTACTATCAGCCCCTAGTAAAGTGCACCAGGAGTGCCAGGGCTTGTAAATACAAATGCTGCTGGTGGGCTTGCAGCACTGGTTGTGCCACCCACAGAAGCGGCCTAGTAAAATGTGTCTAATGTCTGCCACTGCAGAACCTGCGCGCAGCCTGGTACTGTCGTGCTGACTGCGCAAGTGCCCCCACTTGCCAGTCCCTAAACCTTCCCTTAACTACATATTAGTCACCCCTCTGGTAGGCCCAAGGGCAGGGTGCATTGTAGGTATAAGGTAGGACATGCCCTGATGTGTGTGGCATGTCCTAATATTGAATTACAGCCATTTTCGTTTTTCACTATTGAAGGCTACCTGCTCTCCATAGGCCAGAATGGGCTGCTGGAATTACTACACGCTGTAATCCCAGTGGACTCATAGAGCATGGTAGAAAGTCATGATTAGTATGCCTGAACTCAGAATAATAAAATACTTCTTTTAGTAAAGTTTATTTTAATATCCTGTGTTTGTAAATACTACTTTTAGAAAGTTAGTATTTACAGACCTGGCCATTTCAGTCCGCCTCTGCTGTGTGTGTGTGTTCTGCCTAGTACCAGGGAAGAGCAGGGCTGGGAATTCCAGGAGACAGGCTGGCTGCCAGGTGGTGGGTAGAGAGATTACACCAGGATGGGTGGGAGGAGTACACCTTTGACTCTGAATAGACCTGTGCCCTGCCACCACAATGCCGGCTCCGCCCCCTGTGGAGCGGCTGATGTCTCTGCCCTGCTGCTGAAAGGAAAGAGCAGAGTCACCACAACAAAGTGCTCCAGAACTGGACTGAGCCAGGCCCAGGCCCCCTGGCGACAAAGAACAAAAGAATTGTGCTATAAAAGAAGGAGCCCTGCTCCTAAGAAATCAGATCCTGTTTGTGCCAAGAAGAACCTCTCCCCGAAGAGAAAGACCTGGGAAAGCTGCATGGAGGACTACTGTCTCTGACCTGTGAGACTGGCCTGTGGTGGGTGCTTTGCTGCTGAAGGAG
Organism: Triturus cristatus; assembly: GCF_964204655.1. Lineage (NCBI taxonomy): Eukaryota > Metazoa > Chordata > Amphibia > Caudata > Salamandridae > Triturus > Triturus cristatus. Next base: position 377,687,068 of record NC_140588.1, read on the forward strand.
AGGAGGAAAAAGACTGAAAGACTTTTGATCAACTTGTGCTTTAAACAATCTCCAAGGGCTTGCTGGTGAACTTGCCCCCTGAACTGCGCCCCAGGAACAGTGGGCGCTACCCCCCCCCTGGAAGGAGAAGAAGCTGCCGTGGGTGATTCTACAACACTGACCCCGGAGAACCTGTGCACCCCCTCATCTCTCTGAGCAACGTGACTTCTGCCGCCGGAGCTGCTGTGAGCAACGTAAAGGCCTGCCAGCCTGAGCAAAGTAAGCAACTGCCCCCTCGAGCCGTAGCTCGCAACGTAAGGAGGAGATCACCGTGTCTGAGCGCTGAGCCCCTGCGAACCCCTCCGGGCCGTAGAGACTTTTGTAAAGACCTGAAGTGCCCTGGTTCGCCACACCCAGACGAAGCTAACAGCGCGCTGCGCTGCGACATCACCCCCAGGCTGCCCCTCCTGCTTCCCCCTTCGCTGGTGGGCTGAGAAGTCGGAAAAGTGCCCCCACGAAGCATCATCGTCCACGGAGGAGCCGGGACCAGGACGCGACGTGGGACACTCGTGAAAGACGTCTGCAAGCCTCCGCGAACATTGCCCCCAAAGAACTAAGGTATTTGTGACTTGTACGCCGTGGTACGACCCGTACTTGCCTTTGTACGAGCCGTACCTGCTCTGCCGTCCGTGTGCGGCACGTCCCTGCCTCTGTACGGTCCGTGTAGAATCCATTGCCGGCGCTCACGCGGGAAGCGTGGGACTTGTCAAGAGATGTCCCGAATGTGTACGATGCATACCTACGAGGGTACGGTCTGTACGGTTCACGTCCGGCATACGCGTACTCACGCGAGAAGCGTGAGAAACGGCACGACACATCCAAATAGCGGTACGACGCATACCGGAGGCGCTACGAAGCATACAATTCCCCAAAGAAGCATTTTTAAAGTAGAACTTTGCCATTTTAAGATCTGTGGACTGCCTAAAAGCAATACAAGTAACTGGAACCTCATTTAAGTGAAGACCTGTATTTTTGAGAGCCTGCTTAAAGAAACCTTTTATATAAAGACCTTTATTTTTACATAAATACAGCCTTGTGTCTTTGTGTGGTGGGGTGGTGAATATTGTGTGGGATACCCTGAATGCTTAACCTAATGCCCTCTGGAATCTAGCCTGACTGCTCGCGCCACGTTACCTAGAGGGTGAGCAGGGGTTATTTTTAAAGAGGTAATCCTTCGCCCTGAATTAGAGGAAATGGTCCCTGCTTGTCGCAAGTGTATACCTGCGCCAACCAGAGACCCCGGATTCTAACAGATGCCATATTTAGAATTTATTGATTTCTATGCGCTCTCAATAGGGCGAATGGGCCATCCATTTTTGGCAGATGTCCAGTATCTGCTAAGCCCTAAATTACACAGCATATCAGTCTATTTGTAGCAGTGTGGAATTGTGCAGGTGCTGCTGAGTGTTTTGATCTGTGCCGCTGTTGTGTACTTAACTGCTTCTTTGATAGTGTATTTTGTACACCTTCATTGATGTGCTGGGGCAAGAGACAGAAGGACAAACCTACTCCATGAATTTTAGCTCAGCAATGTGTCTAAGCAGCATTAAAATTTGAAAAGTTAGATAAAAGCCTGAAGACAATTCTTAGTAGAAATAAAATCTTGGAGGCAGTGGCGGTCCATGCAGGCAAGCGGGGTGGTGGAGAGGGGCGGGGCAGGGGTGGTGGTGAAAGTGGCATACAACGGGATAAAGAATATAAAATAAATGAATAAGTAAAACAACTTACCTTGCGCACGCCCGTCGCCGACTCGGTCATATGTCACTTTCAGTCCCCACTCCCGCCACACTGCCCACCACGCTTACCTGCATAGACCGCCACTGCTGGAGGGTGTGAGTACTAGCGATAAACATCAATCTGTCTTGAACTATGGCACTCAGAAAAAGGGTACAATGCTGAAGAATGATTAATAGATGGGCATTTATAATGGATAGACATATGACCGATTGAGAAATGATCAGATGGATCAATGGATAGATGAACAGAAATATAGATGAATTGTTGGATGAATGAATCTATGTATTAGAAATAAAGTTGTGGAAGAGGTACCAGTGATAAATGTAATGAATCCATCATATAGCATGATGATCGGGAAAATAATTCAGAGTGTGGGTGAATGACTGATAGATGTATAGATTCCTAGATGGAAATATATGTGATTGATAAAGGCTGCAGCCGAAACGCGTATCTCATCTTATGCAGAGTTGAGGGAGACCAGAAAGAAAATAAATGAGCCTTATCCTTACAAACCTCGAGTGCGTGCCTCTTCTTTGTTGGAGCAGGATGTGTTCACATATATATATATATATATTATCTACTGGCGGTCGCCAGTAGATAGTTATAGTTAGGGCCGTGTTTCCATAGGAAATCAGAAAATTCTATTTTGAATAACTTTGGCGCCGGTTGATGAATCCTCTCGAAATTTTAAAAACTAATGGGGCGCTCCGCTCAGCTCCTACCCTGAAAGTCTCGGGGTGATTTGTCAAGCGGGGGCCGAGAAAAAAGGGGGTCCCAAAACACGTTTTCTCCATGCATTTTCCCATAGGACCTTTAGTCGAAGGTACAGCCCGAACGGCTGAACAGAATTACTTGAAATTTGGCAGAGAGGTAGTCCTCAGGTCAGGCATGTGCCTTATGCATATATGGAGTCAATCTGTACAGTAGTTCCTGACAAAATTGCAGTTAAAAGCACATAAATATCTATATGCGCGCACCGTGCGCGCACCGTGCACGCACCCTTACGTGCGCGAGCGTAATTCTGATTGGTGGTTACATGTCAGTCAACATGCGAATCGGTCGAAATCAGGAAGTGTCGGCCGCCATTTTGTTTGTTTTGGGTGCGAGACTGAAAAAGAGAGGTGGCGAACGTGAAAAGGGGGCAGGGTAGAGAGTTCCTGACTCCCTAGCCTTTGTCAGGGGGTCCCTGAAGGACCCCGAAGGGTGAAAAAATTATTATTTTTTTTTTAAATAATCGCGGGGTGCGCGCACGGTGCGCGCATGGTGAAAAACCTTAAAAAAAATATATAATAATACATACATAACTTAGCATTTAAAAAAACGTACAAATTCACTTAAAAAACCATAGGTTTCACACACGTTATAGTTAGGAATTAGCATTTAAAAAACCTTGCAAATTCACTTAAAAAACCATAGGTTTCACACATGTTATAGTTAGGTGGACATTTCACTCGTAAAAAACCAATGAAATTCCCCCGTTATAGTTAGTTCAGATAACTATAACTTGCGCGACCGCCACTCTATCCTATCACAAGGATGATGTAATGAGTGATGCCACTGACCATGTCATGAGTGATGTAATATGTGACGTCATGAGCAGTGGATTGCGGGCGTGCGAGTTATAGTTATCTGAACTAACTATAACGGGGGAATTTCATTGGTTTTTTACAAGTGAAATGTCCACCTAACTATAACATGTGTGAAACCTATGGTTTTTTAAGTGAATATATCTATATATATGTTCACTGAAAAAACACAAAGGTTTAAGGGGCGTTATAGTTAGGAATTGGCATTTAAAAAACCTTAGAAATTCACTGAAAAAAACATAGGTTTCAGGGGTGTTATAGTTAGCTGGACATTTCCCTCGTACAAAACCCTAGAAATTCCCCTGTTATAGTTAGGTCAGCTAACTATAACTCGCGCCCCCGCAATGCACTGCTGATGACATCACATATTACATCACTCATGACATGGTCAGTGACATTACTGATGACATCACTGATGACATCTCAAATGACATCACTGATGACATCACTGGAGATGAGTCTTCTGGCCCTCATGGGTATCCCTGTATCATGCTCATTGACTCTATGGCACCTGTGGGTGTTCTGGTGTGGCTCTTGGCTGTGGTCCCTTACATGGTGCAGGTAGTTGTCCTGCTTAACACCAGCAGAAAGCAGGTGTAAAATCCCTGGTGCTAACGTGTCTTATCGCCGGAATTTGTTTCGCATTGCAATTGGTGTGAAAGTTGTGATGTGATTTTTTTCATGTGCACAATAATATACGAACTGAGCAGTGTATCTCGTCAAGATCCAGCACCTGACGCACTATTCCCAATCGATATAAATACAATGAGATTTCTTAATAGATTTTGTGTGTACACTGTAAGTGCAGCCAATACCTCAGTGCAATACAATACAGAATTTTACTATTTAGAATAAATCGCAAAGGTGCACCTCGTGTCTTTTTGCACGGGAACGGCTACTCTCCATTTCATTATCAGCACTTTAACGGCAGTAAAGTTGAGATAAATCTAACACTCTATTCAGAAGTTGGTGCAAACTGCAGATATCACCAGTATTCCAGCGATAAGTGCCCCAAAATTTAACACCATGGTGGACTCCATGAAATAACAGTAATAAGAACAAGAAAGAGTCACACAGCTGTTAAGAGAACAACCAAAAACATTATTAATTTTTTTTTTCAAACTTTATTTTTTATAATAATAAATATATAAACGATAAACTATTTTCAAACTCTATTTTTTTATTAACATAAATATAAACAATAAACTAATAAACAAAATGTAACAACAATAATACAAAACAACAAGGCGGAACACTGCTGTGGGAACCACGGATGTCGACGACAGACCTGGAAAATCAGAAAGATTGTTAAAAAAAAACCAACATGGTATTCTCAACAAAATACCACAAGAAACAAATCACAGATATATAAAATGTAAACAGCTAACAACATTTTATAAGTTTAACTTACAAAAACTGTAAATGTTGCCGCTTTAAAATATTTGCCGAATCTGAGGAATTTTTTTTGCAGAAGGCACCACGCCCACAATGTTTTTCTTCAGTGGTGAAGACATTTTTAACTTTTTCCAAGGGACAAATAAAGACCAATGCCACCTTCTTCATTCGCAAGATTTGCCAAAGAGTTCTGTTACGAGGGGATCCTAACAAAAAATACTCGTGCGGCACAGCAAGTATGATGAAACACCTAAGGACCCTTCATCCAAACAATCTTGCACGAGAAGAGTGCAAACAGATGAGAAACACTCCTGTTCTGTATCTGTAAAAAAGAATCACAAATAAATGTATATTAATAACTTTCAAATTTATACTATTCCATTACTGTACAAACACATTTCATATAAAAACTGACTAAGAAACTATAGCCCTGAACCACAAGTGTGACGATCGTTAAAACACTACATGCATAGTGCATACTACTTTAAATCAGTTCATGCCCCAAAGCCTACCTCACTAAAAGACTACATGCTAACTGACTAAATGATTACAGTACTATAAGGAGACACACTGGGTGAGTGACAGGGTGTTTGCTAGAAGAGTATGAATACTAACTAGGGAATTGAAGGTGTGAAACACAACTGTGTAGGTGATTAGAGGACTGAATCCATACTGCAGAGGCATTTAAAGCAGTCCATGTGCTAAGGCCTGGCTCACTGCATGACTACTTGGGTACTGACTGAATGATTAGAGTACAGCAAGGAGAGTGCCTAGGTGAATTTATAAGTGCTAGGCTTTTCGCACAGGGAATGGATTAGTACTTGGTACTGAATGGGTCACTAGAGGAGTGCAAAGGCAGTGACAAGTGCTGGACTGTATGGATACTGACTAGGAAATTGAAAGTGTGAAAGACAAGTGTCTAGGTGGTTAGAAGACTGCATGCATAGTGCATAGGGGTTTGAAGCAGTCCATGTGCTAAGGCCTGGCTCAGTGTATGAATACTTAGGCACTGGCTGAATGATTAGAGTACTGCAAAGATAGTATCTTGGTGAATTTATAAGTGTTTGGGTTTTAGCACAGTGAATGGATTAGTACATGTTGTTGAATGGGTCACTAGAGGACTGCAAAGGGAGTGACAGGGTATTTCCTGGAAGTGTATCGATACTGACTAGGGAATTGAAGGTAAGAAAGACAATTGTGTAGGTGGTTAGAGGACTGCATGCATAGTGGATAAGGGTATGAAGCAGTCCATATACTAAGGCCTGGGTCACTGGATGAGTACTTGGGTACTGACTGAATGATTAGAGTACTGCAAGGAGAGTGCCTGGGTGAATTTATTAGGGTTTGGCGCAGTGAATGGATTAGTACATGATGCTGAATGGGTCACTAGAGGAGTGCACATGGAGTGACAGGGTGTTTGCTGGAAGTGAACGGATACTGACTGGGGAATTGAAGGTGTGAAAGACAAGTGTGTAGGTGCTTAGAGGACTGCATGCATAGTGGATAGGGGTTTGAAGAAGTCCATGTGCTAAGACCTGGCTCAGTGCATGAATACTTAGGCAGTGACTGAATCATTAGAGTACTGGAAAGAGAGTGTCATGGTGAATTTATAAGTGATTGGGTTTTGGCACAGTGAATGGATTAGTACATGCTGTTGAATGGGTCTCTAGAGGACTGCAAAGGAAGTGACAGGATGTTTCCTGGAAGTGTATGGATACTGACTAGGGAATTGAAGGAGTAAAAGACAAGTGTATAGGATGTTAGAACACTACATGCATACTTCATAGACATTTGAAGCAGTCTATTTGGTACTTAGAAACTGACTAAATAATCAGACTACTTCTAGGACAGTGCTTAGGTAAAACCTTTACATTTTCAGTTCTGCCACAGTGAACAGGATAGTACATGGCACTGCACCTTAGTGTCAAACCCTGACTCATTTTATCAATGCATAAGCAAAGAATAGCTTCTAATGCTACTAAAACCTGACAACATGAGAGGTTTTAAATTAGTTATCTGTCAGCAAATACACAATGTTACCAAATGATTCTCTCACAGTGGTTCTCAAATGCACACAGACTCACAGTGTAATTCTCGACAACAACCACCATACCTAGGAGTTTACCAAAAATCATTCACTACTGTGGAAGTGGTAAGCGAACTGCACACAATCTTCATATTTCAGGACTGCACTTTTATGTCAAAGCCTGACTCATATAATCAAAGCATAAGCAAAGACTGGCTTCTAATGCTACTAAAACTTCACAACATGACTGGTTTTAAAACAGTTATCTGTCAGCAAATACACAATGTTACCAAATGCTTCTCTCACAATCCTTACCCAAATGCACACAGACTCACAGTGTGATTTTAGACAAGCAACACTATCCTAGGAGTTTACCAAAACTCATTCACTACTCTGGAAGAGTTAATGGTACTGCACACAATCTACATATTTAAGTACACCACATCAGTGTCAAAGCATGACTCATTTAATCAACGCATAAGCAAAGACTGGATTCTAATCCTACTAAAACTTCACAACATATATATATATATATATATAATTGTAATGACAAACCTTAGATCTCCCCTGGACCAATGAATGTACCGTCACTCTCCCAGGGAGAGAATATCAGTTCCAAACTTATGGAATATAACAAATACACAGCACTTCCTAAGGTGGGCAAACTTTCAACACTCCCCCAAAGTCGAGGCAAGAAAACAATAATTTACACATCACTTGCTCAGGAGTAGCACCAACTTCCTATAACACAATTACCTGCTAGAAGGGAATTCACCCATCCTTATACAACAGAATACTTGGCCAAGAAGAGTCCACACCTCCTGCTAAAAGGAAAAGACAAATTGGTATATCTGGGATGTATTTATTAGTAAATGGCACCACAAAGTAAGCCAAATGTACCTAACATAGCAGACTCTAACATATCAATAATATGATTGAACATACAATCAAGGCAAATATATATGAGAAATATATATATGTATGGATATAAGAATCAGAAAATAAGAAGGAAAGGAAAGAATTCAGAAAAGAATCAAGGGACAGTTCGTAGCAGAGACACCTCACCTAATGCTCCATAATTTCACCCCGCTTTGCTCAAGGGGAGTCCATTGCTTGAACCGGGTGAAAGCTCAGAGGTGACCCCACTTTTTCCATGACAGCACGTCTGCTTCAAGGATGAACTTCCACCAAGCCAGTGTAGACTCCCCTTTTTAATACACATTCAAAACACAGCGAAGCTTCTAGCAAGCCACGCCCCCTAGTTCTCATGAGAGCCTGTACCAGCTTGCTTCAAGGTCAGAGCAAGGGTTGATCAGGCCCCTGTTATGACTAAAAGTCAAACCATGTACATTCCTCTGATAAGAACCAGTTCTCTCTAGTCAGTAAAATGCGAAAAACAGGAGGAAAGAGCAGACCATGCCCTACCCACTTTGCAGCTTCGTGCAGGCACAGAAAATGGCTTCAGAGTTAGTTAAGCCATGCACACAAAGGCCCAAAGCAAGATGGAATTGAAAAGCAAGATGACCTAGGACCATGTCAAAGGAGCACCTATTAGACCACGTCAAAGCCAATAGGTCAAAGTCATAATTCACCTAACCCAAATAACATTATACACTTAATCCCTCAGTATAAAACATTGAGCACATGTGTGCACCACCACCCACAAGACTGCACCTCAAAATCCCATACCTTCTATTCTTGGAAAGACTATTCCACTAAAAGACAGAACACACTTAAGTCACTACAGAATGGTGGTGGTTGAGGGTCATCATAGGGTGTCAGACCGCAAAAGTGGCTCATTCACCACAATAATGAAAGCATAAGCCATAACTGTCTTCTACTGCTACTAAAACTTGACAACATGACATGTTTTACAACACTTATCTGTCAGCAAATACACGATGTTACCAAACACTTCGCTCACAGTGGTTCCCAAATGCACACAGACTCACAGTGTGATTCTAGACAAACAACACTATCCCTAGGAGTTTACCAAAACACATTCACTACAGTGGAAGTGGTAAAGGAACTGCACACAATCTACATATTTCACGACTACACTTTAATGTCAATGCCTGACTAATTTAATCAACGCATAAGCAAAGACTGGCTTCTAATGTTACTAGAACTTGACAACATGACAGGTTTTAAAACAGTTATCTGTCAGTAAATACACGATGTTACCAAATGCTTCTCTCACAATCCTTACCCAAATGCACACAGACTCACAGTGTGATTTTAGACAAGCAACACTATCCTAGGAGTTTACCAAAACTCATTCACTACTCTGGAAGAGTTAATGGTACTGCACACAATCTACATATTTAAGTACACCCCATCAGTGTCAAAGCATGACTCATTTAATCAACGCATAAGCAAAGACTGGATTCTAATCCTACTAAAACTTCACAACATATAGATATATATATATAATTGTAATGACAAACCTTAGATCTCCCCTGGACCAATGAATGTACCGTCACTCTCCCAGGGAGAGAATATCAGTTCCAAACTTATGGAATATACCAAATACACAGCACTTCCTAAGGTGGGCAAACTTTCAACACTCCCCCAAAGGCGAGGCAAGAAAACAATAATTTACACATCACTTGCTCAGGAGTAGCACCAACTTCCTATAACACAATTACCTGCTAGAAGGGAATTCACCCATCCTTATACAACAGAATACTTGGCCAAGAAGAGTCCACACCTCCTGCTAAAAGGAAAAGACAAATTGGTATATCTGGGATGTATTTATTAGTAAATGGCACCACAAAGTAAGCCAAATGTACCTAACATAGCAGACTCTAACATATCAATAATATGATTGAACATACAATCAAGGCAAATATATATGAGAAATATATATATGTATGGATATAAGAATCAGAAAATAAGAAGGAAAGGAAAGAATTCAGAAAAGAATCAAGGGACAGTTCGTAGCAGAGACACCTCACCTAATGCTCCATAATTTCACCCCGCTTTGCTCAAGGGGAGTCCATTGCTTGAACCGGGTGAAAGCTCAGAGGTGACCCCACTTTTTCCATGACAGCACGTCTGCTTCAAGGATGAACTTCCACCAAGCCAGTGTAGACTCCCCTTTTTAATACACATTCAAAACACAGCGAAGCTTCTAGCAAGCCACGCCCCTAGTTCTCATGAGAGCCCGTACCAGCTTGCTTCAAGGTCAGAGCAAGGGTTGATCAGGCCCCTGTTATGACTAAAAGTCAAACCATGTACATTTCTCTGATAAGAACCAGTTCTCTCTAGTCAGTAAAATGCGAAAAACAGGAGGAAAGAGCAGACCATGCCCTACCCACTTTGCAGCTTCGTGCAGGCACAGAAAATGGCTTCAGAGTTAGTTAAGCCATGCACACAAAGGCCCAAAGCAAGATGGAATTGAAAAGCAAGATGACCTGGGACCATGTCAAAGGAGCACCTATTAGACCACGTCAAAGCCAATAGGTCAAAGTCATAATTCACCTAACCCAAATAACATTATACACTTAATCCCTCAGTATAAAACTTTGAGCACATGTGTGCACCACCACCCACAAGACTGCACCTCAAAATACCATACCTTCTATTCTTGGAAAGACTATTCCACTAAAAGACAGAACACACTTAAGTCACTACAGAATGGTGGTGGTTGAGGGTCATCATAGGGTGTCAGACCGCAAAAGTGGCTCATTCACCACAATAATGAAAGCATAAGCCATAACTGTCTTCTACTGCTACTAAAACTTGACAACATGACATGTTTTACAACACTTATCTGTCAGCAAATACACGATGTTACCAAACACTTCGCTCACAGTGGTTCCCAAATGCACACAGACTCACAGTGTGATTCTAGACAAACAACACTATCCCTAGGAGTTTACCAAAACACATTCACTACAGTGGAAGTGGTAAAGGAACTGCACACAATCTACATATTTCACGACTACACTTTAATGTCAATGCCTGACTAATTTAATCAACGCATAAGCAAAGACTGGCTTCTAATGTTACTAGAACTTGACAACATGACAGGTTTTAAAACAGTTATCTGTCAGTAAATACACAATGTTACCAAATGCTTCTCTCACAATCCTTACCCAAATGTACACAGACTCACAGTGTGATTTTAGACAATCAACACTATCCTAGGAGTTTACCAAAACTCATTCACTAGTCTGAAAGAGTTAATGGTACTGAACACAATCTACATATTTAAGTATAGCACATCCGTGTCAAAGCATGACTCATTTAATCAACGCATAAGCAAAGACTGGATTCTAATGCTACTAAAACTTCACAACATGACAGGTTTTAAAACAGTTATCTGTAAGCAAATACATGTTATCACCAAATGCTTCTCTCACACTGATCCCAAATACACACTAACTCACACTGTGATTCTAGACATGCACCACTATCCCTAGGAGTTTACCAAAACTCATTCACTACAGTGCAACTGGTAAGGGAATTGCACACAATCTACATATTTCAGGACTGCACTTTTCTGTCAAAGCCTGACTCATTTAATCAAATCAGAAGCCATAACTGTCTTCTAATGCTACTAAAACTTCACAACATGACAAGTTAAAACAGTTATCTGTCAGCAAATACACAATGTTACCAAATGCTTCTCTCACAGTGGTTCCCAAATGCACTCAGACTCACTGTGTGATTCTAGACAAACAACACCATCCCTTGTACTATACCAAAACACATTTCTTCATCTAGAAGTAGTACTACATTTTAGTATAGAAACATAACATAAGTCATTTCACAAATTCATAAACAATGACTCGTTTCTAATTCTACCAAAATATAAAAACTGCACAGTTATCTGTTTACAAACACATGAAAAACACAAATGCTTATCACAGAATGGTTTCTACATGCACACACATTGTAGAGAAAAAAAGTACTCCCTACACTTTAGCAGGAAAAATACATCAGTCTGATTAAAATCAAAATAGTCTACATACATCCCCTCACAACTAAATAACTCATCTTTCAAGTTCTTTTTTAGATTAAGGAGTATATCAATCACTCACCATGTTTTCTTTTACATAATCTCTGCACTGTGCACCTCTCAGCAAAAGCAAAGAATGAAAAACTTTCCCTTTCATTTTCCACACATATACATGTAAACATCAAATCACAATCCTTCGCACATAAACTCAAAAGCAAACACACATTTCTATTGGTTAAACATTTCAACCCTTTCCAACTGAAATACATTTCAACCCTTCCCCCAATCTGCTTTCTGCCTGTTACCATAGAAACAGGTCATGGAACACTGCACTGAGCTCACAGGTCACAAGTTCAGCACACAATGTTCCTACACAAGACAGAAAGTGTGCTTGACTTTTCAACATATCAGCTTATCATTTATAATGTTCCTTACAATCTGTTTTTGTTAACCAATAACAATTATACCTTTAAAAAACAAAAATATACTACCTACCTTTCAGTGTAGAAAGTTGTCATACAACCAATGATTTCTTGTCGTTTTTCAAAAAACGTTGCAGTAGATCCGCGAACCCACCGCGAGAGAATCCGTGCATCCAACGCGATAGGATGCGCGCACCGTGCGCGCATTTCCCCGTGGTTTTTTTTTTTAAAAAGGGGGCCCCAGGGGGTCCTTCTGGGACCCCCTAAGCACCTCTAGAGGGTCAGTGTATTTCCACTCTGCCCCTTTATATGTTTTACACACTTATTCCCCTTGCTTCTTCAGCCTCGCTTCTACCGAGGCAGAAAATGGCTGCCAACAGTTCCTCGTTGCGAATGTAGAGAGACACTCGACAGCCAATTAGCATTCAGCGCGCGATCGGGAGGGTGCGCGCTCGGTTCGGGGAGGGTGCGCTTGCGGTGCGGGTAGGGTCCGCGGATCCTCCCCGGCCATAGATATCACTAACTTTTTTACCCTAATTTTCTCAGGAACTACTGAACAGATTCACACCATATATGCAAAAGGCACGAGTCCGAACTGAGGACTACCTCTTTGCCAAATTTGGTGTCATTCCGTTCAGCGGTTCGGGCTGCAGCTGCGAAAACAGATCCTATGGGAAATTGCATGGGGAAAACGCATTTTGGGACCCCCCTTTTTTCTCGGCCCCTGCTTGACGAATCACTGCAAAACTTTCAGGGTAGGAGCGGAGCGGAGCTGGCCAAAAGTTTGGAAAATTTCGCGAGGATTCGTCAACCGGCGCCAACGTTATTCCAAATAGAATGTTGCAGATTTCCCATGGAAAATAGGTCCTAACTATAACTATCTACTGGCGACCGCCAGTAGATAATATATATATATATCTTCACTGAAAAAACCATAGGTTTCAGGGGTGTTATAGTTAGCTGGACATTTCCCTCGTACAAAACCCTAGAAATTCCCCTGTTATAGTTAGTTCAGCTAACTATAACTTGCGCCCCCGCAATGCACTGCTGATGACGTCACATATTACATCACTCATGACCTGGTCAGTGACATCACTGATGACATCACTGATGACATCTCAAATGACATCACTGATGACCTCACTGATGACGTCATCCATGTGATAAATTAGTGCATCTTCTCACACCGTAATATAACCTTTGATACACCGACTCAAAATTTCAAACGGCCATTTTGACAACCATAGATACTCCAATACCAATAACTACACACCAACTCATTGACTTTTAGGTCTACATACATGTCCACTCACCCACCTGTACAATCACTCATACTTACAGTCACTCTGTGCATTTATACACCTATATAAACACTCAAACACCGCCAATCATCCATTGAGGTACTTACACATCTAGTCAGTCATGCAAATAATTAATCACAGTCCAATTTACTCACCTATACAGTTAAACACACTCAAGTTCACTTACTCATAAAAATACTAACAAATTCTGTGTCTTCCTGCAGAAAAACAAACAGCACATGACACAGATATCCGTGCACTATGGCGCATACAGCCACTCCCAAAATCACACACTCTCACATATAGATAGTTATATACTCTTACACACATATACACTGTGTTTCACATATGTAGTTACTGACACATGTACAACTGAGATATACATTCAATCACTAACACACCCATACATACACTCACCCAACCATACAGTCCATCGCAGATGCACTCTTAAAACCACTGAATCACCCACTCACACATCTAGTGACAGAGTCACACACACCCTACCCACACAAACACTCAGGCACCCATACAGATACTCAGACAACCAATCAATAACCCATATAGACACTCATATAGCTATTCACAAAACCATGCAGCCACTTATACACCAACACACAGACACATACAGACATTCACACAGTTTAGTCACTAGTCTGCAGTAAGATACATATAATGACTCACTTATAGAGTCAGTTACACACCTAGAAAATCATCCATTCACACACTTGTACACCCACTTATTTTTCAACAGGCCTTTCCCTATATATAATAAACATATTAAAACTGTTCAGAAACACATTCTCAATGGATGATGTCATCAGTGATGTCATCAGTGATGTCATCAGTGATGTCACTGACCATGTCATGAGTGATGTAATATGTGACGTCATCAGCAGTGCATTGCGGGGGCGCGAGTTATAGTTAGCTGAACTAACTATAACAGGGGAATTTCTAGGGTTTTGTATGAGGGAAATGTCCAGCTAACTATAACCCCCCTGAAACCTATGGTTTTTTCAGTGAATTTCTAAGGTTTTTTAAATGCCAATTCCTAACTATAACGTGCATGAAACCTATGGTTTTTTCAGTGAATTTCAAAGTTTTAAAAAATGCTAATTCCTATCTATAACTTATCTCTAAAGATATTATGAAAAGCATTCTTTTTTAAAAGTAGGGTGCACATTAGTTTTGTGGAAAAGCATCTTTGTGATTGGTTAAGAAAAAGCAGTTTCAACGTGGAGTACATATCATAGGATAACATTTGCTCAGCTCAACCACACCTGCTATTGCATTTGGAAGGCACTGTTCGAACTTAAGACAATCGTCAACTTTTAACCTGCACGTGTCGTTAAATGTTCAAGAAAATGTTACAAAAAAATATCGTTTTAAAAAAATGAATGAACTTTTAACCTGCACGTATTGTAGAATGTTCTAGAAAGTGTGTTGATAGAATCAGCCGCGGTCGGTAGTAGGAGTAACTGTAGGGCGGTGACGTGGGGAGGGGGAGGGGCAGGGTGGTGGGTAGTAAACTATGGTTTACGGAGGTTTACAGGTAAGTTAACATATAAATTAATAAAACGAATTTCGTTGCATGCACTGCATCCCCAAATGCGATGCAGTGCACGCAACGAAATTCGTTTTATTAATTTATATGTTAACTTACCTGTAAACCTCTGTAATCCATAGTTTACTACCCCCACCCTGCCCCTCCCCCTCCCCACGTCACCGCCCTGCAGTTACTCCTACTACCGACCGCGGCTGGATAGAATACGTTGCACTTCTGACTTCTATGTGTTGTTGAATATTAAAAAAAACGGTTCATATGGAAAATTAAAAAGAAACCAATAGAGAAGTTTTGAAACCTAAAAGAATCAAGGAACGATTCTAATTTATTCTTTACATGTATTTATGTGTGCAGCAACAAAATTATAGACACAACAGCACTAGGAAGAGGAAGAAGCAGGGAGTGGGGGGACAGGGGGAGATGGGCAGAATGGCACGCATGCAAAATTAAGTACAGCATAAGTATAGACAAACAATGGCCAAAATTAAACATACTAACAAGGAGCACAAGTCACACAACCCACCAACATCACACCACTGAACGAGCATAGAAGTGAAAACCACGCTGTATTCATACAGGATGTATACAAAGGCCAGTCGTTGGTGTTGTGTGATGTCTGCGACCGTGGTCATCATGGATGAGATGCCCAGCATGTGGCACATGGTCGAGTTCACTGTGTGTTATGCTGCCAAACGGCTGCTCCTCCCTCCCACGAGCCCCCACACTTTCGTACAGTGCACTGTTGTATCTCGTGCACTTGTACGGCACACCATTGTAATGCCTATTTGCGCATGTCCTGCTACATTCCAACTACAACATCACAGTGCCGTTTGGAGGTGGTGCATGCCACTTTACAACATCGACTGCGGCGGCTCTTGAAACAGGCCACACCAGAACACAGACACACACTTACCGCACTTCCTGTACACGGACATGTCCGAGACACCCCGTTCCCCTTGCCGGATAGGCACACCCCTCCACTGACCTGGGAACCCCAGACCAGCACACGCCAGTTGTGCATGCAGGTGGATGCGTGCGTAGCTGCACATCCAGGCTCACTGCCAACGCTGAGGAGACAGCACACTGTGATGTTGCAGGGCTCGTGCCTATCATGCTAAGACAATGACCACATGGACACACTTACTAAGATGTGGGTTTGGGGGGCATTGGCGGTCCTGGAGTTGTTGAGATAAGTCTTCTGGCCCTCATGGGTATCCCTGTATCATGCTCATTAACTCTATGGCACCTGTGGGTGTTCTAGTGTGGCTCTTGGCTGTGTTCCCTTTCATGGTGCAGGTAGTTGTCCTGCTTAACACCAGCAGAAAGCAGGTGTAAAATCCCTGGTGCTAACATGTCTGATCGCCGGAATTTGTTTCGCATTGCAATTGGTGTGAAAGTTGTGATGTGATTTGTTTTTGTGTGCAGAACAATATACGAACTGAGAAGTGTATCTCGTCAAGATCCAGCACCTGATGCACTATTCCCAATCAAAATAAATACAATGAGATTTCTTAATAGATTTTGTGTGTACACTGTAAGTGCAGCCAATACCTCAGTGCAATACAATACAGGATTTTAGTATTTAGAATAAATCGGAAAGGTGCACCTCGTGTCTTTTTGCACGGGAACGGCTACTCTCCATTTCATTATCAGCACTTTAACGGAAGTAAAGTTGAGATAAATCTAACACACTATTCAGAAGTTGGTGCAAACTGTAGATATCACCAGTATTCCAGCGATAAGTGCCCCAAAATTTAACACCATGGTGGACTCCATCAAATATCAGTAATAAGAACAAGAAAGAGTCACACAGCAGTTAAGAGAACAACCAAAAACATTATTAATTTTTTTCCAAACTTTCTTTTTTATAATAATAAATATATAAACGATAAACTATTTTCAAACTTTATTTTTTTATTAACATAAATATAAGCAATAAACTAATAAACAAAATGTAACAACAATAATACAAAACAACAAGGCGGAACACTCCTGTGGGAACCACGGATGTCGACGACAGACTTGGAAAATCAGAAAGATTGTTAAAAAAAAACCAACATGGTATTCTCAACAAAATACCACGAGAAACAAATCACAGATATATAAAATGCATACAGCTAACAAAATTTTATAAGTTTAACTTACAAAAACTGCAAATGTTGCCGCTTTAAAATATTTACCGAATCTGAGGATTTTTTTTTGCAGAAGGCACCACTCCCACAACGTTTTTCTTCAGTGGTGAGGAAATTTTTTACTTTTTCCAAGGGGCAAACAAAGACCAATGCCACCTTCGTCACTCGCAAGATTTGCCAAAGAGTTCTGTTACGAGGGGATCCTAACAAAAAATACTCGTGCGGCACAGCAAGTATGATGAAACACCTAAGGACCCTTCATCCAAACAATCTTGCACGAGAAGAGTGCAAACAGATGAGAAACACTCCAGTTCTGTATCTGTAAAAAAGAATCACAAATAAATGTATATTAATAACTTTCAAATTTATACTATTCCATTACTGTACAAACACATTTTATATAAAAACTGACTAAGAAACTATAGCCCTGAACCACAAGTGTGACGATCGTTAAAACACTACATGCATAGTGCATACTACTTTGAAGCAGTTCATGCCCTAAAGCCTACCTCACTAAAAGACTACATGCTAACTGACTAAATGATTACAGTACTATAAGGAGACAGACTGGGTGAGTGACAGGGTGTTTGCTAGAAGAGTATGAATACTAACTAGGGAATTGAAGGTGTGAAACACAACTGTGTAGGTGATTAGAGGACTGCATCCATACTGCATAGGCATTTAAAGCACTTCATGTGCTAAGGCCTGGCTCACTGTATGACTACTTGGG
The DNA here is from genome assembly GCF_964204655.1 of Triturus cristatus. Taxonomy (NCBI): domain Eukaryota; kingdom Metazoa; phylum Chordata; class Amphibia; order Caudata; family Salamandridae; genus Triturus; species Triturus cristatus. Next base: position 377,704,963 of record NC_140588.1, read on the forward strand.
TACTGACTGAATGATTAGAGTACAGCTAGGAGAGTGCTTAGGTGAATTTATAAGTGCTAGGCTTTTCGCACAGGGGATGGATTAGTACTTGGTACTGAATGGGTCACTAGAGGAGTGCAAATGCAGTGACAAGTGCTGGACTGTATGGAGACTGACTAGGAAATTGAAAGTGTGAAAGACAAGTGTCTAGGTGGTTAGAAGACTGCATGCATAGTGCATAGGGGTTTGAAGCAGTCCATGTGCTAAGGCCTGGCTCAGTGTATGAATACTTAGACACTGACTGAATGATTAGAGTACTGCAAAGATAGTATCTTGGTGAATTTATAAGTGTTTGTGTTTTAGCACAGTGAATGGATTAGTACATGGTGCATAAGCAAAGACTGGATTCCAATCCTACTAAAACTTCACAACATGACAGGTTTTAAAACAGTTATCTGTCAGCAAATACATGATGTTACCCAATGCTTCTCTCACAGTGATCCCAAATACACACTAACTCACAGTGTGATTCTAGACAAGCACCACTATCCCTATGAGTTTACCAAAACTATTCACTACAGTGCAAGTGGTAAGGGAACTGCACACAATCTACATATTTCACAACTGCAATTTACTGTCAATGCCTGACTCATATAATGAAAGCATAAGCCATAAATGTCTTCTAATGCTACTAAAACGTGACAACATGACATGTTTTACAACACTTATCTGTTAGCAAATACACAATGTTACCAAACACTTCTCTCACAATGGTTCCCAAATGCACACAGACTCACAGTGTGATTCTAGACAAACAACACTATCCCTAGGAGTTTACCAAAACTCATTCACTACAGTGGAAGTGGTAAAGGAACTGCACACAATCTACATATTTCACGACTACACTTTAATGTCAATGCCTGACTAATTTAATCAACGCTTAAGCAAAGACTGGCTTCTAATGCTATTAAAACTTGACAACATGACAGGTTTTAAAACAGTTATGTGTCAGTAAATACACAATGTTACCAAATGTTTCTCTCACAATCCTTACCCAAATGCACACAGTCTCACAGTGTTATTTTAGACAATCAACACTATCCTAGGACATTACCAAAACTCATTCACTACTGTGGAAGGGGTAAGGGGACTGCACACAATCTACATATTTAAGTATAGCACATCAGTGTCAAAGCATGACTCATTTAGTCAACATATAAGCAAAGACTGGATTCTAATGCTACTAAAACTTCACAACATGACAGGTTTTAAAACAGTTATCTGTCAGCAAATACATGATGTTACTAAATGATTCTCTCACACTGATCCCAAATACACACTAACTCACAGTGTGATTCTAGACAACCACCATTATCCCTATGAGTTTACCAAAACTCATTCACTACAGTGCAAGTGGTAAGGGAACTGCACACAATCTACATATTTCACGACTGCAATTTACTGTCAATGCCTGACTCATTTAATGAAAGCATAAGCCATAACTGTCTTCTAATGCTACTAAAACTTGACAATATGACTGGTTTTAAAACAGTTATCTGTCAGCAAATACACAATGTTACCAAATGCTTCTCTCACAATCCTTACCCAAATGCACACAGACTCACAGTGTGATTTTAGACAATCAACACTATCCTAGGAGTTTACCAAAACTCATTCACTAGTCTGGAAGAGTTAATGGTACTGAACACAATCTACATATTTAAGTACAGCACATCAGTGTCAAAGCATGACTCATTTAATCAACATATAAGCAAAGACTGGATTCTAATGCTACTAAAACTTCACAACATGACAGATTTTAAAACAGTTATCTGTCAGCAAATACATGATGTTACCAAATGATTCTCTCACACTGATCCCAAATACACACTAACTCACACTGTGATTCTAGACATGCACCACTATCCTTAGGAGTTTACCAAAACTCATTCACTACAGTGCAACTGGTAAGGGAACTGCACACAATCTACATATTTCAGGACTGCACTTTTCTGTCAAAGCCTGACTCATTTAATCAAATCACAAGCCATAACTGTCTTCTAATGCTACTAAAACTTCACAACATGACAAGTTAAAACAGTTATCTGTCAGCAAATACACAATGTTACCAAATGCTTCTCTCACAGTGGTTCCCAAATGCACACAGACTCACTGTGTGATTCTAGACAAACAACACCATCCCTTGTACTATACCAAAACACATTTCTTCATCTAGAAGTAGTACTACATTTTAGTATAGAAACATAACATAACTCATTTCACAAATTCATAAACAATGACTGGTTTCTAATTCTACCAAAATATAAAAACAGCACAGTTATCTGTCTACAAACACATGAAAAACACAAATGCTTATCACAGAATGGTTTCTACATGCACACACATTGTAGTGAAAAAAAGTACTCCCTACACTTTAGCCGGAAAAATACATTAGTCTGATTAAAATCAAAATAGTCTACATACATCCCCTCACAATTAAATAACTCATCTTTCAAGTTCTTTTGTAGATTAAGAAGTATATCAATCACTCACCATATTTTCTTTTACAGAATCTCTGCACTGTGCACCTCTCAGCAAAAGCAAAGAATGGAAAAGTTTCCCTTTCATTTTCCACACATATACATGTAAACATCAAATCACAATCCTTCGCACATAAACTCAAAAGCAAACACACATTTCTTTTGGTTAAAAATTTCAATCCTTTCCAACTGAAATACATTTCAACCCTTCCCCCAATCTGCCTTATGCCTGTTACCATAGAAACAGGTCATGGACCACTGCAATGAGCTCACAGGTCACAAGTTCAGCACACAATGTTCCTACACAAGACAGGAAGTGTGCTTGACTTTTCAACATATCAGCTTATCATATATAATGTTCCTTACAATCTGTTTTTGTTAACCAATAACAAACATACCTTTAAAAAACAGAAATATACACCCTACCTTTCAGTGTAGAAAGTTGTCATATAACCAATGAATTCTTGCCGTTTTTCAAAAAACGTTGCCGTGGATCCGCGCACCCACCGCGAGAGAATCCGTGCATCCAACGCGATAGGATGCGCGCACCGTGTGCGCATTTCCCTGTTAAAAAAAAAAAAAAGGGGGCCCCAGGGGGTCCTTCTGGGACCCCCTAAGCACCTCTAGAGGGTCAGAGTATTTCCACTCTGCCCCCTTTATATGTTTTACACACTTATTCCCCTTGCATTTTCAGCCTCGCTTCTACCGAGGCAGAAAATGGCCGCCAACAGTTCCTGGTTTCGAATGTAGAGAGACACTCGACAGCCAATTAGCATTCAGCGCGCGATCGTGAGGGTGCGCGCTCGGTTCGGGGAGGGTGCGCTTACGGTGCGAGTACGGTCCGCGGATCCTCCGTGGCCATAGATACCACTAACTTTTTTACCCTAATTTTCTCATGAACTACTGAACAGATTCACACCATATATGCAAAAGGCACGAGTCCAAACTAAGGACTACCTCTTTGCCAAATTTGGTGTCATTCCGTTCAGCGGTTCGGGCTGTAGCTGCAACAACAGATCCTATGGGAAATTGCATGGGGAAAACGTGTTTTGGGACCCCCCTTTCCCCCTTTTTTCTCAGCCCCCGCTTGATGGATCACCGCAAAACTTTCAGGGTAGGAGCGGAGTGGAAAAGTTTGGAAAATTTCGCGAGGATTCGTCAACCGGCGCCAACGTTATTCCAAATAGAATGTTGCGGATTTCCTATGGAAAATAGGTCCTAACTATAACTATCTACTGGCGACCGCCAGTAGATAATATATATAGATATATATATATATATATATTCACTTAAAAAACCATAGGTTTCACACATGTTATAGTTAGCTGGACATTTCCCTCGTAAAAAACCATTATAAAAAAACCAACTATAACTTACGCGACCGCAATCCTCTGCTGATGACGTCAGATATTACATCACTGTATTTAGACACCTATTTACCCATGTCTTCTTCCATTAATCTTTAGCTATACATATATTACAAATATTTATTTTTCAGAAAGACACATATGTAATCAGTGATGTAATATCTGACTTCATCAGCAGAGGATTGCGGTCGCGTGAGTTATAGTTGCCTGCGCTAACTATAACGGGGGAATTTCAATGGTTTTTTACGAGGGAAATGTCCAGCTAACTATAACATGTGTGAAACCTATGGTTTTTTTAAGTGAATTTGCAAGGTTTTTTAAATGCTAATTCCTAACTATAACGTGTGTGAAACCTATGTTTTTTTAAGTGAATTTGTACGTTTTTTTAAATGCTAAGTTATGCATTTATTAATATTTTTCTTTTTCAGGTTTTTCACCGTGCGCGCCCCGTGTGCGCACGGTGCGCTTTGCGCACCGTGCTCGTACGGTGCGCGCACTCCGCGAATTTTCAAAAAAAGAAATATTGTTTTTCTTACCCTTGGGGGTCCTTCAGTGACCCCCTGACAAAGGCTAGGGGGTCAGGAACTGTCCATCCTGCCCCCTTTTCACGTTTTCCACCATTGTTTTTCACTGCCTCAGACTGCGAGAGATAAAATGGCGGCCGACACTTCCTGATTTCGACCGATTCGAATGTTTACTGACATCTAACAACCAATCAGAATTGCGCTTGCGCACGGCAGTGTGCGCGTACGGTATGCTTACCGTACGCGCACAGTGCGTGCTTATAGATATATATGTACTTTTAACTGCAATTTTCTCAGGAGATACTGAATAGATTGACTCCAGATATCCAAAAGGCACATCCCTGACCTGAAGACTACCTCTCTGCCAAATTTCAAGTAATTCTGTTCAGCCGGTTGGGCTGTACCTTGGACTAAAGGTCCCTATGGAAAATTGCATGGGAAAAGCACGTTTTGGGACCCCCCTTTTTTCTCAGCCCCCGCTTGACAAATCCCCCCGAGACTTTCAGGGTAGGAGCGGAGCGGAGCGCCCACCTATTTTGAAAAATTCGCGAGGATTCGTCAATCGGCGCCAACGTTATTCCAAATAGAATATTGCGGATTTCCTATGGAAACACGGTCCTAACTATAACTATCTACTGGCGACCGCCAGTAGATAATATATATATATATATATATATATATATGCCATCCAAATCGGTTCAAAAAAGCCGTTTTCTGCAGCGCTCCTTGTGGGTGCGATCTCCTGCGGCCGAACCTCGCCGCTACTTATTCACACACAAATCTTCCTGACAGGAAGAAATAACGGGCCGCAATCCCGAAGTACTTTTAGCACTTTTTATTGATTTTTCTCCTTCATTAAAGAGGGCATTAAAGCAGGATTGATCAACGCGTTTTGATGTCTCCTGACACCTTGCTCACGATCAACTGGCCCCTGTATGAGTCTCTCTAAAAGCATTCAAACTGCTTTGATCTCACTTCCTGTTCTCATTGGCCCTTTGCATTCTGGAAGATGTAGTATCCAGCAGCTTTTCATTGAAGGGAATATTTTTATATTTTTATTTAGGAGCAAATAATTTCCAAATGTTCTTTCCTCTTTACTCTCATTTAGGAAACCTTTCCTCTTTATTCCTTTATCAATTTTTCCCATATCATTGTTTTTTCCACCAGTGGAACTCATTATTTACATTACTATTCACTCCTTTTCTTTTTCATCTTTACAGCGTCATTGAGGACAGTTTTTCTCTCACAAATGAAGGTACATCTCCTCTGATTGATTCAGGCCATGTGGACTTAGAGTTCTCAAATGTAAGGTATAGCGCGATTCCTTCTGGCACAATATCTATATTTTTTATTCAACAAATTTCCCGAAAGCAGCGAAGTGGCATTCGGTGACCCGCCGGCCATCCAGCCCTGAAATTCAGCTTGTCTCGTGATGTAGGTAAGTTTTAACAATGCCTGACACGTTTCAGGGCTCCTGGCCCCTTCCTCAAAGGCTGCTGTGTCTGCGCATAGAAAAGCTCTCCATACCAGTTAGTTTTAAGCATTTTTATTGGTTTCCTGCCCCCAACAGGCTGCGCTCAGTGCGCGATCAACTTTTCTTGCATGCTGGGATTTGTTGTCCCTATGGAGAGTACAATATCCCCATTAGTTGGTTCCAAGCACAGACACTGTTAAACGCTTTATTTTCCTTATTGTAAGGTACCATTGTCATGAGGCAATTCTTTTCGCTTTTGTGGTGAGTCATGCTGCACAGGATTCGAACAGTTCCAATCCCCAGCCTCTTCTTTAACAATGCCTGACGCATTTCAGGGCTTTTCTATGCGCAGACACAGCAGCCTTTGAGGAAGGGGCCAGGAGCCTTGAAACGCGTCAGGCAATTTGTTGAATAAAATGGATGTCAGAGTGCATCTCCACAGGTGGGAACCTTGGAGCTTTGAGATATATATATATGTGTATATATATATATATATATTGGGTTTCAACTTGCTTCTGCAACCCACCACCTCCTGAACGCAAGGCGCGTCGACGTTAATGGACCTCCGAAGCCCGGTCCAGTAATGTAAAACAAACTCCAAAGAAATGGAATGTCGACGCCGTCTCGTTTGGAAAAATAGTCTTTATGTCAGCTGTTAAGAGTCGGACGCGTTTCGCCTGCCCAGCAGGCTTGCTCACCAACAACTCAAATAAAGTTTTTTTGCCTCCATTTAAACTCGTGAATCCATTCCGTGTCACATGGTAAACTACAACCATAAACAGTGAAGACATACTCGTAGTTTTTTGCATACATTCAGGATTTTTTGCGTTATTCGCTAATGTTGTTGACTTTATAGCTCTTACATGTCATGAAAGCATAATTCATTTTATCCAACCCTGTTCAATATTAAAATAACATATATCTCCAGTGAGAATAATTATCGGCGTGCATGTTAAGATAACACTTCTAAATCGTGTGCTCTACCATAATAGTGGATTCAGAGACACAAATTATTCCCAATAACAATTAAAAGGGCATATTTAGAAAACATCATTAACAATTGATAACTCAAGTGAGTATGCATACGCTCGTGTCTCGGAATTACCGACATTTTTCAATAATTAATTACGTCATAGATTTTCAAAACTTTTGTCAAGCACTGTTTGCAATACTATTACCCCAGTGGGTTATCATGTGCATTATCTTATCTTCACTTAATGTTGGATTGAACACATTTCTGCGCCAGTGCGCAATCATTGCCTTATTGTTCCTTACAATATACTGTCATGTACTTAATCTCTACATTGTCTTCACTCTAATCAATAATCGTGAAAAGTGAATACCTCAACCAGATAAAAACATTGTTTCATTTAATATAGCAAAAAGGAAGAAAAAATAGAATCGAGAGGGGAAGTTTACAAGTAAGTATGCAAATCTTCTTCCATATTAAGCCCCATAGGGGTTTTTGTGTTGAGCTTAATAATATAACTAGATTCTAGTCTACGTAGGGTTCTCTGCCGATCACCCCCTCTAATGTTGACAGGTACAGCATCTATGACAAAGTACATTAGACCGCTCACATCTTTGTTGTGTTTCTGACTGAAATGGCGGGCAACCGGATACGATTGATCCGCATTTTTTATGGCCCGCAGATGTTGTAACACCCGCTTGTGTACTTGGAGAATAGTGCTGCCTACGTACCTCAGGCCACAAGGGCACTGAAGCACGTAAACAGCATACTCTGTTTTGCAGGAGAATTGTCCCTTAATTTTCTGCTCCTTCTTCTTAAAGCCAGAAACATAACTAGTGGTATTTTTGCCAAAAGTACAGGCTTTGCACTTAGTGCATTTAATAAACCCGTCCTTTCTAGTTAACCATGTACTTTTGGTCTTGGATATTCGGTCAGATGGTAACATGTTACTCACTAGTGCCTGCTTCAACGAACGTGCCCTCCTAAAGGTGATGAGAGGTTTCCTCTGAACACAATTTTTTAGGATTGGATCATTCCAAATAATGTGCCAATGTTTTTGTAAAATATGGCGCAGATCCTTGTGTTGATTATTAAACGTGGTGATCATCCTGCACTGGGAATCCCCTGTCTTCCTACTCTTTGTTTTACTGGGTTTAAAGAGTAATTCTTCTCTTGTTTGTTTAGTGGCTCTGTACACAGATGATGTAATACATTCTTCCGAGTAACCTCGAGCAGAAAATCTGTCTTTCAGACATTCGATTTCCGTCTCCAGGTCCTCTTTAATGCTGCAATTCCTCATGGCTCGAAGACATTCTCCAGAGGGAATGCTTCTTACCAGATTCTCTGGATGGAAACTCGTAGCATGCAATAACGTATTGCCATCCGTGGGTTTAAAGACCTTTACCATCAGAAGTGCGGTACAGCGATGGGCACCTGCTTCGCCCCCAGCTATGCTAATTTGCATATGGGCTGGTGGGAGGAGCAGGTGATCCAATCGCAGTTTGCCCTAGAATGGCAAAACAATGTCATACAGTGGAGTCGTTACATCGACGACTTATTTGTTATATGGAAGGGGGATACTGTTAGTGCCCAAAATTTTGTGAAGAGTCTGCAATCCAATCAACTAAATTTGAAATTCACCAGTACCATAAGTAACATAGAGGTGAATTTTTTGGATTTGACTGTCTATATACATCAAGGCAAATTGCACACAAAATTATTCCGTAAACCCACGGATGGCAATACGTTATTGCATGCTACGAGTTTCCATCCAGAGAATCTGGTAAGAAGCATTCCCTATGGAGAATGTCTTCGAGCCATGAGGAATTGCAGCATTAAAGAGGACCTGGAGACGGAAATCGAATGTCTGAAAGACAGATTTTCTGCTCGAGGTTACTCGGAAGAATGTATTACATCATCTGTGTACAGAGCCACTAAACAAACAAGAGAAGAATTACTCTTTAAACCCAGTAAAACAAAGAGTAGGAAGACAGGGGATTCCCAGTGCAGGATGATCACCACGTTTAATAATCAACACAAGGATCTGCGCCATATTTTACAAAAACATTGGCACATTATTTGGAATGATCCAATCCTAAAAAAGTGTGTTCAGAGGAAACCTCTCATCACCTTTAGGAGGGCACGTTCGTTGAAGCAGGCACTAGTGAGTAACATGTTACCATCTGACCGAATATCCAAGACCAAAAGTACATGGTTAACTAGAAAGGACGGGTTTATTAAATGCCCTAAGTGCAAAGCCTGTACTTTTGGCAAAAATACCACTAGTTATGTTTCTGGCTTTAAGAAGAAGGAGCAGAAAATTAAGGGACAATTCTCCTGCAAAACAGAGTATGCTGTCTACGTGCTTCAGTGCCCTTGTGGCCTGAGGTACGTAGGCAGCACTATTCTCCAAGTACACAAGCGGGTGTTACAACATCTGCGGGCCATAAAAAATGCGGATCAATCGTATCCGGTTGCCCGCCATTTCAGTCAGAAACACAACAAAGATGTGAGCGGTCTAATGTACTTTGTCATAGATGCTGTACCTGTCAACATTAGAGGGGGTGATCGGCAGAGAACCCTACGTAGACTAGAATCTAGTTATATTATTAAGCTCAACACAAAAACCCCTATGGGGCTTAATATGGAAGAAGATTTGCATACTTACTTGTAAACTTCCCCTCTCGATTCTATTTTTTCTTCCTTTTTGCTATATTAAATGAAACAATGTTTTTATCTGGTTGAGGTATTCACTTTTCACGATTATTGATTAGAGTGAAGACAATGTAGAGATTAAGTACATGACAGTATATTGTAAGGAACAATAAGGCAATGATTGCGCACTGGCGCAGAAATGTGTTCAATCAAACATTAAGTGAAGATAAGATAATGCACATGATAACCCACTGGGGTAATAGTATTGCAAACAGTGCTTGACAAAAGTTTTGAAAATCTATGACGTAATTAATTATTGAAAAATGTCGGTAATTCCGAGACACGAGCGTATGCATACTCACTTGAGTTATCAATTGTTAATGATGTTTTCTAAATATGCCCTTTTAATTGTTATTGGGAATAATTTGTGTCTCTGAATCCACTATTATGGTAGGGCACACGATTTAGAAGTGTTATCTTAACATGCACGCCGATAATTATTCTCACTGGAGATATATGTTATTTTAATATTGAACAGGGTTGGATAAAATGAATTATGCTTTCATGACATGTAAGAGCTATAAAGTCAACAACATTAGCGAATAACGCAAAAAATCCTGAATGTATGCAAAAAACTACGAGTATGTCTTCACTGTTTATGGTTGTAGTTTACCATGCGACACGGAATGGATTCACGAGTTTAAATGGAGGCAAAAAAACTTTATTTGAGTTGTTGGTGAGCAAGCCTGCTGGGCAGGCGAAACGCGTCCGACTCTTAACAGCTGACATAAAGACTATTTTTCCAAACGACACGGCGTCGACATTCCATTTCTTTGGAGTTTGTTTTATATATATATATATATATATATCCAATCGAAACTGCGCTGAAATTGAGGCACCACACACTAGCGTTTCTTCACCTTTTTATTTTGCAGGTAGCCTGGACATCCGATTCACCACAACAGCGGGATGAAACCATACGCGTTTCGGGCTGCAATCAGCCCTTGGTCACTGGTATAAGCTGGAGGCACCGCTGCACAGATTTCGCGCCGTCTTCAGAGCGCTTGCTTTGAACTCTGCCGTAGTGGGCGTGGCTGCATAGCATTGTGGTCTTAGTAGTTCGTGGGTTGAAAATCCATATTGGAGTGCAACCATGCCTCCCACACAATCTTAAAATCCTTTAGTAGGTTGCTGAAAGTGCTGAAAATCCGAGTCCCAGCTCAGTTGCACTGCAAAAATCGGTAACGCTGTTCCAAACGAAGCCGTCATCCTTCATGGCGTCTTGGAGCTGTGCTTTCTGCAGCGGGGTGTCTCGCGACCCGAGCCGGGCCGCTAACATATCCAATCGAAACTGCCCTGAAATTGAGGCACCACACACTAGCGTTTCTTCACCTTTTTATTTTGCAGGTAGCCTGGACATCCGATTCACCACAACAGCGGGATGAAACCATACGCGTTTCGGGCTGCAATCAGCCCTTGGTCACTGGTATAAGCTGGAGGCACCGCTGCACAGATTTCGCGCCGTCTTCAGAGCGCTAGCTTTGAACTCTGCCGTAGTGGGCGTGGCTGCATAGCATTATGGTCTTAGTAGTTCGTGGGTTGAAAATCCATATTGGAGTGCAACCATGCCTCCCACACAATCTTAAAATCCTTTAGTAGGTTGCTGAAAGTGCTGAAAATCCGAGTCCCAGCTCAGTTGCACTGCAAAAATCGGTAACGCTGTTCCAAACGAAGCCGTCATCCTTCATGGCGTCTTGGAGCTGTGCTTTCTGCAGCGGGGTGTCTCGCGACCCGAGCCGGGCCGCTAACATATCCAATCGAAACTGCCCTGAAATTGAGGCACCACACACTAGCGTTTCTTCACCTTTTTATTTTGCAGGTAGCCTAGACATCCGATTCACCACAACAGCGGGATGAAACCATACGCGTTTCGGGCTGCAATCAGCCCTTGGTCACTGGTATAAGCTGGAGGCACCGCTGCACAGATTTCGCGCCGTCTTCAGAGCGCTTGCTTTGAACTCTGCCGTAGTGGGCGTGGCTGCATAGCATTATGGTCTTAGTAGTTCGTGGGTTGAAAATCCATATTGGAGTGCAACCATGCCTCCCACACAATCTTAAAATCCTTTAGTAGGTTGCTGAAAGTGCTGAAAATCCGAGTCCCAGCTCAGTTGCACTGCAAAAATCGGTAACGCTGTTCCAAACGAAGCCGTCATCCTTCATGGCGTTTTGGAGCTGTGCTTTCTGCAGCGGGGTGTCTCGCGACCCGAGCCGGGCCGCTAACATATCCAATCGAAACTGCCCTGAAATTGAGGCACCACACACTAGCGTTTCTTCACCTTTTTATTTTGCAGGTAGCCTGGACATCCGATTCACCACAACAGCGGGATGAAACCATACGCGTTTCGGGCTGCAATCAGCCCTTGGTCACTGGTATAAGCTGGAGGCACCGCTGCACAGATTTCGCGCCGTCTTCAGAGCGCTTGCTTTGAACTCTGCCGTAGTGGGCGTGGCTGCATAGCATTATGGTCTTAGTAGTTCGTGGGTTGAAAATCCATATTGGAGTGCAACCATGCCTCCCACACAATCTTAAAATCCTTTAGTAGGTTGCTGAAAGTGCTGAAAATCCGAGTCCCAGCTCAGTTGCACTGCAAAAATCGGTAACGCTGTTCCAAACGAAGCCGTCATCCTTCATGGCGTCTTGGAGCTGTGCTTTCTGCAGCGGGGTGTCTCGCGACCCGAGCCGGGCCGCTAACATATCCAATCGAAACTGCCCTGAAATTGAGGCACCACACACTAGCGTTTCTTCACCTTTTTATTTTGCAGGTAGCCTGGACATCCGATTCACCACAACAGCGGGATGAAACCATACGCGTTTCGGGCTGCAATCAGCCCTTGGTCACTGGTATAAGCTGGAGGCACCGCTGCACAGATTTCGCGCCGTCTTCAGAGCGCTTGCTTTGAACTCTGCCGTAGTGGGCGTGGCTGCATAGCATTATGGTCTTAGTAGTTCGTGGGTTGAAAATCCATATTGGAGTGCAACCATGCCTCCCACACAATCTTAAAATCCTTTAGTAGGTTGCTGAAAGTGCTGAAAATCCGAGTCCCAGCTCAGTTGCACTGCAAAAATCGGTAACGCTGTTCCAAACGAAGCCGTCATCCTTCATGGCGTCTTGGAGCTGTGCTTTCTGCAGCGGGGTGTCTCGCGACCCGAGCCGGGCCGCTAACATATCCAATCGAAACTGCCCTGAAATTGAGGCACCACACACTAGCGTTTCTTCACCTTTTTATTTTGCAGGTAGCCTGGACATCCGATTCACCACAACAGCGGGATGAAACCATACGCGTTTCGGGCTGCAATCAGCCCTTGGTCACTGGTATAAGCTGGAGGCACCGCTGCACAGATTTCGCGCCGTCTTCAGAGCGCTTGCTTTGAACTCTGCCGTAGTGGGCGTGGCTGCATAGCATTATGGTCTTAGTAGTTCGTGGGTTGAAAATCCATATTGGAGTGCAACCATGCCTCCCACACAATCTTAAAATCCTTTAGTAGGTTGCTGAAAGTGCTGAAAATCCGAGTCCCAGCTCAGTTGCACTGCAAAAATCGGTAACGCTGTTCCAAACGAAGCCGTCATCCTTCATGGCGTCTTGGAGCTGTGCTTTCTGCAGCGGGGTGTCTCGCGACCCGAGCCGGGCCGCTAACATATCCAATCGAAACTGCCCTGAAATTGAGGCACCACACACTAGCGTTTCTTCACCTTTTTATTTTGCAGGTAGCCTGGACATCCGATTCACCACAACAGCGGGATGAAACCATACGCGTTTCGGGCTGCAATCAGCCCTTGGTCACTGGTATAAGCTGGAGGCACCGCTGCACAGATTTCGCGCCGTCTTCAGAGCGCTAGCTTTGAACTCTGCCGTAGTGGGCGTGGCTGCATAGCATTATGGTCTTAGTAGTTCGTGGGTTGAAAATCCATATTGGAGTGCAACCATGCCTCCCACACAATCTTAAAATCCTTTAGTAGGTTGCTGAAAGTGCTGAAAATCCGAGTCCCAGCTCAGTTGCACTGCAAAAATCGGTAACGCTGTTCCAAACGAAGCCGTCATCCTTCATGGCGTCTTGGAGCTGTGCTTTCTGCAGCGGGGTGTCTCGCGACCCGAGCCGGGCCGCTAACATATCCAATCGAAACTGCCCTGAAATTGAGGCACCACACACTAGCGTTTCTTCACCTTTTTATTTTGCAGGTAGCCTAGACATCCGATTCACCACAACAGCGGGATGAAACCATACGCGTTTCGGGCTGCAATCAGCCCTTGGTCACTGGTATAAGCTGGAGGCACCGCTGCACAGATTTCGCGCCGTCTTCAGAGCGCTTGCTTTGAACTCTGCCGTAGTGGGCGTGGCTGCATAGCATTATGGTCTTAGTAGTTCGTGGGTTGAAAATCCATATTGGAGTGCAACCATGCCTCCCACACAATCTTAAAATCCTTTAGTAGGTTGCTGAAAGTGCTGAAAATCCGAGTCCCAGCTCAGTTGCACTGCAAAAATCGGTAACGCTGTTCCAAACGAAGCCGTCATCCTTCATGGCGTTTTGGAGCTGTGCTTTCTGCAGCGGGGTGTCTCGCGACCCGAGCCGGGCCGCTAACATATCCAATCGAAACTGCCCTGAAATTGAGGCACCACACACTAGCGTTTCTTCACCTTTTTATTTTGCAGGTAGCCTGGACATCCGATTCACCACAACAGCGGGATGAAACCATACGCGTTTCGGGCTGCAATCAGCCCTTGGTCACTGGTATAAGCTGGAGGCACCGCTGCACAGATTTCGCGCCGTCTTCAGAGCGCTTGCTTTGAACTCTGCCGTAGTGGGCGTGGCTGCATAGCATTATGGTCTTAGTAGTTCGTGGGTTGAAAATCCATATTGGAGTGCAACCATGCCTCCCACACAATCTTAAAATCCTTTAGTAGGTTGCTGAAAGTGCTGAAAATCCGAGTCCCAGCTCAGTTGCACTGCAAAAATCGGTAACGCTGTTCCAAACGAAGCCGTCATCCTTCATGGCGTCTTGGAGCTGTGCTTTCTGCAGCGGGGTGTCTCGCGACCCGAGCCGGGCCGCTAACATATCCAATCGAAACTGCCCTGAAATTGAGGCACCACACACTAGCGTTTCTTCACCTTTTTATTTTGCAGGTAGCCTGGACATCCGATTCACCACAACAGCGGGATGAAACCATACGCGTTTCGGGCTGCAATCAGCCCTTGGTCACTGGTATAAGCTGGAGGCACCGCTGCACAGATTTCGCGCCGTCTTCAGAGCGCTTGCTTTGAACTCTGCCGTAGTGGGCGTGGCTGCATAGCATTATGGTCTTAGTAGTTCGTGGGCTGAAAATCCATATTGGAGTGCAACCATGCCTCCCACACAATCTTAAAATCCTTTAGTAGGTTGCTGAAAGTGCTGAAAATCCGAGTCCCAGCTCAGTTGCACTGCAAAAATCGGTAACGCTGTTCCAAACGAAGCCGTCATCCTTCATGGCGTCTTGGAGCTGTGCTTTCTGCAGCGGGGTGTCTCGCGACCCGAGCCGGGCCGCTAACATATCCAATCGAAACTGCCCTGAAATTGAGGCACCACACACTAGCGTTTCTTCACCTTTTTATTTTGCAGGTAGCCTGGACATCCGATTCACCACAACAGCGGGATGAAACCATACGCGTTTCGGGCTGCAATCAGCCCTTGGTCACTGGTATAAGCTGGAGGCACCGCTGCACAGATTTCGCGCCGTCTTCAGAGCGCTTGCTTTGAACTCTGCCGTAGTGGGCGTGGCTGCATAGCATTATGGTCTTAGTAGTTCGTGGGTTGAAAATCCATATTGGAGTGCAACCATGCCTCCCACACAATCTTAAAATCCTTTAGTAGGTTGCTGAAAGTGCTGAAAATCCGAGTCCCAGCTCAGTTGCACTGCAAAAATCGGTAACGCTGTTCCAAACGAAGCCGTCATCCTTCATGGCGTCTTGGAGCTGTGCTTTCTGCAGCGGGGTGTCTCGCGACCCGAGCCGGGCCGCTAACATATCCAATCGAAACTGCCCTGAAATTGAGGCACCACACACTAGCGTTTCTTCACCTTTTTATTTTGCAGGTAGCCTGGACATCCGATTCACCACAACAGCGGGATGAAACCATACGCGTTTCGGGCTGCAATCAGCCCTTGGTCACTGGTATAAGCTGGAGGCACCGCTGCACAGATTTCGCGCCGTCTTCAGAGCGCTTGCTTTGAACTCTGCCGTAGTGGGCGTGGCTGCATATCATTATGGTCTTAGTAGTTCGTGGGTTGAAAATCCATATTGGAGTGCAACCATGCCTCCCACACAATCTTAAAATCCTTTAGTAGGTTGCTGAAAGTGCTGAAAATCCGAGTCCCAGCTCAGTTGCACTGCAAAAATCGGTAACGCTGTTTCAAACGAAGCCGTCATCCTTCATGGCGTCTTGGAGCTGTGCTTTCTGCAGCGGGGTGTCTCGCGACCCGAGCCGGGCCGCTAACATATCCAATCGAAACTGCCCTGAAATTGAGGCACCACACACTAGCGTTTCTTCACCTTTTTATTTTGCAGGTAGCCTGGACATCCGATTCACCACAACAGCGGGATGAAACCATACGCGTTTCGGGCTGCAATCAGCCCTTGGTCACTGGTATAAGCTGGAGGCACCGCTGCACAGATTTCGCGTCGTCTTCAGAGCGCTTGCTTTGAACTCTGCCGTAGTGGGCGTGGCTGCATAGCATTATGGTCTTAGTAGTTCGTGGGTTGAAAATCCATATTGGAGTGCAACCATGCCTCCCACACAATCTTAAAATCCTTTAGTAGGTTGCTGAAAGTGCTGAAAATCCGAGTCCCAGCTCAGTTGCACTGCAAAAATCGGTAACGCTGTTCCAAACGAAGCCGTCATCCTTCATGGCGTCTTGGAGCTGTGCTTTCTGCAGCGGGGTGTCTCGCGACCCGAGCCGGGCCGCTAACATATCCAATCGAAACTGCCCTGAAATTGAGGCACCACACACTAGCGTTTCTTCACCTTTTTATTTTGCAGGTAGCCTGGACATCCGATTCACCACAACAGCGGGATGAAACCATACGCGTTTCGGGCTGCAATCAGCCCTTGGTCACTGGTATAAGCTGGAGGCACCGCTGCACAGATTTCGCGCCGTCTTCAGAGCGCTTGCTTTGAACTCTGCCGTAGTGGGCGTGGCTGCATAGCATTATGGTCTTAGTAGTTCGTGGGTTGAAAATCCATATTGGAGTGCAACCATGCCTCCCACACAATCTTAAAATCCTTTAGTAGGTTGCTGAAAGTGCTGAAAATCCGAGTCCCAGCTCAGTTGCACTGCAAAAATCGGTAACGCTGTTCCAAACGAAGCCGTCATCCTTCATGGCGTCTTGGAGCTTTGCTTTCTTGTCGCGGGGTGTCTCGCGACCCGAGCCGGGCCGCTAATTTCAGGGCAGTTTCGATTGGATATGTTAGCGGCCCGGCTCGGGTCGCGAGACACCCCGCTGCAGAAAGCACAGCTCCAAGACGCCATGAAGGATGACGGCTTCGTTTGGAACAGCGTTACCGATTTTTGCAGTGCAACTGAGCTGGGACTCGGATTTTCAGCACTTTCAGCAACCTACTAAAGGATTTTAAGATTGTGTGGGAGGCATGGTTGCACTCCAATATGGATTTTCAACCCACGAACTACTAAGACCATAATGCTATGCAGCCACGCCCACTACGGCAGAGTTCAAAGCAAGCGCTCTGAAGACGGCGCGTAATCTGTGCAGCGGTGCCTCCAGCTTATACCAGTGACCAAGGGCTGATTGCAGCCCGAAACGCGTATGGTTTCATCCCGCTGTTGTGGTGAATCGGATGTCCAGGCTACCTGCAAAATAAAAAGGTGAAGAAACGCTAGTGTGTGGTGCCTCAATTTCAGGGCAGTTTCGATTGGATATGTTAGCGGCCCGGCTCGGGTCGCGAGACACCCCGCTGCAGAAAGCACAGCTCCAAGACGCCATGAAGGATGACGGCTTCGTTTGGAACAGCGTTACCGATTTTTGCAGTGCAACTGAGCTGGGACTCGGATTTTCAGCACTTTCAGCAACCTACTAAAGGATTTTAAGATTGTGTGGGAGGCATGGTTGCACTCCAATATGGATTTTCAACCCACGAACTACTAAGACCATAATGCTATGCAGCCACGCCCACTACGGCAGAGTTCAAAGCAAGCGCTCTGAAGACGGCGCGAAATCTGTGCAGCGGTGCCTCCAGCTTATACCAGTGACCAAGGGCTGATTGCAGCCCGAAACGCGTATGGTTTCATCCCGCTGTTGTGGTGAATCGGATGTCCAGGCTACCTGCAAAATAAAAAGGTGAAGAAACGCTAGTGTGTGGTGCCTCAATTTCAGGGCAGTTTCGATTGGATATGTTAGCGGCCCGGCTCGGGTCGCGAGACACCCCGCTGCAGAAAGCACAGCTCCAAGACGCCATGAAGGATGACGGCTTCGTTTGGAACAGCGTTACCGATTTTTGCAGTGCAACTGAGCTGGGACTCGGATTTTCAGCACTTTCAGCAACCTACTAAAGGATTTTAAGATTGTGTGGGAGGCATGGTTGCACTCCAATATGGATTTTCAACCCACGAACTACTAAGACCATAATGCTATGCAGCCACGCCCACTACGGCAGAGTTCAAAGCAAGCGCTCTGAAGACGGCGCGAAATCTGTGCAGCGGTGCCTCCAGCTTATACCAGTGACCAAGGGCTGATTGCAGCCCGAAACGCGTATGGTTTCATCCCGCTGTTGTGGTGAATCGGATGTCCAGGCTACCTGCAAAATAAAAAGGTGAAGAAACGCTAGTGTGTGGTGCCTCAATTTCAGGGCAGTTTCGATTGGATATGTTAGCGGCCCGGCTCGGGTCGCGAGACACCCCGCTGCAGAAAGCACAGCTCCAAGACGCCATGAAGGATGACGGCTTCGTTTGGAACAGCGTTACCGATTTTTGCAGTGCAACTGAGCTGGGACTCGGATTTTCAGCACTTTCAGCAACCTACTAAAGGATTTTAAGATTGTGTGGGAGGCATGGTTGCACTCCAATATGGATTTTCAACCCACGAACTACTAAGACCATAATGCTATGCAGCCACGCCCACTACGGCAGAGTTCAAAGCAAGCGCTCTGAAGACGGCGCGAAATCTGTGCAGCGGTGCCTCCAGCTTATACCAGTGACCAAGGGCTGATTGCAGCCCGAAACGCGTATGGTTTCATCCCGCTGTTGTGGTGAATCGGATGTCCAGGCTACCTGCAAAATAAAAAGGTGAAGAAACGCTAGTGTGTGGTGCCTCAATTTCAGGGCAGTTTCGATTGGATATATATATATATATATATATATATATACAGGAAACAATCTCTTCACGAAGAATAAATCGGAGGGACACAGCAGGGAAGTCAGGAAACAACATTTATTTCGGTAATGGCATGACGCGTTTCAGCGAGTATGCCTTTGTCAAATGCCCTTGTAAACACAGTCTCTCTTTTCAAAGCTGCATTAACTAACCCTTATCGTTCTCCCATTGGTGGCAGTCCAGGTGGGGCATGTTAGAAGTCCATTTAGCACTGCAGCCCACATCGGTGAACTACAGCTCCCAGCAGACATCTGAGGCCAACTAGGTAAGTGTTTGGGATCATCCCCATGTATCCCTTCATGGGTACTGGAAAATAGTTCAGAACGTGATGACTGCAGTTTTGGTGAAAGCACTGTGTAACTGCCGAAACAACTTTTCCTTCCCTGGCCCCCAACGCCCAGGCCGCATTGGTCCTCTTCCAGCCAGCCTCTGGGACATAGATACAGTTATCGTGTCCCTCCGTGCAGTCACGGTCTGCGTTTGCAGCATGTTTAGCCTTCAAGGGAATCGGTGGTCACGGAGTGCATTCAGTACCTTGAATCCTTCCACCAGTTGCCCTTGTTGACTCCGGACACTTGATTGAGCGGGTCCCCCAAAGCGCGCCGAGGGCAAGCGCTCTAAAATATGCAGTAAATTATCTCTTCCCGAAGAATAAATCGGAGAGACACAGCAGGGAAGTCAGGAAACAAAGTTTATTTTGGTAATGGCATGACACGTTTCGGCAAGTATGCCTTTGTCAAATGCCCTTGTAAACACAGTCTCTCTCTTCAAAGCTGCATTAAGTAACCCTTATCGTTCTCCCATTGGTGGCAGTCCAGGTGAGGCATGTTAGAAGGCATGTTAGAAGTCCAATATATATGTATATAAAACGAAGTAATCCCAATGCCACAACAGCCACTCCGGTGCAACACAAGGGCACAGCACAGACTCCGAAAGCTGGTGTGAACAAGGATGGGAGTTTATTCACACATCGAAAAGTCCAAATGACGCGATTCGGCTGCCAGACATGCAGCCTTGATCACATAGTGCTCTGTGAAAACATGTGCAGAATATATACAAGTGAATGCAGTAGTCTGATTACTATTTCTATGGCAGTGAGTAGGCATTTTATTACATTTTACTACGTTAGTCATGCATGTCTTTTTACTGCAAGAAGAAAAGCAACCTTATAGTGACATAGCAAGGCATGGAAACAACAGAAAGAGCAGACTATGTGCACATGAAGACAAGGTCCTCTGGCGGCCCAGTTTCAAAAGAAATATATATAGCAGACTCCGTTAATGTCGCACAGCCTCAACGGTAAAACAATCACGTTGCATAGTGCCAAACCTTCGAGCATTACTGGATGAAGGTGCAGGGCCTTCTATCTGATCAAAGCTAACAACGTGAGCCTATGTGAATGACTATACTTTGGCCCGTGAATATCCGAGCCTCAGGGGCCCCAGAATATCCTGTCAGTCAATAAGCACAATGGACCGTGCATGCTGTCGTGAAGTGAAAATCAGGGCTTAACATGATCGTGAACCAGGGAGAGATAAGTGTCAAGAAGTACTCTCTGCTGTGTATGAACCTGTACTGCATGCCTTGATACATGGTACTGAATTCATGGTGTCTAGAAGGATGCTTTAATAAAGAACAAAGGTAAGCGGCTACATTGTGATGTCAATATTAAACGCACATGGTGAGAGGGGTAAGGGTGTGTGCTTTGGGGAGAGAGGAGGAGACGTGCATGAAGAAGTGCAAAGTGGAAATTGTGGTGGTGCAAATAACCTTAATAAAAATCCCCTCCAATCCTCGAAACCAGTGGTTAAAAATCAGTCATGTTCAAAAACGTTTTAGAACAAAAGTACCCATTTTGTGTAAACATACAAAGCTTTTCTCGTAAGCTGGGTGACAAAATAATACATATACAGACATGTGTTTGGAGGGCAGGTTACAAACAACAGGCATCATTCTTACTGCTTAAATGCAAAGCGAAAACATTTGAGTTACTACACTTGGAATAACATTGGAAAAGGCACCAAATGATTGATCACTCATGCGATACAAAAATGAAAACGTGTTAAAGACCTCGATAAGGCAGGGAGTCAGAATATCAGAAAGATGAAAATGCAAAATAGGTTAAAGGAAATGGTATAGATCCTCACTCGTGTTAAGGCCCGCAGGCGCCTTGGTGTTAAATTGCAGAATGTATTTACTTTCCATTTGGCGTAACAGCTTTTACCGTTTGCCACCCCTTTTAAGTGTGGGTATGCAGTCAATGACCGAGTATTTCAGGTGTTCTAGGTTGTTCTGATGTACCTCCTTAAAGTGTCTAGCAACCGGGTATGTGGGGTCACTATTGACGATGGCTCTGAGGTGTTGTAGGATGCGCATGTGTACTGCTAGCTTGGTACTTCCGATATAGCGAAGACCACAGTCACATTCCAGAATGTAGATGGCAAGCTCTGTTCTACATGTTAGGTGGTGCTTGATGATCAGAGGTGCCAATCTAAAGGTGGAGTCTAGCTGTGTGATGTTTTTACCGAATTTAAAGGCCCTACAGCTGTTACATTTGAAGAACCCTTTCCTGTTAGATAACCAGTTAGCTGTGTTCTTGATTTCTGGGCTGTTTTTGATGAGTGCGTCATGCATGGATCTAGCCCATTTGTATGTGATGTCGGGGTAGGGAGCCACTAGGGGGCCCAGGATTGGGTTAGATCTAATGATTCCCCAGTGTCTGTTAATTACCGATCTGATTGCCCTTGTTGTGAGTGAGTGAGTGATGATATGTCTGGTGCTGACTGTTTGTGTGTTCTATCTTGTTGAAATACCCATACTATCTGGTTCAAGAGTACCAGCTCCTGTGGTAAGTCCCTCACTTGAAGGATTACTGTCACTCTCTGGTCCGGGGCTACGGGTTTCCGTGAGCAGTACCTCACGAGGTTGTGCATTGGCTCTCTCAATGGCTTTGTTGATGTTTGCTTTGGAGTATCCTCGTGTTCTGAATATGTTGGCTGCCTCCCTTTGACATTCCGTCAAATCTACAGGTGAACTACAGATCCTCCCTAATCGGAGCATTTCACCATAGGGGATGCTTGCTATCAAGTTCCTGGGGTGGAAACTTGAGGCATGCAGGACCAAATTACCTGCCGTGGGCTTTCTTTGCAGTTTAGAGTGCATTGTGCCATTAGATATGTACAGGGTGACATCAAGAAATTCAATTGATGTGTTACTGATGTTGGCATTGAATTCTAGATTCAGGGTGTTGTTGTTGATCTCCGTGATGAACAAATTAGCACTCTCAGTGTTACCTTTCCAGATTAAATACACATCATCGATGTACATCAGCCAGGTGATGATGTTGTCCTGCCAAGCATTAATGTGTTCGCCCCGGAGGACCTGCTCCTCCCACCATCCAACATGGAGACATGCGTAGCTGGGTGAGAAGCAGGCCCCCATAGCCACTCCCCTGAGCTGTTGGTACACCGTTTTGTTAAACAGAAAGTAGCAGTGTGTTAGGCACCAATCTATGAGCCGGAGGAGCATGGCATTGTGATTGTGACATTGTATAGGACTCTTATCTAGAAAGTGTTTACAGGCATCCAACCCATCATTGTGGTGAATGCTAGTGTAAAGAGACGTAATGTCAAGTGAAATTAAAAGATAATCATTGTGCAATGGGATGTCTTTGATTTTTGACAAAAAGTCACTGGTATCCTTAAGGTAGGACGGCTGACTTGAGACTAGGTCCTGGAGAAAAAAGTCCACATACTTCGATATGTTTTCGCACATGCTTTTTCTTGCAGAGATAATGAGACGACCTGGAATGGGAAAGTGTTTTTGTGTACCTTGGGAAGGAAATAGAGGAAAGGCAAAACAGGTGACTCCGTGCTGAGAAATATGGTTTCCCCCTTGTTCAAAAGTCCTTGAGTTCTGTAGCCATTCAAGAGCTTCCTTAATTCTTTGTTGCTAGCCCCCACCTCTTTGTGACTAGAAATTTTGTAGCAGCCCCTGTCCGATAGGTGTCTGTTAGCCTCCTCGAGATAAAACTGTCTAGGCCAAAGCACGATGTTTCCCCCTTTGTCAGACTTGTTAATGATCATTTCATGTTCATTTTGCAATTTGGTCATACGTCTGTGATATTTCAGGTTTTGCTCACTGAGTCTGGCAGATTTCCTTGCTGTTTTAAGGTGCAACGCTTTAAGCTCATCTATAACCACATCATTGTACACCTTGATTGTGTCTTTAGGCATCATCGGTGTGAATGTAGAGTGTGGCTTGAATGGACTTGGTATTCTGGTTTGTATTGTGATTCCTTCATTATGGCAAAGTTGTTGTGTGTTCACGGGGGCGTTAGCAGTTTCTACTTCGATCATTGTGCGGATGACGGCAATGTCAGAGACAGAAAGGAGAGTTCCTGTGGGTACAGCGCTAGATGCCGTATCATGGTCAGTTCGGTTGCCTTGTTTCAATTTAAAGAACTTCAGTAGTTTCAATTTTCTGATAAATTTAAACACATCAATGCGTGTGCTGCTGTAGTCAAAACTGCTTTCAGGGCAGAATGTGAGGCTAAGCAAGAGAAGTTGTTTTTCTGCCTACGTCAGATTGATTGTGCTGAGGTTTATGATGGTTTTGGTATCTGCAATTACTTGCGCCTCCAGTTTCCTCGCCTCTTGTTGTTTGATTTAGGTTTTTCTACATTTACTTCTCTCGTGCCGCCTGCGGTTCCTTCGGCACCTTTTTTCTTTGGCAGCCATGGCCACAGGGTTTGTCTCCGGTCGAAGACTAAAAAATGAATCTCATCACCCAGAACAATGTCCGATGTGCCGGCCTCGTTTCTTCCATGCCGTCTCCCTCCATCTTCTGAATCTGTGCCTGACTGCGCTAGTGAGCTCATGTCCGACATTGAGATTGATTCTGCTCCCTCTGCATTGGTTGTAGGTAGAGCTTGCACTTGTTGAATTGGTTTGTTGAGTCTTTGTTTCCTGATTGTGTCATATTTGCGGGCAAAAGTAAAGATCTGGCCGCACTCGTAGTCTTGCTTATCTCGGGCACACTTGAAAATCTTGCGCGCTTTGATCGTATCCTCATGTTTTTTGAGGCGTGCAATGATTTCTTCTCTGCCCTTGGAAATCTCCTCTTTTTGCTCCAATTGATCAAGTTCCTGGTTGATGCGGCCTATTTCTTTTTGCGTATTTGCTCGGTCGATTTCCGCATATTAGATAAGTATTAGAACTAGGCGCATGGATGCATCCAAGTTGCTAATCGCCCATTCCTTCAGCATGTCAGGGTTAGGGTTTTCAAAACTTGGAGCCAACATGATTCTTAAGTCACGCGGGATGCGCCCGGCATCTTGATACTTCTGCAGTGACTTGGCTTCCCACCATTTGGTGATTTCTGTTCGCATTAACTTCTCTAACATTTTGAATTTG
Source organism: Triturus cristatus (assembly GCF_964204655.1). Classification (NCBI taxonomy): domain Eukaryota; kingdom Metazoa; phylum Chordata; class Amphibia; order Caudata; family Salamandridae; genus Triturus; species Triturus cristatus. The sequence goes on from NC_140588.1 coordinate 377,729,305, forward strand.
GCTTTATAGTTGTTGTTGCTTGTGCCAGCGGTGATGTCTGTACGCTTTTTCTGGTTTGATACTGTGGGTAGGTTCTCAAATAAAGCTTCAGCAGCTGCTTCCCTCTCTCGCAGCGCTTCATTGGACATGATGTGGAAATATGATACTCAGCACAGTGCCTGCCAAGCGAATCTCTGCGTGAATGCAAACACACTTTAAGCAGGAACTCGATGCTCCTCCTCTTCTACCTGATGTAAGCCCAAACACTGCTAGTACTCACCACCTTATGTCGGGATTCTGGATGGATCCTCCGACTCACTCTACACCTCCGTCACGGTGGGATCGAAGCTAGCGCTTCTCTGGCTTTCAGGGGGCCGTGATTTGACGCTTTCTCCTCCCGGAGCTCACATGGGTATGCGCCCGTTTGGAAATCACCTTGGACTGGCGTTGTAACGAAGAGGGGGTCTGTGAAGCAGAGACAGCCGTACTCTGCAAATAAATTATGAAGTAATCCCAATGCCACGACAGCCACTCTGGCACAACACAAGGGCACAGCCTCCGAAAGCTGGTGTGCACAAGGATGGAAGTTTATTCACACATCAAAAAGTCCAAATGACGCGTTTCGGCTGCCAGACATGCAGCCTTGATCACATAGCGCTCTGTGAAAACATGTGCAGAATATATACAGGTGAATGCAGTAGTCTGATTACTATGTCTATGGCAGTGAGTAGGCATTTTAATACGTTAGTCATGCGTGTCTTTTTACTGCGAGGAGAAAAGCAACCTTATAGTGACATAGCAAGGCATGGAAGCAACGGAAGGCGAAACACGTATCTCATCTTATGCAGGGTCGAGGGAGACCAGAAAGAAAATAAATGAGCCTTATCCCTACAAACCTCGAGTGCGTGCCTCTTCTTTGTTGGAGCATATATATATTGACCCAGTTGATGGCTACGCCCGAAACGCATTGGTCTGTAAAGCTGACGCACCTGCACTTTGCTTAAGGAAGAAAAGGAAAATAATAAAATTGCTGTTGGATATCTTTAAACTGTTACGTGTGCCTTCTTTCTATGTCGCCCGGATATGCTTGGATGGAAAATTCGGAGGGGCGGTAATCACAAGTATCCCATGTAAATATATATATGTAGACACACATTACAGATGAATGAATAAAGTAAGCAGATCAACAACTGTAAAACCATTCCATTATATATGATTAAACTGCTTTACCTACAATTAACAGTATAAACCAAATCTGGGCTCCACGGAGTAGCTTGCTACCCGTCTGCAACATGCATCAATGCCTCAACACAGGAGTAAGAGCTATATAAATCTACAATACAATGTAAAGAATGGATCAGTTAATACATGGATGAATTGTTGAGTGAATGATAAATGGATGGGTGTGGGGTGGGGATTAGATGGATTGGTTTTGGTGGGTTGACAATGGATGGATGCAAGCGAAATGTTTTTAATAGGCTGTATCTGATTGGGTTGGCAGATTGAATGGTAGGTAGACAAATGGAAAGAAATAAGCTGTTTTTAATAAAAATGGCAAATCTGTCTATAAGCTGATATTTTCTTTATAGAAATAAAGTAGTAAACAGATCACAACACACAAAGCTAATGGAATCCACATGCAAATCACCGAGGGCGAGAAATTCAAGGGTAGCACACAATTTCACAGAGACGCCTGCGCCTGTCCTCACTGCAGCACTTAGATAAAATAACACCAACTGCAAAACAGAGCTAAATGAATCCAACTTCTTTTGATTATTGATGCCCCACTGTGTTGTGCCTGAAACAACATACAGGAGGCATCAGTCATGTATAAATTATTCATTCACAGTTATTTTGGCAGCACTGTCTTTCCATTTATCAACAGATAAATGCAGGGCAGATAAGAAGAACAATTTCATAGCCTCCTGACATTTATCTTTGACATGATTTTCATATTAAACAAGGTGAAGTACTAATGACACATTTTCAGACATCAGATTCAGTAGAAAGGAATAGAGTAGGACCCTGTCAGCCATGACAAGATGGATTCCTTTCGAGATTACACGATAAATTAGCAGAAATGACGGATTGCTGGCTGTGTCTTTCAAAATAAGTTGTTTTTACTTGTAATAAATATTACAATATTTATTAAGAAAATAAAGAGTCTTCTCAAGAAGTAACTTGGTTCTCTGATGGCTGCATTGAATAATTGTGGCGGTGTGTCTGGAGAATGGAGACAAAACAGGTGGAAGAAGGAGGGATCGTGGAAGGGGGGCGTTGAAGGTATGTACGAATGTTGTGACCTACTCACTTAATGTTTGTGCAGCTACAGGATACATTACACACAGCCACTGCTTTTTGTGCCCCGAGGTCACTTCGTTATTACAGTCAGGCCTCAGATGTTTGTGGGACTCCTTATGCAATATGGATAGAGCCATATGGATTCCACTGGTATGATCCATATTACAGGAGGTGCTGTATAACATTATGGTCCTTCATTTATAAGGGCACGTGACCCCAAGCAAAATGGGTCCCATATTATAGATATAGACATAAGGGGGAATAAGCCATCAGCAGACACACTGATTATGGGCTTCATATGGGGCAAATCTAGTGCGCCCCAGCAGAGCCATTTGAGAAAGCGGCCTGGGGTGCCAATGACCCCCCAAGGATCCCTTTCGCAGGTGGGTGCAGCTACCCACTCCCCCAGTCTCTGGGCAGATCCTTGCCTCCTCTTTTAAATGTGATGGGATCCACTGGTAGTGAAAGACAGTGCCCTGGTTTCAAAGCATGATTCTGTCTTTCACTGATATGCTCTAGCCAGTGCATGTGTGAACTGCCAGAATTTGTGTCAGCCCTTGATAGAGTGTAGTAGTTCCATAAAGAGGTGCACTGCCCCTTTTGTACGTTGGCTGCACCCAATAAAGAATGTTCTGCAGCACAGGCAAGGACAGTGCACCAATATCTAAATATTCCACTAAGGCCTTCATCGTGAATCCATTCATTTAAATGGGTCCATTAACAGGAGTTACTGGACCTTTTGGAAAAATAATTTGTGGTATTTTTACACATATTTTAGATGCTGAAAGATACCGAAATCTCCTTGTGATAAAACTGAGTAAAATCATTCAGGAATGAGTGTGGAAACACTGCTCCGTTCATGCAGAACTTTACAAGAGTGGAGTCAATTGACTTTAGTCTCACTCAGAAAAAAGGTCTGGTCATAATTAATGATTCCCCAAACTCAGCATGCTACCCCCGCTTTATGTGAATAGCCCAGGAATGCACAGTAGTTCTATGCCAGCCATGAGGGCACAATTGGTGCACCCCTCCAGGTCACAGAACAGGTAAAGAGCCTGGATACTAGTTTTACAGACAATCAGACACTTGGGGCAGGTGCACACATGTCTGCCATGCAGGGAATATTCCTGTCCCAACACAAGGATATTTAAATTTACTTCTGATATACTTGCATGGCATTTTGAATTGACTTGGCTTTGGAATTGATAGTTCAAGAACTAAGGGGCACATGCATCAAAGGTTTTTGCGAATGCAAACAGTTCGAATCACAAAAATCGTCGTTTGCGCCCGCAAAAAGGCCTTTTGCAATGCATTAAAGTGTTAGGCACTCGCTATTTCCGAAATCGCAATTTATTGCGATTTCCTAAATTGCGATTGCATTTAAGGAATCGCAATTTGTGATTCCTTAAATGCAATGCTGGAAGCACTTAGAAATAGCAAATTCGCTATTTGGGGCCGCAAAATACAGAGAAATTACTCTGGTCTGTATTTTACAAAAACCTTGAAAATGCACTAAAATGCATTTTTCAAGGTTTCAGGTTACACACACACATGCCCTTGGGGCATGTTTGTGCGCAACCTGGGTGCACATCACAATTTCAGGGGTGCAACACGGTGTCATTTTGACACCTTTGCACCTGTGAAACTGCATGTGCAATTTGCGAGTACCTATTAGTACTCGCAAATTGCGCATGCAATTTACCATTCATTTCTATGGGCCTGTAGTCCCATAGGAATGAATGGGAAGCCATTCCCTAATTGCAACTCGCAATTTGCGAGTCGCAATTAAGGAATGTTTACAAATCGCTATTTTAATAGCTATTCCTACATGCACAGGCTTTTGAGAGTCCTTAATTGCTATTCCTTAATAATCTCAATTAAAGACTCGCAAAAGCTTTTCTTGATGCATGTGCCTGTTAACCTCTGTCAACAAAGTATTCTTTCTCTACACATGCTCACTCTAAATTTGCTACATATAGGCCATTCTCTTTGGAGGATGTAAGAATTATCTGGCTTCCTGGCAACACAATATAATCATCATAAATACTTTCTTTTTTGATGACGGAAAGAACATTTCTTAATACCAGTATATTAGATGAAAAACTACTTCCTTATGGTGGTACCTCATAGCAAAATATGACACCATGCAAGACATTATTACTCTCACAGCATGCATTATGATGACCTTTATATTTTGAAATGTTTTGCATGCTTTCTCCACAACAGTCACTGCATATCCTTCTTCTTCATTAAACTTTATTGCGGTTCAATGACCATAAAAGCAACAATCATTTACACAATGAATAATACAATAAAAGAACATAAAAGTAGAGCCAATTCAATCTTTTCAAAGTAACGCATTACATCAATTTGAGCAGGCAAATATTTGGCAGGGTGGTTAATTATAAAAATTTCCTACGTAATAACCAAACAGAGTTGAGGAACCGGGAGACAGCGAAGACTATCAGAGGTTTAGTGTCGTACTTTAAAATTCTCATTGCTTTTTCGCATTCTCTGAAACCAAGATTATTGCATAGGGGCTTAATCCAGCGTTTCCTTTGTGGTAGATATATTGGGCAGAAAAAAAAGACATGTTTTTCATCCTCAAGTATGTGACTGCAAGCCGGGCATGCGATGGTTTTGTTGGCGTCCCATCCAGATGTAAATGACCTGAGCGGGAGACAACCCATTCTGAATTGGCAATAAAGCTTCCTCGCGGCCGGTGGGCTAACCAGGTCTAAAAACTCCTCTTTCCTGTAATTATCTTTAATTTGGAGGAACACGGCCGTCAGCTTGCCGATCTTAGGGCATTCATGCAAACGCGCAAGATGGTGGTTTTTAAACTGTTCGACCAATTTAGCTTTGGGTAGGGTCAGGCATGAGGCCTCCGGAGTAGTCCATATTTCTGGAAGGCCAATCTTAATGCAAGAATCCCTGACGAATCTCAGCCAGGGAATATTCTTGCTCTTGAGTTGGGACCAAACTCCCTTGAATTCCTCACGGTAAGATCCCAGCTCCTCATTTGACCATAATCTCTTCCAATATAGCAATGGACGCAGCATTACCACTTGTTCAATGGGTAATAACCCACAATCCAGCCTGATAGGGGTCAGCGGGGAGCTAGAGGGGAGACCCAGCAAGCTCCTCACGAATGAATTTTCCGACCCAATCAAGCTGTGTATTCTGGTATGACCCCACAGTTCCGCTCCATATATGGAGGCTGCTCTTACTTGTGTCCGATATATTTCCAATGCAGGGGACACTGGCTTGGAGACCGAACCCCTAAATACTTGGGAAATTCCCCCGGTGGTTTGTGCAAGTTTTAACACGGAATTTGCGATTTGGCCACCCCAGCCAAAGTTTTCCTGTAATAAAATCCCCAGATAACTGAATGTGGTTACCCGCTCAAGGTAGACACCATTCAGAACTGGGTTTGGCCGTGTGTGTTTGGGGGGATTTAGGATCATGTATTTGGTTTTAGCCAAATTGATCTCTAAGCCTCTTTCTGCACAGAAATCCACAAAGCCATCCAGAATGCGTTGAATGCCGGTTGATGTGCGCGATAACAAAAGAGTGTCGTCAGCGAACATCAACGCTGGCACCAAACCTGTGGCAAGTCTGGGCGCATCTATGTCCTTAATAACCTCCAGGTGCTTAATGAGCCCATTGATATAAAGACAAAATAATGTGGGTGCCAACACGCATCCCTGTCGGACTCCACGATTTACGGGGAAGCGGGAAGAAAGCTCACCATATTTGCCACATCTAACCTGGGCGAAGTTTTTTGTGTGGAGTCTAACAATAATGTCCAGAAGATACAAGGGAACATTAAGAGCCAGAAGCACGTTCCACAGTTTTTCACGCGGAACCAGATCGAATGCCGACCTCAGGTCAACAAAAATGAGATAGAGACTGCCACCCTCTAAACTCACGGTCTTCCAATGTATGACCTGGAGTCGGAAGATCTGGTCCACGGTGGAGGTGCCCTTTCTGAATCCAGCTTGCAGTGAACTTAGGATGTTGTTTTCAGTCTCCCAGGCCTGGAGTCTGTCCAATATTATACGCCCAAACAGCTTCTGAGTGATGTCGATTAAGCTGATGGGCCTATAATTTGAAGGTTTTAGAGGACAGCCTTTCTTAAATATGGGCACGATCTCCGCGCCTAGCCATGACTCTGGTAGATCACCTCCCGACAGAATGAAGTTGAATAGGATACAAAGATATGGCACCCAGATCATAGGTTCAGAGCGGTAGAGGTCGCCCGGGATTTTGTCCAATCCCGGAGCTTTGTTTGGTATTAAAAGATGGATAGCCGTTTCTACCTCCTTTGTAGTTATCATCGTTAAGGCCTCACATTGGGTGGTAGATCCGGGAGTAGGCGAAGGAGGAGTGTTTGTATTTGGGCTTGAGTAGAGACCTCCATAATGTGCTTCCCATACAGCTGGAGCTATGTTTGGGAATGAGCTCGTTCCTGCTTCTTTTCTCCCTTTGCTCACGGTTGTCCAAAAGCCCCTAAAATCCTTCGCTATTAGAGTAGATCTTAGTTCTTCCCAGATATCAGACTCCCAGTGTTTTTTAGCCCTTTCTAAAATTTGTTTGTATTTGGCCCTTGCTACTTTGATCCTATCTCTATCGAGGCTTTTGATGGCGATAAGTAGCTCGCTCTTCGATTTTCTGCACTCAGAGGAGTACCACGGTTGCCTTTTAGGCAAATGGGGCCTCGCGGGCCCTGTCAGGCAAAACACCTTCGAGAGTTTGTCTACTAACTGTAGGTGAATGCCTGTGGGTCCGGCTGCATGTACAGGTGGAAGTCGAGATGATTCCACCTCAGACATTTCCACAAGGTAAGGAAGGGCAAGGCTGTAAATGTCGGAAATTTTGTTTGGGCTAGCGGCGATGTGCGGCCATCTCACCCTTCGTTTGTTGTTGCATAGTATGGGGTGTTGTGCAGTGGTGGGTGGTGGTACATCATAGGTGCTCATACCCCAACAGCCTGGTTTAAAAGTGACAACCAAAGCATTATGATCGCTATCATTTCGATCTAGCACCCTAAAGTCAAGCACCTTATCCCAAGATCTAGTTTCAATGAGAATGTAGTCGAGGATGGAGGTATGACCTACCCTATTAAAGGTAGCTCGTCCTGGTCTGTCAGAATCAAATCTCCCATTGCAAGCCCTCAATGACAAGGAAAGTGTGAGAGCGGAGATTTGAAGGGCCAGAGGGGACCACGCTTTGACCTTTGGAATCATAGGATCAGGGATATTTCGGTATTCGTTCTCTGTGTTTAGTTCGTCCAAGGCCGACACACAGAGTGGTTCGTATTGGCAATTGAAGTCGCCACCTACGACCACGGAATATTCTGAGTCCAGGGTCAAGATAAATTTGTTAAGCGATTCCATGACCTCAGATTCCCGACCACCCTGGGAAGGTCTTGAATAGACATTCAAAAGAGCCAGATGAATATTGTTAGGCAGCACTAGAAGAGTACATTGAATGTCTTCCGAGTTGGTGTGTATCTGCCTTGCCATGGCACCCAGGTGGAGCGCTACCCAGGTGGTAAGACCCCCTGAGGGTCTACCCCTACCACTAGATACAGCCAGTGTGTCAAAAGATGCAAAACCAACCCTGTGCAAATTTTCCAGTGCCCAGGTCTCTTGCATCAGACAAATGTCAAAATCATCTATAAAAGCACCCCAGTCCTCGCAATCCAGTTTACTCTTGAGACCTGCCACGTTCCAAGATAGAAAATGAGGACTCAGCTTTGATTTACTAGGGGATGGGGTCGGGTCAGCAACAGGGATAGTGGCGGGTGAAGGACTCAAAGCCCTCTCTGTAGTTTCCCACAGGAGCCTGTTTGCCAGCCCTTCCATTTCTGGCTTGTTCCCTGGGGTTAGGGCCATTTTCCGAGCAATAGGGTTCGAACGTCAATCCACTTGCTCAAGGGTGCTGTATCTGTTAGGGTGGTAAAAAGCTTCGCGCGTGGGCGAACAATGTCGATCTGGGCCTTGGAAAGTATTATAATCAAGGGGTAATAAACCAGCCCTATCAGTTCGCGCAAAGTCCACCCTTCCCCTATTTGGATTAATAGTACTAAAATGGTGCAGACCTGGGTAAAAATAGGTGAGGGGGAGAGCTCTAATTGCTGAATGGTTATTAGAATTAGGGCCTGGCTGAAATGTGCAAATATGTCTGACCGTGTTTGTGTTCCTAAAATTGATGACTACACAATCTCCCTGTACATCTTTGGCTCTATGTCCAACCCAATTTATTCGCCTGGCGAATAAAATCTCGCTTGAGCACGGTTTCGGCAGAGGTTTGTGGCAGTTTAACCAGTGCATGCATTTGTTTTTTAAATCATAAAATGACTCCCTTGATCCTTGGTTCAGAGTGGGGACACCAGCAAGGATCACCACATATGGAGCCGATTCGGGTGGAAGTTCCAAACAGGGTAAGTTTCGGTCACTAGAGGGCTGAGGCTGCTTGCTAGGGGATTGGAGGAGCCCGGTAGACTTAGATAGTGAGGTGTTGAGTGTGTTAGAAGTTACAGTACTCGCTATGTTTCTGTTACTCCCTAAACTAACTAAATCGTGGGCAGCTACTTGGGGGACAATAGGCAATCCCTGACTCTGGCCCTTGCCTTGAACAATTGGTTGATCTGCAATAGTTGTCAGGGCAGTTGGTAAAATTGGGACGGAGGCACCAGAGACACCAGTCTCAGCAGAGCTTGCTATTGTTCCCCCTCTGCCCCCTGTGCCCTTAGATCTAATAGATGAAGCAATCATGGATTCAAGGTTAGTAAGACCATTTTCTAGGGAATCGAGTCTGTTACAGATGGGGCGACAAATTGTGATAAAAAGCTGTTCCATCTTTTGCCAAAAGTCAATGTTCCGTATGGGGCCTGGTGATGCCTCGAGGCAGTCAGCCATCAAGTCTATAGTGGGTGCAGGTTCAGATACCCCCTCGTTGGTCCGCTTTTGTACTTTGGATCTTTTATTGGTCGACGCTGGTGGGCCGCCCCTTTTGCGTTTCACCGCCTTCTCCGGCAACTTAGTAGAAGTGGCATCGGGGCGAATGGATTGGCCAGATCTGGTGGTGCCTTCGAATATCGTAGCAATTGAAGAGACTGGGCGAAGAGAGTCGCCGGGGTCAACTACAGTACAGACACTATTATTTGCTACGACATCCACGTGTTCATTCCCGCTCAAAGATGAAACATTTGTGTGGTGGACTAATGCAGGTATGTAAGTGGATGCTGCTGGTGATTTAGCAGAGGCAATGTTGCCCAAAGAGGAACGCTTATCGAGGACTAAGTCGAGAGACAGTCTTTTCTCTGTCAGTTCAATTTCCCTCTGTAGAACTGATGCAGCTCTGGTTATAAAGCTATCCAGAGTTCCGACTACTCCGGTCCCAATCACAGACTTCCGGCCCTTTCTGGCGCCGGCAGTAGACATACTCAGTTGTTAACGTAAGAAGATGACAACAAATTAGCTAGCCACTAGGAAGGAAGTGTTCCGATAACACCCGAAGAGGGGGGATTAAGTCTTGTAGTCTTGGTCAGCTATACAAAAAATGTTTCAACACTCACTGGCACACGGCTCACCTGTTCAGCAGCAAAACCAAGAGAGGTGCCCCGTCCCGGCCTCAGTCGGTCTCTGACGGGCTCAGACGGGCCCGCCCTTGTCCCGGGCTTCGCCCGCGCTGCGATCCGCGCTGCGATCCGCGCTGCGGAAAAGTGTGTGCCGGGAAATATAGTGACGTCAAGGGGCGGGTCCTGAGGAAGAGGCAGGCAGCAGCAGCAGGAAGCGGAGGGCTGCTGGACCTCGCAGTCCTCGGTGCGATGTTCCCAGGGCAAAGGTCAGTTCCAACACGAGCGGCTCCCGCGAAGCGGGGGCCGCGAGCTTTTGACCGGTGTCCAGGGGCGGGTCCTGAGGAAGAGGCAGGCAGCAGCAGCAGGAAGCGGAGGGCTGCTGGACCTCGCAGTCCTCGGTGCGATGTTCCCAGGGCAAAGGTCAGTTCCAACACGAGCGGCTCCCGCGAAGCGGGGGCCGCGAGCTTTTGACCGGTGTCCAGGGGCGGGTCCTGAGGAAGAGGCAGGCAGCAGCAGCAGGAAGCGGAGGGCTGCTGGACCTCGCAGTCCTCGGTGCGATGTTCCCAGGGCAAAGGTCAGTTCCAACACGAGCGGCTCCCGCGAAGCGGGGGCCGCGAGCTTTTGACCGGTGTCCAGGGGCGGGTCCTGAGGAAGAGGCAGGCAGCAGCAGCAGGAAGCGGAGGGCTGCTGGACCTCGCAGTCCTCGGTGCGATGTTCCCAGGGCAAAGGTCAGTTCCAACACGAGCGGCTCCCGCGAAGCGGGGGCCGCGAGCTTTTGACCGGTGTCCAGGGGCGGGTCCTGAGGAAGAGGCAGGCAGCAGCAGCAGGAAGCGGAGGGCTGCTGGACCTCGCAGTCCTCGGTGCGATGTTCCCAGGGCAAAGGTCAGTTCCAACACGAGCGGCACCCGCGAGCTTTTGAACGGTGTCCAGGGGCGGGTCCTGAGGAAGAGGCAGGCAGCAGCAGCAGGAAGCGGAGGGCTGCTGGACCTCGCAGTCCTCGGTGCGATGTTCCCAGTGCAAAGGTCAGTTCCAACACGAGCGGCCTATATGCATATCACATTAATATGTTTTTGTAACAAATTGTCTTTTGCACATTATGCTGATTTGGGATGCTCTTCAATATGTACCCATGTGCTTCTTTATGCAGTTCAGTCAGCATTATGTTATGTCGTCAGCATTTATATAGCTCACTTCTACCAATTCATTTATTCTATAGCACTTTGGATTCTTGATGACCTTTAGGGTTCTGGAGATGTCACTGATCAGAGTCAAAGTCAGGGCCTCCTTTGGAATGGGCAAGATGGGCCCACACCTGGGACGCTCACCTTCAGAGGGACACAGGAGCAGCTTGCACCAGTCTCCCTCTAACCTGGATCTAAAGAAAATCGAACCCGCCCCTTTTCCCAATACATTGACAGCTAAAAATGAAAATGGCAAGTAGCATGGGGTGCCAATTTTTATTTCCACCAGGGTCATATCAGCACAGGCCAGCTCTGGTCAAGGTGGTTTTGTATTGTGGTGTTGGATTAGTGAAGGTTAGTTTTTCCACTGTATTTTTAGACAAGGGTACCTACTGGTTAGTTGGACAAACGAAGTGTGTCTCATCCTGTCACAGTCTTTTCATGTATTAGGATTTGTGCAAGATACTTTGGAGCACATGCATCAATGTAGGCAATTGCGATTCCATAATTGCGATTATTAAGGAATCACAATTATGGAACCGCAATGTAGGTTTCTCTAAAATATTAGTGATTCCTACATATTCCCTAATTGCGAATTGCGATTCGCAATTAAGGAATAGCTTCCCATTCATTCCTATGGGACTAGAGGCCCATAGGAATGAATGGGAATTGCATGCACAATTTGCGAGTACCAAATAGGTACTCGTAAAATTGTGAATGCAATTTCAAGGGTGCACGGGGGGCAAAAGGCCACCCTGATGCCCCCTTGAAATTTGCATGTGATCACAAGGGCATGTGTGTGAGCAACATGGCACTTAGAAAAATGCACTTTTTTGCATTTTTCTAAGTTTTTGCAAATTACCATCAACTTGAAATTGATGGTAATTTTCACTTCCAAATTGCGAAATCGCAATTTTGAATTACATCATGCATTGCATTTAGAACATCGCAATTTGCGATCCCATAAATGCATTCGCAATTTAGGTAATCGCAAAATGTGCGATTACCTAAATTGCGAAAATGCATTTGGGTCGATGCATCCCAAATGCAAAAATACTGGTTGCAATGGGGCAGATTCAGTGAATTTGCCCCATTACAACCGGTATTTTCAATGATGCATGTGCCCCTGTGCCTTTTATGTCGTACCACTTGGGCTCACAGTTGTACATAGCAAAGAGGTTGAAGATTATTCTTTTGTGAGCCATCAGAGCCAATTATTTTATGTGAATAAAACAATATTATGCGCTTGTGGGTGTGGTGTGTTTCTGCTAGGTTGTTATCAGCATGGGTTCAAAATGTATGTTTTTGGAAAAAAAGATATATGCTTTTAAAGCTACAGTGATTTGCCTCCTATATGGCTTTAATAGCGTGTTGTAGGGATGATGGTGCCAGGTGACCTATGTAATGTTTTGTTGCTTGTAGAACAGGATATATATCAAGGTATGAGGGCAGACCGAAACACGTTGGGTCGTGATTTTTATACACATAAGCTGAAATGATATAAAAAATAGTGAATGAATTTGCCTGAGAGTGCGCTCCAGTTTATTCTGTAACGTCCAGCCAGAAGAAAGTGATGATATATATATCATGTGAACAAGGCCGCTTGGAAGGCCGAAAAGCGTAATGGTAGGCGAGGACAAATAAATTATTCAACGCACCTAAATGAGGTCTACGTTCGTTCTTTTCTTTAAGAAACTTTGGACGAAGTGTTGGGATATATATATATATATATATATAAGTCCCAAGCAGTCTTTCAATTGTACATCCCAGTAGAGGGCGATATAACCAGGGTATGCGGGACTTTTCCGGTTTGTTTCTGTTCACAGCGCGCCAGTCCGTGATCAAGGTGCAGGAGCACCGAAATGCGTAGGGCAAGGCTGTGGCATTTCCAGCGATGTTACCTGCTCTGTTGAATAAAGGATTGTTGAACTGATCCAGCCTTTCATTGTGTGCGTCCTCGACGCTGTGGCAAACCTTTGGATGATATTTATCGGCCAGCCAAGGTCGGGAGGACAGCACCGCCACGAGAATGAAGTGGGCTGCCGGTTTTTGACACACAGAAACCGCGGTGGCAGGATGAATGGTAACGTGTATAAGAGCAGTTGACTGGACTGCGGACACTATCCAAGTGTTCTAGCAAGATATGCTGCGAAGCAGAATCCATTATGGATATTATTTCAACACACAGGACTACAAGTCCCAAGCAGCCTTTCAATTGTACAGCCCAGTAGAGGGCGATATAACCAGGGTATGCGGGACTTTTCCGGTTTGTTTCTGCTCACAGCGCGCCAGCCCATGATCAAGGTGCAGGAGCACCGAAACGCGTAGGGCAAGGCTGTGGCATTTCCAGCGATGTTACCTACTCTGTTGTATAAAGGATTGTTGAACTGATCCAGCCTTTCATTGTGTGCATCCTCGACGCTGTGGCAAACCTTTGGATGATATTTACCGGCCAGCCAAGGTCGGGAGGACAGCACCACCACAAGAATGAAGTGGGCTGCCGGTTTTTGACACACAGAAACCGCAATGGCAGGATGAATGGTAACGTGTAGAAGAACAGTTGACTGGACTGGGGACACTATCCAAGTGTTCTAGCAAGATATGCTGTGAAGCAGAATCCATTATGGATATTATTTCTACACACAGGACTACAAGTTCCAAGCAGCCTTTCAATTGTACAGCCCAGTAGAGGGCAATATAACCAGGGTATGCGGGACTTTTCCGGTTTGTTTCTGCTCACAGCGCGCCAGCCCGTGATCTAGGTGCAGGAGCACCGAAACGCGTAGGGCAAGGCTGTGGCATTTCCAGCGATGTTACCTGCTCTGTTGAATAAAGGATTGTTGAACTGATCCAGCCTTTCATTGTGTGCGTCCTCGACGCTGTGGCAATCCTTTGGATGATATGTACCGGCCAGCCAAGGTCGGGAGGACAGCACCGCCACGAGAATGAAGTAGGCTGCCGGTTTTTGACACACAGAAACCGCGATGGCAGGATGGATTGTAACGTGTATAAGAGCAGTTGACTGGACTGGGAACACTATCCAAGTGTTCTAGCAAGATATGCTGCGAAGCAGAATCCATTATGGATATTATTTCAACACACAGGACTACAAGTCCCAAGCAGCCTTTCAATTGTACAAACCAGTAGAGGGCGATATAACCAGGGTATGCGGGACTTTTCCGGTTTGTTTCAGCTCACAGCGCGCCAGCGCGTGATCAAGGTGCAGGAGCACCAAAACGCGTAGGGCAAGGCTGTGGCATTTCCAGCGATGTTACCTGCTCTGTTGAAAAAAGGTTTGTTGAACTGATCCAGCCTTTCATTGTGTGCGTCCTCGACGCTGTGGCAAACCTTTGGATGATATATATATATATATATATATATATATATATATATATATATATATATATATATATATATAACAATAGTGCACTGAAAATCAAATAAATCACGGTAACTTCTTGTATTTTTCTCCAAGATTTTTTAAATTCTTTCTTTAAGTGTTATTTTCAAAGCAGCAAACAGCCTCCAAATTTGTACATAACCGCAAACAGCCAACACATGTTGCACGCCAAAAACGCGCTTTTCAGGTCTCTTAAAACTGTGTCTCTTGATCCTTGAAACAGCGGGAACGACGGAGCAGCCCAGAAACAGCAGAACCCGAAGGGGCAGGAACTTCAACCAATGAATGACAATCTAACTATTGTCAACTTAACATCAAGGACCCTATGAAGGAAGAGTCTGTTTTGAGACTGTGATTGACCTTTTGACCAACAGGCATCTTTGAATACACGCAAACCCGGATTGACTTATTCAAATTTTTCAGAAAGATCAAGATGTACAAGTTTTTTAATTTGAGAACTCCTGGACAAACATGAAGAAATATAGGATTGTCACAACAGGAGATGGACATCATTACTATAGGAGACCTGAATACCCTGGCAGTCCTTGAAGAACAATGAGACAAAGGGAGTTCACAGGAGAAAATGACAAGGGACAATATGGACAGAATTCAGGACCTTGGAATAACAAAGATAGGTGCCCTGAGTCAATTCAAGCCATCCTTGAAGTTTTATCCACAACACCGATGGATGCTATTGATGTATTTGCTTAGAATGTAATAAAGATCTTTTAACACTGAGGGCACAGGGAGATAAAGGACTGAAAAAGTGGAATCTAACCTATGCTCAGAGACAAGCAATAACAGACTTACAGCAGGACAAGTCAATTGTAGTGAAATCCTCCAATAAAGGAGGGAATATATTTTTGCAAACAAGAGCAAATTATTGCAAGGAAGCCTACAGACAGTTGAATGACAAAAGATAATTACATTCCCACTACAGAGGCAGACTACATGAATATAGTACAGGCATTTGGAGAACTGATCCAAAAATGGTACAGCAAAGTCATCTTATCCATGGAGGAATTTTACTACCTACAAAACAAACACCCAAGGATACCGACATTTTATCATCTACCGAAAATCCATAAGGATACAAGTAATCCACTGGGGTGATCAATCATCTCCTCAATAGGAGGCCTGACTGAGAACATGTCGAGATATGTGGACCATTTCTTGTTTCCCTTGTGGCACAATTGGCTTCATACACACGAGGCACAAAATATTTTTTCAGACAAATTCAAGGGATAGAATGGAAACAAGACCTTTTGATGATCACATTAGATGTAACAAATCTGTACACCAGTATCAGGATGGACTGGAAGCAGTCAAACATTATCTGAGAGGACGGACCCTAAAATACCTGGAACACAGTGATATGCTGTTAGAATTTGTCACCGTCTGTTTAAATAACAACATCTTCATTTTCCAGGATCAAAGATTTAAACAGATACAGGGCACGGAGATGGGCACCTACTTTGCCCCAAGCTATGCGAACTTGTTCATGGGCTGGTGGGAGAAGCAGGTGGCCTGGGATGCCACTATGGATGAATGGGTAGATAGGATTGTTTGTTGGAGGAGATATCAATGACCTCTTCATAATTTGGAGAGGGTCACAAGAGTCAGCAAACCAATATATCTCCTGCCTCAACAACAACTCTTTGAACCTGAAATTCACCGGGGAGATGAGTACCACTCAGGTGAATTTTCTTGATCTGAAAGTGTTTAAAAGCTCAAGCAAGATCCATGCATCTCTCTATAGGAAAACAACGGCAGGTAACTTGGTGCTGCATGTACGCAGCAGCCACCCGCCAAATCTTATAAAGAGTATTCCCTATTGGGAGCTGTTACGAATCAAGAGAAACAGCTCAAGGGACAGTGATTTCCAACAAGCAGCGAAAGGGAGTATTCAGAGGTTCAAAGTGAGAGGGTATCCACAAAGCATCTTATAGAGTGCACAGAAGAAAGTGAAAGAGAAGAACAGGGTAGAAATACTACAGGAAGAACACAAACCACATAGACAAGAGGTGACAAATAACTTCAGAATGATCACCAGTTATTCCAATTCAGCAAGCAGGGTTAGAATGATTCTGCAAAGAAACTCAGATGGAGTAATAGGATGAGATCTTCGATCGTATCGGAAGATGACATTTAGGAAGTCCCGATCAATAAAATACCAGCTAGTAAAAAGTCATCTACCGACATTGTAACAACAGTCAGGTTTACTGTTTCTCCATGGCTCCTTCCCATGTGGAAGATGTAAGGCCTGCGCTAACAGCAAAAAAGTAAATTCATATAAAATCAAAGGCCTGGCAAAAGAGACAAAAATAATGAAATTCATGAACTGCAATACTACACATGGGGTCTACTGTCTAGTCTGTCCATGTGGACTACGCTACGTGGGCAGCACCATTCATCCCATAAAGACATGCATATTGGAATACCAAAGGGCGATAAGCAATAATGACGTGAACTATCCAGTGGCACGTCATTTTGCGAGTCACCATAAAAGCAAGAGGGCCCTCCTGTGGTATTTTTGCTTAGATCATGTTCCAAGGGATATTAGGGAAGGTGACAGAGAAAAGAATCTGAGGCGATTAGAATTGCGTTACATAATAGACTTGCAGACAAAATCACAAGAGGGCCTCAACAGTGGGGAGGAATTAGCAATACACTTGTGAAAGGCAGAAGTGGAAGTGGTAATGAGGAAAGAATACAGATAAATGGAATCTGAAAGAAGATTAATAAAGCATAGCATTGGACACCTTAAAGTGCTAGCCCATTCAGGACTCAATTGTGAGGTTCAATGTGGTCGAATATATAAGAATGAAATGAAGCTAAATATACTGTATACAGAATTGCACAGTATTGATTAACTGGAGCAGTCAATTGTTTTGTTATGACACTTAGGCAGCGTGTGCAAAGTAATTGTTGAAGAACATATGTGGTTAGCCCATCCAGGGCGAAACTATATACTGAGATGAACAATTGCATGTTCTAAAATGGCAAGTGTATGCATTAAGTAATGATGATGTAGGAATTATGTGTACGCTACATAATGGTGCCTTAATCTTTGGCATTTAGGTCAAAATCACGTATAATGTACGGAGAGAATTAATTGAGTATTGATACAATAATGAATTGTATGATCCAAAATAATCATGTAGATAAGTATTTATGGAGAGGAAGTTTGGAGAGAAAGTACGCTGAGAAATGAAATTATTGAGTATTGATATAATAATGATCAACATGCTCCAACACAACTGTGTAAAATAGCACTTGTGATGAAAAATTACATTGTCTAAGGATATGAATTTCACATTCCAAGATGGCATCTGAAAAGATTCACACTCTTAAGTGTCTGTTTTTGCTTTCATTGAAATGTAATAGATACAAATGAGGCTGTCAGAATGGCGTCCGCTGACACGGACGAAGGCTTACACCGAAACACATTTGTTTATTTGTGTGTGCGATTAAAAATTCAGACTGAGGATTTATACCCATCGCGAGTGCTGGTCTTTACTTTCTGGGATCAAGGCCACCGTCTGTGGGTGAAATGCGTCAGAGACAGCACCCATTAAATAAACCTTTGAATTTTGGCACCAGCTATATACGTTGTCCGTGTCCACGTTTGTGCGGGACTGCACAAGGGATTGCTTATATATATATATATATTATACATGTATTTTGTTATTTTAGCATTTTTAATAATTGTTAATTTAATGTTCACTAGCATATATATTAATAGTATTAACTGAAAATAAATATATAAAAATGTAAATTATTAAAATAATTTTAAAATTAATAATATTAAAAATATAGTTTGATAAAGTAATATGATTAGACATTATTTTTCTATGAACATTTAACATTTTACACTTTGTCTACATAAAAAAATACAAAGTTATTTTTTTTCTAAATTCAGAATTTTGTATTAAAATATATTTGATGTTTTTTAGAATAACAATGGTTCTAATTAATTTTTATGTTTATGATTGTTACTTTTGTATTTTGATGTTATTTGTTATGGTATAAAATTTAGGAATCATAGTAAATATGTTTATATATTATTGTTAATTGTAATCATTTGTTTATATATTTATGTTTAAATATGTACATATAGGTTTGTAGTTTTTGAAAGTGTGTTTTTGGATTAAATCCTATTGTATTTTATAGTTAATAAATCATGTGTGAGTATGAAGTATTAATTCTGTATATAAAATGTTTAATTTGTATTACATTCCATAAAATGTTTTAGATTGAAGTCTATACAGTACATTTCACCTCTTTAGTGTCTAACACCTTCTTCAAATAGCCTTAGATGGGAGTGGGAATAATACATGCAACCCCTTTGGTGTCCAACATCTTCCCCCAAAATGATAGATTGGAGTATAAATAGTAAATGTCGCCACTTTAATTTCCTAAATCTTCCCCCAATATGGTTAGATTGGAGCTGGTAGAGTAAATGTCACCCCTTTAGTATTAAAACTCTTCTCTCAATATGGTTAGATTAGAGAGGGAAAAGTAAATGTTACCACTTTAGTGCCCAACACTTTCCCCAAATATGGTTAAATTGGAGTGGGAATAGTAAATGTTTCCCCTTTAGTGTTCAATACGTTCCCCTAATATGATGAGATTGGAGTGGGAATAGTAAATGACATCATTTTAGGGGACGATTCCGATGTGGTCGGAAAAGGCGAATTCCTTTCCGACCGCCTCATTACGATGGAGGTGGTTGGAAAGGAATCCGAACAGTTCTTCTGACAGGCTCGGAGAGCCCGTCCGCCAGTGAGAATGCAGCCAGTAATCCCAAAGGCGGCTCTTTCCGCCCTTGGAATAACGATGTCGGGTTTCGGCAGCCTTTCTGTGCCTCCCTTTCCGACACAGAAAGGCTGTCAGACCTCAATTTTGGGGGCCCCCAGCAGGGCCCCCTTGGGAGCAGGGGCACCTAAGGTACCCCGCTGTTGATCCCAGCACCCTGTGGCAGGCACCTTGAAGTGCCTGCCACGGGGTGCAGGGATGAACTGCACCTCCTATTTTACAATGGAAGCATGAATTCCAGCCGGTTCATGGCCGGAATACATGCTCCCATTGTAAAGTATAGGAATGAGACCAAACAGTGTTCAGTTGCCTCCTAATTAGTCGATCGGCACCGCCGACCGGGTGTCGGTTGGTCCCATGACCGAGACGATGTCGCGAGGATGAAACTCTACCCGACATCGTAAAAGCCCCGTAGTGTCCAGCGCCTTCCCAAAATTGGTTTAGATTGGAGTGGGAATTGTAAAAGTCACCCCTTTAGTGTCCAATGCCTTCCCCAAATTAGTATACATTGGAGCCCTTTAGTGGAAAACACTTTCCTTCAATATGGTTAGATTGGAGTGGGAATAGTAAATATTACCCCTTTAGTGTCCAACAACTTCCCCCAATATCGCTGGATTGAAGTGGGAATAGTAAATTACACCAATTTAGGGCCTTATTACGAGTACAGCAGTCCTAGGGCTGCCGCAATTGCGGTGGGAGTCTGACCATCACCACCCTTGGCAGTCCGACCGTTGTATTGCGATGGTGGTGGTGAGACCGATCTTGTAGCTAGCAGACAACCACCTCCACTGAGATCCAGCATGCCGCTAGCGTGGTGGTCTGAAAAGGGTCTGAATATGCTGGCTGTGTCAATACCGGCACCACTCAGCATATTGCGACCTGCATTGCCACTGCACATTTCATGGCAGGACTCCGCCATGGAAAGGGTGGTTGAAATGCAGGTAAGGGGGCCCTAATAGGGCCCCTAGGTGAATCTGGCCATGGGGGTGTGTGCTGTGAGGTGCATGCTATGCCCCCCTACAATTGCATGTGCATGGTGTAGCATGCACCTTGTCGTGCATGCTACACAGTACACACACAACATGGTGCATGCCACACCATGAACGTACGTGCTGCAGGCTATCTCAAGGCAGTGTTATGCTGTTTAGGCTCTCCTATGAGTCTAACATACCCACCGCCATGACACCACTGCTGCCTGGCCGTCCACCCTGGATTCAACTCATAATCCAGCGGGCGGATTCACCACAGGTGTGGCGGTCTTCCTGGGACCGCCGCGATGACAGTCCCAAAGGAAGACCGCCAAACTCGTAATAAAGCCCTCAGTGGCCATTGTCTGCCCCAAATTGGTTTAGATTGGATGACTAGTACATTTCACTCTTTGAGTGTCCAATGACCTTCGCCACATTGTTCATATTAGAGTGGGAATAGTAAATGGCAACCTTTTAGTGTCTAAAAATTATTTTTGAAATGGTTTATGTTGGAGAGTGATTATTTAATATTATAATTTTAGTCTGAAACCCTTTATTTTAATTGTATTTGTAAGTAGTAAAAATATTTTGTTCTATTTTATTAGTATTGCTAGTGTTTAGAAATATATTTTAAAAATAGTTATATATTTGTAGGTATTAATATCAATAATTACATTTTTTATAGATGAAAGATGTAACTCATTTTTCTCATTTTATTTCTGTTTTCAAAGTGTATATTGTCAAAATATAAATATTTATATAAAGTTAAGTAAATATTTGTTCTTTGATTTTTATTAATAAATACAATCTATTTAATTACTGTTATATTTTGCACTTTTATTTAATAGCTTTCTAACATTTCTTACATTGTTTTATAACCATATTATCAACATCATTTTAACTTGTTTTTTTCAGTACATAATAAATATTTATATATACTTTATACTATTACTTAATTTAAACTTTACAATTGTTGAAAAATGTTAGCAATATTTTTTTACATATTTTACATGGTTAATAATTTTCTACATTTAAATAACATTTTTACATTATTTCCTATTCACTCAGATAGTCATTTTTATTCGTTTCTTTAGGGGGCATTTATTTTTGCCGCTACCTTCTATTTTGTGATCTATTTATGTTATTTTTAGTCCATTTTCCCAGAACCAGGTTGTGGTTATGTGCTATTGTTAATCGGAACAGCTATGCCCTTTCTTAAGGATTCTTTAAGGGTTCTGAGGTGTATTTGGGGGTGGTCCATAAGTTAGATATTGTGTTGTTTGGGGAATTTTTAATATAGTTAAGAGCCTGATTATGAGTTTGGTGGTGTGGGAGCTCCCACACCGCCAAACCTTACCGCTGGCCGTCCTCTAGGTTACGAGTTTTCCCATGGTCTGGTGGGCTTCCTTTGGTGTTCCCATGGCTGTGCCTATAAAAAAGACCCCAATAGAAACGACAAAGCCCGTTCCTGCATTGTATGGAATGTGCAGTACTTGCTGTGCAGGAAAGGGAGTGCATGCAGACAGCGGAGCTCACTATGTGCCCCCTTGCATGCTTACTCAGGCCATGAAGGAACAGGAGGCCCTGTAGGCCCTCTTAGTTTCCTCACTGCCACAGGTTTCATGGTGAGCTCACCACCATGAATCTGTGGCTGTGAGGAAACTTGTAATATGTTTGGTGGTGCCGCAGGGGCATTGCCAGCATATTATGGCCCTCAGACCACCGTGCCATCGCCAGGGACTGCGGATCCCTAGCGGTTGCGGTGGTCCTATGGTGCTAGATGTATTAATAGTAGTATAATAAATGTATTTGCATAGTTAATTAAAACCGTTGCAAAGCGCCAACATGTTCAAAAAACAAATATATACATTTACAACACATTCCTTCAAAATCATTGTGTTTAAAAACTTGCTAATTTATTTTTATAATTAAGCAGCTTTACCAACGAAGTGTCTAATTTCTGTCCAAATGCTGCGAGGATCATTCCAGTCCATCAAATAACTTTCCGCCAACCATTGGCAAGCCCTTCTGACCGTGGCAATCAGCCCATATTAAAATACTAATGGCTCCATGTGGCGTGCCCTCAGGTGCTATGCTGTCCGACCACCGCGTGCTTCAGATATAAAGTTCTTGTTATGTGAGGAGACTTTCTTCAGTGCGCCTCATAACGTTTGCCCATGAGTTTACAGACTAGATTCCTTATGTCAGCATTTCAGGCATTTTGCTGCCGCACAGTCTCAGATACTTCACTAGGCTTCAGTTCAGTTGTGGATCATTGGGTGCAGAGCATGCCAGCAAAGCTTGCCTCCTAGCACGAATCCCCCACTGGTTGAAGTGTTGCTTCAACAGTTGTTTCCGTTCCATAAGAAGTTTTTTGCAGGAGCACAATAAATGCAGCAGATG
This sequence comes from Triturus cristatus, assembly GCF_964204655.1. Lineage (NCBI taxonomy): Eukaryota > Metazoa > Chordata > Amphibia > Caudata > Salamandridae > Triturus > Triturus cristatus. Next base: position 377,751,943 of record NC_140588.1, read on the forward strand.
TTCAGATGATGATCCACATAAGCGGCACGCAGAGCCCGCTTTCTCTCTTAACCAGGGAAGAAGGTGTTGTATACAGGGTAGAATTGTATACAGGGTGTGTTGTATACAGGGTAGCAGCCCCAGTCTGTACTTCATTAAAGCAATTTTTATTTTTTTTGTCATAACCCAGATTGAAATAGGCTTGAGCGGCCGACTCTGTATATGTCTTCAATGTTTTTCACTAGTATTTAGTTTGGGGTTTTCGTACACTATTTTAGTAATTTATCATTATGTTAATTTAATTTGTGTTATGTCACTTATGTTTTGATGGTTACGTGTGATGTATATGTATTTTAGGGATTGTAATGTAGTTTGCAGTGGGGTTTCTAATTTACTTTACAGTTTTTTGTCTACAAACGTGTCCTATGGGCATTGCAAGTTTCTGTGTTTTTTAAAAGCAATCAATTTTGGTTTATAATACAGCAATGCATTTTACTTTGATATCCTTTTTTTGTTTTCCTGGAGTATTTCTTTTTACAAACACTTTTTGGGTTTTATTATTTATTATTACACTATTTTCGACTACATGGATACAGAAGAAGATATGCTGTTACAGAGCAGTAGGTTTTATTTATTTAATTTCTTCTGGGTGGGAAATGTGATATTTTATTCTTTGTGTACCCACTATGTGATTGTTATTTTGAATTGAATGGTTTATGTGTTGTAATTCATTTATGTGATGGATTGAGTTTGTGTTTAGATTTTTTGGTTGGTGATGGTTACAGTTTTTATGTAAATAATTTATACAACATTTTATTATCTCAGTCTTTACTAATATTGGAATTTTATTTCATTTTTGACTGATGTAATAAAATATTATATTTATTATTGATAAGAAAACATGATTTTCTTTGTAGGTTTAGCTTTTGCGATAATTGTTTTGGACTTTGGTAGGGTAATTTTTATTTTATATTATGCTTTTGATGTCATTTCTAAGTAATGTACTCCCTTGTTATTTATGAAGAGTTTGACTTTAAATTGAAGCATGTTGTTTATCCTTTTGATTTGTTTGCTAAGTTGTTGGTAGGTTTGCTCTTTTGGTAATGCTTTTATAAATTTTTAGAGGGTAGGTTGGGTTCTGCCTAGTGTGAATTGGATGGCATTGTGCCATCCTTACACTACTTTGTTTGTTTTGGCTTCCTGTGCCAAGGTGCTGTCATAGACATTCCACTGTGTTGTTTCGAATTTGGGTTGACATCTGTGTCCTGAGCAATTCAACAACCCAAGTGTTTCAAAATAATCCATTAGGGGGCTTAGTATGTCTCCATTTTGTTGGTAGAAAGGGCTTTCTCCTAGTAAATTCTAGTGATTGGATACCTCTATGTCAGGGACATAGGCTAGTGCTATCAGTATTTTCATATTTGAAAGGCAGATTGGCTGTTTGTAGAATATTCTACACTTCGGGGCAGATTACGAGTCTGGCAGTCCAAGTACTGCAAGACTAGTGGTGGTGTGGCCGTAGCGATCAAGCCACCGCCACACTCGCAGTCCAACTACCCCATTAAGACTTGGGTGGTCGGACCACCATGAGACTGCCGACGCCATTAGGGAACTGTCGTTCCCTGGTGTTGGCGCAGTGGTTCTAAGGCCACAATATGCTTGGCGGGACCGCTGTTCTTCCATCGCCATGAAAACCATGGAAGAGAGGAAACAAGGTGCTCTACAGCACCCTCTGGTGTCTCCCACCATGTGGATGCACACAGCCACCCTGTGTGCATGCACACCAGTTCCTGCATGGCATGGACTAAACAGTCCATGCTATGCTGGAACTGTTATTGCCGTTCCCATTGCGATGCCCATTTTTTAGAGGCACCGCCAAGGGTACAGCAAGAATATGACCCCAGACAGGAGAAAACTGCTGATCAGACAAGTTTGGTGCAGCAAAAGCGTGGCGGTGGTGTACCACCCCCTCCCACTTTGCCAAAAGTCCTAATCAATAATTAAGTGGAGATTGTTGGAGGAGTCTCCATAGGCATTAATTGAAATGATAGTACCAGCCTTGTACGGCTATGTGAGGGTAAATTTTTCAAATGATTTGAATCATGGCTTGCTCAAAGTCTAAGATTATTTTTTAGGGGTAGTAGTTATTTGTTTCATGGTTAAAGTGGTTTATGAGGTCGAAGTACATATTGCTTTGTTTATTTGGTAGTACAGCATATATAACAGTGATATTTGTATTTTGATATCCATCATGTATGGTTTATATCTGAGTGAATGGTTTGGGGCACATTTTGAAGGTCCCATCCATCATTCATGTTTGTTTTAATAAGTTATTTGCTGAAAAGAATGTTAGGATTTGTTTCTCATTGTGTAGGTTGTTGTGTGAAAGGAAATGCCCTTAATTATGTGTCATTGTTAAATGTTCAGGTATTTGTATGTCTTGGTATCTTCTAGGGACAGTAGGAGTATCGCTGGTGGCCTTTTTAGCTTGTGCTTTTAAACATTTTAAATTGGGTATAAGTGGTAGTTGGCCTGTTATGTGTTTGGGGCAATTAGGCAGTGTATCTAAGTATTTTTGTTGTGAATTCCTGGGAGCTAGTGCTTGACTCTCTTATATCCTGCAATATCTCTCTTGCTTCTATTTCTGTTGAATTGGGAGGGTGGCTGTGATCTCTTACATGAATTACAATATCATCTTTTGTAGTTGTGCTCCCATAGTATGCATCAGAATACTATTTAGTACTTTTCCAATTCATATTTTCTGCTTTTGCACTTTCTTGGCTGCAGGTGTGGCCAGTGTGATATAGTAACTGCTTGTCGTTCTGTAAAGTTGTGTAGTTTGTTGTCTCTGTCATTGTATCTGAAAGTAGTGTAATAGTATGAATATGTACAATATTTTAAGGTTTGTATGTTTTGTTATTTACATGTAAAATTATGCAACTACTTCTATTTTGTATACTTACATGTATGTTTGGTTTAAATGTTTCACATGGTTTTGCAGCTTTTCCTTTGGGGGTGTTCTAATGTGGAGCAGGTGGTTTGTTTTATTTTGGATGAGCAACATGTCAGTTTCATTTAAAATGTTAATTTGTTGATAGTTTGTATAGGTTGAGGTCATTAGGTTTATTTTTACTCACTATTTGGGTGAGTTTGTAGGTGTCTGATAACTTATGTATTCGTACTTTAGTATATCTTTTTGCTGGTTTGTGGTAGTTGTTTTTTTCTGGCTGTTTATCTATTTCAAGTTGTAGTTTTGTCTTATATGAACTCTATGTAAAGAAATAGAAGTTTGAAAGAGTTGTAAAAATTATTTGTTATTTTACATTTTTAAGTGTCAACAAGTACGTTTTAGGTCAAATATAAGTTTTACTTACTTGGTTAGGTAGTTGTTATTTTTGAAGTATTTAGTTGTTTGAATTAGTGTGCCTTTTATATTGTTGATTTCATTGTCAGTCTGATTTTATTTGTTTAAGTTGTTTATACTTTTTTGTATCGGTTTGTGAAACTTTAGTTAGAATTGTTTTTATCAGTTATGTCCTTCTATGATGAACGCTAATTTAGGTTTTATGTGTAATGTATGATAAGTAGTTTGATAGTTTTAAACATAAATTTATTTATACAAATATTTATTTTTATTTAGCTTATTTAAATGCTTGCAGTTAGTGGTAAAACATGTTTTGGACTGTATTGTTATGGTTTTGAGCATATAATTCTTTGAGGTGAATGGTAAAGATTTTGTTGATGTAATATATTTATATTTAACTTTATTTCCAATAATAGTTGTATGTAAAATGTGATTTTTTAATAATTATTAATGAATATTTAATTATTTTGGTGATAACATTGTAGGGAATATTTTTGACATATTATAAGAATATTTAAAGGTTATGATAGTTGTTTCCGATATTCCTGTTTTCGATATAGGTAAAAATAAATATTTTTAACAACAATATTTTTGTTCTCAATATTTGTGGTTTTACTAGTTAAGTAGAAGAAGTCAATATTTTTTATATCAATATTTAAATAACAATACTTTTATGTTTCTATATTGTATGTATCGATATTATGTCAGTGATCTATTGCATGCAGTTCAGAAAATTATCTTCTGTTCAAATTGAGCTGTGTTGTAGGACAAAAGTAAACAGTGTAAACATTATAAGGTTAACAATCATAGATTCACAGGTCACTTGGGAGTGATGTAGTTAAGATAAAACATCTAAAGAGTAAGACTGTATGTTAGTAGCCTGTTGTATTTGGTTGATTCTTATCATGGTATATCATCATGTGAGGGTTTCATTGGAATGTGAAGGGTTGGTGGTGAGGTATGGAATGCTGGGAGTGGTTGGCAGCTACTGAGCTGGCTGGTAGCTCCCTCTTGATATTACGACTTCTATTTAAGAAAAAAAAGATAATTCTATTCATCTGTGTCCTGTGAGTACTCCGTTTGACTGGTGATGAGGATAGAGTCAGAAATTGGAGGAATTCTGAAGGATTTGCCAGTGAGCTGCATTTGCAAATTTTCTTCCCCATTGAACTCAGCGCACTTGAGTGCCTGTACAAGCCAGTAGAAGCAGCACTCACCATGCAAAGCGCACATGCTCATGAGCGAGCAGCGGACGCTTTCCCCTCCCTAACAACGGCTACATGAGGAGTGCATGCTTCATAGCAACGCCTGGCAATGAGGGACACTCTGCATTCAAAGTGATAGAGCATGTTTTAAGATGAGCGACCCTTGACCTTCCTGGTAGGTCGCTCCCCCCCGCTGCAGCTCCGCCTGCACCCCCGCTGAGGTGTACTGATCGCCTCCGAAGTCGAGGCCCTCCACCACCCGCAGGCTTCCACCTGCGCCTCATCCCTGGTGGCCAGTGGTGGCCTTGGTTTGTATCCGCTCTACTGTGCCTTTCTCTGCCTGTCCGCTCCTCTTCTGTGCCCCCCTGCCCCCCGTTCGCCGTTCTGTTCTGTGCGCCCTTGTTTGATTCTGTGCCCCATTTTCTTCTGCTGTTGCCCCCTTTTTGGTTCTGTGCCCCGTTTTTCTTTCTGCTGCTGCTCCATTTTGTGATTCTGTGCCGCGTTTTTCTTCTGCTGTTGCCCCCTTTTGATTCTGTGCCCCGTTTTTCTTTCTGCTGCTGCCCCCTTTTGTGATTCTGTGCCTCCTTTTTACTTTCTGCTGCAGCCCCCTTTTGTGATTCTGTGCCCCGTTTTTCTTTCTGCTGCTGCCCCCTTTTGTGATTCTGTGCCCCGTTTTTCTTCTGCTGTTGCTCCCTTTTGTGATTCTGTGCCCCTCTTGCTGACTTCTGTGCCCTCTTGATCCCTGGCCCTGCCTGTCTCTTTCCCACGGTCGCTCTGCTTTGCTCCCCTGCCCCCGTCCCCGCCGCTGCTTCCCCTGCGGCCCGCCCCCTCCGCGCCCATTCGCTGCCCCTGCAACACACCTCCCGCCTCCCAGCTGCTCCTCCCTCCCCACCTCCCCATATATGGCAGCCGCGCAGCAGACGCGCGCAGCGGGCGCGACTGGCAAGCCCGTCTGCGCCCGTCCGCACCTGGACCGCGCCCAGCGCCAGAACCCCTGCCTCCCGCACCAGCCACGAAGACCGCCTCCGCTACGATGCCAACACCCTCGTCGCTCTCAACCCAGGAAGGACCCACACCTGCTGCAAGGCCGCCTCGAAGCGCACTCACGGTCCCTTCACCTGCCTGAACTGCAGCTTCTCCTGCCTCGAAGGCACCGAGACACCAACCACGACGGAACCCAACCAGCTTAGATGCATCCTGATCAACACCCGCTCCGCACGCAAACATGCTGTCGAGCTCTGGGACCTACTCGACACCGCATCCCCGGACGTCGCCTTCCTGACCGAGACCTGGATGAGCGAAGCCTCCTCTCCGGACATCGCCATAGCCATCCCCGATGGGTACAAGATCACCCGCAGAGACCGCACCAACAGGGCCGGAGGAGAAATCGCCATTGTCCACAAAAACACCATCAGGGTCTCAACAAACACCAACGACACCCTCAGCACTGCCGAACACATGCACTTCCAGATCCACACGGACCCCAAGACCACCCTAAGAGGCACCCTCATCTACAGACTGCCAGGACCCCGGCCTCAATTCTGCAACTCCATCGCCGACCTCATCAGCACGCACACGCTGACCTCCACCGACTACATCCTCCTCCGAGACCTGAACTATCATCTGGAGAACAACAACGACAACAACTCCTCCACGCTGATCGACAACCTCGCCAACCTCGGACTAAAACAGCTCGTCACGATGCCGACTCACATCGCCGGTCAAACACTTGATTCCATCTTCTCCTCAAACCCCACGTCACCTTCAGCTACGCCTCCGAACTCACCTGGACAGACCACCACTGCATCCACTTCTCCTTCTGAAAACCCCCCAGACACCACCGCACCCTACAGATCCCCCGCCACTGCTGGGGCAAAGTCACTGAAGAACAACTACAGACAAGCCTCGCACTCAACCCTCCGACCAACCCCACCAACCACGATGATGGTGCACTCACCCTCAAACGCTGGATGAACGACTGCGCCAACACCGTAGACCCACTGAAAAAACCCACCAACAGAGACACCAGCAAAAGAGCCAGCTGGTTCACCCTGGAACTCCTCGCCTCAAAGCGCACCTGCCGGAAATTGGAGAACATATGGCATAGCGACAAGACGCCTGACAGCCGCGCTGCCCACAAAGACGCCATCCGCAACCACCACCACCTCATCAGGACTGCCAAAAGGACCTCCTTCACAGACCGCCTTAACAACAACGCTCACAACAGCAAGGAGCTCTTCAACATCATGAAGGAACTCTCCAACCCCAGCTCCAGCGCCAACGACATCCCGCCATCGCAAGCCCTGTGCGACTCCCTTGCCACCTTTTTTCACCGAAAAATCACCGACATCCATGACAGCTTCAAACCCCGGACAACCCCTGCGGGCTTCGTCGCACTGGACCCACCGCACCCCACCGTACACAACTCCCTGACAACCTGGGCCATCGTGAGCATCGAGGACACAATCAAGACCATGAGCACAATCCACTCCGGATCCCCGTCCGACCCTCTCCCACACCACATCTTCAACAAAGCCGGCAATTCCATCGCACCCCACCTGCACAACATCATCAACCTCTCCTTCGAGACCGCTACCTTCCCTGAGAACTGGAAGCACGCAGAGATCAACGCCCTACTGAAGAAACCCAAGGCGGATCTGAGCGACCTCAAGAACTTCCGGCCCATCTCCCTGCTTCCGTTCCCAGCAAAGGTCATCAAGAAGATAGTTAACATCCAGCTCACCCATCACCTCAAAGACAACAACATCCTGGACCCCTCCCAATCAGGATTCCGCAGCAACCACAACACCGAAACCGCCCTCATCGCCGCCACAGACGACATCAGGATCCTTCTAGACAACGGCGAGACGGCTGCACTCATCCTCCTGGATCTCTCCGCCCCCCTTTGACACCGTCTGCCACCACACACTACGCACGCACCTCCAAGAAGCAGGGATCCGGGAGAAGGCCTTGGACTGGACCACCTCCTTCCTCTCCGGCAGAACTCAGAGAGTCTGCCTCCTCCCGTTCCGATCCGAGGCCTCCAAGATCATCTGCGGGGTCCCACAGGGATCCTCCCTCAGCCCGACGCTGTTCAACGTCTACATGGCACCACTAACACGCATCACCCGACAGCACGACATCAACATAATCTCCTACGCCGACGACACGTAGCTGATCCTCTCCCTCACCAAGGACCATCTCACCGCCAAATTCAACCTCCACCAGGGAATGAAGGCCGTCGCCGACTGGATGAAGGAAAGCCGACTTAAGCTGAACTCAGACAAGACGGAGATCCTCAAGCACGGGTCCATTCCCTCAGCATGGGACGACTCCTGGTGGCCCGCATCACTGGGGACCCCCCCGGCCCCTACCGACCACGCACGCAACCTGGGAGTCATCCTCGACTCGAAACTCACCATGACCAAACAGTCAACGCAGTCTCCTACACCTGCTTCAACACCCTCCGCATGCTCCGCAAGATCTACAGATGGATCCTGACAAACACGAGGAAAACAGTCACCCAGGCCCTAGTCAGCAGCAGACTCGACTACGGAAACGCCCTCTATGCTGGAGCCTCATCCAAGCTCATCAAAAGACTTCAAAGAATCCAGGACGCCTCTGCACGCCTGATCCTCGATGTCCCCTGCCGCGACCACATCACCCCCCACCTGAGGAACCTACACTGGCTCCCCATCGACAGAAGGATCTCCTTCAAGCTCCTGATCCACGCACACAAGGCACTCCACAAAACCGGCCCAGCCTACCTCAACAGCTGACTCTCCTTCTACGTACCCAACAGGATACTCCGCTCCGCTGACCACGCCCGGGCCACGGTCCCGCGCATCCGTAGAACCACTTCCGGAGGCAGATCATTCTCCCACCGCGCCGCCAAGACCTGGAACACCCTCCCCCTCTACCTATGACATGACAAACCAAAGACCTACTAACCTTCAGGAGACAACTTAAGACCTGGCTTTTCGACCTGCAGCAGCAGCACCCCCCCCCCAGCGCCTTGAAACCCTTACGGGTAAGTAGCGCGCTTTACAAATTAATTGATTGATTTATTGATTGATTGATTAAGTGACGATTTCTGGCCACAACAAAAGGAAATTAGAGACAGCAGACTGTATTTCGAGGAAACAGTTATTCTAATGCCACAATTTGAAAGTGTATAGTGCCAAACCCAATGAAAATTTAAAGTGATAATTCAGCCAGAGAAAAATAATAAAGTGTTAATATCACATTATTTCATGCAAGAGTGCAATTTATAATAACGGTAGCCCAGATTATGGACTCTTTGTCATTATGGATGGATTAATGGCATCAACACCATCCCTAAATTTACCTGGTGAATCTCACATTCCATGGGAAGTCTGGAAAGAAGTATTCCAGGATTACATGGAAGCTGTAGGAGGTGACATTTTTACTGCTTTGCATAAACTGGCCATGCTAAAGCACTGCTTGGGGGTAGAAGGCAGAAGTATTTTGAAAAGCATACAGCCTTTACCAGAAGAAGATGAGGATTCAGAATGAGATGCTTTTGAAAAAGCACTGATGAAGTTAGACCAGAATTTTGTAAAAAAGAGAACTGAGGTGGTTGAGTGATAGAGAACGCACATTACAGGTGAATCTTTGGACACAGTTGTGGTGGTACTGAGGTAGTTAGTATTGACCTATAATTATAAAGGATTTCTGGATAAGATGCTGCGGGACCAGTTGGTGCAAAAGCTACGAGACAGGAGAGTTCAAGAATAGCTGTTGAACATGGAAGAGGTAACTTTGCAAGAAGCTATTGATATGGCTAAAAGGACAGAGAGCACAGAAGAAGGATTGTAGGAAATGGCCGCTGGCAGCACAAAGGTAAGGTGAAGTTGGAGGTAGAATTTCCAGGGGTTTTCCAGAAAAAAATAGGCCTATTAAAGGGATTTGTGCCCAAAATCATATTAAAGGATGGGGTATGTCCAAAGGCGCATAAGCCCCATAGTGTGCCTTTGGTATTGAGGGAAGCTTTGAGGAAGGAAAGATTCCTAATGTTGGGTATGGTACTATCCAGACATCAAATAGCTATCAAATGGATGAATGGGCAGTGGATGATGATGAGGTTCAGCTGGAAAATGTTCGGCGAGATGAACGGCTGGAGGATGACTTTCTAGCATGGAGGCACATGCTTCTAGAGCTACGCACAGGGGAGGGGGGTCCGATTGGTAAAAAGGGAATACATGAATAATGGGGGGAGGTAGATTGTTTATACTGGTGTGAAAAGAAGCGGCATGATCAAGGATATGGTGCAATGGGGTTAACTGGCAAAAAGACTGGCCAGGAGGGAGGAGAGAGTAGGAGGAAAGAGTGCAGGAAGAGACGCCCATGGACCAGTTGGATGCCTATGGAGGTGAGGAGGGCTATAAATGGTTCAAGCAAGGAGTACGGGCAGGAAGAATATAGGACATATTGCAGTGGTCAAGTCCCAGAAGAGCCATTGAAGACAATCAGCACAGGAAAGGGGTACAGGTGGGAATTGGGGGTGATATGATGGAATGGTGCAAAGGGTGGATGGGGAGAAGACAGAAAAAAGAAGCAATGTAAGGGGCAGTCTGCTTGTGTCAGCGTAGGAGATGGGAGGATAAGGTGGAAATAACAAAGTAGAAAGTCAGTCCAGTAAGAATGCATAGGAGAACACAACACAGGAAAGGGTACCGAAGGAACAGGACATATGTCTAATTCCAGGGAGGCTAGCATGACGAAATGGCATAAAAAAGGAACGTGAGCAGTAAGTGACAGGATAGACATCAGGGAAGATGGAAATGAACCGATGACAGAGGCCCAGGCTTGATAGGGATATGAAATGTCCTACTGCATGAGTCATGGCATGCTGGTACCAGTAACTGGTAATGGCACAAGGTGCTTATGGGATAAAGGGGAGTGACAGATTGCAAACATTCAGGCCTGGTAGGTTAAGGACAGTGGAAGAGACTACAAAAGGAGTGTTAATGGGCAGGACAGGAGGGGTAGTTTGTGGGGGTTCAAAACTGGAAGGTTCAGTTGGTAAAGAAACAAATGCTAGGGAGTGAGGGAAGGAAGGGAATGTTTGGAAGCTTCAAGGCCCAGTAAGGTTGTGATGAGAGTAGGAAATACCCCACACCACAAAGATCCAGTGCATAGCAGGGTGGAGGGTAGAGAATATGACAGTAATCTGAATGTTGTGACAAGTTAGGGGTGCAGGAAATGGGAAATGATGTACCACAGAGCTAACAGTTTAGTAGAGCAGAGGCGGGAAACAACAGTAGCTTTGGATGTGAAGGGAAGCAGCAGGCTGCTGTGTTAAGGCCATGTAGGACTCCTTGACGGGGAGACAAATGCCATAGGTCTTTGACATGGTTTGCTGGGAGATCCTTTTTAATATTTTAGACAGATTTGGTTTCCTGACAAAATGTATACATGTATACCCGGGGCATCCGCTCGACGGATAAAAAACTTCAACAGACATAGGTTCATGTAAGGTAAAAAGGGGAACAAGACAGGGGTGCCCCAGCCTCTATCTTATATGCCACCTTTATAGGGCCTCTTGCCATTACCATACGAACATAGAACCACCTGTCCAAAATCAAACTATACGCAGATGACATTACACTGTTTTCTATTTTTTTCAATAGGTGGCGGCTACGAGAAAATTGTTCAAAAACAGAAATGTTTTTATGCAATTGCACAATAGACATTTATCTCCTGAACTATGCCCCCTTGTAAATTTTAAACCTAAAACATACCTCAGCATATATGCTACGGAAGATATTGCAGATATTTTATGTATTAAACTGTGTGGCCTTAATTAAAATTAAAATACTACTTTCAAAATGGACAGATCTCCCATTTCAAATACGGGCAAAGTCCGTTGCACTTTACCAATTGCATTTTTCAGAGAAGTAGAAGGAATGCTTTCAACCGTTATTTGGGCGAACAAAGTGCCAAGATTAGCGATAAACATTCTTCGTAACCCATTTTTAGAAGGAGGTCTGGGATTACCAAATTTGAAGAAATACTATATTGCCTTCTTTTGCACATTTTTCTTATCTTTTTTTTTAGTTTCCCAGGTGTTGAGAGTCAAATAGATAATTTTTTAAAGCTTTAATATTACAGGAATATAGGATCACTTATTTCTTACACTAGCAAAATCTCCCCAAAAAGTGTGATACAATTGGAAAAAGTGGGTGGATATAGAACCTGGTAATTGCTACACAAAAATATCTATCCAATTGTCCTAAATCCAAACTGCACATTTTATAAAGCATATGGACCTCATTTCCATCAAGGAGATTCTGGGTTTACTGACGGTCAAGCGCTTGCCCCGTGAAGTACTGGAAGGCTAAACTAGCAAATTGCAAAGAGCTTGATGTCTTCAGTATAATACAACAGAGATGGCAGTCGAGAGAAGACTTGCATATAGACAAATATATTTGGTATAAAATGAATTCACATAATTTCTGCCAGTTAACGGGAGCAATTTTTCATTGTCTGCAATTCTATGCCAAGTGGCTGCTATATAGAATGCCAGCTCTACTACATAAAATCAACCCTCAGATATCAACAAATTGTTTTAGGTGCTTGACGGAAGCCACTGGTAATTGGACCCAAATTTATTGGCAGTGTCAAAGCTAACGACATTCTGGTCCTTCATCCAGGAGTACTGTGGGATCATGCTAAAAATTGATTTTCCCAATGATTCAATCTGGTATTAATGGGTTACTCTCCGGATGTGAAGCTAAAATTGGATCTAAGGAAAAAACTTTTTTTAATTACTTTTACTGCGAGATCTATAACTTTGCAGGAATTGGAAACTGAGTTAGTACCCACATTCGTACACTGGTGTGCCAAAATGTTAAGAGTAAAGGGTCTAGAATTACTCTATGCCCTGAAGTCAAGTGCACATAGGACATTTTTGAGGCTGTGGAATTGCATAGAATAAACTATCGATCCGCTGGAAGCTTCACTAGAAGGAATCTGGTAGGACCTTGTCATCATAGAGCGTTCAACAAAAACCAACAGTGTACTCAGCACTAATTAGACACAGCTTACACAATGGCAAAAGTTAGTGTAATACATATCGAAAGGTTTAGGTTTTTGACCACAGTGAAACCAGCGCTTCCTACCAACACTGTAAATAAACAAAGGGATCATCAATCTGAATGAACAGCAGTATCATCAAAAGAATGCTGGATAAAGCTGCCACAGAGGCCAGGTTTTCTTCACAATAAATCTGCGAGTCACCCAACAATATGCATCCTAGTTACAGGAGCCTGTCTCCCTGGTACTCTAGCCATACATTGAAAATCTGATGTGGGTAACTGGGTGGACACCAGCTGGCTCCCCAGACCTGTAAACAGCAATCAACATGTAGAGGATGCACAAACCATTGTAGAAAACTCATTGCCATGTACTGGAATTCCCTTCAGCCATCCACTGAAATGTCAACTGGGATGATACACTCCCCCCCACCTACCGTCCACAGGTATTCGATAGACCATTGCACACAATTAGGAGCCAAGAAGTCCCCTCTTCAAACCGGTTTACATGGGAGAACACCTTCTCATTTCTCATAAGGCAGATTGGCGTAGTGTAGTGTGATGAGCTTATAAAAGTGGTGACTTTTGTGATCCGTCTGTAATTTGGGCTGAGCGCTTATGCAGGTTTTTATGCCCCTCCTTAGCACACACCTCTTGAACAACACCAGTAAGTATGCAACATACTTTGCAGCAAAACATCTATTCAGTTTGCTGTCGTTATCTAATAATGCAGTTAAAATTGAACACCTTTGATCCAGTTTTGGAAATGAGCCAACACGTTAGTAGGTTTGGCTTCCTTCATTGATGTAGTTCTTCTTTGATTAGTATTTATATTGACTCCCTCAATTTACATACGCAGATATGACCACCGGTTTGGAGTTGTATGTTCACGGTTTAAAGTAGTCGGGTCTCGCACTCTACTTAGATGCACATTTTTAAGAATGGGGGAAGTTTTGAGCTTGTGTATCTTTCAGTAGCACGTTCTACTATGAACGAATAATAAAATCCTACAGAACAACTTAGAATACTGAACAAACACCCAACACTGCTCAAAAAAAAGAAAAAAAAACTCAGAAAAAAGAAAAGGAATCCAGCTTACTTCGAACGCCCATAAACTTGAATATCAGTATAAGTACTACTACTACTACTACTACTACTACTACTACTACTACTACTAATAATAATAATAATAATGATAATGATAATGATAATAATATAAAGCTGAAAGAATAATATTAATAATAACAACAATAAGAACAACTAAATGTTAACAACAAAACAACAACAATAATAATAATGATAACAACAATAATAATCATCATTCACCATCCCCAACAGAATACATTAGTCAGATTACCACACACATACATCCAACCCAGTTCAGAGGCACCATATAGTTGGATCTCACCAGCACACTGTGAAAATACATACTATCTCAGTACTCATCCAACACCCAACACCAAGTCTAAGTAAAGGGATACTTCGACACTCAAATATGCAATACACTCAATTATCTGAGATATATCTCAAGTGGTGCAATGGACATGCCATCCATTAAAATGTCCTGGGATGGAATTGGCAAAGGCCTCTGGCTAAAGACACCAAACAACACTAAACATTATAACACACATGCAGTTGAATATGTATACATGAAAGTATCATATTAACACACCCACACTAGTGATGATCCAACTGAAACAATCAGAAATCAGGCTCTGGTCTGTGATTAAATACTCAAGACGAGGGAGTTAAGGTGCCTGAACTCCCATAGTAGTTCAAGGGACATACTAATAGCATTACAGCACTATCTATATTTGTATAATATAGCATATATTTTTTACTTAAACCAAATCTCCTAAGAGAACAAAATGGGCTTTGTGAATCTCCCCTTTAAGTTGAGGTTCCGTTGATCCTTGGTTTCTCAAACTCCTCAGCAGGGATTTTTGGGGCCAAAAGGGTATGTGCAAGGCCCCTCTAATTTACATACGTGACATATATCGGGCTCCAGAAGCTGCTTCGTTCAGTCTTCTCCTGAGCCACAGCTCCTCCTCTAAGCCATCTACAAGCACCTCTTTTACAGCCCATTTCGGGCTAAAGGCGTGAGAATTGCTTGTGGGCTGAGAGTTAAACCTGTGGGGCGCTAAATTGCTGACAATAGGCGTCCCTCAGTGTCTCTAAATGGGCAGCCCAGCAGGAGTCCTTTTTGCAGGACAAACCTGCAAAATGGGTCTCCTTGAAACTGGGACACCATCCCTAAGAGGCCCAGGGAGGGGCCCAATTGCAAAGAGATGCCTTTCTTTCAATTAAATTGGCAGGAGTACAAGAGGGCTTGTGGTGTGTTGAACTGGTGTGGGCCCCCATGCTGGTGGGCTGACTCCGAGGCCCTGGGCAGCTGCCCACACTGCCCATGCCTAGTGCCAGCCCTGCTCCTCAGCAGACAGTTGCACACAGACGCGATATCAGAATATATAAGCAATCGACATCTGACATCTAACATTAATTTTAAATTGTCGTCTGACATTGGCAGTTGTTCTCTTTATGATACATTGGCCACTGTGAACAGTACGGAATTGGAATTTCCTGATTTCATTTCAATGTAGAACATGGCAAGGCTGAGGATGGTATACAGAGATGGCTCTGACATCCAGAGTGCACAAAGCCTGGAATCTTGGGAATTGATTCAATTTGGAATGTTTTAATATAATTTGATCTCAGAAACCTGAATTGTTTTTCAGTGCTATAAATACACACGGCATCTCGCAGTGTTTGTAACCCCATGTGTCTTCTCTGCCTCACTTCCCTCAACATTTGCATTAGAAGAGTATATTTTGCGTGTATATTAAGTGATACAGTTTAATGAATGCGACCACAGACCAGCATTGTTGTTGTCTTTCTAGTCCAATGCTTACTTGTAATTCCAGACTGTTTTTAATTGGAAGAGTTGCAGTGTGTTCTCTGCAGCGGGAAAATGGCAGAGAATCAAGTGTGCTTTCATAAAAATATTGCCAAATTCACATTGTAAGATTTTGTGTCTGTAAATACACTAGAAGGCATTGTCGCAGTCTAGGAGCTTTCAAGCAATCTGAGAAGAGCATAGAACAGAGATGAAAGGAAAGAGAGGTGTGTGTGAATATTTTGAGCAGTGCAGACTTAGAGATTTATTGCATGAACTCTGATTGAATCGGTGAGAAGGTGTATCTCCACACTGAAAATAATGGGACTGGCCATGATACGTGTGTTTGACTTACATACAGCTGCAGCAAATGGTTATTGTATTGCAAAATCTTCTCAGGGGCTCCATCAGGGACTGTAGCATGTGTGATCCTTCATTTATGGCCATGGTCTGTTTAGAGGACATACACTTAACTGTTAAATTAATAGAGTTTGTACATGGGCTGCAGATAGCACAGCTCGGAGATAGTGAGCGACAACGATTTCTCCTTGTTTCCAAGCTGTGGACTCTACAGCTTCTGCAATAACTCCAATTGCCTGTATGTGCTTTAGGTGTCTTAAAAACAAGCATATTTCTATGTACTGCACCAGTGTATACATTCATGATATGGCCCAAGCAGTCCCTATCCCTTCTACACTAACTTTTGTACACCTGAGAGTGTACGTACCTACACTGAAATGTCCTTTGTGTTTGTGTGGTTTGTTTGTATAATAAGGGCAAAACGCATCTTGGGTTGCTTGAGTTCCGGTTCAGGGAGGACCTGGCCTTGCTGTTCGGTCTGGATAGTTTGCATTGGAGCAAGATCAAGATTAATTTGCATATGGCTGGGTCAAACTAAGCTGTCATGGTGTGCAGGATAACAATGGATTGTGATGCTGAGTGATGTCCAGAGGCTGAGAATAATCCAAGCATTCCATCCTTCACCTTGTTTTGATGTCCTAAATGTGACAGGTATGCCTAGACATGGGTCCTGTGCTCACTGTGCCACTGGAACCAAGATCTACCTGGCTGATGAACCCTAATAAGGGCAAGCCCTGTTTTTGGTTGCATGTGTTCCAATTCTGGGAGGACCTGACATAGCAGTTCAGGTTGGTATGCTCCCACTGGAGCAGGGTCAAGACTGATTTGCATATGGTTGGGTCCAAACTGCTTTGGCATTTTTGGTGGAAAATGATGGATTGGGATGCAGCCCAGAGTGATTAAAAATGGCTGAGATTAATTCAAGCATTCCATACATCACCTTGTTTTGATGTTCCAAGTGTGACAAATATGTCCAAACATGGGTACTATGCTCACTGTGCCACTGAAACCAACCCATATCTGGCTGATGAGCCCTAACAAGTACAAAACCGGTCCTGGGTTGCTTGTGTTCCATTTCAGGGAGGACCTGGCCTGGCAGCTCGGGTTGGACAGCTCCCTTTGGAATAGGGTTAAGACTGATTTACATATGGCTGGGTTCAAACTGAGGTGGCATGGGGCAAAAACGATGAATTGGGATGTGGCGCTGAGTGATTGCCAGTGGATAAGAATTATTCAGACTTTTCATATATCATAAATTGTTTTTGATACATGAGGGATGGAGCATGCTTTAAATGTTATGAATGTCTTAATCTTGTGAGTGCCTATGTAACAGTAGGCTTGATTGGCTAAAGCCTCCTGGGACATTGCTTCAGCACTGTGGAAGGAAAAGTGTGGGGTGGGCATTGGTATGGCTCCAACATACCTTCTATTGCTGAAGTATCACATTGAGAGTTGGGTACAATATTCTGCAAAGTGTGACACCCTAGGGGGCTATGGGTGTTCTAACAGTATTTTCCTTCTAGCAGCAAACCCGCTTTGTCCTGTCTGCACTGGGTCTACCACTTGTCAACAAATCCCAGTTGGTACGTTGATATCATGACCAGTGCAATTAAGTTCATCTTGAATTTATTTGAAGGAAATCATCTTCCTGGTTTAATTCCTAGTGGATGAATGCAAGCATCATGGACGTCTCTCAGTTGCATGGCCAGATTTCCATGATGTGTTTTATTGCACTCAAGAATGTATCCTCATTATTGCCATCTAGAATGCTCTGCTCAGGGAGAGTTTATGGGGCAGGTTGTTTCATTACAAAAATCACATAAGCTGACCTGTAAAGCACCTTGCATAATTTTAATTCCGATTGAAGGTGTTCACAAGCCCACACCACTATCAGACTTTCTTGCTCTAGCTGGAAGTAAAATCAACATCCATAAGGTCACAACTAAGCCTGGGCATAGCAGGCGGAGTTGCTCTACGTGGAGCTCTACGGAGTTGGCCAAAAACTCAGCTCCGCGTGTCCCACCCCCCGCAAGAAATATTTTTGGAATAAAATGTAAAATTAAAGTAAAATAAAACGCACTTACCTTATCGCGGCATCCCAGGCTGCCCTCCTCCTCCTCGCCGTAATCCCGTAGGTCATGCGCAGTCCTACCATGACGTAGGTCTGACGTAGGGGATTATGACGAGGAGGAGGAGGGCAGCCTGGGACTCCGCGATATGGTAAGTGCGCTTTTATTTTACTTTAATTTTACATTTTACTTTAAAAATATTTATTGCAGGGGGTGGGAGGGTTCGGGGCTGAACTCAGCTCTACTGGGGAGTCGGAAGTTTTGCAGGAACTTCGCGTTCTCCGCGGAACGTGAGCATGCAAAATTCCCCAACCTCCGCCAGCGGAGCGGAGTTTAGTGCCCAGGGTTAGTCACAACTGTCAAGTAGGTGCAGTGGTAGGGGGGCCAAGGGCTGTGGGGGTCATACTGCTACTCATCTGTGACTGTTTTCATTACTGAGACTGGGCAAATGTGTGCTTGTTTGCCTACAACTCATCCCACTCTTGCTACACCACTGAATGAGTAGAATAATGCC
Source organism: Triturus cristatus (assembly GCF_964204655.1). Taxonomy (NCBI): domain Eukaryota; kingdom Metazoa; phylum Chordata; class Amphibia; order Caudata; family Salamandridae; genus Triturus; species Triturus cristatus. The sequence goes on from NC_140588.1 coordinate 377,770,384, forward strand.
TTTGGAATTCTAGCCCAGCATTAGAGAGCCCCAGTGGACCGGTGTGTACCATCAACCTGGAGCACAGTCGCATATCAGAATAGGCTATGTTATGTGGGTTTTGCACCTTCCTCTTGAGCAGCTGAAGTGCTCTTTGACCCTCGAATATCTACTCAGATGGCTGTCCATGCCTGGTCAGCTCAAACAGATATGTACTAATTGCCATGCTGCCCTGGACATACTTGGCAAGTTAGGTAGCTAAGACATGAAAAAGGATTGTATCATCTGATGGCGCAGGTGCATAGTTCAACAACATTTTCTCCGGATCAGGTCTCATTGGGTTATCGGAGAAATAATTCTCATAAAACATAAGTTAATAGCTTGTTGAGAATGGCACATTTATTTCATTGATTTATTATGCACTTTTAGTGATGTGCTTAAAGAGAAGTATGTCATCATGTAAAGTTAGGGCTTTTTAAATAGGTCTAATGACTTGCCACATAGCCTCTTGAAAACTGTTGGTAGCGGAGAAAACCCCAATCTTTTTTATATAGTCAATTGAACTGTAATTTCAATGTAATCATAAGCTTTTAGGTAGATCAGTAGGGTGAATGCTCTTGCTGAGTTCCAGCTTTCTAAAGATCTTTTTCAAATGTTTTATTTCAAGCCGTTTTTATTGGATTTTAACAAGAAAATACAGAAGGAAAAGAAAGACACAAGATCTTTGTTCTTTTGAGGTGTGCAATAATATAATTGAATTGTGTTCTTAGTAGTCATTCTCAATAGATCACCATATTGTACCCATACTTGTCAACTCTTCGGCAGACTGTGCCTTTTGCTTCCTTTTTCATCATAATCTCCGTTGGGGCCACTCACTTCATCAGGCCTTTTAGCTCGTTAATGAAAGCGGCTGTGAAGATTTCCCATTGTTCCTTCTCTACTGCTATTTCCAGAAGGAATATAAAAGGAATGTTACTTTTTGGTGGTTCTGAGTTACTGACCACTCTCTTAACTGACTTGGAAAAGTATGTGATTTAAAACTAGGAAAATGTATGCGTAACCTATGGATTGTGCTTCAGCAGCTATAGTACACAGACTAGGTAACAATAGGTCAGGCTCGGCCCACACATATTGTGGATATGTGGCTCAAAGGTCTTTACTTTGAATGTGAATAGCATGCAAAAAATGCTGGGTACTTCATTGGTATAGTGATAATTCATGTACATAGGTTATTGCTTTACCTATCTAGTTTTCAGTGAAATTAAGAGATGCCCCCGCTTCAACTTAAATTTTTCTTGGTGATTACCTACTATCCCAACAGACACTTATTTCTGTTCTTCTTTCATGAGTAGACCATCTACAGACATTTTTCTCTGGCTCGCAAGACACTATAACAATAATGATAATAATACGAACACACTACAAAGTGATGATTATGTACACCGTTTGTTGAATTTGCTCATAGAAATATCAAAATCTAGTTGGCAGAATCAAAATGTCTTGATTTTTCTGACCACAAATTCCACTTCTTAAAATCCACTGTCATTGTAGATTGTCTGCAGTCATAAGCGTAGGGCATGTGGAAGGCAGTGGTTAGTTGAAAAGCGGTGTACAACCTAAAAGTGGGTATTCAAAAAACTTTAAATTTTTTAACTCATTAGCATATGTATATTTACTCCTGAAAACGTCAGTATAAGTATGCAGATGGGTTGGAACAGTTTCCTTATATACCTATGTTATGGAAAAGTTTCCATATAAAGAGAGAAAAAAAGGTAAGTATTGCCATTCTTACTCCTGTGGATTATGTGCCAATGGACAATGCCCTGAAGAAAGTGCATGGCACTGCACTTAGGCATGTAGACTATAATTTTAGCAAATTTGCATTTATCCCCTAAAAGTTGGCTTTATATGTGAATCATAGGGGTAAAACTAGAATGCTCAGATTTCTAACTTTTTTTCTCATTTATTGCGAATTAGTCCATAACATTTCTAACCGCATTGCGTGATCTCTTGCTGTATACAAGTAACATTTTTTCCCTGTCCATGTTCAATATAAAGAAGAGGGTCTGATGTAGCAAGAACTTTCCAAATTTACTAAAATAGAAGTTTTCAGTGAAATCCATTGCCTTTGCAACACAATTTGACCATTAGTGAATCAATGCATTTCACTACACTACAATCTGTGCACATCGCTACATTGTGATTCTCAAATATTTGTTATTTTAGCGAATCACAAACATTTTGTATGTCGTTGGCTAACCTGTGTTAGTGCTGTAAGATGATTCCTTGGTAGTTGAAGACAATCAGCTGTATGCAATGGTTTAAAACACTGTGGGAAAATGATATCCCTAGCACCTCACACTAGCTGAGATCTCTAGGACCTGTAATTTTTAAAACCATGTGGTTATCATACAAGATGTTAAGGAGATATTGGTATGGGAAAATAAGGACATTAAATGCAATTATACCATTTAATTGAAACCATAGCATCCTTACTTCCACAATCCATTGTGTCCTAACAGTTGTCAGTAGGAGCTGTAACTGATACTGAACAACTAGGTGACATACTGAATTTAATATGCTTTCCCACATGCACATTGCCTCATTTAATTCCAACTTGCACATGCTCTTGTGAAAGATACATTTTTTTGTCACCTATTGTGAATAGTCTGAATAGTTATTTTACAGAAGGAAGACTGATTTTATATTTGTTTACTGATTTAGTAAGGTCTCATGATTTGCAGTTTGAAAGTAATTTTTTTTTAACAGAAATTTCAGAATTTTGATCTTGTCCATGGAGTGTCTTTTTTGTAATTTTGAAAAAACTCTCTTTTTCAGCTAGCACTATCTGCATTATCAGAAGAACTAGGTCGTTTACCTGAAAAAGACATTGATAAAACTGACCTGTAAGCCAACGGCGGTTGAGAGTTATTTTTAATAAAAGATTCAACAAATATATTTGAAAAAGCAATAAAAACAGTCTTGCACCTTTCTGTTCGAGCTGTAGGTGGTTATGCCACTAAATGCATTTATACACAGTGCCCCTTCTGTTTCAATAGGACATAAAGTGTATGTTTTCCATTAGAGAAAAGGATAGAACAGATTTGATAAATGTTTTATCTGTTCAGTTGGATAAGGAACCAGAACAGTAGGGAAAACATTAATTATCGCTGTATGTTTCTGAATTAAGCATAATTTCTTTGATATTACCATATTTATCATTTCATTTAATTTATAAATTTTATTCGATCTCTTGTGTACAGATCATAAAAGTACATAAAATCAGCTATAAAACAATTAAAATATGACCAATCACAATTCTTCCATATGAGCAAGCCCCCCGCTTAATCAGGATTGCAAGTAAATTCCATAAAGTTAATAAACAATAAACAGATTCTCCTGCTATTAAGGCGCATATTTCCTTTTCCTCATACATGCCCAATGGAAAGATGCTACTGTAAAACAGATAAATGTATTTGGAAGCGATTTTAAAAAATACAGTGCAACTCGGGAGTGGCTAAAATTAAGACTCTTTAAAATGTCTTTCTTGGGCATACAAACTACAGAAGAATAACAAATGCAAATCATTCTGTGTCGACTTAAAGTGGGGCACGTTGATAAGTCAGAGTGCCTGAAACTTCTGGTTGGGTACCCCAGCATTAATGGAATCAAATGTAAGCGGAATCTCGTTAGAATAAACTTATGGTGTGATAGTGGGACAGTGGGACCTCTGCCAGATATAAAAACTCACCCTCCTCAACTGGGGGGGGTTGGATGATACATCCGCACCATCTGCGCACCAAAGTTCTTCTCTCTGCGGTCATATTGGGCCTTCGCCTTAAAAATCTCAGTCAACCTCCTCTTTGAAAAGGCCCGGCATGTCATTGGGGCCCTGAAAAGATTCGACAAGCCTAAGACTGTGAATTCCTCCTCTACATATCGTAGCCAACCGCTTCTGCTATGGTTCTCTAGTTTAAGTAGGTCAGTAATGATCCCTTAATTCAGGGGGACTGTGTCCCTACGCCAAATCGATAACCACAATCGCAATAAAAAGAGGGTAGAATAATGTCAGAGGGCAAGGAACCACCAACACATTTGTGCAATTATGACTTTTTTTATAAACACAGCAGACTTATTATATACATTGTTTAAATTTACAAATGAACAGATATTTGTGCACTGTGTCCCAAAGTGAAAAATGGAACCTAATCGTAAGTGACAGGGTGTATATTTATATACAAGGTTTCCCTAAATCTCAAACGGCGACCATTCCTGTATAATTTCTTTGTAAACAGCAACTGTATATAATAATACGCGCTGGGCAATGGTTCGCTCTTTCAGCTTGTCGATGGTGTTTCGACCCTCTATCAGTACGGGGTCTCCTCAGGACTAGTGATGCAGGGACATCTGGATTGCTTAATGCACAGCCTTGTGAACTAGTGATGTGCCACAAATGAGAAGTGAAAGGGTATTACTCACAAGAGGACCCGTCCGGGTACTCAATGTGAGGAAAGGCTGGCAGTCAAGGGTAAGGTTTGGCCGACCGGCTCTTTAAATCAACTCGCTATAGCCATAGTGGTATGGTTAATCCCTGGGTAAGTTCTGGAAACAGTGACAATGCACCGTGTAGGTCTGGATGATATTCTGTGCGCAAAGAATCACAGCATCTGTATTCCCAAGCTGTGTGAGTCAGCTTCAAGGATGGTACAATGACATTGGTCATCACTAGTTCACAAGGCTGCGCATTAAGCAATCCAGATGTCCCTGCATCACTAGTCCTGAGGAGACCCTGTACTGATAGAGGGTCGAAACGCCGTCGACAAGCTGAAAGAGTGAACCATTGCCCAGCGCGTATTATTATATACAGTTGCTGTTTACAAAGAAATTATACAAGAATGGTCGCCTTTTAACATTTATGGAAACCTTGTATATAAATATACACCCTGTCACTTAGGTTCCATTTTTCACTTTGGGACACAGTGCACACATATCTGCTCTATTGCAAATTTAAACAATGTATATAATAAGTCTGTTGTGTTTATAAAACAAGTCATAATTGAACAAATGTGTTGGTGGTTCCTTGCCCTCTGACATTATTCTACACTCTTTTTATTGCGATTGTGCAAATTATATTGCTTGAAGAATTTTTTATGAGTCCACAGGAACCGTTGTTTCCCCTTACATAACCATTACCCTGGTTCTGTTAGTGAGTAGGGTTCCCCTGTCCTTTCTCTTTTAAATCGATAACCACAGCATAAGCGGAGCCAAACGAATTACGTCAGTGATGTATGGGACGTCTAATTCGATGTGAGAAATATAATTAGAGTATGACTGTGGGAGGGAGATCAAAGATTTCAAGAATTTATTTTCGGCTAACTGTGACAATTCAGTCGGAGCCATGCCCCATACACTTGCCCCATATGTCACAGCCGACACTGTTTTGGCCTGATAGATCTTTTTTAAGGTGCCTAGGGGTATGGCACCCAGCCGCCTAGTAAATGTTTTTAGTGCCACTAAGCTCCTATTCATCATCGATGCTCTACCTTCCACCTGCTGTGTCCAAGACTGATTCTTATCGAAGAGGATTCCTAAATAGGATAAGGTATTAACCACTTCAATTTTCTTCCAGTCCATATGAAACTGCGGTACTTTATCTTTTTTCCCTGCCCCTGCAATTAAAATGAATGTTTTTGATTCGTTGACCTTTAGGTCCAGCGAGCTCATAAAAGCCGCATATGCTGTTATCAACCGCTGGAGCCCCACCCCAGTTCTAGACAGGAGTACGGCATCATCGGCACATGCCAAGATAGGAAGCCGATGGGAGTCACATATAGGAACATCCAAAGACACTCCACCCAGCGCATCCTCCACACCATTTGTATAAATAGAAAATACAAATGGTGCGAGGACGCAGCCTTGCCTGACCCCTCTTAAGATCTTAAAAGAGCGGGTCCTTTCCCCATTTCCACCATATCGAACGGAAGCAGAAGCGTCTGAATAGAGTTGCCGAATAAAATCAATTAGAGGCTGATCAACTCCCTTCTCTAACATAATTTCCCAGAGTTTCGAGTGGGCAACGCAATCAAACGCTGCTGTTAAATCCATAAAGGCTGAATATAGTTTCCCACCCTTAACCCTCACATATTTGTCCGTAATGAGAGCAAGGTTCAGACACTGATCCACAGTGTGCTTACCCTGTTGAAAACCATACTGAGTGAACATTAGGAAATTCCTATCATACGCCCAAGATTCGAGCCTGGACAGAAGGAGACGACCCATCAGTTTAGCGGTTGTATCAATAAGGGAGATAGGTCTATCATTTTTTGGGTTTCCCTTATTGAAAATTGGAACTATTAGGCTTGTAGTCCATGATGGCAGGGGACCCAGTAACACTATCTTGTTAAAAACATTTGTCAGCAAAGGGACCCAGAGATCTGGGTCCATTTGGAAAAAGTCGATTGGAACTCCGTCCGGGCCTGGTGCTTTCCCCTTGCTGCAGGCCTCTAATCCCAACTTAACCTCCGTCATAGTGAATACTAAGCTTAGTTGGGGATTCATAGGTCCTACAATGTGGGACGTGAGGTCAGAAGGATAAATTGAGAAAATACTTGAATAGTGAGCCACCCAGTCATCTTCAGGTATATGTGAGTCTAAGGAGGGATCACCTTTTGTTTTAAAATAGGGCGCATTAATTATTGCCTAAAATTCTTTGCTATTTCCTGAGACTGACGCTGCCCATAGACTGGCCCATATTTCCTCCCTCCTTACCCTCTCCCTAGCTTTTCTTGCTAGCTTGTAATCCCTACGTAGTGAGGCAATTAATAATACGTCCCTAGGTTGTATCTTTAGAGCTGTTACTAAGGCCTTTCTTGTTTTTGAGCAAGGGGAATCAAACCAGACACTAGCCATTCTGGGTCTATCAGGCTTATACTGAGTTAAGGAAAGTTTTATATTATCCAATAGTTTAGCAAAGCCTGATAATATTGCACTAGGAGAACCATTCGGATCCACACAGACTTCTATACTAGATAGGGCATTGCTAACCGTTTCCTTAAGGATATTAGGACTCTCAATTTGAGCCCACTTCAGTTGATAACCATTTCTTCTAGTGATTATAGGTGGAGCTATTTCCTGATGTCTAGGCGGTTCTCTGCGGGCAGAGCGGAATTCACAGGTTAAAATAACGTGATCGCTAAATGATGTGAAAAGGGCATCCGCATTGATACAACTACCATTTAACTGGGTTGAACTTAAAAAGAAGTCTATGGTTGATTTATGATCTAAGCGCTGAAAGGTTTTAGGTAGGGTTTCAGTGGAAGAGGAGCAGTTACTTACAATCAACAAAGGCCATATGTATCAAACCCCCCTTTAGCGATTCTCAGTTTGCGAATATGATGAAATCGCAATTTGCGATTTTTTCATACATTTCATTGCGATTACCAAAAATGCGAATTTTCAAATTGCGATTTTTGCTAGGTGCAAATCGCAATTTTGGAATTTGCACCAATATTCACAGACTTTCTGATTCGCAGTGTGATTAATCTCTATTTTAGCGATTCCTTATATTTGCGACGCGAGAATGTCTCATACATTGCGTTTAGCAACATTTTAGTCACAAACGCTGTTTTTTGCGTTTCGCAGCGTTTGCGAGTAAAGTTTTGCTTCATACATATGGCCCCAAATCCCTAGCCGAGAGTACACAGTTTAGGCTGTTACCATAAACACTGTGGGTGAAATGATGTAATGAATTTCCCCCAAGATCAGTCATACCACTTACCCTTTCTAAGCTGTATTTACAGGGATGGATATTAAAATCCCCCAGCCATATGATGTTTATCGGAACCTTTAGTTTTTGGGTTTTCATAATAACTTCCAGTTCCTTATCCACCTCGTCCACAACTGAATGATTATTGGGCCCAAAATTATTATAATAAAAATTAATCAAAAGCCAGGACCCTTGAAGTGGCAAATCAATAATAAGAACATGGAAGAGAGGGTTATTTTCTATGAACTGTTTTACTTTCAGTTCCAATGTATTTGGGATCAGAATTAATAAACCCCCCTTTGCCCTCCCTGCTTGGGTTTGAACTGCCTTCGATTGAAAGGAATGATACCCGTTAACAAAAATGGGATCAGTAGCCCAGGTTTCCTGAAAAGAAATTAAATCCGAATCCTGCCAGATTTTTACCCATTGATCATTACCCAATTTATTTGCTATACCTGCCATGTTCCAGGTTGCCAGAAGGAATTAATTTAACTGCCCCGTCTCCCGTTTGGAAATCGTAAGTATTTTGCTAATTTTGGGTGTTGTATTTACTGATAGGTGCTCTTGGGGTGGGGAAGAAGGCAGAGAATCACAGAAATCCATCCCAGAGAGGGGTGCAAATCGGCTTGTAAGCAGTGGGCCAGGATTTTCCACTGGGGTCGGGTTTACATTTACCCCCCTAAACAACAACGGAGTATTCGGAACCGTCCTAAGCGAAGGGAGGTAGAAATATCAGAGAAGGAGGGGGAGAATCTGAGTACCCTTAGGAGGGACTCTATGGAGTTGGTAGAAAAGAGATCCCAGTATTGTTTGGTTGTTAAAATTAATCACCACACAATCCCGCTCTAATGATTTGTCGGCCATTCCCACCCACTTTACCCTCCTTCCCATGATGATATGGTCAGCTAACCATAGGCCCTCACCTCTCACAGCAGAAGTATGAAAAGACAGCCAGCGAAGAGATTTGTCAATTATCTGAGTTGTGTTTTCACTTTGATTCGTCCTCAACGGGGGGACATTCCTAAGGACCAGTACCAATGGAGCCACTGAGGATGGTAGGTGCAGGGTTTGAAGCCGGTCATGAACCTCCCCCATGTTGCTGGACCTCTCCTGTACAATACCAACATTTCCCTCCTCTAAATTAGGTACATGCAAAGTACTAGGAGGCTTGTCATGGTAACGTGTGATGGATTAGACCATGAGCATCTCTGTTCAGTCCGATTTGGGCAATTCACAATCCTCTGGAGAGTGGGGAGTTGAGAATGGTGGTGAGGAACAGGGGAAAGAGTGCCCATATCCTTAGGCTGTTCAAGTTCAGCTTGAAGTGGGTAAGGGGTTTTGCAAGAAGTATCTCCGCCAGCCAACGCTGAGGGACTGAGACCCTCTCCACTGCCCTCTCGCGTGGGATATGTGGCCTGACCAGTTCATCCAAACCCTCTAGCTTGGATAGCCTCACTTCAATTTCTGAAAGTTTAAGTTGGATAGGGGCTAGTAAAACTGTGATAATGTTCTCTATCCTATTCCAAAAGTCCTCCCCATCAGACAAGGATGGCGGAGTAGATTGCGGCTGGCTGGTTATGGGGTGACTTATCCCTTGTTCTGAAGCTCCAGTACCCTTAGGTCTAAGACGTCGTGGCCCTTTTTGCTGTTGTTTTTGCTGCTGTTTGATTTTCAGTGTACTCGCACCCCTTCTTCTCTTAGCCGATGATTCACTAGTAATGTCCTCAGAATGAACTTTGGAAGTCCGGGCCCTTGTAGCAGTACAGGGCCCAGTTTGAATGTCCCTTATGGTTATATCCAGAGATTGTAGGGGGAGGCTGTGGCAGGTCTGAGGCAGGGACAGATAAAGGTGGCTGCAAGGCACCCTCTGAAGTTAATAAGCCTAATGAAGAGCATCTCTGGGTAAGGACTGGGTCCAAAGAGAGTCGGCGTTCTGTTAGCTGAATCTCATGGGTAAGCATTGATTCAGCCCTGGTGAGGAAGGCGTCCAAAGTACCCACTACTCCCTTGTGCTTATTCATTCCAGATTCAAATGACCATAAAGTAAATGCCAAGATGAGGACAGATTAAATATAAAAGCAGTAGGGCTTATTCAGTGGGATAACATAACATGAGACTATAGTACCTGGAAAGCTAGAAGATGTCCCATCCAATTCTGTAGAATCAGTGTCCGAGGGGAGGCCCAGCCCAGCCTACTCCAGGCTACGACGGGCGTGGATGGGCCCGCCCTTGGCCCGGGCTTCACCTGTGCAAACCCGCGCGCATCCCGCGCTGCGGGAGCTCGCAGCCACTCTTAAGCGCCACCTGGCGTGACCTATATGCATAGGCGCCACCTGGCGCAAAGATTGCTGGTGACTGTGGTCCCGTTAAGGACAAAGTGCTCAGTGCTCCGCTCCGCTACTAACATATTTATCATATATTTACTTGGGTCAGATGTAACCTCCGCATGGATGGATCAACACATTTAAAGTTGAAAATGTTTTCTATAGATATATGATTTACTCCACAGTGCAACGGGACTGTTCTCAAGAATCATAAATCGCCCACCTCAGTAATAATAGTTGGGCCGAAATCCTGCAAATCTCAATAGTGGGATGGGGTCTAATGTCCCATAAAGGCATCTGCAACTTTTTAGGACGAGTCCAAATACCTACCCACGTAATTTTAATGAGGTAGGCAGTATGTGACTTTTTGTTAATAGTCCCTTTGGTCTGTTAGGGATTTGGACATCCCTCACACAGTAAAGTGGGAGCCTGGTCGCAATTAAATGCAAAATATTGTGCTGATGTGCTTCTATTGTTAGCACTTTTCACTAACTTTGCATGTTTTCTGTACATTTAAATTCCGATTTTCTAAGTGGTTTTGTGGTCACTATTGACTTTGGTCTCTTCACAAATGGAGTTGTAGTGCATACATTTGCTAACTTTGCACTGTGGCTTTTTGGACTTTGCACTCCTATGTACATTGTGAAATGACACTTGCATTCCCATAGTCATTTACACTGATTTTACAAATAAAAATACCTTTGCCCATGTCAGAAATGTGGGTCTCTAGTTGGCTGAGGTAGGTGCCTTTGTCCAAGTAGGGAGCCATCTTCCTAGTCAGGGTAAGGGGGATACACTTTTAAAATGACCCCTGCTCACCCCCTTGGTAGCTTGGCATGAGCAGACCAGCTTATCTCAGAGGCAGTGTGTAAAGCATTTGTGAACACATACAGTAATACAGTGAAAACACTACAAATGGACACCACACTAGTTTAGGAAAATAAGTAATCTTTATCTAAACCAAACAAGACCAAAACGACAAAAATCCACAATACAGTAATAAAAATATGACTTTCAAATGGTAGAAATAGTTCAAATCAAAGCAAATTGCAGATGCAACACGTTTCATACAAAATACCTTGGATGTGTCGCGTACACAAACAAAAAGGCTAGCAGGAAAGGTGGTGCGTCGGTTTCTTACACTCAGGGAAGGTGATGCATCAGTTCCTTGTTCCAGGGGCGGTGATGCGTCAGCTCCTTACTGCTGCGCAGGGGATGTGATGCGTCAGCTCCTTACGGGAGAGGAAGTGATGCATAGGTTCTTACTGCGTAGGAAGGTGATACATCAATTTCTTACTGTGTCACCCAATGATGCAACATACATGGCACCTCGATGCGATGCAATGATCCAGGACGATTCGTGGGTTCTTGCAGCCGCACAACAGGGCTTGCGTCGGAATCAGTGCGATGATCTCGGACTTCGGAGACCAGTGCACTCGGGCTTCTGTCAAAAACAGGTACGGTTGCGTCGTGCTTCTCACCGTTGCATTGCTTTTCCAGCTCCCACAGCCAGAACAACCTCCAGAGGCCCAGAACAGCTACAGGCACCTCTTGGCAGGTCAGAATTCCCAGCAATGAGGTTCAAGGGAGCTGGGGGTGAAGTCTTTGTGTCCATGAGACTTCAGAAATGGAAGCAAGCCCTTTTTAATCCCTCGAGATCTTCCTCAAGCAGGGGACCCAGCACACAGCAACGTCCTTTTCCCTTTCTTTGCCAGAAAGGAGCCACTGCAGGCCAACCCCAGACAGCAAACAGCACAGGGGCAGTATTCCTCCTCAGTTTTTCCAGCTCTTCACCTTGGCAAAGGTACTTCTTGTTTCCCAGAAATTATCAAAAAGTCTGGGGTCTGGGCCCCTCTTGTCATAATACAACATTCTTTGTTCTCTGTGGCAGAGAAGCTCTTTGCCCAGCCAAAACTAGTTCTAACCTCTCTGGTGCAGCTTCCTGGCAGGAGGTGGAAACGGCATTATCATTGGCAGACCAGGCCCATTCAAGTGTGAAAGAAATCTCCTCCTGTTACTCTGAATGCAGCCCAGGTCTATTCAGCCCAGCCATGACTCACCCTGGAAAGGCAGGACACACCTCAACCCCGAGTGGCTGTCTGAACAGAATGCACATCCCCTGCCCCTGTCACTCCAAATCCAGACTGTCACTACACAACCTAGCAGAGGCACACTGGATGGTTAGGCTAGAAAATGTCTACTTTCTAAAAGTGGTATTTTCAAACCCAGAATGTAAAAATCACCCTCACTAAAAGATGCATCTTAACATTCTGAGTTAAGGCATATCAAAATTTATTTTCCCATCTTATTCCCATGGGCAGTAAGGCGCATAAGATGTTAGGAGCAAACTCCCCATTCTATCCTATGGGGACAGATAGCATACAATAGTTAAAAAATAAATTGGCAGTATTTCACTATCAGGACATGCCACACACATCAGGGCATGTCCTACCTTTCACATACACTGCACCCTGCCCACAGGGGTACCTTGGGCCTACCTTAGGGGTAACTCATACGTAAGAAAAGGGAAGATTAGGGCCTGGTAAGTGGGTGCACTTGCCAGGTCATTTGGCAGTACTGGACTGCACACAGGCACAACAATGGCAGGCCCGAGACCTTGTTGCAAGGCTGCTTGTGTAGGTGGCACAACCAATGCTGCAAGCGTACTAGCAGCATTTGGTTTACAGGCCCTGGACACACACAGTGCACTGTACTAGGGACTTAACAGTAAACCAAATAAACAAATCATGGAAATATCAATCCATAACAACAATTGACAAAGAGAGCACTTGCACTTTGGCACTGAACAGCAGTGGGAAAGTGCCCAAAGCATCTAGAACAGCAAAACGAAGTCCAACAAACAGGAGGCAAAGGCAAATATACAGGGTAAACCCACGCCAATGAGGCCAGGTCTAACAGTCCATCAGATCCAAAGTCTTATAATCACTTTTTCTGTTGCTGCAGCACCTATGTCTGCAATGCAGACTTTCTCTTCCCGTTTTAATTTCACACACATTCATTTGTATTCCGGACCTAATGAAAAAAATTAAACCAGTCATATTTATTTATCAATTAATTGTATCTATTGAGTTTGTACATGTTATTACCCTGTTTGACTCAGTGTATAGTCCAAAACTACACTTTGCTAACATGATATGCACTGTAAGAAGAAAAACTTTAATATCATGGCTGCTTGCCATGTAGTCAGTGACAGTTGCACCCACCCTTCCCCAGCACTGGCACACTTAGGCTGCCTAGTGCCACTCACACACCTTTGCAAAGGTGTGTGTGTGTGTGAGTGTGCGTGTAATGCCTAGAATAGGATATCCTTCTAATAGAAAACACTGTAGCTAGACAAAGATACATCTATTTTTGCATATCCGATGTGTGCTGTACAGTGCAGTAGAATCGTAATGTTTGAAAGGTTAGATAAAATTAAATGATTTCTTCAACTTATCGCCTGCCTTGGAAGACATTTTTCAGTACAAAGCCCTGTCCGACATTGTTAGGTGATAGGGCTTTGTGCGAAAAGCTATGGTGGTAGGGTGGGAACGCTCGTGTACCACTCATGCGGTTCAACCTCGAAAGAAATTGCTGCAAAGCTCTATTGTGTCACATTACAGGCTACTTTTCAGCATAAATAATGTTTTGTGCTTTGTAAGTAAATCGTTCATCAACATTTTGTGCCAGTTTGCATAACTTTTTTTGACTGTGCACCAGCATAAAGTGTAGGTAAATCTGCCCAAGTTTCTTTTCCACATTGTCCCAGCTCTGCTGCAAGTGTTGCACACCACAATACTATTCCAAACAGTGGAATGAAATAGTTTTATAATAAAGATGAGTTTTAATGTTTCTTCTGCATTGCACCAGCAGCCTAATATATTACTCTCAGTTCTCAAAGGTCTGCTCATTCTACTATTCTTTTTACAGCTGACTATGATGTAAACCAACAAATGAAACCATTGCCCGTAAGCAATTAGGCCATTTTGCAATTTTCCATAAAACGTACATGTGAAGCTAGAACTTCCTTTCCTCTAAAAGGACTACATATGTATTATTTCACTGTTTATTTCGATATTGTTTGGTAAATTATCCTTGGAGTTTTTGTGGGATGGTTGTTCGTCATGACAACACATTTGTGTGTAAACAAGCTACACCAAATCATAGGGGAGAGGAGTTGGCCTAACGGCTAGGGCCGTCGACATCGAATCTGGGGAACCAGGTTTGAGTCTCGACAATGACGCTAAACATCCTGTGATTCTGGGCAAATCACTTAATCTCCCCGTGCCTAACAAAAATGAATGTGTCCTCATGTAACGCAATTGGTGCAATATACCTTCGGGTCAAATTCGCACTATATAAAACTCTGTAAAAAAGAATATGCATAGTCAAGGAAAAGTTATAGCCAGTGCACATGCCTTTTTTTTTAACCGGTGTCTATTTGAACTGTTTTTGTTTGCTGGCCTCTCATATACAATTATGCCATCTTCAATACATTCTGTTTAGTTGATGCAGTCTTGTTGTGGTCATATCAATACAGCCAAATGATGGTCAGAAGATCACAAAGCAGGCAAATATCAATTCATAGGGCGTCACAGAATTCCCAGAAGCAAGTACGGTAATTTCCCAACCAACAGATAAGACAATACTTATGTTAGACAAATGAATATTGTGGATGGCATCCAAAGGGAAATATTTTCTAAGTTTTACCATTTTAACGTGGTAGAGTGGGCTGCTGTAGAGTTAATAATTCTGTTAAATCCATCTTGATTTTGAAAAGTTGATCCATCATTAATCAGCTCAACTTTTTCAATTTGCTTTTATTTTATTTCAGAAATCAATGATTTAATGATGAAATTTAGGTAACATGTCCACCATTGCATTTATCCTCTTCTATCTATTTTTGATTTAGTTAGGAAATGTAGGTAACCTCTTCACCAGTGCAGATTTTATTTTTCTTAAAACGGCCTGCAGCTCTGGATGACTGATTATAAGGAATTTTGTTTGCCCCTCTTATTTACAACTTCTTTTTCAGTTGTGAACATTTTTGTATTATTTTTTTTAGCTTTATGGCTCCATGTTAATTTTTGGCCTCTGTTCTTTGTACAAACTTTCTTCAAATGTAACAAATTTTGTTGAATCTTTTTACACTCCTCATTGAACCAAGGAGTAGAGCTGCAAACAAACATGTTCTTGGTGCATCGTTAAATCATTCCTCATTTTCCTCCGTATTTTGTGTACGACAATCAGCAGACTTTCTTTTTTATTCTCTTAAGTTTTTTATTGAACATTTTTAAATACACATACCTCACAGTGGGGTGGGGTAGAGTTTTACAGACAAGAAAAACAAATAATATAATAAATCCAAAGATTTCAGCACCAGATTCCTAACAAATGCATACACATGAGGTGTTTAGCAGGGCAGAGATTAAGAGAAAATGAAGGGTGGCAGGAATTTTTGACTTAAAAAATAGTTGTTTTAGGACATTGTTGAATACAAAATAAACTTGTTTTTAATCTTTCCTGAATGAGAGGCCAATAATCTGCGCCTGATGTAGGAGAATGCTTGGGTCTTTTAGTTTGTGGGTTCCCCTCCTCAAGTCCTGTATCCTTCATGAAAATACCACAACCTACAATGCTTAGTTAGTCTTAGAGATAAGTTGGTAGTTTGAGATGAAGTACTTTGAAACATTTGCATCCACCTTTGAATGCAATTTAAGCCTCTAGGCTTAACCTCTGAGGTGATCCTGTTTATTTTCTCCTAGTTATAAATGTAAAGTGGCATGTAAAACAGGCTGAATCACAATGAGCAATGACCTGGGAAGCTGGCTATTGTGTCGCTTCGTGGCTAGTGGGAAAAGTATAGTTTGGCATTGTATGACATGGATTTTTGTATAGTATTATTGTAGGAAAGTTTTAATGAATGTCATGATAGGTATCAAATTGTATGGCCAGATACTGGATTTGTTCCCTGCGGTATGAAGAGAACTGATTCTAGTAACACTTTAATATCTCAGGGTTAGTCTCCTGAGTATTTAGTGCACTTTATATATAACTAAGGAGTTAGACTTTCGGATTTGTCTTATAATGTTATATCTTGCTTAGAAAGTGTTTTTAGCATTTAAATGATTGATGATTAATCTAATTGGGAATAGGGTATATGTGATTGATGTTTTCAATGTTTGTGTTGCTTATTTCACCTAAGATCAAACAAAAATAAAATAAACAAACTCAGAATGTTGTGTAGAAGTGAATGTATAATAATTAGGTCCTGAGCTGCCCCATAAACTAATGTACTTATCGCACGATTATCTCCCCTGAACTGACCTTTAAGGTCCCTCAATTTCATGGTATTAGTTATAGCGAGGCTTAACTTTACCTTCAACTACATCTACTGTAAAGAGGAAAATTAGCCATATGAATAGACCAGAACAGACTTTGTGTGTACTGTTGATCGGATATTGGTGCTTTTTCGAAAGCAAATGGTTGAAATGTGTTATGATATGAACACTATACCTGAAATGTTATGATTGAAAATATATACCCTTTATGTTACTTAGTACTTTTGATTGTGTTTCTTTTGTTTGAAAACTTTTTTTTAAAAATATGAATCTAATCTTTCTCCAGTATTATTCATGTACTCGATAAATTACTATTCTAACACTTGTCCTAGAATATGTGGCACGGTGTTTTTCTGAGACCGGTTCAGACAGGAAACAAAATAGGCCCGGGCACTGAAATAAAAGTGGCCCACTTTAGCGAACTAGATAGCTTAATAAGTGGCCCATATTTGCAGATCAGGCCAGTTTTGATCTTGTAAAGATACACTCTATGAGTATTTTGCAAGGTATGGGAGGCTGCATGCATTTGAGTTTGCTATAGGCAATGTTTGTTTTAATAGCAGAGAAATCAACAGAAAACATCTGACCACTTGGCCAAAAAACAGACCCACAAACTGCAAAAAAAAATGGTTACAGACTTATTTGTGAGACCAACCCATCGGGAACTGCCTGATTGCCCTATAGGCCAGTCCGACCCTGTTACCAGATAAAAGACACAGGAGTCTTCATCTTTTTGTAGCAATGAATACATTGTATGTTGAGTTATTAATAATGTGTTAGTTTTGATACAGATTCACTTAAACGTTGAATGAAATAACCTTTGACCGAATAGTTTTTTGAGAACACCCTTTCAATCTGCAGTTACTCACTAGGAGAACAATATTATGCATAAGTATTCTTCCATGACTATTAAAAGCCGGCTCAAATTATACATGTACATCAAAGCTTGCCTCTGTAGTCTTCAGTAGCTATTTAGAATTGTTATTTGGTTGGATTCTCTCTCATATTTCCATCACAGTTCCATTGTATGACTTGCCTGAATATATTTCCACTCAAGCAGGAGTTTTATTAATCTTTGTCATCTTTGCCATGTGTTAAATTATGTTATGTTCAACTTCGTTCAGAGCTTGGGCCGAGCAGGGTCCATGCCATAAATTATCAGCATTCATGCCCACCAAACTTGCTACCCCCCTCCAACGAGGGCAGAACACCAAGGGGCCGATTCCGATCCTGTATTTTTTTTTCCCGTCCGACCCGTATCGGTAAATTTTTCCATACAAATCGTACAAGTCCTGTCCGACCCGTGAAGTACGAATCGTACGGGAAAAATACAACTTTTCCCGATCCGATTTGTACGGATCTGCCCAATCCTTACAAATCGGATCGGGAAAAGTCATACCAGACGGACACGGACACTTTTCCGTACAAATTGTAAAAATGCAGTCCAACCGTACTAGTACGATCCGGACCGGCTTTCCGATTTACGATTTGTACGGAAAACGTCCCGTACACGGGGAATGCCATTACCCGCTACGAAGCGAACTTTGTACGACTCGTATCCTGGGAAAAGTTGTTCCTGGGGTGCGAGTCGTACAGGGGTATGAGTTGTACAGGCATACACCCCCGTGCGTTGTGTATGTACGGTGCGTACCCCAACATCGCGTATGTACTGTGTGTACCCCCAACATCACGTATGTACTGTGCGTACCCCCAACATCGCATATGTACTGTGCGTACCCCCAACATCACGTACCCCCAACATCGCGTACTCCAACATCGCGTACCCCAACATCGCGTACCCCAGCATCGCGTATCTACGGTGTGTACATACGCGATGTTGGGGTACGCGATGTTGAGGGTACGCACAGTACATACGCGATGTTGGGGTACGCACCGTACATACACAACGAACAGGGGTGTATGCCTGTATGACTCGTACCCCTGGAGACTCTGCTTTTACAGCTGTTTTTGGCTCCCGTAAGAAAAGAGCCGTACGGAGTGCCGTAGGGACGAATCGTACTTGCTGGGCTGGAAACCGCTGCTTAAATACATACAGACGTCGCGTGCAAGCTGTTCCGGATCAGAATCGTTGGTTTATTTTAGCTGTATGGTCTTTTGTACGATTTGTATAGAAAGAGGCTTTCTGTACGAATCGTACTTCCTAGGTTGTAAGAAAAGTTTTCCGGGTACGAGTTGTATGGGAAAAACGCTCCATACAACGATTTGTACAGCCTTTTTCCAGGATTGGAATCGGCCCCTAAGTGTCCGAGGTAGGACCTCAGCTGGCTCCTCCTTTGGAAAGCTGTGGCCAACTCTCCGTACGTCATAGGGCTATCGTTATAAGAAACCCATGCGACCAGTTCTGTTGCAGCCCACTCAGGGAGTGCCACAGGAGTGTGACCCTGCAGAACCATTCCTGATATGCGAGTGACTACTGCAGCCCCACCAGAGATCTAAACAGGGAACAGAATCTTCTCTGTGTTTTCTGCCTCACTAGACAGCCTCACAATAGACTGACTGTGGGACCTTTGTCTGATATGTGAGGGACTCTTCCCGAGCCCCATGAAACAACTGCACTAATATGAACATAAGCCCACATAAACAGATATGTGATTATTAAATGACAGAAAATCTGGGTGCAATTAGTCTGGGATTGTCTAATTCGTTTGGCAGGAATTGTAGCACGAGTCTAATGCCAAACACATTGGGGTCACAGCGTTGGTTGTGGGGAACTCTACGCCCCATAATACACTTACATTCGAGGCAATGATTGGCATACTGTTTTGACCTGTGACTTTCTTTATATTCTTTGGCTATTGGCATCTTATCTCCCATAAGCAACAATTTGATTGGTTTGTTCCTTGTTGGTTGTTTTATATCACACATGGGAAAAACGTAAAGTGTCTAATTCTTTACCGGGTGCCGCTAAACTACGCAATAATCTAACACATGCAACTGAGAACACACTCAATGGAATTAATGATTTGAACCAAGAGATTGAATCACTATTTTCACTGGATGGAAATTTAATGAAAGAACATAACTCACTGAATACGATAACTTGATTCTTTGAGACAAACGTAATTGGTCACCTGCTCAAAACCCAAAAAGTCTCGATTGGGAAACAAGGAAACCCTACCCACAAGGAGCCTGGGTATTGTGTGCTGTAAGGAAACAATAGCTCATGCGGATTAATACTTATCAATATAGTATGTAATCAAAAATAATAATAAAAAAAGAAACGGGGATTGTAAAAGATGTCAGAAGAAAAGGCAAAGCCATACACGTTGGTTCTTTTTTTGTGAAGAATGATCTTCGTTTATATTACTAGAATATTTACACAAAAGGTGCACATAGATATACAATACAATTTTGACATTAAACAAACAAATTACAAATTAGTGTCCCAAATGAAAAAAACATTAAACAGACAATTAACATACCATACAACATACAAACAAGGTTTTGATTTCACTTTACAAAGGCAATCACATACAATTAATAATTCAAATTAACAACACTTAATTAATATAGGTGTTGATTAGTGATTTGCCTATCGCGTCAACGGCGTTTCGACCCTGTTCCAAATTAGAGGGTCTCGTTAGGACTGTCTAATATAGGGACACCTGAAAGGAGAATAACGAATGTGTGTCAAAAAAGGGGCCAAAAAGTATCAAAAAGAGGAAAGAAAAGAAAATGGGTGGTGCTACTCTCTACCTTAACGTCCAGGACTGGTGTATATACAGTGACACCGTGTTCAAAGTGAAAGGATAAAATATACTCACAGGTACCCAGCCGGGTGCTGTGTAAGAACAAAAGAGAACCATTATTATCCTTACCATGATCTGATCATTAATTTATCAAGTAAATACCCGGATTTCTACTCACCCCTGTGAGAGGAGACTCACACGGAGGCAGTGGCCCACTTTAAATCGATGTAATCGTATTTGTGCGTGATGTAGGGGTCCTTCAATATACCACACCGACCGAATTTCCAAACTTTTGTATAGCTGTCGCCTTGTAGAAGCGAGTCCGATCAACTATAGCATAAAAGACACAAGAGCGGGGGACGGTCGTATTAAAAGATCTATAATGAAGATAAGCCTATTTACTCTGTAATTGTCTTAAGACGGGAACCAATGAAGTGGAAAAACAGCTCCTACCTCTCTCCCTTCTTCCGGGTCTCCGAGTATCCCGCGAAGTGCTGCAGCAGGCGAACAAGGTCCTGTCTGCGAGGTACGATCACAGCGATTGGACCGTGAATAGAAAATTTAAGCCTGATTCGCTAAAGAAGAACCAATAGGGAGCGTCGAACAGTGGTAGTGTTAAGACGCGAACGTGCCGTTGCTAAGTAACCAGGACCTGTAGACACTCAGTCGAGTTTAATTAGGAGGCTTACAATTGAGATCAGTCTGGTCGTATGGAAGGAGTGAAAGCCGAACTCCGTTCTTAGCCGCTACGTAAAAAATAGTAGAGGAACCCATAAGAAATGGCACTTGCGGATTGAGTATCCACTATGCCAAGGTGGTGGACAACTTACAAGTGTACACAGTCATTAAAAAACGTCGGAAGCGGTCCTGCATTCTACGGCAGTAATCAATCAGTGGGAACTTGATGAGGGTAGCGGTATAGGAAAACAATTATCGTAGAAATTATTAGGTTGCACGAGGGTACAGTGGTTACCAATATCAGGCTTAAATGTACGGACATCGGTTCTAGCATGTAGCGGTAGCAATAACTCTGGTTAATTGAACACTATACAGTGAATGTTGCAATTCAAAAAGAAAACAATATTGAAAAAATTAATTGTTTTGAAACAACAAATAATAATGCACATACATGACAAACACTACAGCAAGGTTTAAAATCGTTGTCTTATCCAAGACAATATGCTTCAATCAATAGTTAACTGTTCAGTCAAAGGGATTATAATAATGTACATTCACTCTTATTTAATACCTGTGACAGTGGAACCCTAACCTTATACTTTATACATCACCCATTGTCACACACATACAAATCAGGCTAATTATGGAAAAGCATCACATGGACTCTTTGGATTTTCAGTTGGAATAATGTTAGGAAAAAAGTGTGTTAAGGGAAATGCTAGGTACACAAGCAACACTGATTAGGAAAGGGTAGTAATAAACCCTCGCCATTCCTCAGCTGTATTCAGTCCCTGTAGTATGGAGTTAGTGCGTTCAATCCAACGACACTCTAGTCGTTGCAATATCTGCGACAGATCTCCACCTCTTTTCGGAGCAATCACTTTATCTATTACCTGCCAGCGAATATCATTAGCAGTGTGCCCTTTCTCTTCGAAGTGATTGACCAATGGGGCATTGGGAACAGAGTTCCTGATCCTGCTTCGATATGCCTTAACAATTTGTTGGGTTTGTCCAATATACGGTAGTCCACACGGACACAGTATGCAATACACTACATTTTTAGTATTACAGTTGGCAAAGAAATTTAATAATTGATCGACTTTCCCATGAGTGAATTTTTTGGTGTTTACTGTAAATTCACAGGCGAACAATGGTTCTCTTTTGTTCTTACACAGCACCCGGCTGGGTACCTGTGAGTATATTTTATCCTTTCACTTTGAACACGGTGTCACTGTATATACACCAGTCCTGGACGTTAAGGTAGAGAGTAGCACCACCCATTTTCTTTTCTTTCCTCTTTTTGATACTTTTTGGCCCCTTTTTTGACACACATTCGTTATTCTCCTTTCAGGTGTCCCTATATTAGACAGTCCTGACGAGACCCTCTAATTTGGAACAGGGTCGAAACGCCGTTGACGCGATAGGCAAATCACTAATCAACACCTATATTAATTAAGTGTTGTTAATTTGAATTATTAATTGTATGTGATTGCCTTTGTAAAGTGAAATCAAAACCTTGTTTGTATGTTGTATGGTATGTTAATTGTCTGTTTAAGGTTTTTTTCATTTGGGACACTAATTTGTAATTTGTTTGTTTAATGTCAAAATTGTATTGTATATCTATGTGCACCTTTTGTGTAAATATTCTAGTAATATAAACGAAGATCATTCTTCACAAAAAAAGAACCAACGTGTATGGCTTTGCCTTTTCTTCTGACATCTTTTACAATCCCCGTTTCTTTTTTTATTATTATTTTTGATTACATACTATATTGATAAGTATTAATCCGCATGAGCTATTGTTTCCTTACAGCACACAATACCCAGGCTCCTTGTGGGTAGGGTTTCCTTGTTTCCCAATCGAGTAGTTAGAGCGGTGGCGGCACCGCAAGGATACTATCCTTACGCAGGATTTCTTCCTTTACCCTATGATACATAGGGTTTATATTTTTTTGTTGGGGTAAGATGTCAGAGGGAGAAGCACCCCTCTACACTGAAGAATACATTGCTAAATTAACAAGTGGGCCTTCCTTATTTTCAAGCCAGGTCTCCTCTACCTTAAGTCCACGCCAAGTTTTATGTGAAAAAATAGAAAAAACTAAGAAAAAGCATGTAAGGACGGAATTACACGCACGTATGTTGACAGAATACTTGAAGGCAGGGATAATCCCACAAGGTCTAGTAGTTAGAAACATTCCGGGCATCTTCCGTGACGATCCCAAATTTAAAGGGGGTTTCAGTGGCATTTCCACAACTTGCTCCCGCCACTGGATGGTGCTGGGGGTGGAAACGGCACTTGGCCACGCCAAGGCTGAATTGAAAGAAATTGAAGAATTGGAGAGAGAGTTATTGGGTGATAATCTGGAAGTGACTAAGAATATTCTTGATAAGATCAATAAATCAATAGACGAATTCAATACATTTGAAATAAAGAAAAAAGCTGATAAAGTGTCCAAGGACATAAAAAGTTTCTCTAAAGAGAGGATCGATCCTTATTTAAAAGAAGACTACTATAATACGACAGGCACCCTCAACAGACAGAACACTTGGGGTAGGTTTAGAAGAAATCAACCTATTAATTTCTCGGAATCATCGGGAGGATCCAGTGATTCCGACGTACAACCTGGTCCCAGCCGTATTGATAGTCACCCTGGTCAGCCTTTTTTAGATCGAGGCAACAAAAGGAGGGGGAGAGGACGAACATGGCACCAATATGCAGGAGAACGTCAGACCCGCAACAAACATTACCAATGGGGACCGCAACCCTATTAGTAGGTACTGAGACAGAGAGCATTCCCATCTTTAACCTGTCCAACCACCTCCTATCCACCTCAGAAATTTCATTACTAAGTAAGGGATTATCCTTTGTAATTACAGAACGCACGAATTTTTTCAATTTAAAAACAGAGTTCTATCAGTTTTTCAGAAAGATTCGTTTAAAATTATTTTTTGCAGATAAAGATATCCCTTTGAAGTATTCGAACACAAACCTCAAACCACCATCGACTTTCTATCCCAGTAATGGGATGATGCCACCTGAGTTATTGACTTTTGAAAAAGTAATTCTAACAGGAATCGATAAACTGAAAGAAAATACTAAATTCATTCCATACAACATCAGTCTAGATGAGCGCAAAGCATTATTGGCTTTAAAAAATGACAAGACCATCGTTCTGAAACCTGCTGATAAAGGCGGCGGGATTGTTGTACAGAACAGGGACGACTATGACATCGAGATCAGAAAACAAATAGGAGAAGAAAAACACTATAAAAAACTGGATATGAATCCCTTAGTGAATATTAAGAAAGAGATACTTAAAATAACGACGGAAGGCTTTGAAGAAGGATTTCTGAGTAAGAAAGAGTTTGAATTCTTAAATATCGATTGTCCTAGAACTCCGGTTCTGTGCACCCTCCCGAAAATACACAAGAGTATTACCCACCCTCCAGGGCGTCCTATACTATCAGGATGTGGTTCAGTTCTTGAACCCATTGGCCATTTTATAGACTTTTTTATAAAAGACTATGTTCCTCTTCAAGAGACCTATGTAAGAGATTCAATGCACATGATTAATCTATTGGAAGATCGACCGTATGACATCAACAAAGACCGACTAGCGACACTGGACATCACCTCATTATACACAAACATACCTCAGCAGGAATGTATACAGGTGATCCAGGATTTACTTGATACTAGACCAAAACCTCATCAGGTACCCACTTCTTTTATTGTCACACTTTTACAAATTGCATTAACACACAATTACTTTGTTTCGGAAGGCAAGTACTACCAACAGTGCTCCGGGACCAGTATGGGCGCAATTTTTGCGCCAAATTTGGCGAATATCTTTATGGATAATCTAGAACACAAATTTGTCCTCACTAATGCCAACATTTACCAGTCAAAAATCAATTGTTGGAAAAGATATATTGACGACATTTTTTTGATTTGGTCTGACACAGTCCCTGAGTTTAATAATTTTGTCTCTTATTTAAATTCAGTTCAACCACACCTTAAGTTTACATCCACCATACATGATTCTTGCATTGCCTTTTTAGACCTTAACATCTCACATGATGAAGGCAAACTCTATACTTCATTACACAGGAAACCCACTGAGCGTAATACACTACTCGCTTATAATAGTCACCATTCTCGTGCCTTGAGAGATGGATTACCTCATGGACAATTCTTGCGAATACGTCGCAATTGTACCAAGAAAGAGGACTATATGAGAGAGGCGTGTATTCTACAGGACAAATTGTTGACCCGGGGATATCCAAAAAGGTTAGTAAAGAATTCTTTAAAAAGAGCCTGGTTTTGCCCTAGAGAGACATTACTTACTCCTAAAGAAAAAACCAAGGTTGACAAATTGATCTGTGTCACCACGTTCGGTATCCACACGAATGCCATTCGAAAATTGGTCACAAGAAATTGGCACATCATTCAAAATATAGACTCTAGCATTGACGTACCAATGTTTGCCTTTAAAAGAGGCAAAAATATTAAAGATCATCTTGTAAGATCATCGATGGAGAGTCCGTGCCAAAATTTAAGATCATTGGAATCAACCTGGGGCTTACCAGATGTTAAAGGTCACTACAAATGTGGTAATTGTGTCGCCTGTGAATTTACAGTAAACACCAAAAAATTTACTCATGGGAAAGTCGATCAATTATTAAATTTCTTTGCCAACTGTAATACTAAAAATGTAGTGTATTGCATACTGTGTCCGTGTGGACTACCGTATATTGGACAAACCCAACAAATTGTTAAGGCACGCATAGGACAACATCGAAGCAGGATCAGGAACTCTGTTCCCAATGCCCCATTGGTCAATCACTTCGAAGAGAAAGGGCACACTGCTAATGATATTCGCTGGCAGGTAATAGATAAAGTGATTGCTCCGAAAAGAGGTGGAGATCTGTCGCAGATATTGCAACGACTAGAGTGTCGTTGGATTGAACGCACTAACTCCATACTACAGGGACTGAATACAGCTGAGGAATGGCGAGGGTTTATTACTACCCTTTCCTAATCAGTGTTGCTTGTGTACCTAGCATTTCCCTTAACACACTTTTTTCCTAACATTATTCCAACTGAAAATCCAAAGAGTCCATGTGATGCTTTTCCATAATTAGCCTGATTTGTATATGTGTGACAATGGGTGATGTATAAAGTATAAGGTTAGGGTTCCACTGTCACAGGTATTAAATAAGAGTGAATGTACATTATTATAATCCCTTTGACTGAACAGTTAACTATTGATTGAAGCATATTGTCTTGGATAAGACAACGATTTTAAACCTTGCTGTAGTGTTTGTCATGTATGTGCATTATTATTTGTTGTTTCAAAACAATTAATTTTTTCAATATTGTTTTCTTTTTGAATTGCAACATTCACTGTATAGTGTTCAATTAACCAGAGTTATTGCTACCGCTACATGCTAGAACCGATGTCCGTACATTTAAGCCTGATATTGGTAACCACTGTACCCTCGTGCAACCTAATAATTTCTACGATAATTGTTTTCCTATACCGCTACCCTCATCAAGTTCCCACTGATTGATTACTGCCGTAGAATGCAGGACCGCTTCCGACGTTTTTTAATGACTGTGTACACTTGTAAGTTGTCCACCACCTTGGCATAGTGGATACTCAATCCGCAAGTGCCATTTCGTATGGGTTCCTCTACTATTTTTTACGTAGCGGCTAAGAACGGAGTTCGGCTTTCACTCCTTCCATACGACCAGACTGATCTCAATTGTAAGCCTCCTAATTAAACTCGACTGAGTGTCTACAGGTCCTGGTTACTTAGCAACGGCACGTTCGCGTCTTAACACTACCACTGTTCGACGCTCCCTATTGGTTCTTCTTTAGCGAATCAGGCTTAAATTTTCTATTCACGGTCCAATCGCTGTGATCGTACCTCGCAGACAGGACCTTGTTCGCCTGCTGCAGCACTTCGCGGGATACTCGGAGACCCGGAAGAAGGGAGAGAGGTAGGAGCTGTTTTTCCACTTCATTGGTTCCCGTCTTAAGACAATTACAGAGTAAATAGGCTTATCTTCATTATAGATCTTTTAATACGACCGTCCCCCGCTCTTGTGTCTTTTTTGCTATAGTTGATCGGACTCGCTTCTACAAGGCGACAGCTATACAAAAGTTTGGAAATTCGGTCGGTGTGGTATATTGAAGGACCCCTACATCACGCACAAATACGATTACATCGATTTAAAGTGGGCCACTGCCTCCGTGTGAGTCTCCTCTCACAGGGGTGAGTAGAAATCCGGGTATTTACTTGATAAATTAATGATCAGATCATGGTAAGGATAATAATGGTTCTCTTTTGTTCTTACACAGCACCCGGCTGGGTACCTGTGAGTATATTTTATCCTTTCACTTTGAACACGGTGTCACTGTATATACACCAGTCCTGGACGTTAAGGTAGAGAGTAGCACCACCCATTTTCTTTTCTTTCCTCTTTTTGATACTTTTTGGCCCCTTTTTTGACACACATTCGTTATTCTCCTTTCAGGTGTCCCTATATTAGACAGTCCTGACGAGACCCTCTAATTTGGAACAGGGTCGAAACGCCGTTGACGCGATAGGCAAATCACTAATCAACACCTATATTAATTAAGTGTTGTTAATTTGAATTATTAATTGTATGTGATTGCCTTTGTAAAGTGAAATCAAAACCTTGTTTGTATGTTGTATGGTATGTTAATTGTCTGTTTAAGGTTTTTTTCATTTGGGACACTAATTTGTAATTTGTTTGTTTAATGTCAAAATTGTATTGTATATCTATGTGCACCTTTTGTGTAAATATTCTAGTAATATAAACGAAGATCTTTCTTCACAAAAAAAGAACCAACGTGTATGGCTTTGCCTTTTCTTCTGACATCTTTTACAATCCCCGTTTCTTTTTTTATTATTATTTTTGATTACATACTATATTGATAAGTATTAATCCGCATGAGCTATTGTTTCCTTACAGCACAAAACCAAAAAAGGCCTGTGTGGTTTGAAAGAAACACTTTCTCTCAATGCCTTGGTGAATGGCTTTGTGCTTGAGCCTAATAGGAGCAAGTGGACTGAGAGTAAATCTATACTCAGTCAATAACCATACAATTCCACTAAATAAGTAATCTCCAACACTTGTTATTTTAGATACTCATTTAGTCAATCCTACTTCTAGTCCGCTTCTCATGATTCAGGGCAATTTTAAGGTTACTTTTGAGCCCCTCAAAATTATCCACCTGATAACTAAAGAAGAGGATGAGGTAAGGAGTTTTCCACATCTTGTCTCCAGTCCATGTATATCTCCTGCTGTAAGGGCTGTACATCTTGCCCAGTTGTCACTGACCCACATTTTGCTTAGTTCTAACAGTCAATCAAAATCTGACCAAAACTGCTTACATACATTTTGTGGGGCAACAATAAAAGTAGGATAGGCTACTTTCTTTTGGATACAGCTTTGAGGGACAAAATGATTCATTTGGAGTGATACCAAAAGTGAATAATGACCATAGTGTGCTGCAGCTTAGTTTAAGCCAAACAACTATTCCAGAATCTTCTGGGATTTGGCCCCCAATTCCAGTGGAACCTTTAATAAGGAATAATAGTAGGACAATCAAGTGGCCTAAGATGCTAACCAATCAGGAAGTCCTAACTGAGATCTATGCTACCTTCTCCTTGGACCTTACATTGACTTACCACAGTTTGAAATCCCAATTATGCATATCCATCGCCAATTGTTAGATCAATTGAGGGAATTTGTCCAACAGCCAATTCGTATTTCTCACACTGTATCAGAGGTTGAGGAAAAAAACTTAATCCATGGTATAATACTAATTGTTGTACAGCAAACTCCTTTCTTATACAAACAATAAAATCATATCTTCTACCCAGGATAGATCATGCTATAAGAGCATTCTTAATGCAAGTAAAGTAAAAGGGAATGGGATGTGGCCTTTTGGGCTGAATTGGTACAGACCTCTAGGACTAAAGATATGACTTCATTTTGGCACATAATTGCCCATGGCAGCAAAGTGGGGAGTCAGCCCACTGATCATTATATACAGCCATCTATATGGGTCTCACAGTGTGCAAATCTTTACTTTCCTGTTTGTAGATCTGATTCTTCCTGGGTCATTCACTACATTTCCCTACATGACTCCCCAATTCGGCTTGTGAGGAGCCTTGTTCTTTTCATTGGCAGAAACTCAGGCCACCATCAACACAATGCAGGTCGGCAAAGATCAGGGCCACAATAAGATCCCTGGGGATTTCTTCTGTCATGACGTCCAATTGTGAACCCAGTATATTAATTTAACTTCCAACGCCATGTAAGATGGTCCTGAAATCCCAGATACATTCTGAGGAGGTGGAATCATACCCATCTATAAAAAGGGGGATAGAACAATACCGGGCAACTATAGGGTAATAAGTCAAGTGGAAAATCTTCAAAAAATATTTGCTAGACAAGTTCTTAATAACTTGAATAGTGGATGCAAGACAAAAATGTATTGTCTGCTTATCAGGCGGGGTGAAGAACAAAAGTAGGCACTATCATCAAATTTTTCTCTTATTCAGTAGAAATACATGTGTATTTTGAAACATCACCTGTATATTGCGTTTGGTGAGTTACGATTATCACTCAATCTTGTTCCCATATATTTGCTATGGGAATGCTTAATTTCTATATTCTTACTGGATATGCTATTGTCTATTATAATTAGATTCCATGAGAACAATTACGCCCAGGTGCATTGGGGCAAACAGGGAAGCTCAGTAAATGCATCCCTATATGTAGAGGGGTCAGACATGGGTGCATATTAGACCCTACCTTTTTCTCCCAGTACATCAATGACGCTTTTTCTGCCCTCCTGAACTGCACTCACGATTCTCCTAAATCAAAAGATTTGTTTATACCTGTCTTGTTTTTTGCAGATGACACCCTTCTTATATCTAGAACTCCCATTGGGTTGCAAAATCTTAAAACTAAGTTTAAATCTTTTTGTGATAAGAAGGGTTTAGAAATTATCATCTGGACAACAAAAATTGTGACCATGAATCCTCATTGGTCTTTAAAAGGGTAACTTCTTCATTGGGACAAAACATGCAGTGAAGCTGGAAAATGTGATTATCTGGGCCTCAAGGAAGATAGTAGGTTCTCTTGGAATTGCTAACTAGAGAAGGGTAAATGAACTCTACAGCATAGGGTAGCAGCTATTTTAAAGCTCTAATGTGCAATGATATATAGACCTGTTTCTCCAGGTTTGGAGGCAAACAAAGCCAAAGCACTATTGGCTACCCTGTTTGGGGATGAGATTTGGGGTTATGCCAACACGTCAACATTGACTGCCAGGGGAAATGCTTTTATCAGGCCCCTTTTTATGTCGCCTCAAAGCACTCTCTTGACCCTTCTGTTTTTATATTGGGTTACATTGAATTGAGCATTTGAATTCTTTGAGACCCCTTTCATTTTGGGTATGCTTATGGACAACTGCTGAGCTAGCCCCTTGCACAGCCAGCCTAACTGAAATTTTGAAACATGATTCCTAGACTCGCCATTACTCGCAATGTTAAATCTTGGCTGAGCACACTCTGGGTGGAACGTTGGTGCTCAGACCACACCTCTTTAACATCAGCTTCCAAAGGTACACTAAAAAAATTATACTGGGATTACGTAGTGAGTCAGGTACAAATGAGTGCCCCTGCGGGAAGCCGTAAAGCCAAATACTTGGAATTAAAACTTCTCCTTCATTAGAGGCATTCGTAGGTTAAATTTATCCTCCTTTAGCAATGGCTCTCAACCTGAAAATCCGGTTTGTTGCCTTCTGAATTACAAGATACATCTATGTGGTCTACTGCCCAATCTCCAAGTATATCATGCTCTGTATGTAATCGTCAGGAAACAGAAAATATTTTCAGGAAACAGAAAATATTGAACGTCTATTGTTTTTCTGTCCGGCTTACGATGCAGCTAGGAGGAAGTGGAGTACTTGTCTTTGCGTGGGCTCACAACAGCATCTACCTACTTTAAGAATTTTTCAATATAATAGTTTTTATGCTTATTGCTTTCCCTTTAAGTAGGTTTCTGCATTATGCGTGGATTATTAGTACTCAGCTAGGATTGGCACTGTAGGACATTTTAATACTGTAGTCAGTTTAAAATGTCGTCTTTGGGGATTTGAATATTCGCAGATGTATTTCCTTTTAAGTGGTGTAGTGTAAATTACTACAGTTCCTGCTTTTCATGTGTATATGACGACTTTTTAGACTTTTAAAATTATGGTCTCTGTAATGTATTTTGTTTTTGCTTGTATGTTTTTAAGCGGACGTATCCCCAAATAAACAAATCTGATTGATTAAAGTAAACCAGTAGGACCAACCGGACCGTTCTTCTGAAGTACATTTTTTCCTGTTCGAGACTGATAGGAGAATAAATAGAGGAAATAGTTTGGATACAAATGTTATGGCTGCTAAATGAACAAATACATAAAAAATAAATGTAGGTCCTTTTTTCTTTGCTATTATGAATCATGTTTTCATCCCTTACACTACTTTATTAAAAAATGTGGGTTCAACTTCTGCACTCTTCACGGCATACGGATAGGGCTCAGTTTTTGTCTGTGTTAGGAAGGAGAGCAGCAGGTAGAGCCACTATTGGTATTTCAGAGGCACTAAAGAAAGGATATCTTTCAAAGCATGCCTTTGTTGTTTAAACATGAAGCTGTTTGCTGCTACTGCCTCGAAGACTGTGGCTACTAAAGTGGAGTAACATTATATTATTTCTGATGAAAAATATCATGTTTTGAACTTGGGTTGCTGTTGTGATGCTAGTTATTTTGCCTACATGCTTCACAGGGGGAGGATACATCAAATATATGATAGATTTATTGACATTAAAAAAACGATTCTCAATAAGGGATATTTGCTGTGTGAGGGATATCTAACTCCTAACCTAATGGCTAGAGCAGTCAACCTCTAAGCTGGGAACCAGGTTTGAGTCTCGGCAGGGATGTTCAACATCCGGTGATTCTGGGCAAATCAGTTAATCTCCCCGTGCCTAACAAAATGAATATGTCCATATGTAATGCAATTGGTGCTCATGTAAAGTGCTTTGATACCTTTGGGTCTAGTTCTCGCTATACAAAACTCCTAAAAACTAGAACTGAACTATTGACAAAAAGTCACATACTGCACACCTCATTAATACCACCTGGGTGCGAATTGATTTGGGAGTCATCATCAAAAGTTGCAAATGCTGAGATATTGTCCAGTACTGGACAGTAGATCTCCATTCCAGTGTTCACATTTCCATAGTTTTGGCCCAATTAATATTAAGAAGGTGGGCGATTTGTGAATTTTGCGAACAGTCCCTTTGCACTGTGAACTAAATCATTTTATCTCTAGAAAACCTTTAAACTTTAAATGTGTTGATCCAGTCACATCAAACCCATGTAAATCTATTATAGATATTTTAATAATGAAGAATTGATGCTCAACTAGGTAACGTACAACAATATTTAATGTTTCTCTAACATCCTTGTACCTGAGCAAGTCTTTGCAATAGGCAAAACAAAGTAATTAACATATTATTGTGTGTAAGCTGGTTTGTTAACCCATTCTCTATTTAGAATAAATGTGTTGAATTGAGAAGCTTTGAAGGATATTTTGTATGTCTGAATTTGATTTGCCTGATTTCTTTTTTTTAACTTTTCTCCTGGGCTGATTTCTGCACATGAGTCAATAAAAACCTGTTTGAATCCTTTTCCGAAGAATAAGACATTGTTTTATTTCAGTGACTAGGCAAGACTGACTCGTCTTAATAGCCATATGAACACCTTTTTAAAGCACACTACATCATGGTGAAATAACACTTCTCTTCCATTCTCTGAACCAATCTACCCACACAATTACTATTTGGCGGTATCTTTGCCTTTGACCCTGCAAGATTTGGGATAAACAGATGGCAAATACCTACAAACATACAGACATGCAATTGCTTTGACATCTATCTGCGTATAATTCTTATCGTTCGCCAACAGATATTGCAGGATAGTGCAATATTCAGATAGTTGTAAACTGCATCTCCTTTTGTGCCCCATTCTGCTTGTTGTTTCTCATGAATTGTCTAAAGGGAATACTCAGCCTTTCCAAATAGAGCAGACTCCTGATGAATGAACTTGCCTGTGTCACACTGGCATCAGCCTCAATAGTGTATTTGCTGAGCCTGCTTTACTCTGAGTCCTCTCTCGAGGGAAGGATTGAGAAAACAGGCTGGAGTCCCACTCCAACAACAAGAAGGTAAACTTCAGCTCATACCCTGCTATAGAATATGGAGCTACATGCTGCCAATTGTGCATAGATTTGGAATAAGACTCATGACCACTGAGGCTTTGCTGGTATTCCACCAGGTTATTGTTTCAGAACAATTGTGAGACGCAAGTATTGTCTCAAAAATATTGTGGTGTCAAAAATTTCATGGTCAGAATACAGGAGGTAAAAATATCTTTTTTTTAAGTCTTTTATATAATTTGAATAAATATAGTTGCACATAATATCAATTTAATTATTTGTTCGAGTTTTATTAATTTCTGTGCTTTAAGTTGTTATTATTTTAATGTTAAGTGTGTTAATTTGTTATGTCTTTTTTATTGGTCATATATTTTGTGTTTTTTTTTATTTTATGTCAATTTTGTTTTGGCAGGATGTTTGGTTTGTTGGAGAATAGGGTGGGAAGGTTTTGCAAACTTTTAAAAAATTGATTAATTAGGCAAATATTTAATTGATAATTAGGTAACTGATTGCATTCATTATTAATAGTTCCTTTTTTTTTTTTTATTTTAATTTTTATTTATTTTCTCGATTCAGCAGCACAATTCATTATTTACAGACCATTATTTATAACAAAGAAATAAATAGAACCCATACATAGAAAATCCAGATATACACATCTCTGATTTCTTGACAGAAAGAAAAAAAAGAGAAAAAGAGAGCAAAACACTCAAAGCAATAATGCATTACTAAATATATCATTGCTGTATCCAAGTTCTGATCGGTTCCCAAATAGCCGCCCCCAGCTTTTTCTTTGTAATCCCTTTCAGTTTATATAATGCCCATTCCGTATTATATATAGCAATAAGTTTTGCCCTCCAACTTGTGAAGGCGGGAGGCTCAGAGTCCAGCCACTGAGATGTTATACAAGACCTCAAAACTGACATACAAATAAACTTAAAACCTCTATTGGATGACGCCTGCCTACCCATATCTGTACTAAATTCTATTCCAAACAAAACCAAAGAAGCCGTAACAGAAATTGGTATTCCCAGAAATTGTGACAAGAACCGTTCGATATCCAAAAGAAGTGGCTGTAAGACAGGGCAAGAATAAAACATGTGCAACGAGTCTGCTGCATAGAGTCCACATCTTGAGCAATTAGTCCCCTTGCCAGCCTTCCACTTGGCTATCCTTGCTGGCGTATAGTATAGATTGAACGTG
Source organism: Triturus cristatus (assembly GCF_964204655.1). Taxonomy (NCBI): domain Eukaryota; kingdom Metazoa; phylum Chordata; class Amphibia; order Caudata; family Salamandridae; genus Triturus; species Triturus cristatus. The sequence goes on from NC_140588.1 coordinate 377,804,699, forward strand.
GCCATGTATGATTGACTTCTGAGACTACCAGAAAGCAAGATAGAACTGGCCGTTCGCATTACCAGCTGTAAGTCCAGGTTGACTATCGACACTTTCTCCTCCCATATTGCCTCCTGCCTACCCAGGTCATCAGTTTGTATTAACATGAGCTCCACATATAATTGCCCTATTTTACATTTCCCTTTTATTAAATCCAAAATACGGATTTGTGAGGGGTGACATTTCCCCCCCACAATTGCGGCCTGTAAGGCACTTCTTAATTGCAAATACTTAAAAAAATCCGCCTTTCCGACCCCACATCTGTTTTGTAATGTTGAAAAAGATACAATCTCACCCTGCTCCAGCAAGTCGCCTACTAACCTAATACCAAGCTGTGACCACCTACGCATAACGGAATCCTGAAACACCACATGGGATAAGACAGTCGAATCTAAAGGTGTATACCGTATAATACAGGGAATAGATAACAATTTGCGAAGCCTCTTCCAGACTGAGTAGGCCGCCTGAATAATTTTAAACCTAGTCTTTTTATAGTAGCTTGGCTCTAATACTTTTAAAAGTAGCCCTTGTGCTGAATTTCCCAAACACCACTCGTAAATAGATGGAGAAAAAGCGGGATCCAGCACCACCATCTTACCCCAAATCAAAACACCCATTAATTGAAACAACGAGACTGAGTAATACAAGTAAAAATTTGGGATAGCCAAGCCACCACGTTCCGATGGCAGGTAGAGCCATTTGATTGCCCTTCTAGAACGACGGTATCCCCAAAGGAATCGTGAACACATCCGTTCTATTCTGTCAAATAATTCTTTTGGAAAAAGGATAGGGATGGCCCGAAACAGATACAGTAATTTAGGAAAGATAGACATTTTCAAAACATTAGCCCTTCCATATAAGGAAAGATGCAGCCGATTAATTCTCTCCAAAGTTTTATTTGAAGAGGCAAGTATCGGCTCTACATTAATACTCGGGATGTCTTGGATTTTAGGTGAGATAATTATACCCAGATACATTGCCTCTGTGGCCACACCCACCCCTAACTCCACTGGGAACCCGGCCTCTGAGTGTAGCACTTGAGTCTTCCCCAAATTTAGTTTATATCCGGATACTATACCGAAATTTCCAGTTATAGTCTCGATTCTAGGCATAGCACTACTCATATCTGATGACAAAACTGCAAGATCGTCAGCATATGCCAGAACTTTAACTGAGTATGAGCTCGAAGTTACCGGTAGGATAACCGGATCCGACTCTAACCTTTCGATGAGAGGATCTATAAACAGAGCAAACAGAAGTGGTGAGCAGGGGCACCCCTGACGTGTGCCTCTGCTAATCAAAAAAGTCTGTGTCTCCTCCCCCCCCAATCGGACACTTGCCCTCGGGGTTAGATACATTGACTGTATTGCCCGTATATATCCGCTAGGAAACGACTTCCATCTCATTACGGCCCATAAGAATTCCCAAGAGACCCTGTCGAATGCTTTTTCAGCATCCAACAGGGCCACCCCAACCGGAGTGTTCGTTGCCTGGGCCCAATCGAATATCGCGATAAGTCGCCTAACATGATCCGTGGTCCCCCTCCCAGCTATAAACCCATGTTGTTGTAATGAGACAAGGGGGCTGATCACATCATCCAATCTCATTGCCAGACACTTCGAATAGATCTTATTATCGACATTAATTAACGAAATCGGTCTATACGAGGAGAGCTCCTGAGGATCCTTTCCCTTTTTTTTAAAGACTACTATTATAGTTTGAGACCAAGAAGCCGGAGGAATCCCGGCAAATGCTGCTTGAAATACTAAGGTCATTATCCTCTCTAATTTCCTCTTAAATTTAATGTAGAACTCCAAGGGGATCGAATCTGATCCCATAGCCTTCCCCAATGCTAATGACATCATTGCTTTTTCAATCTCCTCTGGAGAGAGCTCCTGCATTAATGCCTCTTTATCCTGTTCCTTTACCCCCACGCAGGACATTCCCGCTAAATACCTCTCTGCACTTACGACTGGTTCTAATGTATATAATTTTTCGTAGTATTTTCTAAAAGCATCTTGAATCAGGGAAGGGGTCTCCACCATGTTTCCATCAAGATCTTTGATCTTAGCTATCCTAGAATCCACCTCCCTTTGCCGTAATCTATTGGCAAGAACCTTACCAACCTTTTCCCCATACTCATAAAGCTCTCTCCTATGTATTTGATAGCTAGCAGCAACCACATCCGCATAGCCTTGATAAATTTTCGCCCGACAAGCCGCCACCTCAGCTTGAGCCTCCTTAACACTCCCTCCAACCTTTATCTCTTGCACCAATTTTTGCTCCAGCCGAGAGAGAGTCCCTAGATCATCTAGAACCTTTAGGCGCTCTATCTTGCGCTTCCTTGCAGCAAATCTTAATGTCTCACCTCTCATCCCCGCCTTCAATGCATCCCAGACAATATCTATCCTCGCTGATCCTATATTCGTCTGGATAAATTCGGGAATCCATTTAGCCATCCAGTTACAATAATCCTCACTAAGCAAGAGCTTTCTATCAAATGTCCATTTTTGAGACCTGACCATTAAGCCCAAACAATCAAACTCCAAAACTACCGGATTGTGATCTGATATAATTTTAGGGAGAATCTTAATTGAAGCCCTCGATAAAACAGCACCAGATACCAGAAAATAATCTAACCGTGCCATTTTCCCATGTGGGGCAGAAAAATACGTGAATCCGTCCTGGCCAGCATTGAGTTCTGCCCATACATCATATAACCCTTGATCCTGGACAAGCGCCTGCAGACTCCTAAATCCTCGCGGCTTCCTGCCAATATAAGCCTCGGCTGTCCTTAAATTCACCTGTGAGTGGAGATGTATATTTAAATCACCACAGATAATCATAGGATGTGGAAAAGATGATAATTCTGTGTTAATCGATTGAAAGACGTCTGGGTCATCCGCATTTGGAGCATATACTGAGCATAATGTAATAACTTGCTGTGAGACCAGCGCCTCTATCATTACCCAACGTCCTGAATTATCAGCTTTATACGTCTTCATTTTAATTAATCCCTTTTTAGCGAGAATCACAACACCCTTAACATTAACTGTCTGCGTAGTACAGGCCAATAGCTCGAGCCCTAAGGAGCTGAGCCATGCCCTATTCGTCCATGCAATATGTGTCTCCTGCAGAAACAGGAGGTCCCATGAGCTTGAGTATATAATTCTGGACAAAACTCTTCTTTTCCCAGGGTCATTCAACCCACAGATGTTAAGTGTACAACATATTAGTTTCCTCATCCCGTATCCTTATCAAATTTGATGCCAGACACCTAACATTATACTATCTACCCCACCAAAATCGAGTTTTTTCACCCAACATCTTACATGACATATAACATCTGATACATCCAACACTATTAATACAGTTGATACAGCAAATTTCCTTTCACATAATAAAGCCATTTTTAATCTTGACATATGTAGACCTACATATTTTAACTGAGACGGTCTGATAAAGACTATACAAAATAAAAACTGTGCTTTTTGCTGAATCTGTTAACCCCTGCTCCCTCCAACCTCCTCCCCCCCCTCCCAGCACCCCCCCGAACCCACCTTCCACCTTCCACCCACCCTCCACCCAGCACCCCTCACACCACCCATAAGGAGCATTGGGAATTCCTTCCCTTGGTGATGATAAAGCCCAGTGCCCAACCTCCACCTCCCAACAACCACCTTCATAGTAAACGAAAAAGAACCATTGTCCAACCAACCACCCATAGCCCTATACCCCACAAATAACGTTCAAAACTCCATATCCCACATCCTTCAGACTACCCTGCTTTATTAGCTAACACTTCAAGATACCCTAGAGCCCCTCTAAAGTACACTGGGGCACCTGACGCGATGCCTCACGCAGTGCCTGATGAAGCACCTCCACAACAGTAAATACGAGGCAACTAATATAAGACACAAGCCATAAAGACTTATCCAACTTATCAATTTATCACATTGACTGAAGGTATTCTTTTGCCTTTATCTCTGAGATAAAAAACTGACTACGACCAGCCTTAACAACCTTCAGTTTAGCCAGGTTTTGCAGAAACACCTGAGCCCCCTTAGCCTGAAACTCTGGAATAAGCTGTCTAAGCCTCCATCGCTGCCCAACCGTGTCCTGACAAAAATCCGGGCGGACAAAAAACTCACACCCCTTAGCACTTCTCCTTTTATTTGGCCGTGCTAAATCATAGAGCTCCTCTCTCGCTCTGAAATTACACAGCGAGATCAGAATAGCCCTAGGAAATTCTGAGCTCTGCCCCCTCTTTTGTACAAACGGAAATCTATGTGCCCTTTGGACTTCCCTTTGCCAGTCCCAGTGCCCCAGCTCTGGAAATGCCTCTGAGAGCAGTTCCACCATAAACCGTAACGGGTCCGCACCCTCTTTCCCCTCCGGCACACCCAATACTCTTAAATTATTTCGTCTGGACCTATTTTCAAGGTCCGTTATTTTCCAATGGAGCTCATCCCTGTGTGTCTTAAGGGATCCTACTGTTTCCTTCTGAGCACATAGTTCGTCTTCTAATGTAGAGATCCTTGTTTCGGCCTCGTTCATCCTTATAACCACCTCAGAACAGGCTTTAGCCACCCGTCTTACAGCGTTCTGCAGTCGCTTGCATGCGTTTTGAGTGCGTAAAAGTCCAGCCTGTGTCTCTGCTCTGTGGTTCATAATCAGATCATAAATAGTGGCCAATGTAATCTCCTCTGGTGCTGGTACTGGTACTGGTACTAAGATGGAACTTCTTCGCACTAATTGGTCCTGTAGGGTAATTCCACCCGATATGGCAGAGGCAGCATAATTAGGAGAGTTCTGTTCATCCCAAGCAGAAGAGGTCGCTGACCCCCTCCCTACCCCTCCCCTAGGTACTTGATCGCCTTGACCCGAAGCATCCATAGAGAGCTCCAAATGTTCCTCCTCTCCCCCCATACTGCCCCACTCTAGCCATTCCTGTACAGCACTATCTACTGAAGACCTATCGGATAGTGAGAAGAAATCCTCAACTATCGAGACCTTGTCCGGCAGATCGTGCAGCTCTCTTGATGCCTCTACGCTCCCAGACTTAGCGTTAAATTCCAAAACTGAGGGACCGGCACCAGGCTGGTCCAAAACGACTGCAGCCCCTTCAGTGTTCTGCCGCTGTTGTTGTTGTTGCAGAATAGATTCAGCCTCCAGATTGACTTGCACCAATCCTCCATAAACTAAATCACCCAGAATCCCCTTCTCAGAATTTGGCAGACTTGGGCTTACCGGAGTTTTCTGTATAACTTGCTGTACGTCCTGAACCAGATTCTGGGGCGTCCCCCCCCCGATATTACTTAGCATACTGGTTGAGGCCACTTCATCTCGTGGTTTATTTATTTTAAACATCGCTGGAATCGCTGGAGTATTATGTACTGCGTCTCTCTCCATCACCGCAGGAACAGTGATTCCAGGCTGGAGAGGCTGGAGAGGCTGCCGTGAATTAACTTCCTCATGCCGATTAAATTTGTTAATCTTATCGGCTACCTTCTCCGCTGGCTTCTCCCCCGCCGCCATCTGCCTCGTTCTTGGGAGGACCACAGATTGCCCAGCCCCTCTGCCGCGGCCAGCTCGCGATGTTGAACTCTTTCCCGGCATATCCCCTCCTGGACTGCCGCTATCGACGCCAGCGTCTGCGAGGTAGCACCGCGGTGGATGCAGGAGAAGTACGAAGCGCTGCTTTCTCCAAACTGAAGCGACCCCGAGGAGTCTAGAAACCATCAACGGTTGTGGGACCGGAACCTCTGGAGTTGGGCTCGAGTGGTTAGTTGAGCGCTGACAAAAACTTGGTAAGCGTTGTGGAGGTGGAGAGCACTAGCTTAACCGGCCACAGTTGCGGCCGCCATCTTGGCCTCAATAGTTCCTAATGCTTTGGATGTTAATTAAAAGTATTATGATTCAGGTTTTTTGTATAATGATTTGATAGTGTCATTTTTGTTTGAAATAATTTACATTGTAATTTGTTTCTGATATTAATTTAATTAGTTTTTGTGGATTTTTTAGGGTCATAGGGAAGGAAGTATCTTAAAATTATTTTTAAAACTGTTTACTTAATTGTTTTGCTCAATTTTATCTATAACTTTATATGCTAACTTTGTATTTTTAGTTTTTAATAATTTATATGGATTATATATTTTCATGAGTATGGAAATATATTCTTTGTTTGTTTATTTTATATATATTTAACATATTTTGTATGAAATTAGCATTAGGAAAATTGAATCTGAGATTTCTAAAGTTTAACATTTTGCCTACAGTTTCTTACACTGGCGTGGGAATAGTAATTCTGACCCCTTCAAAATTGAACACATTCCTTACTGTAAAGATAGGGAATAGTAAAGCTAACCCCTTCAAAGTCCAACACTTTCCATACTATTGTTTACTTTAAAATGAGAATACTAAATCTGACTCCACCAAAGTGCAACACATTCCCTTTTCTTTTCTTATGTTGGAGTGGGAATAGTAAATCTGACCCTCCAAAGTCCAGCATTCTCCCTACCATTACTCAGGTTGGAGTGGGATAAGTAAATCTGAACTCTCCAAAATCCAACACTTCACATACTATTACTGGCATTGGAACAGGAATGGTAAATTTGACCCTTCCAAAATCCAGCACTTTCCCTACTGTTGCTTATGTTGGAGCAGGAGTTGTAAACCTGACTCCTCCAAAGTCCAGCACTTCCCCTACTGTTGCCTATGTTAATGTGGGAATAGCTACTCTGACCCCTCCAAAATCGAACACTTTCTCTACTGTACTGAGTGGGAATAGTAAATGTAACCACTCCAAAGTCCATCAGTTTCCCTACTGCTGCTCACTTTTGAGTTGGAATAGTAAATCTGACCCCTGCAAAGTCCAACACTTGCTCTAATGTTGGTTATGTTGGAGTGGGAATAATAAATCTGATTTTTCCAAAGTTCAACACATTCCCCTCAGTTACTTATGTTGGAGTGGAGATAATAAATCTGAACCCTCCAAAGTCCAGCATGTTCCCTACTGTTGCTGATATTGGAACAGGAATAGTAAATTTGACACTTTCCTTGGTGCTGCTCATGTTGGAGTCGATATAGTTAACCTGACCTCTGTCCAACACTTTCCCTAATGTTTCTTATGTTGAACTGGGAATAGTAAATCTGACTCCTCCAAATGTCAACACATTCCCTACTGTTGGTCAGGTTAGAGTTGAAATAGGGAATCTAATCCCGCCAAGATTGTCTTTTCATCTGATTTTTTAATATAATTCAATATATATTCTTGATTCAATTTTCAAAGTTACTTAATAAAAATTATTGTTTTATTGTTAGTTTTTGTAGTAACATTTTTATTAGGTTTTTTATTTTAATATTGTTATTGTATTTGTATTAATTATTAACATCTAGTTTTTGTATATATATTATTAATTATTACTTTTTAATACGTATGCACAAATAAAACTTTTATTTTGTAAATATTTTATTTATTATTTTTTGCAATGATTTTTAATTATATGTGATTACGTTATTTGTCAGCTATACTTGCATATATTTTTATATCATGAGCATGTATTTTTAAAATGTAATATTATTGAATTTTAATATATGTTTCCAAGTTAACATTGTGTATAGAAGTTGGTATTTTATATACTTACCTTAGACCGGCCAAAGAGTTCAAAGATTTGAATACACAACACCAAAACTGCAATCTCTACCTTTCACTAGAGACCGGTAGAGAGCTGCTCAAGAACCATCTATTTACAAGTGCAGATAAGGTGAGTGGTGACTCAGCCCATTAAGCACTTCACAAGACATGCTCTTTCCCTCTACTCCATGTACTATTCTGTATCTCATGTGGCATGAGCGCTTGCTTATCACCAACCATCAAAAGCCTGGGTTGCAGAAGAAGTGTCTATGAGCATGTTAGGGGCCTTAGCCTTTGCAGAAAAAAGGTCTAGCACTCTACCGCATTCCATGCTTGACAGATCCAGAAAGCTCGAAGAGGTCCTCCATGGTCCTAGTGTGTATTTGTGTTCTTGATGGATCACATTTGGATTATCACTAAGGGATAAATCACTGTCTGGCCCTTTAGTACTGACATCTGTCCTCCCTGGATGCGGAGCCATGGACCAAATGTCACTAGCACATTTACATCATGACGGATCAATTTGTAAGTGTACGGACATTTCTTCAGCATAAACTGGAGGCAAAGTATGTTTTTAGGGTCCCATAGGCATTTACCAAAACAATGAGGCAAATAAATATATTGCGCTGGAAATTTTCCACCCCAACAAATAATATTTTTTATATTATGTGTGGCCCGGCAATCTCTTTTTTGATAGTCCTATGTTGTTCATGACTGCAAAGATGGGAGAAAAAGCCAGACATTTGCTTATGTGTTTTGGAGACTGGTCCAGTAAAGCAGACCAATACTTAATATTATTATTATTATTATTGGCTTTTTGTATAGCGCATAGCTACCCGACTGCGTCCCAGAGCTGGCGACTAGACAGAGAACAGTTAAATTATTAAGTGGATTGATTGAATAACCAGGTCTTGAGCAGTTTCTGGAATGGAAGATGAAGAGGTTGGCCACGGATAAAAGGGGGCAGCGTGTTCCAGAGTCTGGCCACATTGTGGTTAAATGATCTGCCTCCACTTCTAGACCTTTTTATTTTCAGTGTGACTGCCAGATGGAGGTTGGAAGAGAGAAGGAATTTCCTAGGGTGGTAAGGGGTGATGAGAGGTATGTTAATGGCTGGTCCCAAACCCCAAACCTTTATGTGTAAAGGGTACAAGACTTGTAGGTTTTTCAGGCCTATTAAGCATTCATTTGTCACCTGTGACAGTGGAGACCATGCCATCTCTGAGCTGCCCCTTTCATCTTGTGTGTGACTGGAAAAGAATGGGGTAGGTGACAGCTCTCTGTGATTCACCATGACACTAAAAGGTTCACAGGTTCCCTACGGTATAAGGCTGAAAGCAATGCCATGACCTCTGACCTCTGTGGGTACAGAAGGGACAGGTACAGGCACTTCTTGAAGTCTAAAACCACAGTCCACAGAGCCTGACCAAAGACCATGTTCTCTAAATTCTGGTGCCAGGAAGACTAGGTGCAGGTTGTGGCCATGGGCCACTGTCTATGGCAGTGCCAGCTGGGCATAGTCATAGGCCGTGGTCTCTGGGGTATTTTGGCAGAGGATGAAATAGATCATATCACAGCCAAAAACACACTGAAAATAATTTGTTAAAGTCGAATAACTTTATTGTTTCAGTTTTTCCACATTTAAGCCATACAATAAAACACAATTTAGTAGTACAACAAGTTTAAAACTTTAGATACGGGAGCACGAAGCTAGCACATGAAACGACGTTCTGCAAGCTTCTTACAGTCCATATCCTGTTGGATTGGAAGAATAACGGATAGGGGACTTCAAGTCTAAAATTCTAACACACGTTGTGAAAACTAGTATAAGTTTGACTCACAAATATAAAAAAATGTGGCCCTTCCGCACACAAATATCAAATGAATCATTCAATAATATATGTGCAAATACGCAGTTATGAAAAAATCTGCTAGCCATGTCTTTAATAGTACATTTTTGGCTTTCTACACAGCATGAGTGTATGGGGCTGGTAGGACCCAAGACGTTGTATGGCCTGTGCAGTGGCAGAGATCATAGTACATGTATAATTCTTAAATGCATGAGCAAAATTGCAGACATGACAACCAGCTATGCCCATGTCAGATAAGAGAGGGATGTATAGGTGATGCGTATCGTTGCTTCCTACGCAGCATGGATGTATAAGGCTACTGGTTCAAAAAAGAACTCAGAATCTGCTCGAAGGTAGAAGGACAGGGCTGTATTGCAGTGCCATATGTTGTGACAGATGAATAAAGTTTTTAAATACCTTCTCCTGGCTGGTTTGGACTTCGTGCAAAGTAGCATGACATGAATTAAGGATTCGTCCCTGTCTTGTTTCCAATAACAAGCAGCAGGTTCTTCTCTGTTGTTTGCCCATGCATGACGTCATATTTTAATCAAAATTACATAATCAGTGATGTCATTGGTGACATCATGTGTCCCATTACCATTGCCTTCATCAAGCAAATCACCAAAGCCAAAAATGAATGCCTTTTTCAACATTGTTTATTGGCAACAGAAATACAGTCTTTGCATATTTAAATTGGGAGGTCATCTGCATGATGATTGCAACCTTCTTACTAAATTTTGGGACTATCAGCCACATGCATCAAAGTGAAAAATTGCGATTCCTTATTTGCGATTTTTAAGGAATCGCAAATAAAGACTCACAAAACGCGATGCACCAAAAAAAAACGATAAAATAAAGAATAGCAAAAAATCGCTAATATAATAGCGATTCCGGCAATTGCGAACTCGCTATTAGCGATTTCGCTATTAGCGAAATCGCAATTACCGAAGTCGCATTTTGATGCATCTTGATGACATCAGAACCAGGAAGTGATCAGCTCCAGCCTCATTTTCAGTGCACAGTCTCAGGGAGAGGAGGGAGCTGGCTCTGGGAGCTGAACAGGAGTGGGAGAGAGACATTAGAAACACCTTGAATCTCAACTAAATGGAAGCCTCACAAACAGCAGAGGAGAGCCAAACAGGCAGGAAGCGGAAAATAAAGTTTTCTGAAAAAGAAATTGACATGATAAGCTGTTTGGAAAATTATCCTTAAAAGTGGCAGAGCAGGAGAAAAGAAAAATCTGGCTCCAGATCCAAAACAGGGTCAATGCCATTGGGATGACACACCGCACCATCGAAGAACTGAAAAAACGATGGTACGAGTTGCGCAGTCGGGCTAAGGTGCGCATTGCTGACCGGCTCATGGAGGCAAAGTAGGCAGGAGGGGGAACACCAACAGACACTGGGAACACTCCCATGGAGGACTTGGTCGAATCCACCATCCAGCCAGGAGCTGTTGTTGGTGTGACCCAGCTTGACACGTCAGGAGCAGCAAACACATCTGAAGGTAAGATGAATGCATGTTACCATTGTCCTAAAATTTAAAGGTGGAACATTACCTCAGTACAGCCCAAGTGCACACTTTGAACATCCACTACACAAGGTATTCATAAAGGGAGGTGCATTATGGGAGATGTAGTCAGGTGAAGCAGTTACAATGACAAACACACAAATCTGAGATAAAAAAACTCTAAATAGTGTAACATATTATCAATTTAATAACAAAACAAAAAATATATTACTGTGACATGAAATCACAGACATAAATTTATGCAATTTTGTACTGTTTCACCTCACAGATGCACAACGTGTAGAAGCCGAAGATAGCGATTCCCAGGACATGCAGGACACCAGCGCAGGTGAACACATGGACACACCCGTGTTGCAAAAAAATCCGTCACGTGCCCCAAACTCACGCAGGACAACTGTCCCATCACTGGTCACCATGGATTCTGATGATGAGGCTGATGCAACACTAGGTGCCAGCCATGGCCAGGCCACTTCCATCCCAAAACCACAAACACAGGTCCACAGAAGCAATGTCAGAGTCCGGCGTAGAAGAGGAAGAGCACTGAGAACACAGCAGGAGGAGCAACCAAATGATGTCTGGGGTGGTCTTGAGGGACAGATGCTCCGTGTGCAGCGCCTGCAGACAAAGAACACACGTGCAGTGCAATTACAAATTGGAAGATGGCAAGCAACATTGCAGTACTGTCCGATAGTGTGCAGCAACTGACCAAGGTCATGCAGGAGGGACATGTATCCCAGAAAAGACACCATCGCGAACTAATGCAGCACCTCAAAATGTTTGCCAAATCTAACAATAGGCTGGCCGCGACAACTGCACTGCTGGCACGTAGGTCTGTGACCATGCAAACAGAAATGTGCCATTGGAGCGGGGATGTGGCTAAAGCACTGGACCAGGTGGCCAATGCAGTAGATTTGCTTAATGCTTCCACAATTGCGGCTAACATTTCCACACCGGAACAGGGTAATGAGGGTGCCTCAAGCCTAAGTAGTTTGGCAATGCCAGTCGCCACTGCAGGAAGACGCAACACACGCAGCAGTACCCCCTCCGCTTCCAACATTAGGGATGACCATGCTGGCATTCCACTATGGTAACGTAACCATTGTTGTGATCTGACCTTTTACTGACTTACAAGTAACTTTTCTTTTGCAAACCAATTATGTCCATTACACTGGTAACATTAAAAGTGTGCTTCAACACTCATGTCATTCTTATTTATTTAAAGATTACTTTGATTGCAATATAAAGTTTCTGTGTCATCATTACTCACCTCAGAAATAATTTTGTGTGATGTCCAATCTTCTCCTGCGCCCTTGTGCTGCGCTTGCCCCTTGTGCTGCACGGTGGTGTGGCACTTGCTGGTTCCCATCCTCCGATTCGTTGTCAGACACCTCGATTTCCAATCCTCCCTTTGTCGCAATATTGTGCAGCATGGCACATGCTGCTACTATCTTGCAGCATTGTTCAGGGTTGTACTGAAGTGCTCCACCGGTCTTATGGAGACATCTGAATTGGCTCTTCAGCAGCCCAAATGTGCACTCTATGATGTTCCTTGTTGAAATATGTGCTGCATTGTACCTCTGTTGATTGGCAGATGTGGGATTGAGGTAAGGCGTCATGAGGTAATTACGCAAGGCGTATGCGCTGTCACCTACATGTAAGGAAGCAAAGGGTCAGTGGCAGTTTGACATTGACATACGTACAATGACTGTGAGAAACAATTACACATATTTACCAAGCAGATGTCCTTCTCCAAATTCTCCCCTGACAAGACGGGTGTGTATGCCACTTTGCCTGAATATATAAGAATCATGTGCACTCCCGGGAAATTGCGCAACTATGTCAGTTATTATGTTTTTGGCATTGCAAACAACCTGAATATTGAGGGAATGGTAACATTTCCTATTTCTATATAAATATTCCTGTGCTGCAGGGGGACATATTGCCTCGTGGGTGCAATCAATACAACCCAAAACATGTGGCAAGCGAGCTATCTGGTAGAACTCCTGTTTAGTTTTCGCAACGTCAAGCGCGGTGGTAGGGAAAATGATGTGTGACCCGATCACGGCCATCATGACATCAAGGAATGCTTTGAATATGACACACCTCCCGCTACAGCAATGACCCCCTGAAAACTGCCTGACGCCAGAAGGTGTAGGCAACATAGGACCTGCACATGCGTTGGGATAGCATTGGTCCTACGTGTCTGTCGTTGCAGAATGGGATCCAATTAATTGATTAGATCATGGATCATTGCTGCATTGAGCCTATACTTATCGTATATGTCATCCTCTTGCTGTCCTAGCAAAGTTATGCGGACTCTGAAAATGCGCTCATTTATTCGCCTCCGTCTGTGTGCAGCAGCCTGCAGCCTCATCCTCCTCGCCATCAGGTAAATCCCTGCCATTGTGAAATGTGCTAGCTCATTCTGGGTGTGTTTAAATAGGTTTTAGTTGATTTTCAGCTGTATCTGATTTGCACTCATGATTACCACGTGGTTGTGATCCTTCTTATTTTGCTCTCGCAAAATAGCGATTTTCTGGTAAATCGCAATTTGCGATTTTTCATGCATATTTTCTGCGATTCTTTATTTACAATTCGCTATTTGGGAGACGCAAATACAGAATCGCAATACTATTTGCAGAATGTTTAGTGATTCTTTATATTTGCGAAAACGTGTGTTATTGCAAATATACAGTTGATGCATTGCTACACCGTCTTTTGCGATCGCAAACGGCCAATTTTTTCGCAAAATGGTTTGATGCATGTGCCTGTTAGAGTATATGTATTACTAGTGTGTGATTGCAACAGCCTTTATTGTCTTTATTCTTGTTTGACCTGAAAAATAGCGAGTGAATTGCAGAATGAATGTTTTATATATGTCACTGATGACATCTGAAATTACATCAGCAGTGATGACGTTTGTGACATTAGACATCATATACCATTAACATCCTAAATGAAATGCAAACGACTAGTATTTTCAATGTTGATTTACTGACAGTGGAAATACAGGTATTTTTCCACACCCTGTTTTCAGAGACTGACGTCAAGGGTCAAAGACTTTGCCCCATTTTTGCTAGGAACTGGATTCAATTTAAAAAGCTGCACACCGGCCTGCAGTACTCAACCAAACGCCATGACTAGTAAGCACTGGTGGGAAGGTAATTGGATGTAGGGTGCTAATGAAGATAGAGGCTACTGGGCATGGTTGAAGTCTTTGTCAGCTGAGCTCAGGGAGCTGGGCCACTGATTCCTGGAACTGATATACATGACAGCCTTGGACTTGGGAAGCATACTAGAAGCAGGAGAAGATTATCTCTTGTGTGCAGAGCTAGCTGATAATGATGCATAGCTTCCCCTAGTGGGATCAGATGCTCAGACACACTAGTTGCAGTCTTTGGCCAAAGGATCCATCCTTTACCCAGAGCATGCTGTGCTCTTCTGAAGGCCATGCACATTAAGCTCTGGGAAAGGGTAGCCTGGTGCAGGATGTTGCCAAAGTCCACGCCATGTGCCCAGTGCATTAGATGCATGGCCAAAGGCTGTGCCCTGTTGGCCCTGGAAACAGAGGTACTAATTACAGGGTGTAGTTGCTGGCCATACAGTCTGCCTAGAGTTCACTACAAAATGCCAATGGAGACTATGTTAAGGGCACTTGTTGCACGTTGTGACTAAAGGCTATCACCTGTGGGCTTTGTGGCATAGCCACTGAGTGCACAATGTGGCCAAAGGTCATCCCATTTTTCCAGAGATCACTGCATGTGGAGACGTCTGTACCCCAGGCACTTGTGGCAAGCAAACTTAGTGCCGGACTTCACCAAACCTTGGTCATTGGGCACTAATAATTTGGGCTAACCTACATCATACAATGTGTTTTAAATGGAATTGAAGGATGCTTACTATGATCAAAAGGCACACCCAGTACCTAAAGTCTTGTTGGGTGTTAGACTTGGCATCCTTGTTGTGGTTTCCACTGACTTTTTTGCCTTCAAACCTCCTGTTTTTGATGACTTCATTTTTACTGGCCTTAGGTTCTGCGCACTTTAGCAATGCTGACCAGTGCTAAAGTGCTCGTGCTCCCTCCCTAAAACATGGTTACATTGCCTTATGCACTATTGGCATATTTAATTTACTTATAAGTCCCTGGTAATATGCACTGCCTGTGCCCAGGGATTGTAAATTAAATGCCACTAGTGGTCCTGTAGCACTGATTGTGCCACCTACTTAAGTAGTCCTATAAACATGTCTCAGGCTTGCCATATCAGATCCGCTTGTGAAGTTTCAAACTGCCATGTTGATCTTGCAAATTAAACCTCTTGCCAGGCCAAAACCTTCCTTTTTAATACATATAAGTCACCCCTTGGGAAGGCCCTGGACAGCCCAGAGGAAAGAGTGCTATATATTTGAAAAGCAGGACATGTGCTTTCCAGTTTTACATGTCCTAGTAGTGAAAAATTCTTAAATTCGTTTTTTTACTCCTGCAAGGCCTATATCTCACATAGTATCACACTGGGATTACCGTAATAGATTTTATAAGAGTAATTTCCAAATGGGAAGATGTTACTGTTTCTTGTTTGGTGTCTCTGGAATCCTAATTTGAAATCCTATCGTATGGTGATTCTCAAAATGCCACTTTTAGAAAGTTGGCATTTTCTTGCCTTAGCCGTTTGGTGCATGCAGCCCATCGCTGATCACATCACTGGGTGCAGTTGGCAGTTGGACTTTGTGTATGCCGCCTACACAGCCACATACAGTGGGAGTTTAGTTATGATGGAGTGAGATGTTCTGACAGGATGAAAGGGATGAGCTGGACCCAGCCTCACTTACACCTGAATAGACTGTGTCCTGTCCCCACACAAAGGGCTACCTATCTCCGCTAGTCAATTTAGAGCCAGGGCTGGTATGGCAGGGCACCTGTACATTCAAAGGTATGTCTCTGAAAGTTACTTCCCACTTCAAACACACAACTGTGTAAAAAATACGGACCTCAGACACCACCACTGCAGTACACTTCTGGACCTGTGGCTACTCTGCCAGGAAGAAAGACTACTATGCTTCTGGAAAGATTGCCACTCTCCTGGACTGATACTTTGCTGGACTTCTGCTCTGCAGTGCCTACCTGCTGTCCTCTTGCCTGGATGAGAAGGACTGAACCTGCATTTCTTGAACCCAGAACCCAGAGTGAACCCAGAACCCAGAGTGACTCCAAGGACAAGATGGCTGGCCTCGTGATTTGAAGCCTCGGGGCCTTAACAGGCTTCCAACAACCTTGCATCTGCATGTGGACTCTGCCATTTATCACTCTACCCTGCTACGTGGTGCCACCCAAGTCCTGGAGCCTGGAGAACTGTTTGTATACTGTGACTACAGGCCATACACTGCGCTGAGAGGCTGCATGGACCAGAAAAAGGCAGGACTCAGTAGATACACATGGCTAGTGGGGTATATGATGGACATGGTCAAAGGCCATTGATCAACAATCACTATCAGAGAACCCATGCCATTATTTTGGTGGGACCTGAATAGGTTACTGACAGGAAGAAATACTACTAGTCACTTATTCTGGTTTTGGAATCACAGGTTTCTAATATTCAAGAAGGGATATTAAAAAATGACATAGTCTCATAATTGTCATTTAGCCAAAGGTAATACTAGAGAACTCCAGTAAACAGAATGCACAATGGAAGCCTCAGATGGCTTCATAGTAATTGTTCTAACGTCATGTGCATTTCAGGTTTACATCAGAAAATAATATGCCAGAATAGTTTCAGTTTGTCAAAATCTATGGTGAACCACAACATAAATCACAGTATGTGTTTGCTACAAAAAGCTGGTGTCTTATCTATGGAACAAATACATCTAGTTCTGTTGGTGTCTCAATTGCTCTTCTACACTCTGTCCCCGTGTGTCAGAATTCTTTACAAAACTTACACAAGACACTTATGTAAATAGTCATGTAAGCAGAGTACTGATTCACCCTCCAACAGAGTCCTGGTTTCTCAAGGACATGATAACAACTAGAGGCCTGATCGGCCACCAAGCTGAAGGCTGCTTGCATCTTAGCTTAAAATTGCCAAACTACACAATTATAATATCCAATGTTCTGACAAGTCAGAAAGCAGAGGGCTGCTTGCTGGCATGCAGGCATTAGTTTATTTAGGATACAATGATGTCATGCAGTGTCCATTTGACGTGGAAGTAGAGGGCTGCTTGCATGTAGGCATCTGCCTGGTTGCTTCAGGACACAATGAAGTCAACTAAAGGGTTGATAAACTTGTGCTTGATAATAAGTAAGGCTTCCAGTTTTCCGTTTTTACTGATTTTTACAGATAAATACAGACAGAAAACAACGTGTTTCCTGTCTGTATTTATTTTTACAAGCGGAAAAATTACAGAAAATGGTGCTTGATTTGAGAGACTCTGCATTCTGTCTTTCATGAATTCCAAACAACAGCTTAGCAGATGGACAGCATGGAGAGTTAAAAAACAGGATGAGATTTCTATAAATACAGGCATATGCAGACACATATTTGTTGTATTACGTAATATGTACCTGTGAACGTAGTCTTTTGTTATAGGTGGTGACTTAATTTGCTAAAACATGACAGGCATTCATGTATGCGTGCACGTCCAAGAGTTAAATAACAGTGGAAATATACAATTTTACAGATCCATTTCTTCTCAAAACACAAAATAAATATGGATAAATACCAATGAGTTATCCCAAAAATAAATATGAATAAATACAGACAAACATGTTAAAAAAATAAATACCATAAAACCGGGAGCCCTAATAATAAATGATCCACAACATTGATATATTCTTTTTAATGACAAACAAAAATCATATTTAACTTCCATAATCATAGGAAGGTGATCACCTTCATGGATATCCTGATGAGCAGTGAGGTCAGCACAAGTCTATGAGTTGGTACAGCCATTTGCTTCATGGATATCCTGATGAGCAGTGAGGTCAGCACAAGTCTATGAGCTGGGACATGAATTACAAAAAGGGGGGGACAAAATGGGGCTATTTCCGTTCTCAGGGGAGCGGGAGGTCCAGCAGGAGAAGATGCCCCTGGGGTATACAAGCTCAAAAAGGTAGTTTCCGCTGTTCCTCAAAGTTGAAAGAGGGGAGAAGAGTCAGGTGGAAGGCTATAACCAATTGTATCCACTTTGTATTGGAAATTGGTAATCCATTTGTCGGATAATAATGCCCTCACACACCCTTGCAGGTGTCATGCTTCATCATATGGGCTAGCTCCTCGTCGGGCCGGCGGTGCAATGCCCGACGGGCTCCCTTGATAAGGGGCACTTTGTCGGAGATCTTCAATCCGACAGCCGTATGGTGAAGTGCGGGTGAGGGGGCCTAAGTGGTGTAGATGTGATTAAGTGGTATAAAACAGGGTTAGAGTGCCAGCTGGGAATCAATTTTATTCTTGGGGCCTCCTTCCCTGATTAAAAACGTGAAAATGTGGCACTCAACGGAGTATAATGTCTCATGTGTGAGTGAACTAAAAAATGGTCAACATGTTTCTCGCTATGAGTGTGTGTACTCGCGATTCTTCAGGACCTAAAAAACACTATCTACAAAGGAATAGAAATAATAACATTATTCTAAACTGGGTTGTGTCACGCCTGTTGGTGACTTTTACTGAAGTACCTGTCAGTGTCTGGTATTACCTGTAAAGGAAATGATGCCAGTTAGAGTAGAACACCGTTGACACATTGGTACAGAACAAATAGCCAAAAGGTGACTCTTCAACCATGCTAAAGGTAAAAACTGTGTTGGTTTCCTAAAGCAAATATTTTTGTAACTGGACAAATACATTGGTGATGTGTCCCAAGGGTGAACTAGAAGTGGCTATTCACCTGGGTGAACGATAAAAATGCAGTAGGAAATACTCGAGAAAGAACTTACCCTATTTGGTATCAGTTTAGACAGCAGCAGTACTCGGTGGGTGTACATAGAGCTAGAATTTCTCATAAAGTAGAACTGCACACGAGACCAAATAATGATATGGGTAAAACAACAATTAAAAGCAGGCACTAAGTAAGGCAGTATAGTTGTGGTCTACTGTATCAATGTATTAGCAGGCATATCCCTTAAGGGTAAGAAACATATATACATCGAGATAACAATGGCGATGTAAAGGACAGTCATCCTGTAAGGTATAATAATTGCATCCTATATGTAAAAAACATCACAATTCAAAGGTTGTAGGTATAGAGTGTTTTAACCTGGCGTCCTTGGAATTGAAAAATGGACTACATTTAAAGGCAGTTAGCTGTAGAGACCCCTCATGTATGTATGTGGTACGAGCCGTGCATAGTGTGGCCGCACCGTGATCCTACGTAGAGGATCATTGGATGGGTGGAAGCCGGTTTTGCAAAAGCCCGAAGACGAGTCCTGTAAGCCCCACATTGCTAAGCGGCAAGAGCTAAGCCGCCGTAATTCAATATGAAGGGACACCGGAGGAGGTTGTGACCGATCGGGTGGACTGGGATGAATAAAAATATATTCAGAAGTGGCGCGAGCTACTAATTAAAGACCTAAGTGTGCCAGCGTTCTAAAGTTAAATACTAGGGGGGGGAAAGGAGGGGAAAACAGGTCCCAGGGAAAGTGGAGCTAGAAGTTAGCGGTATTGTAATTAGGGCGTAAATCTACTTACATTTCGTGCCGCTCATGTCAGCCGTATTGACCTACCCTCTCCACCGAGTCCGGAAGGTGACTACTGCATTAGAAGGGTGGGCCTAAAAAGAGGAAATCGTAGTCAGGTGACTATGGGCGGGGGTGGAGGTTGAACTGTGGTAGGATGGCGGCCATCATGGATAGGGATGTGATCTCGATCAGTGATCTCGATCAATGGCGGCCATCATGGATAGGGATGTGATCTCGATCAGTAGACCAGGAAAGTTTGTGACTGTTGCGGCCATCTTAAAACGGAGGGTTAAACACTAGATGTATAGTCACAGTTGCATGATGGCTGGGGAAAACCAGTAGAAAGATGGCTACTTTTGAAACACTTAGTGTGATTCTTGGTGGTACTACTCGGGAGGACAATGTAGGTGGTACATATCGGGTCTGGGAATGTATGCCAATATAATGTAGTCAAGGTCTCATACTGGGACTGTAGCCTCATCCAACATGGGGGTCATACTCCTGGTACAGTGTAGAATAGCTCAGGTTTTTATCGAGCTCCAAGGGATATCATCGTTAAGGCCCCCAGTGTTAGAGGATAAACGATGTATCCATCTCTGCTCTCTTGCGAAAAGGCTTGATTTGGTAAGAAGGGGATTGGCTTCTAAAATAAGCCATTTTACCGAGTCCGGTGAGTGTCCCTTCTCG
The DNA here is from genome assembly GCF_964204655.1 of Triturus cristatus. Classification (NCBI taxonomy): domain Eukaryota; kingdom Metazoa; phylum Chordata; class Amphibia; order Caudata; family Salamandridae; genus Triturus; species Triturus cristatus. The sequence continues at coordinate 377,825,103 of NC_140588.1, forward strand.
TGAAAATGAGCATAAAGTTTGGTGTCGTTTTTGTGGCACCGGAAACTACTGCGATGCTCACTAATACGCAATTTGATGGGGCGAGTCGTCATCCCCACATAGTAAAGATCGCAAGGACAGATAAGCAGGTAAATGCAGTTAGGTGTGTTACAATTTGTGTGGGTCCTCAATTCCCAAACAAAAGTGCCGTTCAGTGTGACTGTCTTGTGTACTGAAGTAAAGGTACAAGCACTACATGTGCCACAAGGATGGTGTCCCTTCACAGGTGGTAGTTGCCAGAGTCTGCGTTGTAGGGACTTGATCTCAGGTTTAGGCCTTGTGCGTATGAGCATATCCTTAATGTTTTTGGATCGCTTATATGCAAAGCGTGGTGTTTCAAGGTGTAAAGTTCCTGTATTAAGGATATCCCAGTGTTTCTTTAACACGCGAGTCAATTGTGTGGAAACCGGTGTAAAGGTAGTGACACAAGTTAGTGTTGTCGAAACACTTGGCTCATTTCTATGTTCCAGGAGTCCTTCTCTATTGTTGTTGCGGGCACGTTTATTAGACAGAGTGATGCTCCTCTGTGGGTAGTTTCTCGCTTTCAGGTTCTGGGCCAGGATTGCTGATTCACTTTTATATGAATCTATAGTACTGCAATTTCTCCTGACTCTCAGAAATTGCCCAAAGGGCAAATTTTCTCTGAGTGATCTGGGATGGTGACTCTGGAAGTGTAACAGGCTATTACGGTCAGTCGCCTTCCTGTACATGGTAGTTGAGAAGTGACCCTGTGTCAACTTGATAGTTAAATCAAGGAAGGCTATCTGTGTTGGAGACGCAGTTATAGTGAACTGTAAGTAGGGATTCAGGTTATTTATCCATGTAAAAAACTCAGTATAGCTCACACGGTCTCCAGTCCAAAAGATGAGAATGTCATCGATAAAGCGCTTCCATAGGCGGATGTTATCGCGATATGGATTGGTGTCACAGAAGATGTGTTCCCCCTCAAAGGAAGCCATGTACAAACAAGCTACACTAGGGGCAAAGGTACTCCCCATGGAAGTACCTTGTGTCTGGTGATAGAGTTTGCCCTTGAACTCGAAAAAGTTTTCAGTTAATGCTAGTGTAGCACAGGCTGTGATGAAGGATGGGGGTGTAAGAGACTCCCAAGGGGTTGCAATCAAAACCTCCTCTATAACTTCCAGTGTGGCCCTTTGGGGGATGTTCGTGTAAAGGGCCACAACGTCAAGGGTAATGAGGAAGTTGATGTCCTCAGTCCCCTGAATCTGGTCAAGTAGGCGTAATACATCAGTTGTGTCCTGTATGTATGACGGGGTCTCTTTAACCAAGGGTTGCAAGAAATAGTCGCAGAATTGCGAAAGTGGTTCGAGGATGGAATCAATGCCTGACACTATGGGACGACCTGGTACTGGTGTAACCCCCTTATGGATTTTAGGTAAGACGTAAAAGTAGGGGGTTTTAGGTTCTTTCTTAATTAGAAAGGAAGCCTCATTCTCACTAAGCCATCCTTGGCTTTCGGCTGAATCTACCAGGCTGGTAATGGATTTTTTCAGGCGTTCTGTAGGATTCTTGGAAATCGGAGTATAGTATTTCGTATCCCCCAACTGTCGTAGGCATTCAGTGTCATAATCTGTTGTATTCATTATGACAGTGGCCCCACCCTTGTCGGCTTGTTTGATGGTGATACTCGAGTCATTGGCCAATGACTCAATAGCCAGTCTTTCTTTATTGCTGATGTTATTGAAAATTTGGCGTCCTTGAATTGTTTTCACTTCCTTAAGTACTGCCTGTTCGTAAGTCAGGACTTCATTTGGTACCATCCCCACATGTGGGGTGAAAGTAGAAGGATTACGAAGACCCGAATCCGTTTCGGGTATCCTTGTTTTTCCTTCAAAGAAGAATTTGAGGCGGATCTTGCGAAAAAATTGGTGTAGTTCGCAGATCTGCATGAATGGATCAACTCTGGGGGTGGGGACAAAACCTAGTCCTTTTTGGAGGACGTCATCTTCTGTCTGTGTCAATTGCCTGGATGACAAATTCGCGACTAGGTTTGTTTCTTGTTGCTGTGGCTCCTGGTCTCCATCCCTCGTTGGGGAGGTTCTTCCCACTGTACTCTTTTTCCTTCCTGTGAGGGCCCTCTTCTTCGCCCTCGCCCTCTGCCCCAACCTCTGCCTAAAAAAGGCTGGCTCATGCCTTGGGGTATAAAAGGGGGTGGGCAGTGTTGTCCAAATTGTGGGGGGCCTTGCTGGTACATTGGGTATGGCCAAAAAGGCGGTCCTTGGTACATAGGCGGAGGAAAGGTATTATATCCTTGTCTGGCCTGCTTCCCTCTGTATTGATTAGGTCTTGAGTATTCAGTGCTGGAATCACTGTTGGTCGAAGACCCTCTTCTGGAAGAGTTGGTATCGGTATCTGATGAATAATTCGTGTTGGATGGGACATAATCAGCTTTAAGATATGGGTATACTTTCTCTTTCTCAAAGCGTTTAATGTCCTTTTGTAACTTTACTACTTTTTGTTTCATCAGGTACTCTTTATGTTCAGCGATCTCGTTATTGAGTTCAGTCAGTTTAGACTTGAAACTCGAGCCAGGGTAAGATTGTTTTAACGTGCTTTCCGCTGCTTGAATCCGTACCAGTAGCTCATCCGCTAGTCTTTTGGCTGTGTTAACAATGAGGATGAGGAGATCTCTTGTACACTTCCAGGAGATTTGGGACCACTCAACTTTGAATTGCCCATCCTCCCAGAAGATCCTGGGGAAATTTTTCACAATAAGGCCATTAGGTGAAATGTTGGCCCTAAAGTATTCTGTCATCAGGGCACCATGTAATGTAATCCGTACCCACTCTCGTTTCATGTCTGATAATGATTGCCAATCGGCCGATTGGCTTCCTGTGGCAGTCTCGTAGTCAAGACCCAGAATAGAGGGGGTCCTAAGTATTTCCGCTGCATGGTCGTCTCCATAGCTCAAGCCCTGGCCCTCCATGTGTGGATTGGTGGAATCAAGGTGGAGGTGTAAAAAAGTGTCGGAATAATGGGGGATAGAACAGATCTTACCCACCGGTAATGGTCCCACGGGGTTTTAAGCCGTGCAAAGCATGAATTACAAAAAATGGGGGACAAAATGGGGCTATTTCCGTTCTCAGGGGAGCGGGAGGTCCAGCAGGAGAAGATGCCCCTGGGGTGTACAAGCTCAAAAAGGTAGTTTCCGCTGTTCCTCAAAGTTGAAAGAGGGGAGAAGAGTCAGGTGGAAGGCTATAACCAATTGTATCCACTTTGTATTGGAAATTGGTAATCCATTTGTCGGATAATAATGCCCTCACACACCCTTGCAGGTGTCATGCTTCATCATATGGGCTAGCTCCTCGTCGGGCCGGCGGTGCAATGCCCGACGGGCTCCCTTGATAAGGGGCACTTTGTCGGAGATCTTCAATCCGACAGCCGTATGGTGAAGTGCGGGTGAGGGGGCCTAAGTGGTGTAGATGTGATTAAGTGGTATAAAACAGGGTTAGAGTGCCAGCTGGGAATCAATTTTATTCTTGGGGCCTCCTTCCCTGATTAAAAACGTGAAAATGTGGCACTCAACGGAGTATAATGTCTCATGTGTGAGTGAACTAAAAAATGGTCAACATGTTTCTCGCTATGAGTGTGTGTACTCGCGATTCTTCAGGACCTAAAAAACACTATCTACAAAGGAATAGAAATAATAACATTATTCTAAACTGGGTTGTGTCACGCCTGTTGGTGACTTTTACTGAAGTACCTGTCAGTGTCTGGTATTACCTGTAAAGGAAATGATGCCAGTTAGAGTAGAACACCGTTGACACATTGGTACAGAAAAAATAGCCAAAAGGTGACTCTTCAACCATGCTAAAGGTAAAAACTGTGGTGGTTTCCTAAAGCAAATATTTTTGTAACTGGACAAATACATTGGTGATGTGTCCCAAGGGTGAACTAGAAGTGGCTATTCACCTGGGTGAACGATAAAAATGCAGTAGGAAATACTCGAGAAAGAACTTACCCTATTTGGTATCGGTTTAGACAGCAGCAGTACTCGGTGGGTGTACATAGAGCTAGAATTTCTCATAAAGTAGAACTGCACACGAGACCAAATAATGATATGGGTAAAACAACAATTAAAAGCAGGCACTAAGTAAGGCAGTATAGTTGTGGTCTACTGTATCAATGTATTAGCAGGCATATCCCTTAAGGGTAAGAAACATATATACATCGAGATAACAATGGCGATGTAAAGGACAGTCATCCTGTAAGGTATAATAATTGTATCCTATATGTAAAAAACATCACAATTCAAAGGTTGTAGGTATAGAGTGTTTTAACCTGGCGTCCTTGGAATTGAAAAATGGACTACATTTAAAGGCAGTTAGCTCTAGAGACCCCTCATGTATGTATGTGGTACGAGCCGTGCATAGTGTGGCCGCACCGTGATCCTACGTAGAGGATCATTGGATGGGTGGAAGCCGGTTTTGCAAAAGCCCGAAGACGAGTCCTGTAAGCCCCACATTGCTAAGCGGCAAGAGCTAAGCCGCCGTAATTCAATATGAAGGGACACCGGAGGAGGTTGTGACCGATCGGGTGGACTGGGATGAATAAAAATATATTCAGAAGTGGCGCGAGCTACTAATTAAAGACCTAAGTGCGCCAGCGTTCTAAAGTTAAATACTAGGGGGGGAAAGGAGGGGAAAACAGGTCCCAGGGAAAGTGGAGCTAGAAGTTAGCGGTATTGTAATTAGGGCGTAAATCTACTTACATTTCGTGCCGCTCATGTCAGCCGTATTGACCTACCCTCTCCACCGAGTCCGGAAGGTGACTACTGCATTAGAAGGGTGGGCCTAAAAAGAGGAAATCGTAGTCAGGTGACTATGGGCGGGGGTGGAGGTTGAACTGTGGTAGGATGGCGGCCATCATGGATAGGGATGTGATCTCGATCAGTGATCTCGATCAATGGCGGCCATCATGGATAGGGATGTGATCTCGATCAGTAGACCAGGAAAGTTTGTGACTGTTGCGGCCATCTTAAAACGGAGGGTTAAACACTAGATGTATAGTCACAGTTGCATGATGGCTGGGGAAAACCAGTAGAAAGATGGCTACTTTTGAAACACTTAGTGTGATTCTTGGTGGTACTACTCGGGAGGACAATGTAGGTGGTACATATCGGGTCTGGGAATGTATGCCAATATAATGTAGTACTTAAGGAAGTGAAAACAATTCAAGGACGCCAAATTTTCAATAACATCTGCAATAAAGAAAGACTGGCTATTGAGTCATTGGCCAATGACCCGAGTATCACCATCAAACAAGCCGACAAGGGTGGGGCCACTGTCATAATGAATACAACAGATTATGACACTGAATGCCTACGACAGTTGGGGGATACGAAATACTATACCCCGATTTCCAAGAATCCTACAGAACGCCTGAAAAAATCCATTACCAGCCTGGTAGATTCAGCCGAAAGCCAAGGATGGCTTAGTGAGAATGAGGCTTCCTTTCTAATTAAGAAAGAACCTAAAACCCCCTACTTTTACGTCTTACCTAAAATCCATAAGGGGGTTACACCAGTACCAGGTCGTCCCATAGTGTCAGGCATTGATTCCATCCTCGAACCACTTTCGCAATTCTGCGACTATTTCTTGCAACCCTTGGTTAAAGAGACCCCGTCATACATACAGGACACAACTGATGTATTACGCCTACTTGACCAGATTCAGGGGACTGAGGACATCAACTTCCTCATTACCCTTGACGTTGTGGCCCTTTACACGAACATCCCCCAAAGGGCCACACTGGAAGTTATAGAGGAGGTTTTGATTGCAACCCCTTGGGAGTCTCTTACACCCCCATCCTTCATCACAGCCTGTGCTACACTAGCATTAACTGAAAACTTTTTCGAGTTCAAGGGCAAACTCTATCACCAGACACAAGGTACTTCCATGGGGAGTACCTTTGCCCCTAGTGTAGCTTGTTTGTACATGGCTTCCTTTGAGGGGGAACACATCTTCTGTGACACCAATCCATATCGCGATAACATCCGCCTATGGAAGCGCTTTATCGATGACATTCTCATCTTTTGGACTGGAGACCGTGTGAGCTATACTGAGTTTTTTACATGGATAAATAACCTGAATCCCTACTTACAGTTCACTATAACTGCGTCTCCAACACAGATAGCCTTCCTTGATTTAACTATCAAGTTGACACAGGGTCACTTCTCAACTACCATGTACAGGAAGGCGACTGACCGTAATAGCCTGTTAAACTTCCAGAGTCACCATCCCAGATCACTCAGAGAAAATTTGCCCTTTGGGCAATTTCTGAGAGTCAGGAGAAATTGCAGTACTATAGATTCATATAAAAGTGAATCAGCAATCCTGGCCCAGAACCTGAAAGCGAGAAACTACCCACAGAGGAGCATCACTCTGTCTAATAAACGTGCCCGCAACAACAATAGAGAAGGACTCCTGGAACATAGAAATGAGCCAAGTGTTTCGACAACACTAACTTGTGTCACTACATTTACACCGGTTTCCACACAATTGACTCGCGTGTTAAAGAAACTCTGGGATATCCTTAATACAGGAACTTTACACCTTGAAACACCACGCTTTGCATATAAGCGATCCAAAAACATTAAGGATATGCTCATACGCACAAGGCCTAAACCTGAGATCAAGTCCCTACAACGCAGACTCTGGCAACTACCACCTGTGAAGGGACACCATCCTTGTGGCACATGTAGTGCTTGTACCTTTACTTCAGTACACAAGACAGTCACACTGAACGGCACTTTTGTTTGGGAATTGAGGACCCACACAAATTGTAACACACCTAACTGCATTTACCTGCTTATCTGTCCTTGCGATCTTTACTATGTGGGGATGACGACTCGCCCCATCAAATTGCGTATTAGTGAGCATCGCAGTAGTTTCCGGTGCCACAAAAACAACACCAAACTTTATGCTCATTTTCACGAGAAGGGACACTCACCGGACTCGGTAAAATGGCTTATTTTAGAAGCCAATCCCCTTCTTACCAAATCAAGCCTTTTCGCAAGAGAGCAGAGATGGATACATCGTTTATCCTCTAACACTGGGGGCCTTAACGATGATATCCCTTGGAGCTCGATAAAAACCTGAGCTATTCTACACTGTACCAGGAGTATGACCCCCATGTTGGATGAGGCTACAGTCCCAGTATGAGACCTTGACTACATTATATTGGCATACATTCCCAGACCCGATATGTACCACCTACATTGTCCTCCCGAGTAGTACCACCAAGAATCACACTAAGTGTTTCAAAAGTAGCCATCTTTCTACTGGTTTTCCCCAGCCATCATGCAACTGTGACTATACATCTAGTGTTTAACCCTCCGTTTTAAGATGGCCGCAACAGTCACAAACTTTCCTGGTCTACTGATCGAGATCACATCCCTATCCATGATGGCCGCCATTGATCGAGATCACTGATCGAGATCACATCCCTTTCCATGATGGCCGCCATCCTACCACAGTTCAACCTCCACCCCCGCCCATAGTCACCTGACTACGATTTCCTCTTTTTAGGCCCACCCTTCTAATGCAGTAGTCACCTTCCGGACTCGGTGGAGAGGGTAGGTCAATACGGCTGACATGAGCGGCACGAAATGTAAGTAGATTTACGCCCTAATTACAATACCGCTAACTTCTAGCTCCACTTTCCCTGGGACCTGTTTTCCCCTCCTTTCCCCCCCTAGTATTTAACTTTAGAACGCTGGCGCACTTAGGTCTTTAATTAGTAGCTCGTGCCACTTCTGAATATATTTTTATTCATCCCAGTCCACACGATCGGTCACAACCTCCTCCGGTGTCCCTTCATATTGAATTACGGCGGCTTAGCTCTTGCCGCTTAGCAATGTGGGGCTTACAGGACTCGTCTTCGGGCTTTTGCAAAACCGGCTCCCACCCATCCAATGATCCTCTACGTAGGATCACGGTGCGGCCACACTATGCACGGCTCGTACCACATACATACATGAGGGGTCTCTACAGCTAACTGCCTTTAAATGTAGTCCATTTTTCAATTCCAAGGACGCCAGGTTAAAACACTCTATACCTACAACCTTTGAATTGTGATGTTTTTTACATATAGGATGCAATTATTATACCTTACAGGATGACTGTCCTTTACATCGCCATTGTTATCTCGATGTATATATGTTTCTTACCCTTAAGGGATATGCCTGCTAATACATTGATACAGTAGACCACAACTATACTGCCTTACTTAGTGCCTGCTTTTAATTGTTGTTTTACCCATATCATTATTTGGTCTCGTGTGCAGTTCTACTTTATGAGAAATTCTAGCTCTATGTACACCCACCGAGTACTGCTGCTGTCTAAACCGATACCAAATAGGGTAAGTTCTTTCTCGAGTATTTCCTACTGCATTTTTATCGTTCACCCAGGTGAATAGCCACTTCTAGTTCACCCTTGGGACACATCACCAATGTATTTGTCCAGTTACAAAAATATTTGCTTTAGGAAACCACCACAGTTTTTACCTTTAGCATGGTTGAAGAGTCACCTTTTGGCTATTTTTTCTGTACCAATGTGTCAACGGTGTTCTACTCTAACTGGCATCATTTCCTTTACAGGTAATACCAGACACTGACAGGTACTTCAGTAAAAGTCACCAACAGGCGTGACACAACCCAGTTTAGAATAATGTTATTATTTCTATTCCTTTGTAGATAGTGTTTTTTAGGTCCTGAAGAATCGCGAGTACACACACTCATAGCGAGAAACATGTTGACCATTTTTTAGTTCACTCACACATGAGACATTATACTCCGTTGAGTGCCACATTTTCACGTTTTTAATCAGGGAAGGAGGCCCCAAGAATAAAATTGATTCCCAGCTGGCACTCTAACCCTGTTTTATACCACTTAATCACATCTACACCACTTAGGCCCCCTCACCCGCACTTCACCATACGGCTGTCGGATTGAAGATCTCCGACAAAGTGCCCCTTATCAAGGGAGCCCGTCGGGCATTGCACCGCCGGCCCGACGAGGAGCTAGCCCATATGATGAAGCATGACACCTGCAAGGGTGTGTGAGGGCATTATTATCCGACAAATGGATTACCAATTTCCAATACAAAGTGGATACAATTGGTTATAGCCTTCCACCTGACTCTTCTCCCCTCTTTCAACTTTGAGGAACAGCGGAAACTACCTTTTTGAGCTTGTATGAGCTGGGACAGCCATTTGATTCAGAAGAAAAGAGTCTACTTATTACATATTTTACAGGTGAATGCAAATCACACATTGGGAGCAGGACGAAATTTACAAAAGGAGAGCAAACAGAATTGCAAGGCTTTCAGAATGGCTTTTACAAGCCAGTGATCCATGGCTGCTCTAAACTCTTCCATTGTCAGGTACCAAGCTGTCATATTCGAGGAAGCAGAAACAGCAGCACCAATAGAGTCATTAAAACAAAGTGGACATTGCCAAACTGCTAAAGGCTACCAATGCATTAACTAAAGAGGCCCACCACAGAAAGCCATTTTATGAGAACACTTGTGGCTGCCTTGAATGATTTTGTAAATCCTTAGAAAATTAAAGCAGCAAATGCTGAATCTGAGAGATCTGCAGAACGAACCTTCCACTGTTTTAGCACATTGAGATGAGAAACAATCTTCAATGAAAGTCAAACTCCTTCCCCCTTTGGGTAACATTTTCTACAACCTTGCTAACATACTATAACACATAAATGACAGATCCCAGGTACACTGATAATAACATAGGGATATTTTGGTGTTGAATAGAAATTAAAGCCTCAACAGTACATTTAAGCCATAAAAGTGCCAAAATATGAGATGTCAACGAGGATATAGCAACATGATTTATTGACCCTAAAGAAATAATTACCATTTTGCAACAGATCATCTTCTAACTGAAATAAAATATATGCATTTTTTTTTAGCTCTCATTGAGATTTGGGCTTTTTAAAATTACAAGGAAACACGTGTTGAGAAATTTCGTATATCAAAATGTATCCTAGTGAATTAGAACATTGATGTGTGCAAAGTAGAACCAGTGTTCCATCCATTAAGCAGTGCCATCTGTAGGTAACATACCAGATGCAATGCAAATAAGATTCATGAAAAGGCACAAACCATTCTGATGATAGCTGGCTTGTGCATGCGATATGTGTAAACGTCACCAAGTGAAAAGATAATCCATGTATTAACCAAGAAACATGGGATTGTCCATTTGAAAGGAAAGAATCAATATCTAATTTTTAAAGAGATAACAATGTATGAAAGTTCTCTTTAATTCTGCCTCTATCAACTGTGCTAGCTCGTTTTACAGGATCTCTCTGAGTATATGAGGAGCATACTGAACAAACTAGTAATATTTTTAAAGTTTTTTTTAATGTAGAAATAACAGGCCCTAATAGACACTGGTTAAAATTTATCATGATTAAACAAAAGAAAACACTCAAAATACTTTGCTAAAGAGAAGTTCTTTTAGAAAGCCTCAGCTGAAGGCACATTATGGTCATGATCGCAGGCCGTATCTTCCAGAAGTGTCCTTTGGCAAGCCATCATACCATCCAAAGATTCTGTAGGTACCCTTCAGCTATAAGCATAGAGGTGTGCAAGAAGGGGGTGGCGATTGCCCATACCCTGCATCAGGCACCCACACTCATGAGACCACTGGACCTGAGGTCTAGACCCTATTACACACATGCAATGCCCATTTTATTTAAATATTTGTGACCCATGTATGTCAAATGAAATCAGCGGACTACTACCACCGTTGTTTGGAAATGGCTACAACCCATTCCAGCATGAATAGCTTTGTAGCAACTCCACAGATTGAATGGGGCCACAGACCTGCAATGAAAACAAATTGTAGATATACTTGTTTTTATTTTGGAAATGTACTAGGTTCTCTGGGTCCTTCTTGAATGATGGGCTGGTTTAGTATCTGCACGTCCAGCACCATCACACTTTCCTACACATTTATAAGCATTAATAGCCCCAGATTGTAACAACCTTTAATGTGCCTATACATTAAGTAGCATGAAAGACCTCAGGTCATTATGCGCATCAATGGCCCCAATCAGTAATTCGTATCAAAGTCCTCTGAAAATTTCCCCAAGCAGTAACGATCACCAATGATTTGAGGAAGTAATGCCCCATAAAAAACATCTGGTGACATAAATAGTAATGAGTATCAAGGTACTCAGCCGGACAGGAACATCAACAATGGCTTAACCATTAATGATCTTCAAAGTCCCCAAGCAACAAGGTGCTTGAATGTAGCAATTAACATTTTTTTGCATTGTGGGCCATGAAGAAGCGAGCCATTAATGGCCTGTGCTAGCAATGAGTATCAATGGCTCAGGAAACAATGATCATTGCTATCGCCAGACAACGAGTGTGTTGGCATTTCACAATGGGAGCAAAAGATCTGCACAGATGGGGCAAAAAGTCAAATACTACACATACTCCAAAATGGCTTCCAGATCGTCAATTGTAGAGTTTTTGTAAGTATAAGCCGAGAATGCAATAATGATACTCCTGTAACACAAAGTATCTGAAATCACTTCTTGTGTGTACTTTGGCACACCACTTGGCCAGTCTGGTACAGGTTAACCAGGACTAACAAAAGGAACGGTCTTTCACTTTCATGTTTTCCCTTTATGTTTTGTACACTTTGCAGCAACAGCATTACATAGTTGTCTACATAGCTATAGGAAATGTCTAGAAAACTAATGATCAGAATTTAAAAAAACAAGGTTGCTAATAAATCCATTAGAGCAAAGGTTTTTGTTCGTAGGAAGTCAGGTCTTTTCTTAGAGGGAGGAATAAAAACACAGCGAGAAGTGACAAATTATGTCAATATTGGCATCATTTGGCACTTGTGACATTGTGTTTTCCAATCCATTCTATACAGAATTTTTTACAGCTCATCATGCACCCTAAAATGGTGTCTCTTGGTGCTGCTGAGGCACATGATGATTACAGAAAGAAAAGTGAGGGACCCATAGAGCAAAAGGAGAGATGCTCTACTCAATTTGGTCAAAGAAACAGGATTCAATCCAACATCCAAATTTCAGCAGATTGGGCTCAGGTTTCAGATCTCTTGAAAGGGCGTTTCACAACTCCAAGAGCTCTTCCACCTCAAAAAACTCTGTTGAATTTTGTGGAAGAGAATAGATTATGGGAAGATGAGCAGAGAATAACAGATCACCGATATCATCTTATCCTGTCTACAGGAAAAAATTGAGGAGATGTGCAAATTTGTGCTGCATCAGTAAAATTGAATCCATTGTAGTTAGCTGAGTTTATTAATAATTCGTTCAAACTTCCCAAGACGTAAAAGGATCAAGACCACAGCATTTTGGACCAGTAGAAGTTTCTTGTTGTACTTGGTCATAAGGCCTAGAAATCTACCACTTTAGTAGTCAATTTGGGTATGAATAAAAACATGCTAAGTCAGTACTTTACAAGCAAAGCCCTTCTAAGCACAGGGCTATATATGCAAACCGCTGGACCCCTTTCCCACTAGGCATGGCAAAGAGAGAGTCCATGGTATAGGTTGAGAGGTATTGGGTGCAGGGCATGGCCAAAAGCCACACACTCAGCCCACTGCATGCTGAGCATTGGGATGTCATGTATGAGGTTACAAGTGGGTTATTTGGGGGGCTATGATTGCTTACCTCTTAATTTCTGTTGAAGTTTAGTGGTTATTAGATTTTGGATCATAATCATAATTCACTTCAATTGATGTTTGTTTCTGTTATTTTTATTTAGAAAATTAAGGAGGTACAAAACTCAGTAATCTTTTGGGTTTTTTTTGGTAATTGAAATCCTCGTAGATAGTAGGGGTATAATTCCACCAGGTTCACATATTGTATAGTGGCAAATCCACATTTTAATACTTTTTTGCAATCTTTGGACTCCTTATGGGAAAAACTCCATAAACCTGTCTCACTGGGTGCCCTCAGACTCAAAAACGTTGGACTCTCGTTTTCCTTTTGATCTATGGCCAACACTCTAAGTGTGAAGAAAATAAAAAACTAAACATAATGCCCTTTTTGTACTGATACATCAAGTCCAACACATTTTATTAGATTTAAAAGTAAATCATAAAAGAAAATGAATAAATTACATAATTAAAAATACAATCCATTCACAGAGCAATAAAAGCAACACAAACTGTTTAACAGCCTCAATCCTGTAGACCATAACATATGGCATATATATGCCTAAACATCATCAGATATTGAAACTAGTGTTCCTATATAATTCCTCCCCATCACTATCCGTATTGCTTCCTAATAAAAATTGCTCCTCTAATAAAGCGTAAAACTGCTGAGCAAATATCTCAAGAATGTAAAGAGAGGAAATAACTACAACCATCTATATAAGAGCATGGATGGAGTGGTCTGAACCTTGGGAACAAAAATGTGGCTCTTACATTCTTATACAAAGGGCAAAACATAACAAAGTGCTTTGTTTTGTCAAATTATGACATGAGCACATGACAAGGTTAGCAGACCAACTGCATTGCTGCGGAAAAGCTACCAGAAAGTGCACCAAAGGGAGACAAAATCTAGTCAAATAAATTGCGATTCCTAGCAAAAGTCAAATAAAATTGAGGTTAGTTTGTTTGTAAACCCAGATTCAGGTGAGCCACAGAGTGTTGTTGACTGAAAACTTGTGTATTATATGCACTAGCCCCAATGCATAAGCGGTTTTAATCATAGATTTTACTTGTACGGGCATTGCAACAGGAAAATCAAAAAGATCAATTAATCCTAAATCTTGAAAGTTTAGCTTCAAATACCTGAGCCATGGAATACTTCCAGAATTAGACATGGAGAGACAGTCTCAGATAATGGCTCTTGTGAACTCTAATTCAGGAATAGTCCAGACTTTTCCCCATAACAGCAAGGGTGCAATTGCAAGTCTGCCCTGCATTATTTCCAAACCCAGTTCTGAATGGCAAAACAGAGTTGATGTACATTTCAAGACCATTAAAAGGCTTCTGATAAAATTATTCTCCACTAGCTGGAGCTTTGAACAGTTGCTATAGCCCCAAACCCCGGCTCCATTTGAAGCAATCGATACAATTTCGCTTTGTAAAGGGTCAACAATTCTTTTACTGACTTCTGTCCCAATTGTGCATCAAAGCAAAAAAGTGCCTCAATCACTTAAATTGATTGCAAAGATCTAATAGTAAATAGGGAGTCGCATGATAGCTGTGAATTAAAAAATTCTCACAGGTATAAAAGCTTTTGACCTTATTGTATTCCCCTGAACCATGAAAGTTCTTGACTTCATTCGTTTAGGGCCACACATCATAACATACAGTTTTGTTATGATTAACCTTCAGGTCAAGAGAATTCATAAAGCTAACAAAAGTGTCAAGGGATTTTTGTAGGCTATTTGCTGTACTTGCAATAAGGACAGTATCATCAGAGTATAAAAGTGCTGGGATAAAATCAGGGCCAATTTTAGGATAATCGAGGTATTCCCCCAACAGGTGAGACTCTAATCCATTAGTATACATACTAAATAAAAATGGGGCCTGGATACAACCCTGGTGAACCCCTTCAGTTGACAATATAGATCTCAATTTCTCCTCATTAGGGCCATAACAGAGTTTAACTGAGATATCATGGTGCAACCTGCATAATAGGGCAACTAATAGTTCCTCTATCCCTATTTTGCCCAATAAATCCCACAATCTATGACAGTTGCCCATACATCAAGTTTATTCCTAATTTCAGTGCCAAAATGTGACCTTACTTGGATGTTTGTGAACTGTAGAAGTCACTCCAAACTGCAGATTTCATCTTGCTAATGCAGCATCCTGTACTAGGAGGATTATTAGATTTTCTCTATCTAGCAATATTTAGCTCAATTACTGTTGTAACTAGGACTACAACACCTGTGCATTAACGGGAAAGTCCAGGAGGTAGGTTTTTAAATCAAACAACAATACCTCCTTATCCAGTGGCAAATTCCAATTGGGATTAACCTTAATCCATTTCATACTTTGTAGTTATAGGACACCGTATAAACATGCATAAGTGGTCAGCTGTTATTAAGCTGCATCGAGAATAATAATTATTGTTTTGTTTGAATACTTTGCTATTTTTTTATGGCATCATATAAAAATGGGGAATTATTCAGAAAACATTTCACTTATATTTTACCTTTTAATGATTCAAAGGAACTTCATCTGCCCTTGAAAATTGTAATGCTTTCAAATGTTCTTTTACCCAAACATTTTAGTCTTTACATCATCATAAGATCACCATAAACTCCACTTTTACTGTTATATGATTTATTAAATCACACATCACATCAATGACAAACCATCACATTACAATGTTAGATGGAGTGCTTATGACAGCCATGCCACTAAATTCAGCAGAAAAAAGAATCAGGTGTACCGTCAGGGCACTTTCCATGTGGGAGTTGCCCAGTGTGTGATCTCATGGAGGCATCTAAAAGTATACATCTGGCAAGCGGCAAGACGTGGTACCTTAGCAAATTCAGCAATTGCAATACCACACACGTAATCTACAGGCTTACTTGTGCATGTGGATTGCATTATATTGGTCTTACGTGCTGCAAAGTGAAGGTGAGGATACAAGAGCAAATCAGTACCCTGAAGGCAGCGAAATTGACCACATGCTTGGTTCAGCACTATCAGGAGCTAAGACACAAGTTTAGGGACCTGAAATGGACAGTGCCTGGGAGGATAGTGGGAGACACACACAGCATTGAAGATATACTGGTGAGGAAGGAGGTGCGTTGGATTTTCACAGAGAAGGCGGATCAAGTGGGCCTGAATGACTATATTGAGTGGAATAAAGTGGGCAGATAGGGTATTAGAGGTGGGTGAGAAATGACATCACATCACACCATCTTTTTGTACCATTGTTTGGTTGCTGCATATGGTAGACTATCAAGGACTCACTGATGTACACAATAAATCGGAACATGGTGATAGTTACTAAGTACTGGTCAAGTATGATGAGCCCATTTAGAAAGCCTAGGAGCTTTAGAACTGTTTCTTCCACCTCCTTTTCCCCTCCGGTTTTCCCCCCCTGTTTTTCCCCCCCATTCCCCCCCGCCCCAACCCTCAACCCATAAACCCCCAACGACCCCCCTTGGCATGTATCGCGCAGTAAGTTCTAGTGTATCGAGATCTGATCGAACCTGCGCATTATAGAAAAACGATATAGTCCGGGGTAAGGAGTATCACTGCTGCTGTTTTTTTAATATTTGCCCTTTCAGTATATTTGGTAGTGATATACGCCTTTGTAAATATATGGAGTGGTGATTTTATCATCATAGATGTCAATACATAAGCACTACTATTTTTTATATTATATACATTTCACAAAGGTAACTCTTTTCCAATATGGCCCCCGCGGATGAGCAGGACACATGCGGAGTTCCCTGCCACACACTATGGGGCGGGTTTTTGAATGAGATCAAGGGTTGTGGTTTACGCAACACTTCCGGGTTGCGCACCAGAAAGAATGCGCAAACGCCCTGAGCAACTGGAAGGAGTACGCGCCAGAGACATCCCTGTGCGCGATAAGAGTGAGTAAGAATGAATGGGGGCCATGAGGATGTGTGGACATCTATGAGAGCAAGTGCAAGAACCCGCTGATTCAGGCGGAGTCTGTCTAAGAGGGTTGTTAAGTCGAGTGGGGTTCCTGTGAGAGACAAGAGATAAAAACAAAAGGCATTGAATACCGGCATTGCTATAATGGTAAAACGATGGCTTTGCGGGGGGTGGTGAATCCACCAAATAGGGTAGAGGTATGGACATGTTATAGCCAGGTTGTGAATAATAATGAGGCTTGCAGGGAACATCTAGGAGACCAGACTAGTGTATATTCATTAACATATGTGTATATACACTCACAGGTTGATGGGCGGCGATTATCTTCAGGGGATGCGTGGCTAAAAAGTTGTGGGCACCCCTCAATGGTGTGTTGCGGTATGGATGCTGATAGCAACCACCTGGTAAATATGCTGTTTCTTCAGACTTGCATGCATTAACCTTTGGGTAAAGCTGTAAGTTACCGATTTTTATGAGTTTTTAATGGTTTGCACCATCTTTCTCTTATTGTTGGTCAATCACTATAATCTATGCTTGAAGTACCAGTGAGGTGAAGACTGGTCCCCGAGCCCTGATGAAGTTGCCACAAGTAAATTGGCAATGAAACATGTTGGCCTTTCCGAATTGAAATGGTCAAATACATGCCGTTCTTTCAATCTGAGTGTGCTTACGGCATCCAATAAAGTATGTATATTTGCAAGTGAGGCACACCTCATTTTAGCTTGGAGAAGCAATTTTCTTCTTTTTCTTTTTTCACAACGAGGTCCAGTTTGCATAGAATGACACAAGCACCTACAGTGCATTCTTGTACATGTTACTTCTTTCTTTTCTTCACCTCTAAAATTAGGACACTATTTCTTTTTCTTTATGGTTATGAAAGTTTCCAATGATGATAGCGTGGGCAAACTTGTGAGTCCCAACGAGCAGCTCCCTTGGTGATGCTTACGTGAGGTACTTTCTGACCTTTCACATATATGTTTTCCTCTTGGTTACATTTACAAGATGAAATGCCACTTGGGGTATTGACAAACAGTGAGAATTGAACACTTGTATCTGGAGGTGACTGGCAATTTTTGGAAGCCACCCCTTGGGCAGAGATATTGTTAAAACTGCTCCTGGTATCCGTGAATAAGTTTTAAACAACATAGGGGCCTATTAGGATGGAGGTCGGAAATTCTTCCCGACCGCCATGGTAGCGGGAAAAGACCGCCCGCAAGGACCGCAGCATAACCGCCGGTCCAATTAGGATGCTCCGCAGTCGAAATCTGACTGCGACGGTCAGAATCTGGCAATTAACATTGCGGCGGTAGCTGCTGCCAGCAGCACCGCCGCGGTGTGAAAAGGAAAAACCAAAGGACATGATGGACGGAGTGTTGAACATTGCAAGCACTCACCCCCAGTCAACAGATCTGGGTTTAATCCATCACAGTTCTTTAGCCCACTCTGCCACCCCAGTTCAGACATGGCCATATGCAAATCAGTCTGACCCTGTGCCTCATGGGAACAGTCCAGCCCGAACTGCCAAGCCATGTCTTCCCTGGACCGGAAACAAGCTTCCTAGGACCGGTTTTTGGCATTTCAGCCGTCTTCAGCCAGGCTTGCTTGAATCCAGTGGCAAAGTGAGCAAGGGACTCACGTCTGAGCATACCCTGCCAACTTATGGCGAACAAAGCAAAAACCAAAGGAAATGATGGGCGGAGTGTTGAACATTGCAAGCACTCACCCCCAGTCAACTGATCTGGGTTGAATCCATCACCGTTCTTTAGCCCACTCTGCCACCCCAGTTCAGACATGGCCATATGCAAATCAGTCTGACCCTGTGCCTCATGGGAACAGTCCAGCCCGAAATGCCAAGCCATGTCTTCCCTGGACCGGAAACAAGCTTCCTAGGACCGGTTTCTGGCATTTCAGCCATCTTCAGCCAGGCTTGCTTGAAACCAGTGGCAAAGTGAGCAACGGACTCACGTCTGAGCATACCCTGCCAACTTATGGCAAACAAAGCAAAAACCAAAGGAAATGATGGACGGAGTGTTGAACATTGCAAGCACTCACCCCCAGTCAACTGATCTGGGTTTAATCCATCACCGTTCTTTAGCCCACTCTGCCACCCCAGTTCAGACATGGCCATATGCAAATCAGTCTGACCCTGTGCCTCATGGGAACAGTCCAGCCCGAACTGCCAAGCCATGTCTTCCCTGGACCGGAAAAAAGCTTCCTAGGACCAGTTTCTGGCATTTCAGCCGTCTTCAGCCAGGCTTGCTTGAATCCAGTGGCAAAGTGAGCAAGGGACTCACGTCTGAGCATACCCTGCCAACTCTTTTGTACCACTTTGTTCGCCATAAGTTGGCGACAGGGTTGCGATCGCGGGCGGATGTCCGCCGCCGGTTCGGTGGTTGCCAACGCCCGCCCAGCGGCGGCCATCCGTCCGCCATCCTAATAGACCCCATAGTGTTTGTGAATAATCAAGTTTTGTGTATTTGTAAGCTGTTTATGTAGTCGCCCGGTCTCTCTTGCTGGCGCCGAAACAGTTTTTCATAGCCTTCGCAAGAGCAAGTCAATGGCTTTGAGCAGGAGCAGTGTAGTCCCTATACAGACCTTTGTGCTCCCTGAGTGGACCTGTTTCTATTTCTTGTGATCTTAAATCAATAGTAAGAACTGTGACATTCTAAGTATGAATGACAGACACTGGTCAAAAATTTAAGGAGTTTATATAAAGAATTATTAAACAAAATACATGAAATATATCATCAGTAGGGTTGGCAGTAAAGAATACAGATCGTAAGTACAAAGAACTCAGTAAAGTTCAATGGAAAATCCAACATAGATTCACCTTACAAAAGGTGGAAATGCGGTTCTGTTCCAGAGAAAGAGCACAACACTTTTATAGGACTTCAGACAAAGAATTTCATACATCTCTATATAGGTACACGATTATCAGGATATGCACCAATGAGGAACAAGCAGGAAGAAGCATTTTACTACAGAATACATTTGAAGATTTTCTCATAATACTATTAAATTGAATTCAGTTGCTCTCACGGCCTATTCAAGCACTGTATAACGACACATTGTATAAACCATAGACCGAGATGGTTGGGATGTCCTTGATTAGGTACATGGTGGAGAGAAGCCTCTAGGAACGCTCACCCTCTCAGTGAAAAACTTACAATTCTCTATTTAGAGGCGGGAAACAACAAAACAAATGATCACGTGGTATACTATGACATCATTTCAGGAAGGATGACAACATAAACTGGGCTCACGTTCTAACACATTTAAAGCTAGAAGAGAAAACAGCTACCGCACCCTCAGGAATGCAATCATGTTACTCGTTCATGCTTTCGCATTATGTTTCATACTCTGCAACAACTGTAGCATGACCTGTTTCCGCATACAGAGACGGTGGATGCCTAGAAAACGCTTGATCATAATCAAAAACCCAGAGTTGCCAACGAAGCCATAATCGGAAGAGGCAATATTTGCTTTCTGGCAGCCAAGTCTTTTCTTCTGGGGCTACTATGTGTCACCGGAATCAGAGTCGCATGCGGCGATACATGAAGCATTGCTGAATGTGGGTTCCTCATTTGGCAGCCCTGAAAAAATGACTGAGAAATAACACATCGGCACAACTGCTCAGATTGCCCGGGGACTCCGTGGGCTTACAGAAGCATCAATCAGGTGGAACTTGCACCGGCTGCCTGTGTTCTCAAATGTTACACTCAATGTTTAAATAACTCACAGGTCAGTTGCTTTCTATTTGCAGTGCGCTGCAAAGCAAGCTGACGGCTGTCTCTGAAGTGAGTGACTAATTTCCATTTTTTTCCTCTCCTATAGTTACCATTTGTGATGCCGGTCAGCCTGAAGGTGGCTGTAGTGAAAAAATGCCTAATTCCTGCCAGGAAGAGGAAAACGGGGACTCCCAATATAGCAGAATTTGGCATTCACTGGAGACAAAACAGAGCGAAAGAATTGTGAGGCCTAGCGCACCTTTCCCTTTGGCAAGCCTCTGGAACCAGCCCAGCAAGGACGCCCAGGGTCATTCCGACGCAGTTACTACTCAGCAGTACGGTGGCCTACAGGGACATTCGGGCGGAGACTGCAGGTGGAAAGCATTTAGTAAACTCAGTATAGTTGCCAAGATTGAGCAGCAAGCGTACATTCGCTGCCCCAGCTGACTGGAAAGTTGTAGCCACTGATCTGCAGAGTGTGTCAGAGTGTTAGTCGCAAGGGCTTACATGCTTTTGGCAAAGCCTTTGATGACATTGCAGCAAAGACGAAAGGAACGCTGGGAAAAATACATGGTTAATTCCCAAAAATGCACATACCGTCTCACGTTTCTCCCTGCTTACCTCTTAACCTCTGTCCTGTACTTATTGCTGCCTGCTTGCATTAATTACCTCTCACTCCCAGGACACATTCCTTTCAAGCTGCCTTCAGAGTTCAAAGTGCAGAAACAAACTAACCGGGGTTCAAAACAATTAGCAAACCGGTTATTTTAAATTAACAGCCACTTTTTTTTCTCAGCTGTTCGTAATGGCTCTGTAATTTTTAAGTGATAAGCTTAGAAAAGCCACAGAGAGCTGAAGGAGAGCCTGTTTTAACCGATTGCCAGTCTTTATATGGACATTTCAACTCGATTCAGTTTTGTCTTTTTATATATATCTTTTGCTTTTGAGTCGTATTGTTTTTTAATACAAAATTATTCGTTTGTATAAATGCCTACCACCTCCCATGTAAGATCAAAAATGGGCGAGCAGCAGCTGTGGAGAATGAAAGCATGCTTTACAGTGACCAAAAAGAGGCGGCATCTTGAGAACGGATCATGGGCAAATCTTCCATTTCATACATGTGTTCAGAGCACAGTAAAAGCCCTGAAATGCCTGGACGTGTGATTTGGGCAACTGGGTTTGAATACTCATGAAGCGAAATGGTGGTGCTCGTAAGTTGTTGGGCTAAGAAGCAGAGGCGAGGAACTGGCAGTAGTGTAATGCCGTCATTAAGGCATGAGGAAGCAGACACTGAACCCAGATTTCACAAAACGTGTTATGTACTGCAGGAGCAGTGGCGGCTCCTCCAAGCGTCGCCCAACTGCTTCGCAGAAGTGAAGTAAAGGAAGCATTATTATCATTCTATGTTTTCTTCTGCTGCAGCGTTGCATTTGGTCTGGGGCTGCTCCGACGACAGAGGAGCATGGGAGGAGTAGTTTGCCCAATCCTAAGTACACATGACTGGGGCCGGCCACACATTCATGCACACTTCGCATCTTCGCCATGCACGCTGCATTACAACCTGTGTGGAGAACATGCCTAAGCCCCCATTCTCTGGCTGAGCGCGATCTACGGTGCACAGACCAATTACAACGCTGTATTGCAGCATTGTGATTGGTTATCTGGAGGCTGGGAGCCGGGTGCTTGCTGCTGCTTCCTGCATCCTGCTACGGGACCAGAGTCAGGAAGAAGAGGACGGAGGAGTAGTGTCAGCCAGCCGGCGGCCATCACATGTAAGCTTTTTTATTTAAAAAACTTTCTTCGTCCCATCCACTGCAACTGCTGGGGTCAGATATGTCACGTGGAGATAGGTACGCTGGATAATGCGCAACCTCGGGGAAATCGCGAATGCTTTCGGGGCCAAGCATTCCCCCCACCAGTCATTGTCATCGAGCTCACCTACCCAGCTGTTCCATCTCTGCCAGAGAAGTAGGAAGTGATCTGGTGCGTTGATCAACATGGAGTGATAGAGCATTGATTTAGCTCCTTTACCCAATTTTCTCATCATTAGCTTGGCTTCAAGGGTATTGTATTTGGAGGTCTGGGCATCTAGGGAGGTGGACCAACAAAGTGTGTCACAGCTGCAGATACTGAAAGAGCTATGTGTGGGAGCAACTGCACTCATCTCACATTTCTCGAAAGGACATTAATGTCCCCCCTCGGGTAATATCTCCCTAGTATGTGATTCCTATTCGGTCCCATCAAGCGAACCCCAAAACACAAGACACGTGCCTGAGCTAGGTACCCTGCCACATCGGTGTCATGTCTATTAGGCAGCGATTCCAGCAGATAAAGCGCAAAACCACTCTCTAACAAAGCAGTGTCACCCAGGTACATGAGGGAGTTGATGGAGGTATTGAGCTGCCATAAAGCTGGCCAAGAATACCATTGAGACCCATGAGGTGCAGCTCAAGCCAGTATGCCGGATCAACCAATCCCCCCATAAACTACTCTTTGATCGGGACCAGATCTGCAACGAGGTAGTAGCCATAAACGTCGGACATGTCAAGGCCATCATAGAATGGGAACTTTCATGTAGAGTCAAGGACCACACAATGTCATACCCAGCCCAAAAAAAAACACGTTCAAGGGATCAGATGGGGAAAGTTTGTCAGAATATAGAGGTATCATGGGGAAAGTATCATGATGAAGACAGCAATACGTCCCATTGGATTTAAAGGCAGGCGGCCCCACCTACACAAGACCCTATCTAAAGCCGATGCAAGGGGACGAAAAATGAGGGACCATGCCAGAACCAGGAGGCAGCAAATATGAATACAAAGATATTTAAAGGAGTTACATCATATCTGTATCTCACTTCACCAGTACGGCTCACCGGCATCTCCAGCCACCACCACTAAAAGTGGTTTGCGTATGTTATTTCACAAACCATAGGCCTTGCCATAAAGATGGAGACTTTCAAGGCATTTAGGCCCTGAGGACTGTAGATCATCTTGGAACAGCAGGACATCATCCGCATAAAGAGCAATGAGGTCCTTAACGCCATCCTCCCACTGCCATCCCTGAACCCCTGCATCGCACCGTATCAGGTGTGCCAATGGCTCAAATGCGAGGGCAAACAATAGGGGGGATAGAGGACAAATCTGAAATTGCCTCTGCGGATCGAAGAGAGTTGCGAAAGGACACTGTTGACTCAGACTTGAGGGGTGGTCGTGTTGTAGAGGAGAACCAGGAGATTGCGGGAGGAGAGTCCGAAGCCAACATGTTGGAGCACGGATGTAAAAAACAGCCATGAAACCATGTTGAATGCCTTCTGGAAATCAACAAGAAGGAGGGTCGGAGGGTAACTCAGGCGGTTGGATTGTGAGTGGGCCAGTGGGACCCTCCGGAAGCAGTGCCTGGTGCTTCTGCATGGCATAAGCCTGCACTGTTCTGGATAAATCAGGTAAGACAGCGTCCAGCTCAATCTAGTCGCTTAGACTTTCGCAAAGATCTTAATGTCCGTGTTAAGGAGTGAGATCAGTGGGTAGGAGGAACAACGTTCCATGGGCTGGTCCCCCTTTGGAATGACCACTATAGTGGCATTGTCAAGATCTGGGGGGAAGGAGTCACATTTCGATGCTTCCTTGTAGAGGGTACCAAATGGGTGCAGTCCAGTTTAAAGAATTCTTCCAGGGCAGCCATGAGGACTTCAGTTTGGAAACTTGACTCTTGAGGGTCACCACGTCATCTTTTATTGTTGAAATCTGAGTCTCAATTTTGGTCTCCCTCTCGGCCACCTTGCGCAGGTCCTGACACAGGACGCAGAGGTCAGAGGACTCCATTTACAAAAGGTATGGATCCCCCATAGCCCCTCTGTTATCTGGAACAGAGGTGGTGTATTGGTACATTTTGGTCTGGGCTGGTTTTGATACCCGGGTTTACAGCGCCCAATTTCTAGTCGTAAGGTAGTGGATGATGTTGGGAGCAAAAACACGGTGCAGCCGGCCCACTTGCCTCGGGCAACATGCACAGCTGGGACTACCAAGTGCAGATCACCCAGGAGGATGTGCCACTACTCTACACAGTCCAGCGCTAGAACAAAGGAGGCTTGTGAGTAAGGCTACTGGTGGAGTCCTGTGATCACCGACCCGCTTGCTCCAGGGTAGGACGAACAATCGGCAGTGACCATCTAAGGTCTCCTCAATTGGGGGACCCCACGGCCAGCATAGAGGGATAGGTTCAAAAGAAGGTACGCCCAGGCAGAGAACAGATCACCCAGCAACCTGCCAGTTTAACCGTCATCCTTGGGAAGCAGCAGCCGTCCAGTCCGTGGTGCCTCAGAGAGCACACAGTTTGATCTGCACCAGGACCCCTTCACAGGAAGGCTGGTGTTACAATCAGAGTCGCCACTATCCCTAATTCGGAGGAAACAACCCCGAGGTTCAGCTTGATAAAGCAGCAGAGTAGCACAAAAGTATTGAAGCACTGTCAGCACCCCTACAAGTTGCATCTCAAACTTTACCATTATACCTAACGGATCTCTGCTCTGTAACTGAAGAAGTCAGTCCAACCTCTAATGTTTCCAGCTCACACCTACTGGGTTTGCTTGACAGAGGCGGAATCTTTAGGAAATTATGGTGCAACCAAGTCTGTCCTCAAGTCCTGTAGCTCTGAATTATACACCCATCCTATAATTACTGTGCCTGGTTCACCCTGCCCAGTTGGAGGGTCAGTTAAATGGAGAGCCAGATCCTGGTATCCTCTTGGCATGCCGTAGCCACTGTAATGAGGCTTCCTGTGATGGATCAGCAGGCAGTCAGGGCATTGCCACACCCATATCCCTGCTGCAGTATATGGGGCACCACAACCTTCACCTCCGAGCCCCAGGTCACTTCTTCTCAGTGCAAGCCGCCATCAGGGCCCCACAAAGCCTGCCCAATATGAGAGCCTCCGGTCGCCGCAGGCAAAGTACTGAGACCTGCAGGACCAGTCTGCTGGAGGCACAAGTCCAATGATGGTGTGCTTATCACTGCAGGCAAGGAGAGGCCTGCTGTTTCTCCTGCTGCCTCTCTGCCACCTAATAGTTCTGAATACGGGGCTCCCCGGGGTCCCTGCAGAGTCCTCCTTTCCCCCCGGTCAGGGAGCAGCTGTGCAGTTCAGATCGCAGCCAAGAGAATAGGCGGGTGAGTCGCGCCCTGGCCATGTCTCCTGCCTCCAGGCTGGGTTCGCCTCCCAGACCCACATGGCTTCACCTCTGTCCTGATGGGATCCTCTGAACACACTCTTGTGCTGGGCACCCCAAAGCATGTGATGCCATGGCGGCTGGTCTCCGCTTTGCCCGGGGGCAGCACTGAGGGCCACTCATCGGTCGCCGATGAAGGCATCGCTGCCACCATTTCGACTGCAGCTCATCGCCTGTACCAGTTCTGCAACGAGGCTCCTGCAGCTCAGTCATCATCTGAAAAAGGGTCGGGGAGGGCGCTCAAGGTCCCACAGGTGACTAATGGTAGGTAAGGGGATGAATGCGGCTGTTGCCAGGCAGGATGGAGGCTGATTAAGAATCGGGCAATGGGAGCTCTGCTAAGGATCAGCACCCATCTTGGCCTCCATGCCACGCCCCCTCACAAAAGCATTTCTAAATGTGGGAATTAGTGCTACAGGAGTACTCTATTAGATACTATTATATGTCTTTGTGAATATTCCCTGAAATTCCTGACTCTCTGTTATCAAAAATGCAAAGAGGGCACAGTCCTTTCCATTTTTTGCTAACTGTATATGAATATTCCCATGTCAGATGTTTTGGGGCCACTTCACAAAGACATGTAAGAGAATATAAATGAGTATTATAGGAATAGTACTCCAAAATGTCTTTGTGAATAGACCCCCATAGTTCTTATTAGAAATCTAAATTGTGTTCTGTAACGTTTTTAATTTCCTATTACCTCATGTAGTGTTTATTCCTTTAGCTTAGCTTAGCTACTGAACGTTTAGCAAGAGGTACTAGGGCTGTATTACATACCATGCCCTGGATACGGAACTGGCAAGTGCACCTCTTTTCTGCGCCCCAGGGCTCTGTAGTATTACAGAAGGGGCTACAAATGCTTGTGCTCTATTCATTAATACACATAGCTAGCTTAAGGGGGAGGTCCATCATTTGTGTAGGGGCAAGGAACCATATAAATGATGGAAACACTTTGCCTTTGTGCTCACACCTTACGATAGACATGGATGTAGAAGCAAAGAACTGTCATGATGCACACTCCTTATATGCTAATAACAGGTGCCACTGTCAGTGTGCTCCCCAAGGATGCCCTCTGAAAGTTGGAAAGGGCATCCCATGGAGTAGACAAACACCCCTAAAGGTGGGTGCCATGATTCATTGCACTCACTTGCAGCATGATCGCTCTCCTGCCTTTGAAGTACAGACCTGTTGCTGCATGCTCTGTGAAAGACTTGAGTGGCTGCTTCAAACACCTACTCCGCCTTTCATCAATGGAGCATTAAGTGCTGTTATGGAGACTTCTTGGATAGACCTTATAAATCTTTACACACTTCTTTGGAAACTATGAGGCCAGTGATTTCCTCAAACTGTTATACTTCAGGTATTATGTAGAATTGTAATAGGCTACTGCAGTTGGGAGGAATCTAGGAAAGGCCCAGAGAGGAATAAAGCTGAAGCTAACAGGACTTTTGGAGAGCTGGATCACGAAGGACTAATGTGAGCAGGACTGGAGCAGAGCTGAAGTGGGCAGAAATGGAGCAGAACTGGAGTGGGCTGGATTGATACAGAAGTGAAGTATCCAACAGTAGGAGCACACCGGAGAAGTTGCGTAAGATTCCTGTAATGTATTGCAAGAAGAGGGATCACTTGACGGGATGGAGTTGGTGTCATCACCACCTGACGGGAGTGGCTGGTCTCAGAACAGGAACCGCCTGAGAAAAAAAGAGAGTAGAATAAGAACGGGAACGACCTGACTGAAATGAAGGGCTGTCCTTGTGTCAGAACAAGAACAACATGATAGGAAGGGGTTGGACCCAGAACAGAAATTGCCTAACTAATAGGGACTAGTCAAACTGAAATGGTGTTTATGTTTGGGGACCATCTTGGTATGGAGTTTCTGTTTGGTGTTCAGCTTAGAAAGGACCTGTACTATAGGGAAGTTGAAATGAAGATTCCTACTTACAACAATGCCTGCTGCTTGCTTGCATTCATGACAATATGAGTGTAACAGGTAAACAGTAGTTTCATCATCTCTATGTAATAATGCAATTAAATCGTTTGAATTGCACACATATGACATCACTTTCCATGAAAGGAATTTCTTCAAACCAAGGAAATGGAAAACATCACTTTGCTGGAAGGGGAGGGAGATTGCCTTGTACAACAGCAAACCTGTCAGCCACAGTGCTACCTAATGCTTTCATAAATTCAATAAGCCAATAAATATAAAAGTGAGAGTTCTATAAAGACAACTGACATGTTAAATGTGTTAAATTAACAAAAGTGCACCTGCGGAGTGCTATAGGCAGTGTTGTACCTGACATTGGCAATCTGTTTGTTGAATGAAGGCCTATTTATGTATTGTATTGTATTCTATTGTATTGTATTGTATTCTAATTCAATCTATTTATAGCACTTCCTTGACACTTGCAAGACCCAGAGGGCTTTCGGTGACACAGTAAGTAATTTGAAGAGTGCTTTATACTTATAAGATCATGAAGCAGTGGAATTTGCATCAGGTTTTTGGTGATCCACACAGTCTATAGTTACAAGGGTATTGCCTATGTTGAACATGTTAGGTGAAGTGTGTGAGGTTTGAAGAATTAGTATACACCTGTTATGACTAATGTCACTTCATGTTAACATAGATGCGGTCATACATCTACCATCTTTCGGGAAAGACTGTATCCGAAATAGAGACCACCATTGATGTTCATCATAACATAACATAAACATAACATAACAGTGTCATTCACCAGGGTAAGCACGAGATGGAGGCCACCTAGCAGCAACAGAGGCTGAATCAAATGATGGTGATCACCAAGAAGCAATAGGGCCACTCTCAGTGAGCACTGTTATTCAGCCAGTGATTACTCAATTAGGCCATCTTGGTAAGATAGAGGACCAAACTTATAGGATGCACGGGTGTGCGTATACAGTACATAAGTCTATAGTCCACATCAGCATATTATAGCAGCAACCCAAAGTATCAACCAACGCCATGGCCTATGGGCACCCACAGGAGAGGATGATATTCAACCCAAAGAATTGGAAGTTAAAAGGGAAACTGTAAATAGTCAACACCAAAGCATGATTCTTTCAGTATAATATTGATTACATTTCAGAAGAGGAGAAGGAAGGGAAGCATATGAGAGGTGAAAACGTAGGGGCACTTCCCAGGCCTAAGAGGATCAAAGTGGACGTCATCACAGGATGATGACATTGACCTGCCACCCTTCACATGGGCACCTGGACTAGGCACACTGAGAGAGAAGCTTACCTAGGCAAAAAAGGGAAGCGGTGTATTGTTGAGGATTGCACAGGACATAATGGATATGTGTAGTTCTTTGAGATGGGGGAGTCAGAAGGCAATCAGTAGGTCCAGAGACAAGGTTGATAAATTAAAACTGATCCATCAACCAGTTCAAGCTACTGCCTGAAATGAGGGGACTAAACCCCAAACAGAAAACATGTAGGTAAATGCAAGATAGGTAATATACAATGGCAAGCAACACTCCCTACAGTCAAATACTATTTTTGCACAATGTGGGTATATCAGTCATGGGAAATCAAGTTCAGAACACTGAATGGCACTGGACACTGATGATCTGTGCTCCACGTTTGGGTTTCTTAAAAAATAGAAATCTTTGTCCTGGTCCAGCAGGTCTACGGATCTGAGTCTAGGGAGGATGGACTGAGACAGGAGTGTGTGTGAAGGTAGGGGAGGTGAAAGGTTTTTGAACATGTTTAAAAAATAAATTTTTACCACAAAAGCAATTTGCAGCTGGAGGTATAGAATGGCATTCAAAGGAAAGTCTGGGATTCTCCCCTTCCTAGACACTGACAGGGGTTTTCACCTTATGGGAGACTAATAAAGGTTTTCTGAAGATGAGATATAAGGAGAAAAGTCACATCATCCTGCTGACACGTGTCACCCTGACCCTTTTTGATTTTATCACCACATGTCCATTTTATTTATTGACTTCAACATCAATGAGAACTTATAGGTCTTTTTATGAGTTTTCAATTCTCCTCCAGCATGGCACCAGATTAACCAATTGGGGGTTGCCCTACAACATACCTACTGTAGCAGTAGAACAAGACCACTGTTCTTCACCAGGCAAAGTAGGTATTTAATGAATCCAGTCAGTTCCCCTTAAACTGGGTCCAGTACACTTTCTTGTAAATTTTCATAGGATATAACTGTGATCAAGAAGGCTTATTCTCAATAGTGAAGGAATTCACCACACCCACTGACAATTCCAATACCATTGCCCCCTCCCAAAACTTCTGCTCCAGCTTGCACTTTACTTCAGTGACAAGATAAGCTCAATCTGTGATATCTTCATACTCCAACCGAACCCCTCCACTCTGGCAGCCCTCCTTTAAGGTGATGATCGCACCCTTGAAATCACCCTGACTTCCTGTCCCACCATCACCCATGTGAAAACTGCCAATGCCATATTATCCATCCACTTGGCAACCCATCCAACACTTTCCTGTACTTCATCTTCGCCAGGCGACTCAAGACCATCTGCACGATGACCATCCGATCCTCAACAACTCCCTTAGTATAGCTACCTTGCCAGATGACTGGAGACACACCACCATCCTACCACTACCCAAGAAAATCACAACAGACCGGTCCTCACTGGGTATCTACAGAACCATCTCCCTACAAACCTACCCAGAGAAGGTCTTGGGGAAAATCATCAAAAAGAGACAAGCAAACCACCTGAATGATAAGTGATAACCACACCCAGGACCTCTCTCAATCAGGCTTCAGGTGAAACCACACCACCAAAACCACCCTCATCACTGCCACCAATGACAACAGGACCATCATGAATTTAGGAGACAGAGCAGCCCTCCTACTGGTAGGACTCTGCAGATGTTGTGAGTGCACTGAGTGGGCACCGAGGCGTCCACTTTGAAAAAATTGCTGGCTCCCACGGGCGCTTATTATGGGTGCTGGCTGATTAGCTGGCAGGGCCTGCCAGGGCATGGGGACACATCCCATGACCTCCAAACATGCAAAAAAAAACCAGTGTGGGTGCTCCAGGTAGGCACCTGATCACCCAAAAGAATAAAAAAAAAAGACAAAAAAGAATAATAAAAAATAAGTACTGCTGCGTTCCCTGTCCCGGAGAGTGTGAGCAGAGAATATGAACTTTATTTCCTGCCTATACTCTCCTGGGCAGGGAACACAACCTTGCTCATGCCTGGCAGGAGTAGTGATAGAAGCTGCTCCCTTCCAGGTGGGAGCAAAGGAACAGAGCGGGCATCCACAAAGAGTGCTGGCTTGGGCCACAGGGGCATTGGGGCTCCCCTTGTGGCCTCCAATAATTTTGGCTGTTCTGGGTGCCCTGGGTGGGGACTGGGGCCCCAACTTACAAAACATTGCTGGCTTCAGCTGGCACCCACTATGTGTGCTAGCTGGGGAGCTGGCAAAGGCTCCCCCTGTGACCTTAATTTGTGCCATGTTTCAAGTGTACATAAACAAAATTATAAACTAGCATTAGGAGCAGCTCATTTTGTTTTTTTTTAGAGTTTTATATAGGGCAAACTAGACCCGAGACATCGGATATCAGAGTGCTTTACATGAGCACCAGTTTCGTTACATGAGGACACATTCATTTTTTATTTTTTTTAGTTAGGCATGGGGAGATTAAGTGATTTGCCCAGAATCACAGGATGTTGAGCGTCGTTGCTGAGATTACAACCTGGTTCCCCAGCTTTGAGGTCAACAGCTCTAGCCGAAGGCTACATCCTCTCCCCTCTTATCTTTCACTGAACTGACAAGAAGTGCCCCATAATGCCCTAGGGCTTTCCAAAATTTTATTTTTACTTCCTGGTGGTGCCCCTAGAAGAGGCAGGGGCACCACAATTTTTTAATGTTGTGGGGATCTGCATTAAGTGCAGCAGCATTAAAAACACACAATAGGCCTCCTTGGTAATTGAATCCGTAGTTTTTTAAAGCACGGCTGTATGCTCTTCAGTTGGTGTGCAGGGTTCACTTGTGGTGGGTTCTGTGGTTGTATTTTGAGGCCTGAAAACATAAAAAAGTCCAAAAGGTGTGTTGATTTTTTTTCTTAGGCTTTAAAATTTTTTTTTTATGACAGTCACTTTTATTGAACCTTTCAATGTCTTTATTTAAGAAATAAACATTTGAATATAATTATTGGTGACTTTTTGACAAAGTCAGTATGTCTGCTTTATATGTGTTCATGTGCTGACCCCATGATAAAGCCAATGGGCCTGTTTTATATATGTTAGTGTTCTGACCCTTTGGTCAGTAGGTTTGCCTTACTTACATTTACAGACTTTATATTATTACATCACATAGACTGCTGTATGTGCCTTTGGAGGGTGGGGGTTGGGCACAGGGCCTGGCTTTTGGCTTTTGGCTTTTTCAGTGATTTTTTTATGCTTTTTTAAATGTAAGGTAAGATATTATTTCCAGGCCTATCTATACCTTCACTTTAACCTTTATTTTTTCAGCCAATTTCCTAGGTCTAGGTTTTCTTTTAATGTAATGCAATAATATATAATGGGTGTCAATTAAGGAAGACAGATACACTCACTTTGTCTAAAGATCAGGGCATAAAAATATAAGAGGCTGGCTTATTGCCTTTAGCAGAAGGTCAACAATTTTCTTTCTCTGACTGCAAAGTAAGAGAATTTTGTAAAGTGGACTATGTGACAATCTCCCTGGGGTCAAGGAGTTTGCAAAGATAGTCGGTAGAATGTCATTTCTTTCTAATACACAGTAAAATTTAAATACTTATAAATAAACTGTGCAAATATTTCAAAATATATCAGCTGTTATGAATGCACAAATGAAGCACACTTTGTTTTATAATACTGAAGTGTGATGGAAACAAAGATTTTAATAAGATCAACTACTAGTAGCATTTAATTTCCAGGACCTGAGCACAAGTAGTGCACTTTACTAGGGACTTATAAGTAAATTAATTATGCCAATTGTGGATAAGCCAATGTTACCATGTTTTAGGGAGAGAGCGCAAGCACTTTAGCACTGGTCAGCATTGGTAAAGTGTGCAGAATCCCAAGGCCAGTAAAAACCAAGTCAGCAAAAACAGGAGGTCTGAAAGCAAAACGTTTGGGGAAACCATGCCAATGGTGCCAGATCTAGCACCTTTTGTTTTGAGATCCTATTATGAAGTGTTTCCATGTCATTCCTGAGCAGGTGTGTTTATCGTGCTTTGGGATGCAGTGCATAGCTGTATGGTGAATGATGAGGTTTGAGAGACATGGAGGCGCAGTATATGGGTTCCAGTATGCTGGCAAACTTGAACATCTCTGCAGGTCCCTTTGTGGTATTTTGTATGAATATAGTCTGCTGGATATTGCACTAGGTTGTTCAATCAGAATTTTGTGTATAGTTGTGAGCCTGAGGTGGCATGGTTGGAGGGAGAGAGAAGTGGAAAGATGTTCTTGGACGGACATTGCTACTGTCATCCCATATCTGAATGTCATTGCGAGATATGAAGTAGCGTATAGATATTTAGGACCTACAGTTGTGGAATAAATTAAAGTCCTCCAATTGGCCAGGTGTGTGTGACAGATCTCTTCCTTTATTCCATGCTTGTTTATTTGGTGATGGCAGGTTTATTGGCTGTACAGTACTGATGATAGACAGACCTTGTAGCAGAAATGCCTTATGTAAATGTAAGAGGTGTAAGTTACAATTGGCTGCCGACCGAGAGTGCTGTGTTGTTAGCATTAATGGGGACCAAAAATTCAAATTCTGAAATTACATAATTATATAATAACCCAGAAAACCACATGTCAACCCTCTTTGCGTATCAAAAGTAGTTTGCTGGTTGGGTTGTTTCCAAACTGTGGATTGTGAGCTCAAGATTGAGTTTAAGGTGCAACTCTCTTTCTGGGTTCTTTCATTGGGATGTGGAGTGGTGTAGTTGTCTTGGAAATAGCCGTGTTTTTAATTGTCTTCTGAAGTGTATATGTTGAATACTTTGAATGCTGTCTGGTAGTGAGTTTGGCGGCTTGTAGTGAGAAAGCAGTGCCTCCTATGGATTTCTTCCGGTAAGATGGTATGATGATAATTGGTGCAAACCTGGAACACAGTGTCCTGTTTTGCTTCTAAGGCTTGAATTTAACTTGTAGGTATAGTTGTTTTTTCTGTGAGAGGCTCTGTGGACAATGCAAAGTGCCTTGAACACTGCTCTTCTAGCTACAGACAGCCGGTGGAGTGGTTGCTAGACTGGAGTTATGTGTTCTCCTGGGTGAAGGCAAAAAACACATTTTGCAGCAGCATTTTGGATAAGATGTATTTTGCATGTGATGAATGCAGGTATATCAAAGTATAGGATGTTGACATAGTCAAGCTTGGAGATTATAAGAGGGAGGAGGGCGTGCAGTTTCTGTTGATTTCCAAAGTATGGGACAATGCAACATAGGGTTTTAATTGTGTAGAAGACACTATGTGATATTCTTAAAATGTAGTATCATGTATAGTTCTGAATCCATGGTTACCCTTAAGTTTCTGAATTCTTTTGACACTGTTGGATGGTCCTCATTTCCCTTAGGCTATATGGCGGTAGGTTGATATTGTTGCCATCGTCTGCAGGTCATATTCTCTGTCTTTGTGATATTCAACGTTAGATGGTTATTCATCATTCATGTGTTTATGGTCCAAGAGCAGTCATGAAGTTTTAAAATGTAGAGGTCTTCCATGCCAACCATTTTTAAAATGATTGGGGTATCATTTACATAGTTGTAACACGTGAGGTTGAATGATTTAATCGGATTTCGTAAGGGTGTAGGTAGATGTTGAATAATAGAGGGAATATGATGGATCCTTAAGGCATCCTACAGTGTTGTGTGTTTGGAGCTGATATGAAAGGTGGTACCAACATTAGTATGCAGTCACATCTGAGAGAACGCATTTGTATCTTAATGGACCTCTTTCCATGTCTCTGCACAACATTGACTAACATTTTCTGATTCTTATACATTCTAATCTCAGATCAGTGTAGTATGAATCTGCTTTTTGAAAATTATTGTTTCTTTGAAATTCCGCTTGATCTAATTGAGTTTCTTAGCAAATAAAGTGCTGTTCTGAGGTTCTATGTGTTGACCTTGGCCCTTTCTGCAGGGTCACTCTCAAACTTTTTGCCTTTACCCTCCTATTTTTGTGAATTAGTTTTTGTTGGCCTCTGGACTTGGTGCACGTTAACACTGCTAACCAGTTCTAAAGTGCTTATGCTTACTGACTGTTCATCTACGGCGCTAGCCGATCTTCACTGGCTACCAGTTTCACAGCGAGTCATCTTTAAGGCGCTTTGTCTGGTGTTTAAGGGACTTCATGGGCAAGGACCGGTTCCACTGCAGGAGCTGTTCCAGTGGTATGTGCCCACTCGCTCCCTTAGGTCACTGTCAGCACATCTTGTGGTAGTCCCAAAGGTATTGAGGGCTCGCATGGGCGGCCGAGCCTTTGGTTTCGTGGCGGCCAAATATTGGAATTCTCTCCCTTTGTTGTTGAGAAGCTCTAGGGAGTTTCTCTCTTTTAAGAAAGAATTAAAAACGTTTCTTTTCCCTAGGCCTGCTTAATTTCATCTGACTGCTATGCGTGGTGTTGGTATAGTTGTCTAAAGCGCCAGGATACCCTTCGGGTGACAGTCTGCGCTATACAAATATGCCATACATACATACATACATACATACATTACTTCCTAAAACATGGTAACATTGACTTACACCTGATTGGCATATTTACTTTACTTATAAGTCCAAAGTAAAGTGATATACAATAAGTCTACGGCTTGTAAATGAAATGCTACTTGTGGGCCTGCTGCACTTATTGTGCCAACCACTTACGTTTGCAAATCTAATTCGACATGGCAAAATAACGCCCATGCCAAATCTTAAACTCTCCTTTTATTTCATATAAGCCACCCATCAGGTAGGCCGTAGGCAGCACACAGGGCAAGGTGCAGTATAATTAGATGGTTGGACATGAACCTTTTAGTTTTAGACGTCCTGGTAGTCAAAATAAAACGTACAAAACAAGGGCCAAAGGTCTGGAGGGTGGAGAGGATCTTCCACAGTTTTGGAAGAGGAATGGAGGGGATACGTCCTCCCAACTTAGTATCAACAATTCAAAGAAGTATCCCACCCAGTAGAGGTATCGGCTAGGCACAGTTCTCTAGTCAGGAAGTCTCATCAGATGTTGCTAATATAAAAGGGAGCAATTATTTTTTGTATGGTAACCCTCACACACTCTAGTAGTGTAATGCTTCATCATCGGGTTCACCCTGGCTCCTAAAGGCCAGGGTGGGCTTGACCGTATTCCAG
This sequence comes from Triturus cristatus, assembly GCF_964204655.1. Lineage (NCBI taxonomy): Eukaryota > Metazoa > Chordata > Amphibia > Caudata > Salamandridae > Triturus > Triturus cristatus. The sequence goes on from NC_140588.1 coordinate 377,861,046, forward strand.
GGAGCTCTTTAGAGAAAAGGCCAGGGGGTTAAAGATTAAAAATCCTCCTAGTACTCCAGGTATCCCTTTAATATGGAGTGACGGGGGATATTAAAACAAGAATGGTAGGGTACCTCAAGGATATAATGATCCTATGACCCTACAAACATTGTCAACATGTTTCAGCCAGTGAAAGACCCCTATGGGTCCATGGCTTTCATCAGGGCAAACAACAGAGAAAAATTCCCTCCCTGGATGCAATTTAAAACAACCAGTGGAGCAGAAAACTGATCCACCGTTTTTGACTCTTGGATATACTTATCCTAAATGTGAGCATTCAGTCCTGATTCATCCAACCTGTAATGAAAGAGAACACAATATGTGCAGTGACTCCGAAAGAGCCTAAGCGCCTAGCTCGCTCTGTGCTCGCTCACCCATTCATTGTGTGTATAGTGAGCTATGCGCAATTAAAGCACTCTCGAATATGTTGAAGTAACATACTTCAAATGCTAAATATAGATTGAGGAGGGACATTAACCCGCCCGATTTTTGCATGTGATCAGTTCTCGTGATGTTCACGTATCACCAGTAACACCCACAGTGAAATCAATATCCCATTTGATTCATTAGCCCACCTCATTTTATAGAGTAATTATAACTGTCATCTGAACATATACACACATTTAAAAAACATGTAAAATCACACATCATTTAGTTCTCGTCAGTAACCATGGGGCAACCCCGCAGTAGGTTAAAGCCTCGATCCCATTGTGCGTAGTAGGGAGTATCATGGACAAAGACCTTACCCAACTTGGGCGGACTCCATATGTCTCAAAGGAGTGCAGGGAGATGGGGCAGATGGGGCAGTCCTGTAGTCACACACTATGCATGAAGAATAGGAAAACAAGAAGATGTTATACTATCTAATGTGCTATGCTCAAGTTCCTTGTAATGGGCAGGGCAACATCATTCTCCCATTCATACTCTGTATTAACTCACATCATCAAGGATCCTGACCCCACAATACCACCTACTTGGTTCTGCATCTCCCGGCATGTGTGCCGGGGTTAGGGTCTGCGTCCATTTAAAGGAATCCTGGACGTGACGGGACCGCGTTTTTTACACAACTGAATACATGTTACAAATAAAATTAAAGAAAAAAAAGCAAACATTATCAAACAATTAGCATTGTTCAATTAGTATTTGAGGTTTATTAATGGTCTTTACTGATTTCCTATTAACACCAATAATATCACTTCTTTCTGTACATGTGATTGCAAAAATAGTTCTGTCTTACAAGATGGAGACTTTTTTATTTTAATTTTGCATCAGTTTTCCCACTTATGTCATTTGAGTCAGAATTGTGTTCAAATATTCTTTCATCATTAACTTCATAATCATCATAATTTGAATCTTCCATTGACTGTTTACATTTTTTTAAATATGAAGCATTTCTGGTTACAATTCTTTCTTTATTGTGGGTAGAAATCATTAACCCCTTTATTTTTGTCATAGTCAAAGGGTTATGGATAAAAGAAAAAATTATTCTTTGAATTATTTGTTTGCATGTGCTTGACTAAGATCAAATCTCACACATTTTGTGGTCTAGTATGTCTTCGTTTATCAGCATATGCTTTCACTTATCCCTTTGCTAATGTATCTTGTTTTACAACTTCTTCATGACAGTCGGGAGGCCTTGCAGGCAAATGTGGTAACCGACTTTTCCTTCCTTGCCCAAACATCACTTCCAATGGACATTTCCCAGTGGAGTCATGGGTAGTGTTTCTGTAATCTCTTAATATGTGACATAAATCTTGATTCAATGTCACTTGTGTCAATTTTACTCTCTGCGCAGTTTTTTTTTATAGTACTCATAAAGCGTTCAATCATACCATTTGTTTGGGGCCAATTATTTTCCTATGAATCACACCCATTTAATTAAAAAATCTTTTAAACCCCTCACTATTAATTGGTGGATCATTATCAGTCATAAGCACAGCTGGTATGCCCCAAGTTGAAAATATTTCATCTAGAATTGTAAGTATAGAAAATATGAAAGTTGACACAGCCTGTTTCATTAACGGGAATCTAGAATATTCATGGCATAACAACAAATAAATAATGTCCCAAATCCATGGGCCCATAAAAATTTGGCCAGAATACCTCTGACAGTTTGAACATTCTAAGTTCCTCCTTCCATGTTTTCGTTGTAGCACATTGACACAGATTACGGGTTTGAACAATTTTTTCAAACCCAGGAATTTTTTCAAATCCAGGAAACCACACTTTGCCCCTCAAGAAATTCTTTGTAGCGGTTATTCCTCTGTGACTTTCATGAGCAATGTCAATTACAAATCTTTGTAATGCATAAGGTATCGCTATTTTTGTCCCCTATAACAAAATGCCAGATGAAGCAACTGCAAGTTCATTATATATTTTTAAAAGCTAACAATCTTTTCTTGTCAATTTCTGAAGATATATATGTCAGATCATCTATATGTCTCCATCAGTTCATAGCAATTATCTTTTGAACTTCTTCTATTGTTAGATCCATCAATGAAGCTTCTATTAATTATTTCTCTGAAATTCTTACAGGAGTTGTAGTCCTAATTAAGAAGCAAATATATTCTTTTGCTAATGATATTTGCTTTTCACAAATTGAAATAAGATGTCTTGATAAGTAGTCAGCTGGATTGAAATCTTTTCCTGTTTTATGTATAATTTTAAAATGATAATCCATTAATCTCATACCCCATCTTTCAATGTTTAGTGGCATTTTTGCTTTCCGATTACCAAATATTCTTAACAATGCTTGATGATCAGTAGCTACTAAAAATGGTTTTCCATATCAAGAGGTATGGTAATTTTTTCAAGCCCAAACAATTGCAAAGCTTTCTTTCTCTGGCTGCAAATATTTCCTTTCAATTTCAGATAAAATTCGGCTAGCATTAAATATTATATATCTGGTACTTCCTCTTCCGGGTTTATGTTGCACCAGTATTTACCCTAACCCTGCGGAACTTGCATCCATCAGAAATTCTGCAGAAAGTGTTGAGTCAAAATATGATAAGTGAACTACAGAATACATTTTTTTTTTTTTTTAAAACCTTTATTCGTATAATTCAGATACTCAGATACACTGCTATTCAGCCGACAACCCGGAGGTTCGGCAGCTCCTCAATCAACACGTGTAGTCAGCTACCGCTCTCATACAGGATAAAAACAAAGGTTCCAATTTTTAAAAATGAACACAACAAGCAAGGCAGTATACATCATAAGTTCGCGTCAGCTCCCAGCGAGGGGGCGGCCCCATTTCCAACATCAGATCAAGCCACCGATTGAGAGGAGGAGGGAGAAGCAGAGGCGCTAACATTCTGGCAGAGGTGCATCAGCAATACCCAAGTCGGACGCGAGGCTAGGGGGAAAGTTGCTCCTCTAGTGGTTCAGTGGCAGGAGGCAAACATATGTACCCCCTATACTGGTTCCAACCTCCCCATACCTTATGCCATTTCTTGGGCCTCCCCCGCGCACTATACACCGTTTTCTCCCGGAACATGCACCAGTCCATGTTGTCCTTCCAAGCATCCAGGGTGGGAGGGCTAGGGGATCCCCACAATCTTGCAATATCTCGCTTAGCCACCATATTACCTAGGGTCACCCATTGAGTCTGCGCCGCATCGTAGTCTGTAGGACCCCACACATTCAAAAGACAGCGCCGCGCCTCTGAGTGCAATACAATGCCCGTGACCTCCTGCATCACAACGTGAATCCGCTTGCATAGTTCCGCAATCACACCACACTCCCATATAATGTGCAGAAAGGTGCCCACCATCCCGCAGCCCCTCTTACACAGCCCATCTTCGGAAAAACCCATATGGACCAATCGGGGCCCAGTGACATAAACTCTGTGGAGTATCTTAAGCTGGACAAGCCGCAACCTGGCGGGGATTGCGACCTCCTTAGGAGAGGAGACCGCGTACTGCCAATCCTCATCGTCCAGCTCAAGGCCGTCTCTAGTCCACTGGTCCCGCACCCCCAGGAGGAGATCGGTCCGAACGTTCACAAGCTTTTTGTAAATTAGGGAGATTGTGCTCTCCGGCATATGGCCGTCCAGGATCCGGTCCTCCAAAGGAGAGGACTCAGGCACCTTTTCCCCCTCAACGAGGACCGACTGCACCGCATGGCGCACCTGCGCATACCGGAAGTATTCCGTGCCCTCAAGCGCATATTCCGACCGCAGCTCATCGAACGACTTAATCCGCCCCTTGGTCAGCATGTCCCCCACCCTGGAGATGCCAATCAGATCCCATTTGTCGAATCCCTTAGAGTGCCAGAGGTTACCCAACATGTCCGAGTCATACAACGGAGTGGCGAGGGTGAGCCTATCCTTCCATCCCAGGGAGTTCGTGACTGTCTTCCACACGTGCACCGCCACCCCGGTCGGCCCTGTGAGGGACCCAGCCGGTGGCTTCGAATAAAGTGCTCTATAATAGCCACCACCCCGCAGCAACCACCGGTCCATAGCAAAGCCAGGGCCAAGCGCCGGACCATAGACTCCATGATTGATCGCGCTCAGTTGGGAGGCCCAATAGTATCTTCGGATGTCGGGAAGCGCGATACCCCCGTCGTACCAAGGGAGAGTTAATTTTGCTATCGCTATACGCGGGCGGCCGTCCCACAGCAGCGAACGCTGCAGACTCTCAACCTCCCGAAAGTAGCTGGCCGGAACCAGCTCCTGGGTGTTCTGCAGGGCATAGAGAAAACGGGGAAGAGACATCATTTTGAATAGCACCGCACGGCCAAGGAGGGAAAGCGGCAGCCGCCGCCAGCCCGCCACGTCCCGCCGCAGGCGCGCCAACGGAGGGAGCAGGTTCCTCTCATACCGTACCGTTGGGTCGGCAGAGATATAAATCCCAAGATACAGGAAACCCTCCCGGGCAATCTGGATCGGGCAATTCCGCGGGGGAACCGGGAAGTCCCCACACAGGGCATACAGATATGACTTACCCCAATTAATGGTTAGCCCCGAGTTCCTCCCGAAGGAAGTCAATATGTCGCAGACAACTATAAGGGACTTCCGGGGTGAAGTAAGATAGAGCAGAATATCGTCGGCATAGAGGGAAATGCGGTCTTCGTGATCAGGGGACCATCGAATCCCCCTCACATCTGGGTGCCATCGTATCCAGGCCGCCAGCGGCTCAAGGGCGAGAGCAAACAACAGCGGTGATAGAGGACAACCCTGCCTGGTACCCCTCCCCAGGTCGAAGGGACGGGACGCCCTACCGTTAACTGCGACTTTGGCGAGAGGTCCTTCGTATAATAGCCTTACCCAGCCCACAAATCTGGGCCCGAAGCCGAATTTCGCAAGCGCAGCCCACAGGTATGCCCACTCCACCGTGTCAAATGCCATCGTTGCGTCGAGCGCAGCCACCATGGCCGGCTCCCGCATCGTCCCCACCCTTGCGATCACTCCGTGGATGCGCCTAAGATTCAACGCGGTCTTACGATGCGGGATGAAGCCAGATTGGTCAGGGTGGATCAGATCCCCGACCACCCTGACCAGCCGGTTTGCGAGGATTTTGGCAAGGATCTTCGGCTCAGCATTAAGGAGCGAGATCGGCCTGTATGAGCTGCACCGGTTCCTGGGCTTGCCATCTTTATGGATGACCACGATCGTTGCCAGGCGCTGGTCAAGTGGGAGGCAACCCATCTCCCGCGCCTCCACAAACATAGCCCGCAAATGCGGAGCGATCTTGTCCGGTCGGAGTTTGTAAAGCTCAATTGGCAGGCCATTCGGACCCGAGGCCTTGCCCGGACGCAAAGAGCGGATAGCCCCCGCAATCTCGTCGACTGTAATGTCGCCATCAAGATCGTCTCTGTCTATGTCGGAGAGGCAAGGCAGGGCAAGATCGCGCAGGAGCTCACGTGAATCCTCCACTGGCCTGTCAGACACGGAGGTATAGACCGTGTGGAAGTAATCCGCAAAGCACTGGACTATGCCGTCCGGCTCCGTGACCATGACGCCATCCTCCGTCACAAGGTCCGGCACAACACGATTGGCCCGCTCCTTTTTATCTAGCCACGCGATCAATTTCCCGGCCTCGTCCCCGACGTCGTACAGACGGCCCCGCTGTTCCCTACTCAGGGCTTTGGCCGCATCCGTCACGAGGGCCCTGTACTCCGATTGTTTAAGGCTCAACTTGTGCAGCGCCTCCGCCGTGACCTCCCCTTCCAGAGCCAACTCTAGATCCGCGATCTCCGCCTCAAGCTGGGCGACCTCCGCGTCTCTCCGACGCTTGGCCGCTGTATACATTTTGTTTTTAACTTTTGTAAATGACATCTCACACTCTTCATTCCACTCAAATGCATTTCCTTTGTTTGTTATCATTCATAATGGTGCATTTATAATAGCAAAATTCTCAATATACTATGAACGATAACTGGTCATACCCATAAACAAATGTAACTCTGACAGTTCTTTTGATAAGATGTGCTAACTAAAGAGGATACTTTAGCTGGATCTGGACACATTCCTTCTTTTGAAAAATTTGACCATAAAATGTAAATTCCGGTTTATCTACTTCACATCTGTCTGCATTTAAAGTAAGACCAACCACACTTAAACATTCAAATAACTTGTTAATACAGAGTCATGTTCTTCTTGACTGTAATTCATGCAATTTTTAACTGGTCTAATAATCTTTCTTTATTGTTTCCCGGAATATTTCGACAGTGGAACAAATTCCAAAATTCAACTTTTTATACCGAAATAACCCTAAGTGAGTAGAAAATGTAGTTATGTATTGTGATTGTTCAGCAAGTTCCAACTGATGGCAACCTTTACATAAGTCTATCCTTGAAAAGCCTGCAGCACCATTAGGATTACTTATCATGTTATCCAACTGTGGTTCCAGGTGTCTTACCCTTTCAATCACTGTGTTAGGTCTCTCATGTCGACACATATCCCGATTTTGTGTGTATTCTTCTTTGGTACCACAACTATCAGTGAAACTCAGGGAGTGGGGCCAACCATTTGGCTAAGTTATATCTTGCCTCAATAAAGAAGTTATTGTATCTTCTACTTTAGATTGTACATTAATTTGTGCTCTCCTATACATCTGTGCCACTTGTTTAATTGACGCATCAATATGTAAAGTAACAAACTTAACTTTCTGCTTATCTAGATTCTGAAATAAATTTGGAAATTTTGCTAAAATTGGATGTTTCATTATTTTTTTTTTTTTTTAAATTTTTATTGAACAGGCTGACAGGAAAAAAAAAACACATATGAATACTTACATCAGTTAACGTCTATAATCGAGAAAATTATAATATAGAAAATTATAATATATTCTCAGCGCTAAATAGCAAAACTAAACTATAAACACGGGAAGGGACAAAAAAAATAAGAGAGAAAGAAGAAGAAAAAAAAAAAAAGGGAAAATTAGAAAGATAATAGAGACCATCTCATCCTATAAAGGTTCCCCAGTTTTTTTCGTGTTTTCTTAAGGAACGGCTCCCTCTTAGCCGAGCTAAAGCTGACTCCATGGTGTAGATCTCGGTAACCAACGCCCACCAGTCCCAAACCGTGGGTGGATCGGTGCATATCCAGGCTCTTGCCACAGTTCGTTTGGCACATGACATAAGTATTGAGGTCAACGCGGCTTGTGGAATTGGATTAGGATATATATCAAGCAGAACTGAGGCAGCGGTGAATATAGGTGTTTGGATATGTTTGATTTTTAGAACCTTCTGAATGTCCCCCCAATAATCCTTTAGGGTAGGACACGAAAACAGCATGTGTATCAAGTCGGCGGCCTCAGTTGAACATTTTGGGCATTTAGTTCGATCACTGAAAGAATTATTAGAAGACCATTTAGATATTATTTCGGGGGTATAGTATAACATACAGCTCGTTCTAAACTGTTGAAGCCTTAAGCTTGAAGAGCGAACAAGTTTATTAATGTTTGACATGGAGCTCCCTATTTCTCTAGCTGTAATTTTTATACCTAATAACCTGCCCCATTTATATGCTAACTTAAAACAGTCGTTTGATTTATAACAAGATAGAACGTGATAAGTATCTCTTATAGTTGATTTAGTTTTCCCAGAGTATAGACAGGACCAAATTTCGTTGTCTGTAACCGCTAAGATTTGTTTTTTATTAATCAGATAGTCGTGCAGTTGCAAGTGTTTGTATCTCACAGTTTCAGGGAGATCAAATAATAGTTTAAGAGTATTAAATTCTATAAACCCATGAGTGCCATATAGATCCCCTAATGCATTGATACCCTTCCTAGACCAACTATAAGTAGAGTTGTCGTTAAAGATACCCGGTAAACCCGGGTTACCCCATAACGGCATCATTTGATGGAAATAAGTTATTTTACAGTAGTTTGAGATGTTACAATGAAACCAACAAGAAGGTGCACAGTCCGTAGCAAGATAGCAAAAAAGTAGTTAATGTAGAGAAACACGAGAGATCCTACAAATAATTGAGACAAGCCCTCCGCAGGAGGTAGGAGTCCATCAGCCCACCCTTATTGGCGGAGCCTCGTCATCTGGTACTCCTGGGAATCGCTGTCTTGGCCCATAAATGCAGATCCCCAGGGACTCTGCCCAGGTGCACCGGACAGCGATACCCCAAAAGGAAATCAACTCCTGCCAGGGTCTGTGCCCAAGTAGTTGAGGGCTCCAGTGATGTGCAGTGCAAAGAAGTGAAGTGATGTTAAAAATGAATACTTGGTCAAAAAATATGTTTAATGGGGATCAACCAAGTTTCATGTCTAAAAGAACCTATAGTCTGTTATATATTTCTACAGGCTAGTCTTTGGTTCATGTGAGCGTGTGGTCGACATGTTTCAGCCGCTGCGGTGAATTAACCCGGCTTTCTTCAGGACCGAAAAAAAGAGCTACTGCAAAACTAATTACAAAGTGATAAAACTATACCCATACACCAAATGTGAATGTGGGATACCGGTGTGGCAATTGCCACCCTACCAAAAAAGGCTCAAACTAGAGCGTAAGAACGATGTCTTCATTCCTAAAGAAGAAAAGTGAAAAATATATATGAGAACCTCATGTATATCAAAACACAACTACTGATTGCCACAGGGTAAAGCTGATTCAGCATCACCTAGATCAACAACTAAACTCCAAAGTGATGTTTCTAAATACTAAATTAGTATAGAAAATTGAAAAAGACTCACCCAGCTTTGTGTGGGAGAAAAGCCTCACCTCACCCGGCTGACTGCTCGGAGAAGGAGGCACCGCTCTGTTTAAATGTGGAGAAAGAAAACAAGACAGATTGCCAATGGATGCCCGTCTGTTCAAAACTCAACACACATATTTTAAACAAATTAAAAAGGAACCCAAATTAATTAAAAAAGTCCGAGACCTCGTGACCGCCCATCAGAGTAGTGTTAAGGAGATGTCACTTTGAAACATTCTGTCTGACAACTAGTGTGACCCGGGTCAGACAATACAATTGGTAAGTGTAATTATGTAGTGAAAGAGCTGTCAACAGGATTCCAACAGCTAATTCTGTTTTAGAAAACAGAGGGCATGTTATCTTCCCTTTGCTTATCCGTCAGCATCTCTGACTAGCTTGCTGTCTGAAAAAACCTGTGATCAAACGGAGAGGGTGCTACTTAGTAGCGATCGTATCAGACAGGCGCGTTCTAGAGTTGCAGTCAGCCGTACATGCATGCTTGACAGAGATAAGTCAAAGCCCCCATGCCTAGGTCTGTTAAAGTTAACTTAATGTCTCTTGAAGACTGAAGGACCTGTAAGGCTTCCTATGTGACCTGGGGCAAATCTAACCATAAAAGGTTGGTGAATAAAAAAGGAGAAGAAGGAAACCAACCCTGGAAATTATGGTCGAGGGTCAACCAGCCAGTTCTAAATTCAGGATTATGTTTTAAGGATTGTATCCAAAACTCGAGTCAACCAAAAGCACAAGCCGCCTGCCTCCTCACCTGTCCGTCGATACCTCAGACTGGCTCACAAGCTGTCTGGGAGGCGTCGACAGGAAGGGGAGGCTGTTATTTATAGTACTAGTACTCAAGTGGGACGCGTACGTCGTGAATTGAAATCAGCTGTTTATTCAGCTGTTTCTCCACTCGTACAACACCGCGTCTATGCGAAGTAACGCGCATGCGCCTAAGATAGACGCTGACAGGAGTGCGCCCGCGTTAGTGTCAGACACAGCGCTGGTGTAGCTGGTGATTACGAGTGTATTCAAGAATAATCAGGACGATCAGGACTAGGCAAAGCTACGTAGGATCAGACCACCTACGAATACGAAGTGGTGTATAATATACATCCCACCCTTTCTCGGGCCTCGTGTGTCTAGCGCGCATGCGTCGGGGAGTAAAGGAGTCAGCCCGCGCATGCGCTAGACATCGTGACATCCCGGAGCCCAGTATTTAATACCAAACAGTCAAATGAATCTGTAGTATGGAGCACAGATGAAGTAGACTTGTCTACTTACATTTGGTTGAGTGTAAATGATTAGTTCTTTCAAAAAAGTGGTGATGTGTGATCAATAATAACCACGAGTTCAGATGACCATAAAACACAGACCAACTACATTTGAGGTACAATATAGAGCGGACCTTGTGTATCTATCGAGCCCGCTTAGGGAGGCCATGAATTCTTCCCAAATAAGCCTGACACATGGGAATAACCTGGGTAGATGTAAAACCCAGTCATCAATGTTACCCAATGAGGGCACTCGCAACTTGCAATTTGGTCAGTTATGGATTATACCTTCTCTAGAAATAGGGAATTTAAGACATAGAGAGGGCGCCTAAAGTGGTAAGGACACCATGACTGTGGGACAGTTGATGATATATAATCCCTTCTTGAAATACATGTAGTGTCAATCTACAGTGCACAGTCTCGTGAGACTATAAATCTCCACATACTATGGGATGTCGTAACGGCATTGGATCAGTCGACATACAACGATGTCTAAAGAGAAGGGTATGTCGACTGAAACCTAGGGTGCCCGCAAAGCTGTCAAGGTGTATATAACTCACGCTGGCTACGGCTACTAGTGACGATAAAGGGACATGAAGTAGATCAAACAACATTATTTCCTGGAGTGATTAACATAGAGACAGTCTAACCACTTCAAGTATAGACCGAAGCCCATGGGATGTTGTCGTTCAGTCCTTTAGTGTCAGTTTTCAACTTGAAAATCCATTTTTGTTCTTTAAGAAATAAGAACTGGGCAACATCTGTTATGTGTTGAGGGATAAACGGGCGTTCGAGTACTAGCCACCTTAGATCCTCAGCCTTGTGTTTTTTGGCTAGAAAATGCTCCGTCATCCGAGTGGATTGTCTCACGCAGCGGATAGTACTTTTGTGCTCGCTAATGCGGAGTTTCACTTTACGTGTGGTGTACCCTATGTAATGTAGGGAACACGGACACGTGATTCTGTAGATGACGCAGTCTGAATTGCAGTTCGTGTGGTTGCCTAATACCCAGGGACGTCCTGTGCCTATGTCCACCGAGATGGTCTTAGCTGTTTGCGGACAAACACTACAAGTTCCGCATGGGAAGTGGCCACGAACTGGGGGTAGTGACCACAGAGTGTTAGTTTCAGCTGTGGGGTGTGCCAGCGGTCTGGTATGGACCAGGCTATCGCGCAAACTAGGACCCCTCTTGAAGGAAAATAAGGGAGGCGAAATATTGCCATCCGCTATGTTCAATATTTGCCAGTGTCTCCGTACTATTTTCTGTATTTGGCTGGACATAGTACAGAAAGTGGTGACAAATGTGAGTCTCTCATTAGTGGTCTTGAGCACGTCAGTGTCCAGTAGGGCGTCACGATTGTTATTCGACGCCCGTTTCCACGCTTTACGCACCAGACGTTTTGGATATTGCCGTGTTTCTAATTGTCTGGCAAGTGCCTCAGCATGTTTGTCAAACAGTTGTCTGGTCGAGCAGTTCCTGCGAACCCGCAGGAATTGGCCAACTGGAAGATTCTCTCGGAGTGCCCTCGGATGATGGCTATTAAAGGACAGCAACGAGTTTCTGGACATAGGTTTCTTATATAATTCAGAACTCAGTGAGTTTTCATGAACAAAGATGGAGATATCCAGGAAGGCCAAACGATGTTTATTGTACTCAATGGTGAAACGCAAGTACGCATTCTGCTGGTTTAACCATGAGTGAAAAGCATGAATTTCGTCACTAGTGCCCCGCCAAACCACAAGGATGTCATCTATGTATCTCTTCCACAGCAACAAATGATGACGATACGGGTTGCTGTGGTTGAGTACAATGTCCTGTTCGAAAAGATGGACATAGAGGTTGGCGAGGCTGGGCGCGAAAACACTGCCCATTGAAGTCCCTGATGTCTGGAGGAAAATCTGGTCCTCAAACTTGAAATAGTTCTCCATCATGGCTAGTCTGGCACACTCCATGATGAAAGGTACAGGGGTGATACTGTCCAGAGAACGTGCTTCCAGAAGGCCTCTGATGGCGTCGAGGGTCTCTAGCTGGGGGATACACGTATAAAGTGACTCTACGTCCAAACTAGCCAAGAGATCGGTGTCAGAGTTGAACTCTATCTCTGGTAAGAGTCGTAGAACGTCTGCCGTGTCTTTAAGGTAAGTTGGCATCTCACTGACCATTGGTCGTAAAAACACGTCTACGAATTTGGACAGAGGTTCTAGCAGTGAGCCGATCCCGGAGATAATGGGACGGCCAGGAGGCGGTCGTTGCTGTTTGTGAATTTTGGGGAGGCAGTAGAAGTAGGGCATCACTGGGTTGTTGGTCACCAGGAATTTTGCCTCTTGTGAAGTTATCCATCCTTCTGCCTCCCCCTCCTCGACCAGCTGTTTGATCTCTCCGGACAGTCTAGATGTGGGATCTGACTTTAGGGCCCGGTAGGATTTTGAATCTGATAAGTGTCTAAGGCATTCTGCCTGATAGACGACAGTATCCTGCAGGACTATAGCCCCGCCTTTATCTGCCGGCTTGATAGTGATCAACGTGTCTTTGGTGAAGTTCTTGAGGGCAGTTTTCTCTGTCTTGGAGAAATTGAAAAAGGCATGGGGGCGGGTGTCGTGCAAAGTCATTAGATCGTGAACAACCGCTTTTTCAAAGGTAGAGACTTGTGTGGGGACCTGGTGGGATAGAGGCGTGAAAGTACTTTTAGGACGAAGTCCAGTGTTCACAATATTGGTCTCGTTGTCTGATGTTGGTGGTATTGGGTCTTTTTCTTTAAAAAAGAAATGTAACCTGATTTTCCTAAAGAATTTTTCAATTTCACATCTCAGAGTGAAAGGGTCACCTGAGTGTGTAGGAACGAAACCCAAGCCCCTATTCAGGACATTATGTTCATCGATGGTGAGGATTTTAGAGCTGAGATTGACTACAAGGTCGTCTACTCGCTGGTCGAGTTCGTTGGTAGTTGTTGATTGCCCCGCCTGCTCCGAGTGTTGGGAAATGTCTGGTCTGGTTGCCAGTGGACCGTGGGGGTTCCTCTCCGTTTGCCTCTGCTGCGTCCTTGTCCTTGTTCTAAAAAAGACTGATTTTGGAAGAATTGCTGCTGAGGTGGATAGGTGTGCATATGTTGTGGAAAGGGTGGTGGTTGGTAGCCCCAAGGTGCGGGTGGCCACCATTGGCCTTGATTAGGGTAGAAGTTCTGATTGCCCCTCCTTCTGTTGTATCTCCGGGACTGACCTCTCCCTCTACCCTGTGGGGCTCCTGTAGCACCTGTATCAGAGTCGTCAGATCCCCCTTCGGACCCAGACGAAGAATAGTTAGATCCGTAGCGTCTCCCTTTGTTATTAAAAGTGGGGGCTACATAGGTGTCACTTGTATACGGGTATATCTTTTCCCATGAAAACCGGGCCAGATCTTTCTTGAATTTGAGATGTTTGAGATGTTACCCCATATCTTTATTATGTCTTTGGCGGTCTTAAATTTGACTCTTTTGAAATAGTTTGGATCGTTGGAGCGGAGCAGAAACATGTTTGAATCTTGTTTTAGCATAAGAGTATGAAAGGGGAGTGTTCCTTCTTTAATGAGCAGTGATCGAATACGTAAAACAAAAGCAGACCAAAAATACAACTTAAAATCAGGGAAATTCAGCCCTCCCAAATTCGTATTATTTGTAAGAAATGTTATCGACCTTCTCGCCTTTTTATAGCTCCAAATAAATCTGCTGAATATACCGTCCAGCTCTTTAAAGAATTTATTATTTAAATTAAGTGGTATAGATCAAAAAAGATATAAAAATTTAGGCAATATCGTCATCTTAATAAGATTAATTCTTCCAATTAAATTCAGGGGTAGTCTGTGCCATTTTTTTAAGAGTAAGGTAGTGGATTTGATTAATGCTTTGTAGTTTATATTGTTAATTTCCTGGATTTTAGCCGTTAGTTTTACACCTAAATATGTAGCGCTTTTACAAATTTCAGGAACGGTCGAATTTGGGGTATAATTAGCAATAACCTGAGTCTTTTGTACATTAAGTTTATACCCTGAGATATTCCCAAATTTCCCAGCCTCAGATACAATACTTTGGAGTGCCATCACAATATCTTGTGTATAGATAGCGATATCGTCGGCATATGCTGTTATTTTTAGTGTTTTTGAGCCAGAACTAAAAGGTACAATTTGGGCTTGGGACTGTAAAGCGGATAAAAAAGGTTCGAGTGAAAGAGCAAACAAAAGGGGTGAGAGAGGGCAGCCCTGACGGGTGCCACGGCGTATTGGGAAGTCAGGGGAAATCAAGCCCGCGTAACAAACATAGGCAGTAGGGTTATCATAAAGGGCCTGTATACCCCGCAAGAATTGTCCCCCAAACCCCATTTTAGATAAGACGCACCAGAGGTAGTCCCATCCCACTCGGTCAAATGCCTTCTCGGCATCTAATATTAGACGCCGAGAAGGCGGATGTTTCATTATTATGTGAAATTTTATTACAATTAAACTCATGAGTTGCGTTGCTACATTACTCAATAAACAAAGACCTGGAACTTATCCTTGCAAGTCATGAATTTCTTCTTCACTTGAAATGTTTCCATAAGTGAGTATGTCTGTAAATGTTCCTTTATTATCAACAGGGCAATGGGCTCCCCACTGAAATATGTTCACATTCAAAGGAGTCAGTACAGGTTTTTTTTAAAACTTTTTTTAATACTCCGAAGCACATGATATATTGCACGTTGCTCCACTGTCCAAACCAAAGGGCGTTTTGAGATCACCTACAATACTACCAACTATGGCCATTTTTCTTATATGATATCTCTGTATTAAACATATTTGTTAATAGTGCACAGGTGTATCCTACATCTTATATGGTCTTTCAAAGGAATTATCTTTGTCTGAAAAGCTGTGCATTGACTCAACATCATAATCTTCCAATTGCCTTATGTACTTTTCATTACTTTTTTATCTTGGTTCTTCCCTCCTTTTGTATCTTTCATTGTCAAAGTTTCTGTTCTAACTCTACAGACACTTGCAAAATTATTAATTTTTCCACATTTATGACATATTTGTTCTAAAGCTTGACAATTTTCTGTATGCGGAAACTATAGACCACATGTGTAGCATTCCTTTTTTTCTTCTTTTTGACTGTTCCATTTTTCCCTTTCTTTTCATATCTAGTTGGCATTTGTCTCAATTGCTCTCTTGTTGTTAAATGTCCTTCTTCCATGTTCACAGCATGAGCCTTAGCTATTGCTTCTCATAAGCCATCTTTAATATAGTTTTTAGGTCATATGTTTTTTTCCAGCAGTTTTTTAATGAATTCTTTTGATTTACTTCCTTCAATAATTCTTAGGGCCTGATTTAAATATCGGTGGTTCGGGTTACTCCGTCACTGTTATGACCGAGCAACCTGTCCGCCAATATCTAAATCAGGCCCTTAATCTTATAACTTCTTCATTATTGAACTTGTCAAATTCACAAAATTTAACTAATTTTCATAACCAAGTGACAACATTTTCAATAGATTAGTTTTCTGTTTGACATGCTCTATTGAAAGAATATCTTTCAAAATCTATATTTCTTTGAGGGTCAAACTTTTCATATAAACATTCATAAGGCCTTTATAAGTACTTGCTTCATCCTCAGGAAACGTGATAATTATATCTTCCACTTCATCACTGTTAGAAATTGGGTCTCTAGTTAGCAGAGAGCTGCCCCTGTCCAAGTAGTGACCACAATCCTAGTCAGGATAAGCTACATACACACTTTAAATTAACTTGTGCTCACCTTCTCGTAGCTTGGCACAGAGCAGGCATGCTTAACTAAAGAGGCAATGTGTAAAGTATTTATGCAACACCAACACACACACACACACACACACACACACACAAACACACACACACACACACGCGCACACACACACACACACACACACACACACACACACACACACATTAACACAATTAATACACCACAAAAAGACTCCACACAGGTTTACAAAAATAGAGAATATCTATCTGAGCAAAACCATACCAAAATTCCAATTAGCAGAAGTCGAGATATGATTTTTTAAAGAATAAATACAAAAACAGTGCTTAGAAGTCAATAGCACTAAAAAGTTACTTGAGGGCGCGAGGGACTCAGGTAAATCCAAAGTACAGGCCGACCACGATGGAGGGCACGCTGGCTGCTAGACTCATGCAGGCTCTGCTGAAAAAGTACCTTTCATGGAGCAAAGCGTTGATGATGAGGGCTCGATGCATCTATCTTTTCTATACAGTCGGGCCACTGCGACATCGTCGAGCTCCAGAATGATGCCGTCAATGCGTCGTCATTGAGCCATGCAGGCTGTAGAACCGTTGTCATCAAACAGCCTCTGCGTCATTGTCGAAGCGTGATGCGTCAGATCTGACCAGAGCAGTGATGACGATGCATTGGTTTTATAGCAAAACAGCTGCAGAACCCACTTCTGAAACCAAGGACTGGAGGGTTGTAGGAAGCCGGCTCTTTATATGGTATACCAAAAAGAAGTATACCGTGCAATGAGCCGAGGTATTCCCTTGCTAGTTGACAGGGGCTTGCTTTAGCAATCCCAATGTGTTCTTCTAGGAGGTAGTGTGGTCGAGCAGCCTTCAGCTTATCAGAGGGGAGTGTTAGACATTTGCAATACACACATAGTTAATAAATGAAACTCACAACTAAATAAGGAGATCCATGCAAATTTGTAAAAATAACATTTATCTTTATTTAACTTTCGGCAGCAAGATCATCACGATCAGGTAAGTACTATTTAAAATATCAGGTTTGAAGAAAACAGGTTTTTGATACTTTAAATGATAATTGATTCACTTCTCGGCAATGCTAACGTAGGAAGAAAACATACTCTGCATATGGTCAGTGAACAACGACTTACAGGAACCTTTCCCAGGTCTTAAGATGAGTAAGGGGCAAGGTCCCAGGCAACACCAACAGGTCAATTTTGGAGGCACTGGATCATCCGGGTGCAGAGGTGTGTTTTTTGCCATCAGGTGATTTTGATTCTTTAAAACGTAATTGAAGCACTTTGTGGTAATGTTAATCTCTGCAGGTAAAACATATATTGCATTTGGGCACTCAACAGCAACTTACTAGACCAATTTTCTTGACTTAAGGTGAGTACAGGGCAAAGTCCAAGGCAGCACCAACAGTTCACTTAGGCAGCACTGGGGCGGCCAGGCACAGAGATATCTTATAGCGTTGCGTGCCCCATTCAAGTCTATGGAGATTGGGCCGTCGAAAAAGAGACTGCAGGCTCAGACTGGGGGACCAGTCGGGCAAACTAACAAGGGAGCTCAGACCTCGTGATGCCTGGATACATGGGGACACCTTTAGTCCTCTTCTCCATGGGCCTGGGGTGATAGGTGAAGAGGTGCCCTTAGAAATCTGATTTTCATCACCGGTAGCAGTCCCAGTAGAGGTGGGCCGCAAACAGAGGTTGCAGGCGGTGGCGAAAAGTCCACAGTGGGCAAGTCCAAGGTGGGCTTTGTCTCTGGAGTGCCGGTGATCACTGTGGCACTGTTGGCCCAATTCAGCTTGGGCTAGGAAACCCAGGTCCAGTGGCGACGTGCGTTGTAGGGTTTTTGCGGTTCTGGAGTCTCAAAGTCTTCCTTGGGGTGCCTGCAGGATGCAGCGAAGCAGCTCTGTTGCTCCACAGGAGTTCCTGAGTCTTTGAAGAAGTGCTGGCAGTCCCCCCAGTCTTTGGAGGATTGCCACCTTGCAGGACAAGACGACTTTGGCACAATTGAAGAGAATAGGTGAACAGGCTGGCAGGGCTGGTGCCAAGTCAGTTGCTTCTTCTGCAGTTCTTGCTTTCAGGGTTCTTTGGCCCTTCTTCTTCTTTTGCTTGGCAGGATCTGATTTCCTGGAGCCAAGGCTCTCCTAAATACTGAATTAAGGAGCATTAAGGGAGTATAAGGTAGTAGCCAATGGGCTACATACCCCTAGGGTCACTACGCCTACGCCTCCTATATGACCACTTCCTGGGGGAAGTGGGCATAGGCATGTCCCAGTGGTCCTAAATTTGCCATCACCAAGATGGTCTCTTCTGTAAAGTTGCATCCATTTCAGGTAGCCCAGTTCAGGGGTGGTGTTCGCCTGAGGATGGACACACCTGTCTTGTCTAGCTAATTTTCTGACTATCAAGGTGCCAAAGGGCTCTGGACAAAAGGTATTGGTCTCTTCTCCTGTGAGAGAATCCAGATTTTTGCATACCAAAAGCAGCGGGCCTCAGAGAGCAAAGGCCCTCAACCTTGGGGGTCAGCAACTCGTCTCTGGTGGCAGGCTGGCGAAAACCAGACAAGTCAGCACACCAGTGGCTGGTCGAGTTTCAGAGGGCACCTCTACAAGCATCAGTGTGGGTTTATTAATCTGAGATGTTTGATACCAAAAATCCCTATTTTTGGTGAAGCCAATATATTGCTGGGGAACTCATTTTCACCAGTATCTAGGACATGCTTTTAAGATGGCTTCCATGATCATTTGTACTGGCAGTAATATAACTGACCAGTATGGGGGCATATCTGCTCATGCAGTTATGCCCTCACATAAAGTACAGTGCACCCTGGCCTAGGGCGGCAAGGACTGCTGTAGGGTGACTTACTTATACTGCATGCAGTGTTGGCAGGGAGGGCACACAGTCTGTGTGCCATTTCGCGTTTTCACTTTTGTCTGCACCAAGGCACGCAGCCTGCAGTAGCAGTTTACATGAGCTTGGTGCAGGGTCCCTTAAGGTGACACAGTTTGTGCTGCAGCCCTTGGGGACCCTCTTTAGTATCTCAGGTCGTAGGAACCGGGAGTACCATTTACTATGGACTTACAGAGGGGACTAAAGGTATCACGAATTTGGGAAAACAATTGCACAGTTTTGGGAAAGAGATCTAGCACTGGGAACCTGGTTAGCAGGAACCATGTGCACTTCCAGTCAAAAATACATCAAATACCAGCCAAAAGGTGGGGGTGACCATGTCAAGAAGGGTACTTTCCTTCAAAGGGGCACCTCAGGCAAGTGTAGGACTCACAGATGGCAGAGTCAAGCAGGATTGCAGGAAGTCTTTTATGTCCGTGAGACTTCAGAAAACAGGAGCCAAGCCAGCAAGTCCTTGGAGTCACTCTGGGTTCAAGTGAGACAGGTCCAGCCCTTGTTCTCAGCAGGACAGAAGAGGTCAACAGGCACCAGGGCAGCTCAGCAAAGAAGAGAAGCAGTTCCTCGGAACAGTCAGTCAAGACATAGTGGCAATCCTCACAGCATAGTCGTCTTTACTCCAGCAGAGTTCTTCCAGGGTCCAGTAGTGTGCTAATTTGGTAGGGTCAGAACCCCAGTACTTAAACCCAAATGTGTCTTTGAATTGTGGGGTGTCGTCATAGCAGCCCCTTGAAGTGCACAGGTCCTCATCCCAGGCCTGTTTTCCAGGCTATCTGTGGGGGTAATTAGTCCTTTGTGTGGGGACAGGACACAGACTATTCAAATGTAAATGTGAGCTCGATCTCCCCTTCCTTCTCAGGAAGGCTATCAGAATGCAGATGAGTCTCGGACTTCCTGTGTTTGAGGCTGTATAGAGGGAATGCACAAAGTGCAGCTGTCCTCCAACCCAGACATGTATTGAAGACAGGCTGCAGGCACATAGAGCAAAGTTAAGAGTAAAGAAATGTCCACTTTCAAAAAGTGGTATTTCTAAAATAGTAATGTCAACTCCAACTTTACCCTTAAAGAGGATTTAACATTACCATTCCAAAGATATGAAACATGATTTAGCTACTTCTTTCTAATCAGGAATTACAGATTAAAGGTGTAATTCCCAATGCTAGCCTATGAGAGGAGTAGGCCTCACAGCAGTGAAAAATGAATGTAGCTGTTTGTCACTACCAGAACATGTAAAACTTAACAGTACATGTCCTCCCTTTTACTTACACAGCACCCTGCCCTTAGGGCAATCAAGGGGTGACCTATGTTTAATAAAAGGGGAGTTTAAGGCTTGGCGAGTGGTTTTAAATGCCAAGTCAAAGTGGCAGCAAGCTGCACACACAGGCCCTGCAATGACAGGTCTGAGAAAGGCTTGAAAGGCTACTTGTATGGGTGGCACAACCAGTCCTGCAGCTTCACTAGTAGCATTTAGATGACAGGCCTGAGTATATGGTATACACTTTACAAGAGACTTACAAGTAAACTAAATATGGCAAGCAGGTATATACCAATGTCACCATGTTTAGGGGAGAAGCACATGACCTTTAGCACTGATTAGCAGTGGTAAAGTGCTCAGAGTCCTAAAGACAACAAAAAGATACAACCCTAAGGATGACAGGTCTAACAATCACCTATTATATTAGAAATAAGTCTCTTGCTCATTCATCAGAAGGTCTTTTACATGTGGCTTTTAGAAAATGCTCAAACCTTCTCCACTTCTTCCACCTTTGAGCTAAAGTTTGTTGATCGGACTTGTCAAAAATGATTGGCCTGCGAAAAATGGTAGGAGAAATATTTTCTTGTTTTTCCTTTGAATGCATTGCTCTGCTTCTGTTCATTGTTAATTCTGGAGATGCTGATGTTGATTTATTTTCTTGAAACATGGTTTAGTGATTATTATCGATTACTTCTGAAGGTAATATATATATGTATTGTGTGTGTGTATATATATATGTGTGTGTGTGTATATATATATATATATATCTCTGTATATATATGTATATATATATATATATTCAGCATACGGTTCCAGTCGATTTCAGCAAAAACCACACTGCACTCCCAGGGGAATTGTTTCATTCGGCTTTTTTATTGATGAGTTCACATCAACGCGTTTCGATGGCCTCTCGCCACCTTGTTCACGATAATGAAAAACCATTCGTTCCTCTTTTTAAAACAGACATGTGACATACAAAACATAAATGAGGGACTATAAAATTATTTCATTAACCTGGTAAACGGTAGGTCAAAATATATATATATATCGTTTTTTTAAACACACTGAAGAAAGAAAGTCACTAATGTTAAGCTGAAATATATTGATTTCTAAATTGCCTAACCTTAAGATGGTGGCCTTCATTGATTCTTATAACTTGTCTGTATTTTGCCTGGTTTCAATATGGCTGCTGCTGCAAATCCTGCTCGTATTAACCTTGAGATACTACATAAGTTGAGCAGTCAGCGGCAACTAACAATATGCTGTTTCAGGCCTTCTTCCCTCAGATCCACAATCTAACACCTCACCAACAATGCAACGGTGGGTATTTTGCATTTCACAAAGCTTCAACAGTATAGAAAATACACAAAGTTGCGAGCTAGCTGACTTTACAACTTTACAGCCACATATTCCTTCACATAGAATCACAAAAAGTGTACCCTAAACATTGAAACCAAGTTATCGATGACACAGAATATTGAGGACAGAATATTGAATCCAAAATATCTTCAAGGTATGTAGACGTCTAGTTTGGAATAGTAAATCTATACATTCCTATATGCACTTACCTTTCAATATTCTGTCCTCTGTACCATGATATTCTGGGGGTTGATATTTAGTAGTACAACTAATCACACCAATATTAAAACAAGCATTTGCAATGCACTCATTCTCGCCTTTGGGGCCTTTTAAGTTTAGCTACGCAGCACATTATCCTGGGTGTTGAGCTCTTAATGCAGTGATTAAGCGAGCCTGGATGTGAAATATATCCTTGCCGCTTCTGTCAGTTGGGGCATGAATTCAGCAATTTCTGGTGACACACTTTGAAGAACCGGAGCCAATTACACTCCAGTGTTGTTCCCCTGTGTGGTAAGTACTCCAGGATACCATAAGTGCTTTAAGAGTAGTTTATTAGAACAAATTATAACACCTGATAGGTTTCCTGGTATTCCCTCACCTGCCAAGCGGATTGTGGGTCGCCCTGTTCACTCTGTGATCTATGAAGCTCAACTTTGTCTCGGGGGAAATCCTGCAAGGAGCAGTTGATGGAGCTAAGCACAGCTGACAAAGAACAATTGTGAACAAAAATAAGATGGTGAGGGAAGCTCAGCGCCACAGTGGGTGGTGTGCCGGCAATAATACTGGTGATGGTGCAATGCCGGAACCAATAAGGGAGCGAGACTTTATTTACCACCACTTCCAAAGTGAACTGATTTTACTATTCAGTGTTTTTAGGCTACTGGGGAAAGGATGTGAAATTATGGAATGATTATGGAATGAGTGGGGCAGCTATAACTGTTAAGTACGTTAGGTGTTACAGTATTCTAAAAACAAAACTGCACTTATTAATGAACATTCTGCACATTTTAAACATCAAATATGCATAAACTTCAACCTTCTCCCCCCTGTTATTAGGTGCAAAAGCATACAAGATGTGCAAAAGCGGGGCTATAACAGGTGTGGTAATAAGATGAGTTAGGTGTGGTTGCACAAATTGTTATGCCCTATTAAAAGAATGTCTTGGAGTGCGGGGTGCCAGGAGGGCATCTAAGCAAAAGCTTAGGTTTGGGGTAAGATGAGGAAATGAAAATCCAGCTCTGGGGCAGACAGACTTAGGGGCCAAGTTCGATGTCGGGCGGAAAGCCTCCTACTGACAGTCGTAATCTCCTCGACCGCGTAGGCGTCTTTCTGACCGACTTGGATGGTTTACATTCCAACAGCCCACATACAATGTTCACGGTCGCAATGTAAAACGCACGGTCATTCCAAATCAGTTCCGAGCGACTCGCGGAGTATCCGTGTTTGTCGGAACCGCATCGTATACCCCTATGGACAGCGTTTCCGCCCACGGGATCACAATGTCCTTTTCCAACAACCTTTCTGCGTCTGCCTGTCCGACACAGAAAGGCTGTCAGAAAGTGACTTTGGTGGCTCCTATAAGGGCCCCCTTGTCCCCACGGGCTACGGTCGATGGCCGAGGTGGTACCTAAGGGACCCCCCTGTTAAACCCTGTACTCTGTGGCAGGCACCGTGGGGTGCCTGCGACATGGTGCAGGGTTTTCCACAAACACCCCATTTCCCCATAGGAACCTGTGTTACGGCCGGTTGTCGGGCGGAACATGAGCTCCCATTGAGAACAACAGGACTCCGACCGAACAGTCACATTGTAATCCGGTGGTAGGAACTGCCAACCGCAAGTTGGTCTGTACCGTTTCCAGGTCGGTGTGGAACGGAGTCTTTCCACCCAACATCATAATCGGCCCCTTAATGTTGTATGGCTTTTGCATGCCTCAGGGGTCTTACGAGAGGTCTCCAAATCTACGCTTCTGTCTAGAGCTTTAACTGCTAAAGCAATAGCTGCTTCAACTGGTTTTCCTTCAAAAAATGTAAAACCACCCTGCAGTGGGCAAAGAAATGTATCATTTGATAACGCAAATAAAGCATCGTGGTAAACAGCATATCTCCGCCCCAGCAATTAAGTTTTATTTTCTCCCAAACCCCCAGGTTCCATCTTTACTCTGCAGGCTGAGCTGACATGGGCAATTGTGGAGCTGAGGTTAGTGCTTAAGTTAGAGGCAGGTGAGGGACAGGGGGGCAGGATTTAGAAAGCGACACACATGGAGTACTGCAGAGCGAGTCAGCTCCACTGATAACTATTAGTTGCCAGGAACAGCAAAATGTAAGCGTGGTTTTAGGCAGAAGTGTGTGAGCTGCACCATGCTAAACAAAAGAGAGGGCTGGACGACATACTGTGCACAGTACGCTGCAATAAAATAGATTGTTTTCAAAGTTGAGTTGGGCGAGCCGTGCAGAACAAAAGAAAAGCACGTGGCCGCCATTGTGAAGATAAAGCACGGAAAGAAAAAAGTGAAGGGCAAAGCTGAAGACGAGAATGTCCGTGGCAAGCAAGAAATGGCACGGGAACATTCAATAGAAAAAAGAGTGCACCAAACACACGAGTAAAGGGACTTGTCACAGGGGCACTCTCAACAAACGTCAAAACACACCCAATAGCGGGACAACGAGCAGCGTTTCACAAATGAAAAGAAAGACATTTTTACAGCAGAGGAAGAAACAATTGGAAAGTAGTGGGCGTGGTCTATGGCCCCAGATTGGATACAGCATGCCTCGCAGAGCAGCAGTTGCGCGCTGCTAGGCTCGACCTAAAAACCACTAAACAGCATTCTGCTTTAAAACCTTGTATGCTGTACCTTTTCACCTACAAGTATTTGGCAAAGAATGCATCTATAGTGCATTTCTTTAATGTTTGTTATTAGCTGAGTGCCATGACCCCCTAAAAATATTCTCCTGGCTAAAGGCCAGGTCATCAACCCTGCCACATGTTTTGGTTCTTCATTGCCATACAATTCCATTTGCACTATGTATAGGAAAGCTGAACCCCAAAAACACCCTCTTTATTATTTTATGTCAGGCAAAGTGCCCCAATGCGACTGGAAAATGACAAGTTGTAGTGCTCAGAGCATGATATGCAAGGGGTATCCAACCTAAGGGACATCTATCAAAAGGAAAACAGAGAGAACAGGGTGGATAGGTTAACCATTCGAAAATACATCATGCAAACAGGCATTCAGAAGAGCCAACCATGATATCATGAGGAACAGGGAAGACAAAAAAAATATGCAAGAGGATATGAAGGAGATAAAATCAGCAAGTACATATAAAAGAACATCATGCGGGGCATATATAGAAGGCAAATGTACCTGAAAACTGTAACCGACTAGACAGAACCTCTAGGTTTCTCAGGAAACTTTGATAAAGAGGAAGGATTGAGGACAAACGAGTTACAAAGAACCAATAGTCATAAAGGCGGGAGGCACGACAGATAATCATAGACTAATGTTAGAAAGATATATAACAAATGGTAAAATGCAAGCAAACAAAAGAACTCCCATCCATCTAAAAACCTGCTATTGACAGCTTAATATCACATTAGCCACTCATTCCCAAGAGATCAATGGACAACATCAAAGGTTATCATGTTATGGGTTAAATAAGTAATAATGCAGTAAAACATTGGTCAAAGCAAATAACACACCTGTTATTTTGCATGTTTTACCTCATTTATTAACTTTCACACCGTTACTTCCCTCTATTTCCTATAGAATTCTAAAAGGCTACCAATTTTACCATAAAAACAGTAGGAATGTTAGAAAAGGTCAGGGATCCAGTTACTGCACATTTTGCAGCCAGTGTCGGACTTCGACAATAAATTGGCCCGGGCACTAAAATAAAAGGTCCCCTGTTAGCAAACCAGATAGCTAGAAAAGTGACCCACATTTGCAAATCATGGCAGTTTTGAACATGTACACTGTATGTGTATTTTGCATTGTATGGGAGACTTCATGCATTTGTGCTTGCTGCAGGCAATATTTGTCGTATTATCAGAGAAATCAACAGTAAAACCCGGGCCACCTAGCCACAAAACAGGCCCCACAAACTGCTAAAAAAACAGCCCACCCATTGATCTGTCAGATCAGCCTATTGGGCACTGTCTGATTGCCCTATAGTCAGGGTCACTGTAATTATGCGATTGTGCGGCTGCAGCAATTTTTGCATAATTTTAGATTTGCCGCATTTGCCACATAATCTGCCGATTTTAACAAAAAAAAGTGTTTCTAGCTGAAAAGGTTCAAAAGTTACTAAAAATACAGCAACACATGTTGCTGCTCCGTACAAGACCCTTTGTAAAGCTGGACTGGTCAACTTTCTGTTGCTTATTGCTATATTTGGTTGCTAAACTGATACTAATGACGTGCAACCAATGCCAAGACAGTGTTATCAAGTTTAAAAATTATGAAATATTGAAGTAATACTGTTACAGAGTGTGCCGCATTATGCCACATAATTTGTCTTTTCTTGCCACATAATTTACTCAATCTTGCTGCATAATTTGGCCATCTCCTGTTGCATAACTCCATTCGCCCTGTGTCAGAAATGGGGGTCTCTAGTTGGCAGAGGTAGATACCTTTGTCCAACTAGAGGCTCTTGCTTCTAGTCAGGGTAAGGGGGATACACTCCTAAAATAACTCCTGCTCATCCTCTTGGTAGCTTGGCACGAGCAGACAGGCTTATCTCAGAGGCAGTGTGTAAAGCAATTGGGAACACATACAGTAATACAGTGTAAACACTGCAAATGGACACCACACCAGTTTAGAAAAATAAATAATCTTTATCTAAACCAATACAAGACCAACACCCTTATGCATCAAGCCAAAATCCAGTCGGTAAAATACCGATTCGGTAATAGCTCCCGGTATTGTGTGAAAAATACCCAATCCCAATGCATCAACCCAAAACCCGAGCAAATAACGAATCGCTAAATAAATAACCTCGAACATACCGAATCGCTAATACCCAAAATGCTAATTTACCGAATCGCTAAATACCGAATTCGCAATTACCGAAATCACTATTAGCTCCCGGAAATTGCCAATAGCAAATAACGAATCGCACCCCAATGCAACAAAACTCGCTAATAACGAAAATCCCAAAAATAGCTATTTTGCAAGAGCTAAATAAGGGGAATCAAAACCTGGAGGTAAAGTCACAAAAACAAAAAAACAAAAAAATCTTCCTACATGTGCAAATGATTGAGGCAATCACTAAACCCTTAAATGTGGCCCAGGAGACCCTGTTGGCTCCCACAAAATGGCTGCCCTCTACGTGCTTGCAAGGAGGATGCGGATCAATGCAGCAGGACAGCGCAGGAGAAAGGTCCAGGAGCGAGTGTTCAGACTGCGCATAACCCTGCTCGGCCAGAATGAGGACGAGGTGTACCAGAAGTATCGCCTCAATCGCGCTATGATCATGCGCCTGATTGCAGACCTGGAACCATTACTGCAGCACCAGACACACAGGACAAATGCTATCCCTGCGCACGTTCAGGTCCTATGCAGCCTGCACCTACTGGCCTCAGGGAGTTTCCAGGGGGTAATTGCGGTTGCCGGAGGTGTTTCGCAAAGCGCACTGTCACGCTTCTTCAAAAAATTCCTAGATGCCATGCTGACAATGCTCCACACACACATCAGCTTCCCCACAACCCCACAGCAGTTGGACCGCACCAAACAGGCATTCTACCAGGTGGCACAATTTCCACATGTGATTGGATGCATCGACTGCACGCATATCCCCATATGTCCTCCGTCAGCAAATGAGTACCTTTTCAGGAACCGCAAGTCATACCACTCGATCAACGTGCAGGTTGTGTGCGATGCCAACAACATCATAACGGACCTAGTGGCACAATTCCCAGGGAGCACACACGACTCATACATCTTCCGCAACAGTGGAATGCACAGGCGACTACTCAATGGAGAATTTGGAGAGGGACTCCTGTTAGGTACGTAGAACTACGCTTCCCCACACCAACACCACACATGTATGTACATCACCAATGCTAAGTCTATGCTTCTATCTTCTAGGTGACAGTGCTTACGCCCTGCGGGAATATATACTCACCCCATACCTAAATCCAGCAACCCCGCAGGAACATCGCTACAACGCTGCACACATCAGCACGAGGAATGTGATAGAGCGGACTTTTGGGATTCTCAAGAGCCGCTTCCGTATCCTCCACAAGACTGGCGGCGCCATGCTATACCAACCAGACACATGCTGTCGAATAATTGCTGTATGTGCGATGCTGCACAACATTGCCACCAGAAGGGGGATACCCATGGAGGTGGACAGGGATGACGACCCCCAGGCTGACCAACCACCCGCCCAACGACGACCGGCACACATCCCAAACACAGCAGAGGGCCATAGGAGGTGGACAGACATAATGCAAAATCATTTTTGACCCTGGGTAAAATGAGACATTACAAGTTGGTGTTGGGTGCAACTGTTTAATGCACAGTAGCACTGAGGATTGTGCAACAGAACTAGCATTGTGAATCATGCTCCGATTGCATAAATGTAAATAAAAGGTTCCTTAAAGTCAGGCCTGTGCAAACACAATAATTGGATGGCCATGGTTGCTCCACCATGGACCTGCAGCATGTCCAAATTTCTAGTGGCGCTTGCCACGTACACCAAGCCTCCGCTCAGGTGCATCCAAAGCCTCACCACGGCCTGTCCCCGTGGAGGCACGCGAACTTCGGCGCCTGGTGCTGGCCTCTGCCAGTGACACGCTGCTGACACTGGAGGCAGCCTCACTGGTGTCATCCCCTCCCAATGCTGCAGCACTGCATGTGCTGCTCTGAAGTTGTTCCACAGCAGTGGTGATGTGTCCCAGTGACTTGGCCACATCACCGCAGAAGTGCCCAAGGTCCACCTGCAGGGAGACTGTGCGGCGTGCCAACACAGCGGTGCAGTTGCTGTGCCGTTGTATGGCCTTTGTAGCGGTGGCAGAACACAACATTAGCTGCCGGTTACTCCTCCTCTGGGACTCATGGCCCTCCCTGATGGCACGGGTGAGCTCACGTACCTCCTCCCTGAGCTGAGCATTGCCATCAGCAACCGCAGTGGTCTGGTCCCTGACCGCCGTGCCCATGTCCCTGACCGCGGAGCCCATGTCGGTGACTGCTGCAGTCATGGCGCGCATCTCCCTCGCTAGGCGCACGATATTGCAGCTGATGCTAGCCACATGTCTTCCCTGCAGGTTCTGTGTACGCAGCATCCTCTCCTCGATTGCAGAGGTTGTTGGGACATCCTGGTCTGCTGAGGAGACGGAACTGCGACGGGCCCTGTGACGCCGTGCGTGTCTTGAGCCTCCAGGTGGTGCAGCAGGTGGTGTGGATGTGCGCTGCGTGGGTGCCAATTGCGGGGGGGGTTGCCATCTCCTGCAAGGGCGCAACTTGGTGCCTGTGCCTCTGCGGTATTGTGGCTGTACTAGCTGCAGGCTGTCTTGCTGGTGCCGTTGCTTGTGGCGCAGGTGCTGGTGCCTTGGCTTGTGGCGCAGGTGCTGGTGCCTTGGCTTGTGGCACTGGTGCTGGTGTCGTTGATTGTGGCGCTGGTGGAGGTGGTGCTGGTGGGGTGGCAGGTGTTGGCGGTGCGTGCGCATCCTGCGCAGTCTCCTGGTCTGACTCCACGGGTGTCTCAGAAATGATCAGCTGGTCGCTGTCGTCAGAGTCCCCAGGTGATGCATCTGTGTGTGAAACAGTGCATGATTAGTGGGATGATTACACCTACATAGTGTTGTACCCATTAATGTCCCTCTGTGGTCCAACAAATGAACAGTCTACAGCCATGTACAAAATATGTGGTGTGTGCTCAGAGGATTTACGCCTGTACCTGCACTCTGGGCTGACTAGACTACAACTCCCAAGATGCAGTAGTGTCATGTGTGGAGCTGTCTGTGCCAGAGCTGCAGACACAGTGAGATTGGGCTGGGGGCATGGGTATGGATTTACGCTATGCTGGGTGTGGCACAGGCATGCATCTTACCTTGGGCACTTGTGGCTGCGCCGGACGTGTCCATCTGGATCACCCCCACGACGGCTTCCCGCTCTATCGTCCCTTCCACAAGGTCCTCCAGGGCTGTGTTGGATGGTGCAGTGGTTGTTCCGCCTCCAGTCCTTCTTGCCTCCCGGAGCCTCTCAGCAATCCTCTCTTTTGCGCGCTTCCGCAGGTCATACCACCGTTTTTTAAGGTCGTCGATGCTGCGGCTAGTGACGCCAACCGCATTGACCCTCTCACGGATGCGCTGCCAGATGCGCCGCTTCTCGGTCTCAGGCACCTTGAGGGACAGCTTGCCAAAGAGGCGGTCGTGTTTGCTGGACACTCCCTCGATGAGGTACTCCAGCTCCCTGTCCGAAAACTTCTTCTTGCGCTTGCGTGCAGATTCTGCGCTGGATGGCACTTCCTGCGACATGATGGATGTGTGATGTGAATGGCAGAATCTGTGTGGCCTCACTCTGCACAGCCTGTCCTTCTTTCCAGCTCCTGTCTGCTCCTCTGTCGAGGCTATGTGGGTGGGGCAGCAGTATTTCCTGGTTGGTGATGTCATCAGCCTGTTCCCGGAGCGACGCGGCAATTTGCGATTTCGCTATTACCGATTCGGTAATAGCTAATTCGGTATCACCGAACTCGCTATTAGCCAAATCGGTATTACCGAACTCGCTATTTGCTAGTGAGGCCGTTTGCGTGCCCCGCTATTAAGGAATCGGTAAATTTAGCGATTTTTAAGGAATCGCTAAATTTAACCGAATCTGTTGATGCATGCCAATTACCGATTCCTTAATGGCGATTCCTTATTTTTCGCTATTAAGGAATCGGTATTAGTTTGGTTGATGCATATGCCCCCAAATGACAAAAACCACACTACAGGTATCAAGATATCCTCAAAAATAGGTCATTCACAAAAATAAAGCTTGTAGCAACAAATAACTCCACTTGGAGTTATAACGACGTCGTGACAGGTGGAAATCCCAAAGTATGGCAACAACCTCGAGTTGCGTAGCGTCGGGCCCGGTGTCAAGCAGACCCACAAAGAACAGTACCTTGGAATTAATGAAAGCAAAGAAAGTTAATGGCGTCGGAGATGTGCGGCTTTGTAGGCGCTGCGCGGCATCAGCTCCTTACAACTCCAGGGGAGGTGCAGCCTCTGTTCCTTACTGCAGCACAGGGGAGGCGAGACGACAGTTCCTTACTGCGTCACGGAGATGATGTCACAATGGCGCTGAAACCACTGTTCCTTACGATGGCGCGATGTCGATGGATTCGGGGATCACCCACATCGAGGATCGGCTCTGCGATGATGAAGTCGGCTTCGAGTCGATGCGGCACGGCAGAATGCGTCGGGCCTACGTCGCAAGTCGGAGCAGCGCTCACGGCTTTGTGCAGGTTGCGGCGTCGCTCGCCAGTGTCGGTGCTGCAATTTTCTTCTGTAGCAGCTGAAACAGCAGTTCCAGGTGCAGAGAGACAGAAGGGGTGAAGTCTTTGTGTTCCTGAGACTTCAGAACAGGAGGCAAGCCCAGTTTCAAGCCCTTGGAGATCTTTTCTTCAAGCAGGTGACAAAGCAAACAGCAAAGTCCTTTTTCTCCTTTCCTTGGCAGCAACCAGCCACTGCAGGCCAACCCCATTCATCAAACAGCACAGGGGCAATAATCCTCCGCAGCTTCTTAGGCTCTTCTCCTTGGCAAAGGTTTCCTCTTGATATCCCAGAAGTGATCAAAAAGTCTTTGGTCTGGGCCTCACTTTTTATACACACAAATCCTTTGTTCTCTGAAGGCAAAGAGTGTCTGTACCCCGTCAAAACCAGTTCTGTCCGCACTGGTGCAGCCACCTGGTAGGAGGTGGAGACAGCATTGTTGAAGGCAGACCAGAATCAGACAGGTGAAAGGAAATCTCCTCCCCTACTCTAAATGCAACCCAGGTCCTTTCAGCCCAGGCCTGACTCATCAGACTTCTGGAGTCACAGTCCTTCTCCAGCCCCTAGCAGAGGCACACTGGATAGTTAGGCAAGAAAATACCTACTTTCTAAAAGTGGTATTTTCAAACATAGAATGCAAAAATCACCCTCACTAAAAGATGCATTTTAACATTCTGAGTTCAGGCATACTAAACTTTATTTTCCTATTTTGTTCCCAGGGCCAGTTATGTTTATAAGATGTTATAAACAAACTCCCCATTCTGGCCTAGGGAACAGATAGCCTTGCAATAGTGAAAAACAAAATTGGCAGTATTTCACTATCAGGACATACCATACACATCAGGGCATGTCCTACCTTTCTGATACAATGTTCCCTGCCCACAGGGGTACCTGGGGCCTACCTTAGGGGTGACTAACATGCAGCAAAGGGAAGGTTTGGAGACTGGCAAGTGTGTGCAATTGCCAAGTCGATATGGCAGTCCCAGACTGCACACAGGCTCTGCAATGGCAGGCCTGAGCCACATTTTACAAGCTGCTTCTGTGGGTGGTACTATCAGCACTGCAAGCCCATCAGCAGCATTTGATTTACAAGCCCTGGGCACACATGGTGCACTGTACTAGGGTCTGACAAAAAAATGAAACAGCCAATAATGGACTCACTAATCCATAGCAATAATTTACAACTGGAGCACTTGCACTTTGGCACTGAAAGCAGTGGCAAAGTGCCCAAAGCTTCTAGACCAGCAAAAACACAGGAGGTAACAGCAAAAAAATGGATGGGAGATCCACGCCAATGGTGCCAAGTCTAACACGTGTCCCCTCCAGCTGAAATGTGGGAAGAACTACCCACCCTCTTGGGAGTTCTCTTCACTAAGGTGGAAAAATCTGGACAGACCATCAGCATTGGCGTGTTCGGTACCAGGGCGGTGTTCCGCGCTAAAGTCCATCCCCTGTAGGGAAATGGACCGCTTCAACAGCTTTGGATTCTCACCCCTCATCTGCATCAACCATCTGAGGGGCCTGTGGTCTGTCTGAACCCAGAAGTGAGTCCCAAACAAGTATAGTGTCAACTTCTTCAGTGCGCAGACCACAGCAAAGGCCTCATGCTCAATCGCACTCCACCTCTGTTCCAGTGGAAGTAACCTCCTACTAATGAAGGCTACAGGTTGGTCTAGGCCCTCTTCATTCAGCTGTGAGAGCACAGCCCCCACACCATGCTCTGAAGCATCTGTCTGCACAATGAGTTCCCCTGAGAAGTTGGGCGCCTGAAGCACGGGCGACTTGCCCATGGGAGATTTCAGGGCATCAAAAGCTTTCCGGCAGACATCAGTCCAGTTCACTTTCTTGAGCTGCTTCCTGGAAGTCAGCTCTGTCAAGGGGGCAACAATGCTGCCATGCCCCTTGACAAACCTCCTGTAATACCCTGTGAGTCCTAAAAAGGCTCTCACCTCTGTCTGGATCTTGGGGGGTTTGCAAGCCAGAATGGTATCAATTTTGGGCTGTAGGGGCGCCACCTGGCCGCTTCCCACCTGGTGTCCCAAGTACGCCACAGAACCCTGACCGATCTGGAACTTATTAGCCTTGATCGTGAGGCCTGCCCTCCACAGCCCCTTCAACACTTCCCAGAGGTGGTGCAGATGTTCCTCCCAAGTGGCACTGAGCAGTGCAATGTCATCTAGGTAGGCGGCACTGAACTCTTCCAGCCCAGCCAACACCTGGTTGACCAACCTCTGAAAGGTGGCAGGGGCATTCTTCATCTCAAACAGCATCACCCGGAATTGGTAGCACCCATCTGGTGTGGAGGATACTGAACTCTCTCTAGCCCCATCAGTCAAGGCGATCTGCCAGTACCCAGACGTTAAGTCAAATGTACTGAGGTACCGTGCAGCCCCCAACCGATCGATTAACTCATCTGCTCTGGGGATGGGGTGCGCGTCAGTCCTGGTGACTGAATTGAGCCATCGGTAGTTCACACAGAACCAGAGTTCTGGGGTGGCACCCCGTGCAGCAGCCTTTGGGACCAAGACCACTGGGCTGGCCCAAGGGCTGTTTGAGGACTTAATCACCCCTAGCTCTAACATCTTGGAGACCTCCTCCTTGATGCAAGCTCTGACCCTGTCAGTCACTCTGTAAATCCTATGTTTTATTGGAGGACTGTCCCCAGTGTCCACATCATGGATGCACCACTGCGTGACACCGGGGGTCAGGGAGAACAGGTCAGAAAACTGTCCCAACAGTTGGCGACAGTCACTCTGCTGCTCAGGGGTCAGGGCGGTAGAGAGGTTCACACCGTCCACTGACCCATCTTGCTCCTTTGCAGACAGGAGGTCAGGAAGAGGCTAATTCTCTTCTTCTATGCCAGCATCTTTTGCTAGGAACATGCCTACTTTGGACCTCTCCAAGTGGGGCTTCAGGCGGTTCACATGTAGGACCCGCAAAGGGTTCCTAGGAGACTGCAAGTCCACCAAGTAGGTGACGTTGCTCTTGCGCTCCACCACCTCAAATGGTCCAGTCCACTTATCCTGGAATGCACAAGGCTCCACTGGGGCCATGACCCAAACCTTTTATCTTTGCTGAAACTTGATCAGAGTGGCATTCTGATCATACCAACGTTTCATCTCTTCCTGGCTGGCTTTCAGATTTGCCTGAGCAAGTTGTCTTAAGTGCTTATTCTGGTTTCGGAAGGCCAGCATGTAGCTATATACATTCTGGGGAGGTTTACTTGAAGATTTCTCCCAGTCTTCTTTCACTAGACTCAGAGGATGGACGTACAGCAGTTCAAAGGGACTAAACCCTAAGGACTTCTGTGGTACCTCCCTGTAAGCAAACAGAAGGCATGGCAAGAGGACGTCCCACTTATGCCTCATGGGTTCACCAAGACCCATAATCATGCCTTTGAGGGTCCGGTTGAATCTCTCAACCTGCCCATTACCTTGGGGGTGGTAAAGAGTGGTGAACTTATAGGTTACACCGCACTCCTGCCACAGGGACTTCATATACTTAGATATGAAGTTGGTACCATGGTTGTACACCACCTCTCTGGGGAACCCCACATGGAAGAAAATCCCCATCAACTCACGACCCACCACGGGGCCATCACAGTCCGGAGAGGGATGGATTCTGGGAACCAGGTGGCATGGTCCACCAAGAACAGGATGAACCTGTTGCCCATGGCTGTCATGGGGTCCAGAGGCCCCACAATATCAATGCCCACCCTCCCAAAGGGGGTGCTGACCACAGGGGAAAGGTTGGAGAGGAGACTTGCACTTCCTCTCCCTCTTACCACTTTCCTGGCAAGTCTGGTGAGTCCTACAATGAGTATCAGAACTCTTGCACATTTGGGGCCAGTAAAAGTGGGTGACAAGCCTCTCAAAGATCTTGTCTTGCCCCAAATGTCCTGCTAAAGGCATATCATGAGCCAGTCCCAGTAGGAAGGCTCTGAAGTGCTGGAGTACCACCAGCACATGGGCTGACCCAGGCTCAGCAACCTTAGGCTCACTAAACAGGAGACCATTGTCCCAGTAAATCCAATGTGATCCAGACTTATCACCTGCTGCTTGGTTTGCAGCCTGTTGCAAAATAGTGAAAAACGAAATTGGCAGTTTTTCACTATCAGGACATGCCACATACATCAGGGCATGTCCTCCCTTTCACATACAATGCACCCTGCCCACAGGGGTACCTTGGGCCTACCTTAGGGGTGACTAACATGCAGTAAAGGGAAGGCTTGGGGACTGGCAAGTGTATACACTTGCCAAGTCGACACGGCAGCCCCAGACTGCACACAGGCTCTGCAATGGCAGACCTGAGCCACATTTTGCTTCTGTGGGTGGCACAATCAGCGCTGCAAGCCCACCAGCAGCATTTGATTTACAGGCCCTGGGCACACATGGTGCACTGTACTAGAGTCTGACAAGTAAATCAAGCAGCCAATCATGGAATCACTAATCCATAACAATAATTTACAATGGGAGCACTTTCACTTTGTCACTGAACAGCAGTGGCAAAGTGTTTAAAGCATCTAGACCAGCAAAAACACAGGAAGCAACAGCAAAAAAATGGACAGGAGATCCACGCCAATGGAGCCAAGTCTAACACCCTGCCTATAGGTACATTCACTCTGTTTGCGGCTATAAAACTGAGGGTGTATGTCCTTTCTTGTATTCTTGTCCCCACAGTCCTTTGAGTAGCTCAATTAGGCATATAGATAAGATTAAAACTACTTGAAGCTCAGAAATTAGGCCCTTCACTGTGAATCCATTTCTGCGTTTGATAAGAATTTAATTACACATTTGCTAAAGGCCATGTTAAGTAATCCAAAGGCATTTTTCATGCCTATGTTCTACAAATAGTCTTAAATTCTTTTGCTTCTGATGTACAGAGCCTTGTCTTCATGTCTTGCCCTGAAAAGTGAGAATCCTCAATTAAGCTGGCTCAGCATCTGAGATCTCCACTTTTATATCTTTTCTCAAGGTCTCTTTTCTTTCTCATGAGGAACTCAGGCACCTCTAGGTACTGTTATTGAAAGATTCCGTCAGATGTGTGCTGCTTCAACTGTCTATGCAAAGAACGTGTGTTAAAGTTGGAGAAATTGGTGGAGTAGTCAGCATTAGATGTTCAAAAGCTTGGCAGGGTGAAGCTCTGTCTCTCCAGGTAAAATATAGCTAATATATTTGCTTCTTTTGGCATGTTTTAGACTTCACGTGGGCTTGCAGCAATCTTTTACAACACTGTGTCATTAAATGAGACTCTTCTGGTATGAAGGGAGATGGATGGAGAGACAGTTAATCTACATTATATACTGTGCCTGGAAAGGGGATGATGGGTCTATACATTTCTTAGGAAACCCCACAGTATGCACCAAAACGGCTTTTAGCATCTCTTCAGTCAAATGTTTCAGTATCTGTTAAATTTTGCAAACTCTTTTTAGAGCACAAATGTGAACCTATGGATATATGGTTAAAATTTGAAGATGGCGATGTGATGAATTGTGTAGAACAGAAGACAGTGAAGAAAACAGCCTTCAAAAGGAAGGCAGCAATTTCTAAAAAAAAAATAGTTTTAAAAACCACAACAGGCATTGCATCATTAGAAAAGTGAGGTTAAAGAGACGTGAATGGAGTAGGTTGTGTGTTTTAAACAATGATTTTGAAACGATGGCTTGGTTTCTGCCCCAAAGTATTTATTCATACACTTTTAAACTTCAGTCAAGAGAAACCATGCAGTAATACCCCAGCCTTATAAGAACGTCTTATCTAATACTGCTACATTTTGATGGCTCCATATGTATTAGTGTCGGTGAAATACTGCAAAATTCTTAGCAAAACAAATTTCGAGTCAATGT
Source organism: Triturus cristatus (assembly GCF_964204655.1). Classification (NCBI taxonomy): domain Eukaryota; kingdom Metazoa; phylum Chordata; class Amphibia; order Caudata; family Salamandridae; genus Triturus; species Triturus cristatus. The sequence goes on from NC_140588.1 coordinate 377,898,092, forward strand.
ATCATATCAGATCCTCCAGTCTGCTTCCTGACGAGGAAGGGGTGTGCCTTATGGACTATACCAACCCTATCACGCTATTTCCTTACTCTGGTCTCAACCTCATGTCATATACAGCACTCTGTTGCTTTATAGATAGTTATGAGCTATAGAAATCACATCATACAGACACACATACGACTTGAGTTTTTTTTTTAGTTTTTTTTGCATATTTATATAGCGCGAACTCGACCCGAAGGTATTGGAGCGCTTTACATAGCACCGTATTTACATTACACATTCAGGCACGGGGAGATTAAGTGATTTGCCCAGAATCACAGGATGTGGACGCGACCTCGAGGCTCGAACCCTGGTTTCCTGCACCAGAGACGGGGGAGGGAAACAGTGCTGAAGTGACATGCTTCCCTCTTCAGGGAGCTGACCGCAGGATCTGGAAGCTTTCACTGACACCATAATTCATAGACAAGTATTTTCCTACCACCGACACTAATCAATGTATAGCAGTCGAATAGTGAAAGAAAATATGACAGTGATTGTTATTGACTGCTAAAATGCATATCTAATTCGGAACTGAGATGAGCAGTAGAATGTTTCATGCATCCCAAAGCACTTCTTTTTGAGTAAAGATATTTGTGGAAGGAAATATTTTTTTCCGGAAGACTGTAAACTGGCCCTGGCAATTAAAGACTGCCACCTACCTCGGATAGTGCCAGCGATGTTTTAATGTTGTTCCTTCCAATTCGAATAATTCACCGAGCTTGCTTTAAATGTGGCAACCACGCACCAAGACATTAATAATCATTAAAACACCGGATATATAAAAATTCGTCTCATTTATGGGCGATTCATTAATTTAAATCTACTGCACTTCTATATAATTCAGCAGTCTGGATAAAAAATGCCTCCAGGACACTTCTAAATAACCTGGGCTTGGCTGCAATAACAGTTCAACATTTAACAGTAAATTCTTCCATTATTTTCCTTCGCCGAGCTTGTTAAACATCATTCTTGGGACTCCATGCAGAGATCCCCCAGTCTTACAGGCATCTCTTATCTATAATTGCTACTTTTCAAATTACTACTCCCTCATTTGTTACCAGCTGTTTAATACATCTCCAGTGAATATCAGCTAACTGGTACTTCAGAGGATGCAAGGAAATGTATCCGCGTCGCAGCCTAGCTATTTAGTTCAGTTGTCAGGAGCCTTGAAGGGGATTTGATTTTCTACGGTGCCTGGTCTTGTTTCTGAAAAAAATGGCGGATAGCGGGCAAAACGCCCTGTTGCACTGTGGCTCGAATACAGGCAGCATCGCATCTGCCTTGAATGTAATTTAAGTAAATTCCCACATTTAAGGCGAAATACTGAAGCAGCTGCATATATGAAATTAGCTAGGAGGATTGCAGAAATACATGTGTGCTGGTTTTTTTTGTGTGCATCTTTTATATAGCGCGAACTCGACCCGAAGGTATTGGAGCGCTGTATTTACATTACATATTTAGGCAGGGGGAGATTAAGTGATTTGCCCAGAATCACAGGATGTGGACGCGACCCCGAACCTCGAACCCTGGTTTCCAGCACCAAAGTCGGCAGTCTAGTCGACGGACCACATCCTCTCCCACAGTGTTGCTGTGTTCTCCCTGTGAGCAGCAACACAAGGAAGAGAAATTTGAACGAAGAAACAGAAGTGTGCTGAACAAGAAGTAGATTTAATGTATGCAAATGCTAGTTTCGCATACAGTATCACGCGAGTGTGTAGTGGACGCGGGAAGATCAACAACATGCCACAGACTGACTGTGATCTCGTGAATTGGCTTCTGTTTGGCGGTAATGCCGATAGATTCTGCACACAACTACCGCCATCTTAGAAGCAGCGGTATAATAGTCCAGGTTAGCAGCTACCATCACAAACAAACAGTATATATATATATCTATGCCGTAAAGACTGGGGCGGGAACTACAACTGCGTTAACATTGTTCTGATGCACCTGACACACAAGAAGCACAAAAACATAGAAATTGCCTTTTAAATAAACGCATACGAGTGTCGTGAAGCGTGGTGCATGGCAGTTTGCCTCAGCCCAATTAGAACATATCATTTAGTTGAGATAAAAAATGTATTGTCAAAACTAAGAGATTTGTTGCAGGAACAATGTCGAACTTTCATATGTATGTGTATAAGATCAAGATCAAAAGTCATGAGAAAAGTGCATCAAACTGCACTCGCTGACTGTCTTTTTTTCTCCGTGTTCTGCAAGGTAATGGAAATATGGAAGGTTTCTGTCCACTCTCGCACATATCTCTCTCAAACTGTCCTTTGTGAGGTCTGATGTCAACATGTCTGTTTCTCCTTATTGCTCCCTGTGCATTTCACTTAGCTGCTTGAGTCCTCATGCCAGGGTATCATCTGCACTCTTTTTCACCTTTCCACAGGCCCCCCTTTGCATGCTTGGTCATGTAACAGTGTACAGGTGCTTGCCGTATACAGTTACAGAGTTTAAGAATCATTGGGTGACTGAGTGATTTGGCCTAAGCAGCTGCCCTGCAAACACAGAGGGCCCAATTCATAAAAGTAAACTTAGACTTGAAATCTAAGTTTAGACCTGAAGTCCAAGTTTAAGACCTGATGTCTAAGTTTAGACCTGAAGTCGAAGTTTAAGACCTGAAGTCCAAGTTTACACCTGAAGTCCAAGTTTAGCCCTGAAGTCTAAGTTTAGACCTGCAGTCCAAGTTTAGACCTGAAGTCCAAGTTTAGACCTGAAGTCTAAGTTTAGACCTGAAGTCTGAGTTTAAGACCTGATGTCTAAGTTTAAACCTGAAGTCCAAGTTTAAGACCTGAAGTCTAAGTTTAGACCTGAAGTCCAAGTTTAAGACCTGAAGTCCAAGTTTAGACCTGAAGTCTAAGTTTAGACCTGCAGTCCAAGTTTAGACCTGAAGTCCAAGTTTACACCTGAAGTCTAAGTTTAGACCTGAAGTCTGAGTTTAAACAGAAGTCTAAGGGCCCAATGCACAAAGATAAACTTAGGCTTCAGGTCTAAACTTAGTCTTCAGGTCTAAGTTGACCTGTGTAAATTGGGCCCTTACTATGTGGGTGCTGGCTTAACACCCCTGCCTTGAATCAATTTGAAATGAGTTCTTAAAAAAGAAAAGTGGCTTTGTCAGTGTCTGCACTGTTGTAACCCTGGGCGTAGTTCGCGAAGTAGCACTACGCGAAGCTACGCAAAGTGCACTTCGCACTACGTGAGCTACGCGTAGCACTTTGCGAACTGCGTAGTACCCTGTTCACACTGTGCAAGATGCCGTTTTCAATGATTGCACAGTGCGGACAAGCATCCGGCACTGTGCAATCATTGAAAACGGCATCTTGCACAGTGCGAGCTGTAGTTTTCTACCGCTCGAGTAGATTTTTACTCGAGCGGCAGCTTTCTCAACGCGGACTGGTAGTTTCTCATCGCGACCGGTCGCGAGCATACGCGACCACTTACAATGAGAAACCTGACCTCCCCGCGTTGAGAATCTCGCCGGGATGTTTATTTTCCATGCTCGCGATCGGCAACTCGATGTTGCTGATCGCGAACAAGGAAAAAGTCTCGCCGGGATGTCATTTTGCTTGCTCGCGGTCGCCAACTTGATGTTGAGGACCGCGAGCAAGCAAAAAATGACCGCTGCACTACGCAACGCTACGCTACGCATGTTTGCACTGTGCTACGTGCAATTCGCGTAGTGCGAAGTAGCGCAAACTTCGCAAACTAAACAAGCGTAGCTTAATGCTTTGCCCAGGCTTAGTTAGTATACAGATCCTCTGCCAACGCATTTCCTCCCTCCTGTATAAAGATTGTCCCTGCTTTCTCATTCAAAGATCTGCCAGGAAATTTACATAATGTTGAAGTTCTAGATGACTAAGCAAAACTACAGTGAACTAAAATATCTGCACTTTTTGCGGAAATATCTTTACCACATATTGGGACTGTGTTTAACTATGGATTGATCAATTCAATGGATCAAACAAAGCTATTCTTACAAGCACAAATACCCAGCTTGTGGGTGTTCACCATTCACCTGTCTTTCTGTGCTGTTGTCACAATGTATCTTTTGGGTCTTATTTAACGTCACCAAAATTTCCCCTGATATTGTAAAAGGTGTGACAATAGTGTCCCAACTGGGGATCCTTGTTTTTACAGAAACATATTTCTATTTTCATGGAAACTATTTTGAGTTCAGTTGGTCTGTAACAGTAATGGAACTTCAAGTATCAACCTTGGTGACCCATTCACGAAAGCATTTACGATTATGTGAAGTAGTACTCCTGCAGAGCTCTTTTATGTACTCTTACATCTCTTTGTGCATTGGCCCTGAAACATCTAAAACAGTAATAAAATGGGAATGTTCTAGGATTATTCATATACAATAAGTACAAATAAAAAGAACTGTGGTCTATTTGCACTTTTTCTCATGGGGATTTGGATATTTTGGCCTCATTCACAATTGCATAAGAATATTTTAAGAATACTCCTGTTATACTACTTATTGTACTCAGGAATTCTTTTGTGAACCGTCCATCTCGCGTTCCCAAAAAACTGCTAAAATTATGCAATTTAATATTTGTGATACATGTAGTCATCTCGAGTGGAGCCTAAAATGTAAATTCAAGTTCTCGTACGTTGGCTACATTTTGTGTGAGTTTGAACATTTTGCCTTCTAGGCATGTTTTGACCAGGAGTTCTTTCCATAGAGGTTATGTGCACAATTCACAAAAATAAGTTTGCATGATTAGATTTACTCGCAAGCAAATCTACTCTTACACATAGATGAAAATCTGTACTAATTTGCTATTCACCATTTTTAATGGAGATTTCCATCTAGATTGGGATGGAGGGGGATTGGGTGGAGACTCTCGATTGAATTTATGAGTACAGTAGATAGATGCAGGCCTCACCAGTTCCTACGATTAGTGATTTTAAGCAAGTTTAAAATCAACCAAAAAGACCCTATGTTCTTCAAAACGTGGAGAACGTCTGTCTAAGTACTGGTGAATCATGGGCCATTGGTTTGTTCAGTCAATTTTGAAACTCAAAATAGAGTAATACAGTTTTATTATTTGCTACAGCTTAACTAGTCTATTCAAGTACATTCAAGTGCCTGCTACCAGCAGGTAGCATTGAGAACACTCCGATGAAAATTACGCCTCTTTCTCCAATTTAACAACCACCTAGATGACGTCAGAATACCTTTGAGGATCTCCACCAATCATGCTGGAGATGTCATTTGAATGTTAAAACGAAGGTACTGAGAGTGTAACTTTGTGGGCACCACATGTCCATGAATGTCAGGAAGTAGTACAGGATAGAGAGGTCACGTGGTAAGATGTTAGCATGGCGAACCTTCTAAGTTTCCTGTGCAAAGAAATGCAAGTGCCATTTGCTGTTGATTCAAAAATATATTTGACTAATGGGTGCTATTCTATGTGTACATAAATAAAAAATAGTGCAAATTGCCTAGCCCCAGTGCCCAAGAGTCACTTGCATTTATATTGATGAACTTCTAGTACTAATGGCCTGTGCAGTAGATAACAAAGCGGAAAAGCGCAGCAAGTCCGGCTAGCACATTTGTGAGCGCACAGTTAATTTGCAAATGAATGTACTCACCAAAGTACTTGCATTTAAGCTATTTGTACTGTTCTTGTTTGACCAGGCGCAGGCCAGTCACACGATTCACAAGGCAAATGGGTCATATCGGACAAGTGACTTCCTGAGCCACTTGAGCACATGCGCATTCTATGAGCCTAGATAAGCATGTTTACTTTCTCACTTCAGCAGATGAGCCTACTAATAATGTCTATTATTTAATCCACACTTCCATCGTCCACATAAGAGAAGAATGTGGGGCCTGATGCTGCCAGCTGAAAGTGTTCTTTCTCCGATATAAGTCATGGAAACTTATAAAGGATCACGTGTTGGGTTTGTTTACAAGCTGGACACAGTGTCATTCCAGGAGGCCTTCTACTACAGCACACAGATCACATTTTTATAAGGCGTAGTTAGAAAAAAATAGTGCAAGGACTCAAAGTTTTTCTTAGGAGTTCAGCACTGGCTCTGGTGCTTGCCAGGGTTGCCAAATACCACCCCATGCTTCTTTCTTCCACCACCATATACTTCCTTTCTCTTTATAACATTCTTGGGGATTCCTTTTCATCCCTGCTTTCTTCTTTAATCAGTATTTTGCTTTATTTATCTGCCTCGCTCTTTCTCCCTTTTCTGTCTCTATTTCTCAAACTCTAGGCCTAAGTCTGATAATGAAATTTTAGTCCTGGTCCCCAAAAATGAGTTTAGAAATTAAGTACCAACCTTTGTGAATCATAGGATCTGTATAATATAATGGTTTGTCATAAGCCTGCAAAGTGCAAAGTTTGCATCTTAGACTTGTAAAAAATTGTGAAAGGGTCTTTCTTATTAAGGCCTCTGAATTATAGCCTGCTCATATTATTTGTGGCATGTACATACCAAATAATGAGATCGATTAAAGTTAAGCCCCTGCTCTGACTCCACCCTCGCAGCCCCTTTTGTTTCCGGGAAGCATATGGAAGATTAGTGCTTTCCATTACATCGAGAGCTCAAAACAAAAGTAATCAAGATATTGTCATCTAGGTAAAGACTTTACCATAGACCATGCCAGTCTTGACATGAACTGTGCAACAGTGTTATCCAACAGCTGATAAAGCGCTCCATGATTTAAGGAGCGACTTATGAGGTGAGACCCTAAAATAGGACTGCTCTATAATGTTTGTATAGATATAAAACGAGAGAATTTGAAAATGTTGAGAATCCTGAACACAGGGCCTGAGCTCAAGGCTTGTGTCAGTGCTGTCTCCTCCAAGCCCTCATTTGCACAGACAGTATTGTCTATCTATCTTGCACCCTTGGCGTGTCTTGTTCTATTACATGTGCTCAACTGATCCCCCTGCCGAAGTGAGAATGCTTCTAGTAACGCTGCGCCTATGTGGCAACAATGACAATTAACACCTTCTCAATTAATTATCGTTCAGAGACGCCGAGGTTCCAAGCCATCAATGAGACAGCGCTTCAACAGCGTCCTTCGCTTGGCTCTTCACATTTTCAGTCATTTTTTTGGAACTTTTAGTTGTTGCTTGGTTTACACTTTTATTGAGGCACCCTAACATGTACAGAGCAAATAACCTGGGCCCAAGCGTGCCTCAGACATGTAACAGTGTAGGGTGCGCATGACAGTGTATTGCTAGTATGTATTACCATTTCCCCACATGGCTTAAATTGTCACAATGGCTTTTCTTTTGGTTGTCTTTGCGAGCTTCCCGACCATTAGCAAGTTTTAACTCGTAAACACCTAATGCAAAATATTAACAACATTTTTTTAAAATTTATTTCATAAGCTGTAGTAAGAACCTCTTTCAGTTGTCGATCAATGCCGCCGGGCCTAATTGGTATTTTATTTTACTTTAACTTGTAATATGTCCGTCTTTAGTTTCTATCTTTGTTCATGCAAAGAAAAAATACAAAGAGACGCAAGAGACGAAAGAGAGGAGCATTGATTTATTTATTGAGTTGTCGGTTTTGTATGGCGTGAATCAGCGACCTCCACGGTAGTCGATGTCTTTACAAGAGGTTAAGGAATTGTAGAGCCAAAACAAAGGTGCTCATAAAGTACAAACTCAGCTTCATCCTTGGCAGGGCAGGGGGTCACGAAAATGCAAAATATTACAGAAAGAACAAGAACTCTCTGGAAATGAGAAACCCACAGGTCTACTAGTGGTCATTTGTGAGGTGATCGGGGTGATATTTCCAATTCTGAGTGGCGTTGAAAGTCTATGGTTTTGAGTCCTCTTTTGGAGGTGTTGAAAGAAGCAATGGCCCTAATGGTCCTAATTGAGCCAGTCATGGAATTCCAAACTATGGGTCCGGTACCTGAGAAAGCTTGGTTGCGTGGTCGTGCTTTCTTGAAGATTTGTTTTTTCCACCAGGAGAGTCTGCACTCCTGAGTGTAGGCGATCCACCTGAAACAACCTCTTGATTGGCTAGCTAGCAGGGAGAAGTTTCGCAGGGTAAAGAGCAGGGGTAAAGAGAACAAAACAGAGCAGCACTAAGAAGTCTCTTTATACCTGGGAGGAGGCGCTACCTCAGTCAGCCATAATGCCTGCCACCAATGAGCCATTTCGTATGCACGGTCACTTGTGGCATTACCCCTTAATTTGAGGAGTGGCTATGTTGTGGCAGTGGAAGAATGTTCTCAGTTGCTCCTGGTGCCACAGGTTCTGATTGCGGTGCTAGGCCAAAGATACCCACAGCATGACGGTGCGAGCATTGGCTTGTTGATTTGCTTGATCTGCACAGTCTTCTTCTATGGCTGCCTGATGGAACATCCACATGTAGACACTCACTGGGCCCTGGATTCCTCCTCATGCTGCTGTGTATGTACAAGGGCGCTGGTGGAAATCCAGAGTATTTAATAGCGCCAGGGAGTGTGGTGATCATTTCTACTACCCTCCCTGGGGCGTGCAAGCTAACCCCTGAAAAAGAGGAAACCCAGGGGTGTCTTCACAGGTATCAAGTGCATGTGCAACAGCTTGAGGGCAATGCTTGACGGTTGTGTTAACCCCAGAGAGGGGCAGACCCACTATGGTCCATCATGTGATACACTACATGTTCAAAGCATGTAGTAGTTACTGGCAGCTAAATCTAAGATACCTGTGTTTTGCATGCCGCTAGCAGGAAAGGAACTCGCTATCTGATTGTTAATGTGCCTGCATCCACTTACGCTTTTTAATGTGCAGCAGAAGTCGGGTAGCAGAATCTTGTCATAGGGTGCCAACCTTATTGATCATTAAGTACGTCTAAATACTATTGAAAATAGTCTCAATACCATCCTTGACTGCAGATGACAATTTCGACCAGTTTGCTACAAAAAAATATTTGAACATGTTTATATAACAGCAGGGCCACTGGAATTATGCGAGTGTGCGACAGGGGCATTTTTCTCATAATTATAGATTTGCAGTATTTGCCACATAAATCATCATTTGCTGCATAATCTGCAAACTTTATTTTTTTTAAAATGTTTCTAGCTTAAATGATTCAAAAGTTTCTAAAAGTACAGAGACACATGTTACTGGGCAATTGGAAGGCAGACCCTTTGCAAATGTTGACTAGTCACCTTTCTGTTATTTACGGCTATATTTGAGGGTTGAACTGGTACTAATGGGGTGTGTTCAAAATCAACAGAGCCAGTGTAAATTAAGTCAATAAAAGGGGGCACTACTAATAGGAAGAGCACTGGTCCACAAATTCCAAGCAAAACGATGTGTTGTTGAAAAGGGTGTAGACCTCAATGAAAATACCCATTTGGTATAAAAAGCCCTCACTCGCCAACCTGGTTGGTGACATGCTTCATCATCGGGCTCCACTGGGATGACCGAATGTCATCCCAGTGTGCTGCAACGCCAGGTTACTGCAGAGCGGGGTTCTTGTGTGGTGATAGTGAATTTAAAATATCCAATTAAGTCAAAAAATAAAACTTTAATAATTTTGCTAATTGGAAAAGACTAAAAGTAAGCCTGGGCGTTGAACTACTCTCCGTTCGCGGAGCTTGCGAAGTTTTGGTAACTTCGCGCTTCGCGCAGAGCGCGAAGTTGCAGATTGCTACGCAATCTAGCGCGTAGCGTAGTAAATTTGCTTCCTCGCGCGCTCAATATTCATTCTCGCGCGCGCGGTAATGTCTTACCTTGATTCTGCGATCGCCAACTTGCTTTTCTGTCTGTTTGCGAGCGCCACGAGATTTGTACTATGGCTGCCCAAGCCCGCGAGAGTGTGCGACCCCGAACACGTCATTGGTGCGCGCGAACTGACTTCCGGCGGCTGTTTTGGTAAGATCGCGATCCCAAACATGGAAAAACTGCAATCTGGCAAAGAATATCTCGCGAGCTTCATAAAACCTTCTCTAAAATGATCATTTTGCTCAGAAAACTCCTCAGATTGTGATCTTGCTGTAGTCTTTGTGTAAGAAAGAGTCCTTTAATTTTTTTAACACTTTTTTTTCAAGAGGAAGGAAGTGCCCCTGACACTACAACTTCCTGTTCCTGTCCAGCAGGCTCCTCCCACGTGCTTTGTGCATGTGTTGTTCACTTTCATTTGGATTTGGAGCTGGAAGGATCACTTTTTGTGTCTGTCTGCTGCATCATACCATTTTTTTGGATTTATTTGAGGAATTTTTGATTTGAGATTTAATTTACGACAAGTAAGTTGGAGAATTGGTGTGTTTGTTTCATTGGGGCTTGTTTGTACCTACATTTTTCTGGGATTTTTATTGTTTTTAAAAATTATTGTTGTGGTGGGTGGCCTGTACTACTTTCAATATGGTCCTAGTTGTTTTTCTCTGCAATTTCAGCCAGTAGGGTACCCATGGGTCCATGTTTTGTGGTGTCTGTAGAATTTCTACATCATGTAGGGCATGGATGGCATAGGATTGAAATGCTAAACGTGGCTGTGGTGTATTTCACTGTTGGTGTGTGTGTGTGATTTACCTTTGTTGGATGTGTGTGCTTGTGGCCTAGTAGTCTTCCACTAGGCCCAGAGGTAGTCAGCCTCCAAGCTGTGGTGCGTGATTTTACATGTACAGTTGGTGTTGTCTGGTGATTTTCCTTTACTCCATGGATGGCTTTGGATTTTGTTGCAAAAGGTGTGTTTGGGGTGCAATAGCATTTTTTGGGTGTGTGCTAAACAAATTGGGCTATTTTGGCCTGCATGTAAGGCAAGGGATTCAGCTCGCGAACTTTCGGTAACTCTGCACAGCGCGAAAACGCGGACTTACAGTTTTCGTCATTTTTGCGCTCGCAATATGCGTGTTCGCGCACGCGAGAAAGCCTTTTTGTACAGTTCGCGATCCCGAACACGCAGCTTTTGCAATCTGGCAAACAATATCTCGCGAGCAACATAGACCCTTCTCAAAAACGCTTTTTTGTGCATTTCTGCACAAAAAACTCCTCAGGCTGTCATTGAGCTGTAGGTTTGGAGCAGGGAGAAGCTGTTATTTGTCTGGAAAACATTTTTATGAGAGGGATTAAGTTCCACAGACACTACAACTTCCTCTTCCTGTCCTTTCCAATCACTTTTTGTGTGTTATTGTGGTGGGGGGGCTGAGCATGTGTGTGGTGGCCATTTTAGGAAGGCATGCATTGTGCCTTTGCCATAGGCGTCCATTGACTGTCTCCCATTTCTTGTGGTTGTTGTGGGTGTGTGGCGGCCATTTTGTGAAGCCATCCAAGCAGTGTGCTTGCTTTTGCCATCCGGTTCCAAGCTTGTGGCCTAGTAGTCTTCCACTAGGCCCAGAGGTAGTCAGCCTCCAAGCTGTGGTGCGTGATTTTACATGTACAGTTGGTGTTGTCTGGTGATTTTCCTTTACTCCATGGATGGCTTTGGATTTTGTTGCAAAAGGTGTGTTTGGGGTGCAATAGCATTTTTTGGGTGTGTGCTAAACAAATTGGGCTATTTTGGCCTGCATGTAAGGCAAGGGATTCAGCTCGCGAACGGCCATTTTAGGAAGGCATGCATTGTGCCTTTGCCATAGGCGTCCATTGACTGTCTCCCATTTCTTGTGGTTGTTGTGGGTGTGTGGCGGCCATTTTGTGAAGCCATCCAAGCAGTGTGCTTGCTTTTGCCATCCGGTTCCAAGCTTGTGGCCTAGTAGTCTTCCACTAGGCCCAGAGGTAGTCAGCCTCCAAGCTGTGGTGCGTGATTTTACATGTACAGTTGGTGTTGTCTGGTGATTTTCCTTTACTCCATGGATGGCTTTGGATTTTGTTGCAAAAGGTGTGTTTGGGGTGCAATAGCATTTTTTGGGTGTGTGCTAAACAAATTGGGCTATTTTGGCCTGCATGTAAGGCAAGGGATTCAGCTCACGAACGGCCATTTTAGGAAGGCATGCATTGTGCCTTTGCCATAGGCGTCCATTGACTGTCTCCCATTTCTTGTGGTTGTTGTGGGTGTGTGGCGGCCATTTTGTGAAGCCATCCAAGCAGTGTGCTTGCTTTTGCCATCCGGTTCCAAGCTTGTGGCCTAGTAGTCTTCCACTAGGCCCAGAGGTAGTCAGCCTCCAAGCTGTGGTGCGTGATTTTACATGTACAGTTGGTGTTGTCTGGTGATTTTCCTTTACTCCATGGATGGCTTTGGATTTTGTTGCAAAAGGTGTGTTTGGGGTGCAATAGCATTTTTTGGGTGTGTGCTAAACAAATTGGGCTATTTTGGCCTGCATGTAAGGCAAGGGATTCAGCTCGCGAACTTTCGGTAACTCTGCACAGCGCGACAACGCGGACTTACAGTTTTCGTCATTTTTGCGCTCGCAATATGCGTGTTCGTGCACGCGAGAAAGCCTTTTTGTACAGTTCGCGATCCCGAACACGCAGCTTTTGCAATCTGGCAAACAATATCTCGCGAGCAACATAGACCCTTCTCGAAAACGCTTTTTTGTGCATTTCTGCACAAAAAACTCCTCAGGCTGTCATTGAGCTGTAGGTTTGGAGCAGGGAGAAGCTGTTATTTGTCTGGAAAACATTTTTATGAGAGGGATTAAGTTCCACAGACACTACAACTTCCTCTTCCTGTCCTTTCCAATCACTTTTTGTGTGTTATTGTGGTGGGGGGGCTGAGCATGTGTGTGGCGGCCATTTTAGGAAGGCATGCATTGTGCCTTTGCCATAGGCGTCCATTGACTGTCTCCCATTTCTTGTGGTTGTTGTGGGTGTGTGGCGGCCATTTTGTGAAGCCAGCCAAGCAGTGTGCTTGCTTTTGCCATCCGGTTCCAAGCTTGTGGCCTAGTAGTCTTCCACTAGGCCCAGAGGTAGTCAGCCTCCAAGCTGTGGTGCGTGATTTTACATGTACAGTTGGTGTTGTCTGGTGATTTTCCTTTACTCCATGGATGGCTTTGGATTTTGTTGCAAAAGGTGTGTTTGGGGTGCAATAGCATTTTTTGGGTGTGTGCTAAACAAATTGGGCTATTTTGGCCTGCATGTAAGGCAAGGGATTCAGCTCGCGAACTTTCGGTAACTCTGCACAGCGCGACAACGCGGACTTACAGTTTTCGTCATTTTTGCGCTCGCAAAATGCGTGTTCGCGCACGCGAGAAAGCCTTTTTGTACAGTTCGCGATCCCGAACACGCAGCTTTTGCAATCTGGCAAACAATATCTCGCGAGCAACATAGACCCTTCTCGAAAACGCTTTTTTGTGCATTTCTGCACAAAAAACTCCTCTGGCTGTCATTGAGCTGTAGGTTTGGAGCAGGGAGAAGCTGTTATTTGTCTGGAAAACATTTTTATGAGAGGGATTAAGTTCCACAGACACTACAACTTCCTCTTCCTGTCCTTTCCAATCACTTTTTGTGTGTTATTGTGGTGGGGGGGCTGAGCATGTGTGTGGCGGCCATTTTAGGAAGGCATGCATTGTGCCTTTGCCATAGGCGTCCATTGACTGTCTCCCATTTCTTGTGGTTGTTGTGGGTGTGTGGCGGCCATTTTGTGAAGCCATCCAAGCAGTGTGCTTGCTTTTGCCATCCGGTTCCAAGCTTGTGGCCTAGTAGTCTTCCACTAGGCCCAGAGGTAGTCAGCCTCCAAGCTGTGGTGCGTGATTTTACATGTACAGTTGGTGTTGTCTGGTGATTTTCCTTTACTCCATGGATGGCTTTGGATTTTGTTGCAAAAGGTGTGTTTGGGGTGCAATAGCATTTTTTGGGTGTGTGCTAAACAAATTGGGCTATTTTGGCCTGCATGTAAGGCAAGGGATTCAGCTCGCGAACGGCCATTTTAGGAAGGCATGCATTGTGCCTTTGCCATAGGCGTCCATTGACTGTCTCCCATTTCTTGTGGTTGTTGTGGGTGTGTGGCGGCCATTTTGTGAAGCCATCCAAGCAGTGTGCTTGCTTTTGCCATCCGGTTCCAAGCTTGTGGCCTAGTAGTCTTCCACTAGGCCCAGAGGTAGTCAGCCTCCAAGCTGTGGTGCGTGATTTTACATGTACAGTTGGTGTTGTCTGGTGATTTTCCTTTACTCCATGGATGGCTTTGGATTTTGTTGCAAAAGGTGTGTTTGGGGTGCAATAGCATTTTTTGGGTGTGTGCTAAACAAATTGGGCTATTTTGGCCTGCATGTAAGGCAAGGGATTCAGCTCACGAACGGCCATTTTAGGAAGGCATGCATTGTGCCTTTGCCATAGGCGTCCATTGACTGTCTCCCATTTCTTGTGGTTGTTGTGGGTGTGTGGCGGCCATTTTGTGAAGCCATCCAAGCAGTGTGCTTGCTTTTGCCATCCGGTTCCAAGCTTGTGGCCTAGTAGTCTTCCACTAGGCCCAGAGGTAGTCAGCCTCCAAGCTGTGGTGCGTGATTTTACATGTACAGTTGGTGTTGTCTGGTGATTTTCCTTTACTCCATGGATGCCTTTGGATTTTGTTGCAAAAGGTGTGTTTGGGGTGCAATAGCATTTTTTGGGTGTGTGCTAAACAAATTGGGCTATTTTGGCCTGCATGTAAGGCAAGGGATTCAGCTCGCGAACTTTCGGTAACTCTGCACAGCGCAACAACGCGGACTTACAGTTTTCGTCATTTTTGCGCTCGCAATATGCGTGTTCGTGCACGCGAAAAAGCCTTTTTGTACAGTTCGCGATCCCGAACACGCAGCTTTTGCAATCTGGCAAACAATATCTCGCGAGCAACATAGACCCTTCTCGAAAACGCTTTTTTGTGCATTTCTGCACAAAAAACTCCTCAGGCTGTCATTGAGCTGTAGGTTTGGAGCAGGGAGAAGCTGTTATTTGTCTGGAAAACATTTTTATGAGAGGGATTAAGTTCCACAGACACTACAACTTCCTCTTCCTGTCCTTTCCAATCACTTTTTGTGTGTTATTGTGGTGGGGGGGCTGAGCATGTGTGTGGCGGCCATTTTAGGAAGGCATGCATTGTGCCTTTGCCATAGGCGTCCATTGACTGTCTCCCATTTCTTGTGGTTGTTGTGGGTGTGTGGCGGCCATTTTGTGAAGCCATCCAAGCAGTGTGCTTGCTTTTGCCATCCGGTTCCAAGCTTGTGGCCTAGTAGTCTTCCACTAGGCCCAGAGGTAGTCAGCCTCCAAGCTGTGGTGCGTGATTTTACATGTACAGTTGGTGTTGTCTGGTGATTTTCCTTTACTCCATGGATGGCTTTGGATTTTGTTGCAAAAGGTGTGTTTGGGGTGCAATAGCATTTTTTGGGTGTGTGCTAAACAAATTGGGCTATTTTGGCCTGCATGTAAGGCAAGGGATTCAGCTCGCGAACTTTCGGTAACTCTGCACAGCGCGACAACGCGGACTTACAGTTTTCGTCATTTTTGCGCTCGCATTATGCGTGTTCGCGCACGCGAGAAAGCCTTTTTGTACAGTTCGCGATCCCGAACACGCAGCTTTTGCAATCTGGCAAACAATATCTCGCGAGCAACATAGACCCTTCTCGAAAACGCTTTTTTGTGCATTTCTGCACAAAAAACTCCTCAGGCTGTCATTGAGCTGTAGGTTTGGAGCAGGGAGAAGCTGTTATTTGTCTGGAAAACATTTTTATGAGAGGGATTAAGTTCCACAGACACTACAACTTCCTCTTCCTGTCCTTTCCAATCACTTTTTGTGTGTTATTGTGGTGGGGGGGCTGAGCATGTGTGTGGCGGCCATTTTAGGAAGGCATGCATTGTGCCTTTGCCATAGGCGTCCATTGACTGTCTCCCATTTCTTGTGGTTGTTGTGGGTGTGTGGCGGCCATTTTGTGAAGCCATCCAAGCAGTGTGCTTGCTTTTGCCATCCGGTTCCAAGCTTGTGGCCTAGTAGTCTTCCACTAGGCCCAGAGGTAGTCAGCCTCCAAGCTGTGGTGCGTGATTTTACATGTACAGTTGGTGTTGTCTGGTGATTTTCCTTTACTCCATGGATGGCTTTGGATTTTGTTGCAAAAGGTGTGTTTGGGGTGCAATAGAATTTTTTGGGTGTGTGCTAAACAAATTGGGCTATTTTGGCCTGCATGTAAGGCAAGGGATTCAGCTCACGAACTTTCGGTAACTCTGCACAGCGCGACAACGCGGACTTACAGTTTTCGTCATTTTTGCGCTCGCAATATGCGTGTTCGCGCACGCGAGAAAGCCTTTTTGTACAGTTCGCGATCCCGAACACGCAGCTTTTGCAATCTGGCAAACAATATCTCGCGAGCAACATAGACCCTTCTCAAAAACGCTTTTTTGTGCATTTCTGCACAAAAAACTCCTCAGGCTGTCATTGAGCTGTAGGTTTGGAGCAGGGAGAAGCTGTTATTTGTCTGGAAAACATTTTTATGAGAGGGATTAAGTTCCACAGACACTACAACTTCCTCTTCCTGTCCTTTCCAATCACTTTTTGTGTGTTATTGTGGTGGGTGGGCTGGGCATGTGTGTGGCGGCCATTTTAGGAAGGCATGCATTGTGCCTTTGCCATAGGCGTCCAAACTTGTGGCCTAGTCGTACAGTAGGCCCAGGGGTACAACTCAGCAATCATCACGGCGGGTTTTTTTCCCTTGCTATTCTTCTTCCTAAGTGTACACTACACAGTACAAATACAAAAGGATCCCTGGCCTTGTCAGTCTCTTAATGGCTGGCTATACTGTTGATGTTGTTCACTGACTGCATGAAATTTAATAATTGTGATGACCACCCACGAGACACTAATAAATTATATATTATATTATGGATCTTTTGACTGATGTTCTTCTGGCTTTTTGCTTTTAGGTGCACAAAAGACAGAGGTGTGTCATCATCATCCACTGTTGTGGTGCCAGACCGACGTCCTGCTGCTGTAGTGTACACAACGTGACGTGTCAGTGACCTGACCAGGCATCTCTGCAACTTGTGCAACTGAGTGCTGTTTTGACATCTGTTGAAGATGCCCCCAAAGAAAGCAGGTAGCAGGTCCTCCGGTACCAAGAAAGTTGCCATGGAGAAGAAGGAACAGAAGAAGAAGGAAGTGTCACTTAAGTCTGGTGTGCCTCCCAAAACCTTTTTTGGTTCACCAAAAATGAGGCCTGCAGCAGCGGTGTCGGGGGGGCAAGCTGGGGGCAGCACCTCCACATCAGTGGGCCCAACCCACCAACCCATGCCCAAGCAGATGAGTGTGGAAGAGGTAGCCAGCCTTATGGTAGAAAGCAGTGATGCTGAGCCTGAACTAAACTTATCGCTATCTCAAAGTAGTACACAATCAACGCAGGAGGGAACATCATCAACACAGCAGATAAGTGGTCAACAGCCGCAGCTACCGCCCGCAATAGTAGCTGTTCCTCCTGAAGTAGGGGCAGTTCAGGAAATTGAGCCTCATGCAGAGGAAGAAGAGGAAGCCACTCCTTTAGAAGTTGCATTGGCTTTTAAATCCCCAGCAAGGAAAAGGAGGGTTAGTACATCAAGTTCTTCACCAAGCCCCCCTTCTGATGATCTAGATGTCACTTGGAAGCCACAAACTGAGTCTGAGAGGGAAACACATCACAAGAGCAGGCATGGCAAAAGGAAGGTTCCAGAAAGCCTTACACTTATGGATGTTGATGTAGAAGAGCAGGTTGATGATGATGATGATGATGAGCCAGTCATCACAAACATCACTCCCGGGCCTGAGGAGATGGAGAGCAACATTTTTACATTATCCAAAATGGATGCGAGGGATGTAGCACGCATACCTCCAACACAGGTAACACCAACACGACCTCCAGCTTCCATATTTACATTAGCAAAGGGCCGGCAGCGTCCTACATCCAGCACAACAAGCACCACCTCAGCAGAAGTAGGTAGTGGTCCTGCACAGAGTCAAATTCAACACACAACCTCCAGTTCATCCGGCATTGGAAGTGGGAGTGGCACCTCCAGCAGGAGACAAAAGTTAAGCTCCCCAGTGTGGGACTACTTTACGGTTAGCCCAAAGGAGGAGAACATTGCTGTATGCTCCGTTTGTCATTCCTCTGTTAGCCGAGGAAAGCTTGGTACAAACTATGGTACCGGAGGCCAAATGACCCATCTGAAAAAACACCACGCAATCCAGTGGGAGGAGCACCTTAGGCTCATCAAAACTGGAACCATTGCTGTTGGGCATAAACGAGTAGAAAGTCCGCTCACGGTGGAACAGGAAGAAGAGGGAGACATTCTCTGTGCTAGTGGTAGACAAAGTAGCCCTGTCCCCAGCACTGCAGTGGTAACGCCCACATCCTCAGCCAAATCTCATTGGCACAAGAGTAAGAGCCAGCCTGAGACACCAAGGAGTACTGCTGGGCCAAAAAGTGCGAAGTCGACCACAGGAAGGAATACCATGCAGCCTACCATTCTTAGCATGTTTAGTAGGCCGGAGGGGCAGTACGAACGCAATCACCCAATAGCACGTTTGTACAATGCTAAGCTGGCAAAAATGTTAGCACTGGACCTTCTCCCTTTTTCTTTTGTTGAAGGGGTGGGTTTTCTTGAGTTTGTGACCACCATCTGCCCAAAATGGAAAGTTCCCAGCCGCTACTATTTTGCAAGAGTTGCTGTTCCAGCACTACATCACGACGTGCTGGAATTGCTTGGAAAAGCCTTAAAACAGAGTGCTGTTCAGAGTATACACCTGACAACAGACATGTGGACCAGTTGCCAAGCCACTGATTACATGTGCATCACTGCACACTGGGTCTCTTTTTCGGGTGTTAAAGATAAGATATCTGACGGCGTTGTTGACACCGCTGAGATTTTTAAAGACACTCGCAAACATGCAACTGTAGCCATGTTTGCAATGGAGAAATCTCATACTGCTGCTAACATTTTGGATGAGTTTAACAGCAAGGTGTTGGAGTGGCTGCGACCAAGAGGTCTTACCATTGGTTTTGTTGCCACGGACAATGGCAGTAATGTAGTTCGGGCCATGAAAGATGGTGGGTATTTCAGGGTGCCATGTTTGGCACACTGCATTAACATTGTTGTGCAAGACTTTCTGAAAAATGAAAGCAAAGTCAGCAGCTTACTGACCACCTGCAGAAGAATATGCACACATTTCAACCATTCTTTTAAAGCCCGGAAGGAGCTGAGGGTGATTCAACGTGAGCATAAAATGCCAGTCAAAGCACTCATCCAAGAGGTGCCAACACGTTGGAACTCAACGTATTACATGCTTGAGCGTCTGTTTGAGCAGTACATACCACTTAATGCTTATGTCATGAAAAGGTCAGGGGATCCTACAGTGAAAGGCATGAGAGTTGAGATGACCCAATGGGACCTTGTCAAAAGCCTGACAGAGATGCTACTTCCTTTTGAGGTCTTCACCCGTGAAGTGAGCCGGGAGGACTGTACTATGGGCCAAGCTATCCCATTGTTGTACATGCTAGAGCAACAGCTGAAGGATGTGGCAGAAATGTACGCAGATGTGGATGACAAAGTAGAAGCACATTCTTTGGCAGACACCTTATCCGCTCGCTTATCTCACAATACAAGGATTCAAAATAACATTCTGTCAGATCCACATTACATTTCTGCCTCAATTTTGGATCCACGTTACAAATTATTGCTGCGCAGTAATGAAGTCATTCCTTTTTCAGAAGTGAATGTTGCCCAGTACAAAACTTTGATAGCTGAGGAAGCCACTGAGTTTGAAAACGAAAGGATCTTCATTAAAGGCCCGCCCCTCCAGGGCAGAAAAAGTACTGCAGGGCACCCAGAACGAAGTTCTACTTCAGAAGCCAAGAGCAGTGCGTTTGCCTCCCAGCAGTCAACACTGCCAGCAGCAATAACATCAACAGCACCAACAGGATCATCAGGCACATTTCCAAAAACGGCAGGTGATTGGTTTCTACGGAAAGGGTATTGCACATCAATGACTGATGCAAAGGCAAAAGAGGCCCAGGAAATCGGAGCACCCCTGAACATTGAGCGGATGGTTCAGGCCTATCTAGATGACACAACAGAGGTCTACATGGAGCAAAGCCCATTGGTGTATTGGTATGGGAAAAGAAGCCAATGGCCAGTGCTCAGCAGGCTGGCGATAAAGTATGTGGCTTGCCCTGTTGCAAGTGTCTCTTCAGAGCGTGTTTTCAGTGCTGCTGGTGCCATTGTTACTGTCAAAAGGACCAGTCTCTCGCCCAAAAGTGTTGAGAGGTTAACCATGATCAAAATGAATCAACACTTTATACCACCGGAGTACAAAATACGTGAATCACAGGAGGAAGAGGAGAGTGACTTTGATGACATAAGTAGTGGATTGTTAGACGTACTGCTGTCCGAACCACCAGAGTTTGAGGACGAGCTCCTCTTCCCTGACAACTAGGCTTTCAAATTGTTCTCCCTTCCTTTATTTGTGTGTGACTGTGTGTATCTGTTTTTCTGGTTCAAAATCTACATTCACAACAAAGCCATCAACAGTCTCCTTTTTTTATTTACCTATTGGAGTTGCACGTCTGTGCATAACTGTCCACTCCACTCCTCAGGGTCCTGCTCCATGTTCCTTACTCTCCCTAAGTACATTTCAAGCAAGTCAGACATTGGATGGAGATGGAGAATAGTACAATACATGTTGCCTCTAACAGTCCCTCCATAAGAAGTGAAACGTGACTCCACCTATATTCCATTTTGTTTCCAATCCGAAAGAAACTCATCACTGACTGGCAGAAGGCTAGGCAGGCATCAGATCAGACAGCCAAAGAGAACACCAAGACAGGTAATGAGTGATTATTGTGAATGATGGTGGCATGCATTGCATTGGATGCTGGCTGACTACGAAGAATTGTGCATGCCATGAAGTAGAACTATACTAGTTTATCGACAAAGTACAAGTGACTCAGGTGTGGTGACAGTTAATGTTTCCTTGCTGTTTAATAATGACCACATTGTACTCCTACCACTGCAGGTGCCGGCCAATATCCGTTGCAATTTGGTAATATGGAATATATTATAAACTTAATCAGTCACTACAGACTGAGTTGGTGTTGGAGAATACGTACCACACGGTCACCATCATTGAGGATGCTGAGCATACTATCTTTGCACACAGTCAGTTGGATTGGAGAAAATTTATGGAATAACGGCGTTTCATGGGCTGACATAAAAGGTAAAAAGTTTGAACAAGAACCACAGCAGACCTAGGCTAGATGTCCGTGTAGTGGTGTGGACTGGAGTAGAGTGTAGTGGTATGACGGACAGTGGCGCATTGATTTAGTCACTTCATTGGGAAAATTCTAGGTTGCTGCAGTGCATTTGACATTTCTCTGGCTCGGTCAAAATGTAAGTAAGGGGTAGGGTGCCTGGCCTGTGCCGCGGTTCTCCTGTTCTGTGGCTGTGCTGGCTCCTGAATCCTGTCCCGTTGTTGTTGTACCTTAATGCTTGCTGTAGAGTAGACACACTATGTAGCCTATCCAAGCTGCCTCAGTCTGAAAGTGTTCTCTCCAGAGTGTTGTCTTGCACTCCACTGTAATTGAGTTTATTGTTGTAAAGGCTGTAATTTTTCAATACCCCGTTTGTTTTTCCATCTACACTTACAGGCCGGCCTTTACCCTGTGCTACAGTGGGAGAAACGACTCACACGTACCTTACCAATACGCATCAGGCTTTTCATGGGCTGACATAAAAGGTAAAAAGTTTGAACAAGAACCACAGCAGACCTAGGCTAGATGTCCTTGTAGTGGTGTGGACTGGAGTAGAGTGTAGTGGTATGACGGACAGTGGCGCATTGATTTAGTCACTTCATTGGGAAAATTCTAGGTTGCTGCAGTGCATTTGACATTTCTCTGGCTCGGTCAAAATGTAAGTAAGGGGTAGGGTGCCTGGCCTGTGCCGCGGTTCTCCTGTTCTGTGGCTGTGCTGGCTCCTGAATCCTGTCCCGTTGTTGTTGTACCTTAATGCTTGCTGTAGAGTAGACACACTATGTAGCCTATCCAAGCTGCCTCAGTCTGAAAGTGTTCTCTCCAGAGTGTTGTCTTGCACTCCACTGTAATTGAGTTTATTGTTGTAAAGGCTGTAATTTTTCAATACCCCGTTTGTTTTTCCATCTACACTTAAAGGCCGGCCGGCCCTTTACCCTGTGCTACAGTGGGAGAAACGACTCACACGTACCTTACCAATATGCATCAGGCAGGCAGTGATACCCAAGATTGATGTGCGGAGTGTCCATGGAAGGGAGGACCAAGAAGAATGACGAGAATGATGCAACTCCTCATTTGGACCAGGATAATACAGTAACTTTAGTATCATCATTCGTCTTTACATTTATTTGCTTGCTTTTTTCTCTTTAATCATTACGACTGTGTGTTGTGGTTTGTTTGTTAATTGATCCAACTTTTTTTTAGTTTCCTTAGCTAGCTTGAAAAATGAAAGTAAGCCCGGTAGAGCAGGTAATTGGGTTCGGTCTGAGCTCTGAGGGCATCAGACAGGCAAGGCAAATTTCAATTTCGTCCCTGACTGTACTGTCTCATTGGGTCATAGTAGTTATAGTACAACTCATTATCTCATTAACCATCAAGTTATCCTCCTCAGCATGCATGCATTTGCTTTCTCTCACTTCATACTTTGATTTCTTTGATAATGGATCATGGTCGTCTTACAAGATTGTGTTTTACTTTTGTTGTGTCCATGCATATTGTCTGTTTTTCTTTCTCAAACCTTTCCCAAAACCCCACTTCCCATCCAATCATCAATCCCTAACCCTCTTCCCCCGGGCTGTGTGATTTATATTGAGGTGTGATGTGATGACTATGTACACCAATTGATCACACGCTTGCTGGGGCAGATGTGGTGAAAGCAACACTAATTGAATTTCAACTAAGGCAGGGCAAGGATCTTCTTCTGCTTGACCACCCATGCTGTAGTTTACTTTGTGTTCTGTTCCACTCCTCCTCCCTGAGTCTCAGTCAAGTGACTTTCTCTTTCTTTTTTCAAACGCTATTGCCAGTGTCTACTACTACCACCACTATAATGGCATCTACTCCGTCAATTTGGGAAACCAACAATGCAGCCATCAGTGTGCCGAACTTCATCATCAATCACAGGTAAGATAAGTTTGGTGGGAGGTATGGACTAGGAGGAGAGACTGACAGTACTATGACAATTAAAAATAACTCAGTGAGGGGTACTGCATCTATCGGTTTGTGTGTTACAAAATCGGCAGATCTTTTAAATCAAACACTGGCTGTGGGCATGCAGCAGCACGGAAACAAAGTAAACAACCATGTAACTTACATTGAATTCGGAAAACTGTAACCCACCACAAAAAACATTAACATCATATAAATAAATAGTAAGTATATTTTTAATATCCCCTAACAAAAATAAACTATCCCGCTCTGACCTAACCCACCCCCCTCCCTAACCCCAACGAAACGAAAGTCCAAAGTCCCAATGTCCGTTGAAATCCCCAACGCCCACAAACCCACCCACCAACAAAAGGAATTAAAAAAGGGGAAAACGACGAGGTCCTCTATTGTCGGCGGGCCTTAAGGTGTTTGTCCACCAGGATCTTGACCCGCTCCTCCATGTTCTCCTCCCAGCGGGCCATCCGGCGGAGCAGCTGGCGGCGAAATGCCCTAAAGTTGCTTCCAGGGTGGGGGGCAGCAGTGCTGGAAATCGAGGCGCGGCGTCTGGCAAATGCCGGACCACGGCGCCGTGAAAGTGGAGGCCGGGCCTGACTGGGGCCCGGGGCATTGGAGGAGGCTGCAGCTTCAGCCGCCTCCTCCTCCTCCTCCTCCTGAGCCACCAGCCGGCGATAATGCTCGCAGAGGGCCTCCAGTTTCCGGCGCCGGGCCCTAGCGGCCAACTCCTTCCTTGATGGTTTATTGGAAGGAGTATCATCTATATCAAAAAAGAAAAAGAACATGTTGGAGCCAATACTCTTAGCAAAACAGGAACACTAAAATCATTCAACACATAGTGTCACAGTATCACTAGCAAGCACAGTTCATAACATTTGGGATTTGGTGCTGGGGTAAGTATCTCTAATCCTACTTCCTTGGACTCTAACATTTGTGACCGTTTCAGACATTATTTATAAATATAATCGTACTATGTATGTACTGCGGTACACCAGTCGTGCTGTTCTTATCTGTAGTTTAGCCCAATTACATAACCTTGTTGTAGGCGGCATGCCAGGTCCATCAGCTAAGCTTGCACCCAAGAGAAACAGATATGAGCCACATGATGATGCAGACTCACGTTACTTTTATTTACTACTACTGTCTGCAGGTGGGGAAGCTCATCTTTTTGTCTGACGCCTTACGGCCGTTGGCACTGGTCATACTCTGCTACATGAGGGCAAATGGCATGCACAATTTCACTTACACCCTACCATGGGTACTACAAAAAGGCTGATTATTTATTTATCGGATCCAACGATCATTGCTTATATTCATATTATAGATGCTGCTAGTGCTAATACGATATACGACATCAGGTCGGTAGCGGTCGGTGGTGGGAGTGCTGCCGGTCGGTGACGTGGGAAGGTGCAGGGTGGGGATAGTAAACGATGGATTAAGGACATTCACAGGTAATTAAAGAATACATAAAAAAAAACCATTGCTGCACACAGTAGCACACACTGCATCGCATTCGGCGGTGCAGTGCGCACCTTGAAAATAGTTTTATTTATTTTTATGTTGATTACCTGTATTTGGCCGTAACAGTAATACACAGTTTACTCGCCAGTGCCACCCACCCGTCCCCTCCCCATGTCGCCGCCCGCCAACAATCCCACCACCAACCGCTACTGCAGAGGGTACTTTTCTTTCATTGCTTGTGTAACCAATATACATAAACATTAAACAACAGATAGGCCACCCTTTGCAGGCTGGCTGCCCCAATCGAAAATACATTAATAATAATAGGTAGGGAGTGGTCCCCAGAGTGGGAGGAAGGGGTTTCCGCTTGATAATATATGACGTGCTTGCAAACTACTGCAAGTGTACTGTATGCTCATAATACTACCTTGATTCCTCTAGGCTTTGCTACTGTCGCGCAGTTTCTGTTACATTTTCTTCAAAGTAAGAATCTCCAGTGACACTTTCCACCTATACTGTCTCTTGGTGATAGTACATCCAGGCATACATCCATTAAAGTAAACGTCTATCCTTTTGTATATATCTCTTAACAAACCTTAGTTGGTTTCACCAACAAACACCCATGCTTCTGCTCCTTCCTTCCTTGCCTTGGCTTTGAGTTTGAACCAAAAACACCGCTGATTCTTGCTATCTAGTACTATCCACCCATACTGTGTCGCCCACCCAGGCAGGCATTCTTTCACCTTCCACCCATCCTTCAACAACCCATGCATCTGATCTTATTACTATCAGACTCCTATACATGCTTCCAACAACATATCCTTCTCTGCCGGTCAGTCATATTGTTTATCTCGCCCGTCCTTCCACCCTTAGTGCTTTCCCTCTATGTTCAACACATCCATGAAGGTCATCTGATCTGAGTTTGTCTTCTCCATAAAACATTCACAGCTGATTTTGGAGTCAAATAGAAGAGGCCATTGGTTACTCTACTCACGCTGGTAATGCTACGTAAAGGGTGTCTTCTTCAACCGTTGTATAATGTCGCACAGTACAGTGAAATAGTGAACACAGTTCCATCTAGCTGTAATGTCAAGAAGTAATGAATATAACTTACCGCCGCCGGCCACTGCTGCTGGATCCCCCCTGGGCCCTGTGTCTCCTGCAGGTGCCGCCAGTTCGCCTGCCCCCTCCGGAATGGCCGCATCGCTGGCCCCGACGGCACTGGTGGATGGTAGTGTGCCTAGAAAAAAGCATCAAAAATTTTTTAGATGCCTGTAAACCTCCCCCTATTTTAAGTGTTCACTTGGAACATTGAACAAAAAGTTAATGCGATGCAACATACATCAGCACTAGACAGTAAGTACAGTCAGTAGACAGACACTAGTAGGATATGGTTCCACTTCCTAGGGTCATCTAGTCCTACTCTACTCTTTTGAAAGTTAGCCTGAGCCATGAGTAACCCTTTTAGATTCATCATGTCGACTACTACTCTTTTGGTGCATATTATACCTGCCAGCATATTGACATGTGCAGTAGATGCCTTTAAGGCCGCTTGACTGTTGCGTACAAGTGAAGAGGTCGAAAAAAAACCAACATATTGACTTTGTTTAGTTTATATTGCTTAGCCATCACACATACATGTTACACTTTTTGGCATGACTGCAAAATGCTAGCATCATTCACCAGTAACTATCTAACGGCTAACTCGCAGCGTTTTTCTCATATATCATAGGCGAAAGATTCCCTTCTACAAACCAGAGATTTACAGAGCATAGTGGATGCAAGATGATGTAACCAGTATTTCTACGTTCTACGGTGAGGGATCTTCCAGAATTATAAAGATCTTGGCTCTTGTTCTTGTTGTCAATCATGCACTTGTAAATGTTTACTGTTTTAATGTTAGGCTTTTTGCTGGCTTATTGACTATGGCTGTCGTAAATTAAATTTCATATTAACGATGTACAGAGTTTGATACTTGTTTCAAATAAACCTTTTGAACTTACACATAGACTCTGTGGTATTTGGTGTGGTGGAGTGGACTTACACAAGTGTGTGAGCAAAATGGTGTTTGTTATTATGTTCTGGATTGTCTCTGTCTCCGTCATCATCAACATTGTGTATCGTCTTCGTGGGGGGGTCGGGAGTGGGACCCTAATGTGAGACACTATAGCTAGTCTGTTAGGGGATCCTGGGTTCTTCGGACTGAGGTGTGATCAGTAAGATCCAACCTCCCATCAGCACCATCCTATTTTGTTGTGCATAGTTCTGTATGTGGCTCTGCAGAATCCTAGACAATAGTAGTATCATGTACTATCCGATCAAAAATACTAGTCAAATATCTGGTTGGGCATTTTGTTTGTGGTAATTGTAAAGCCTCAACATTGAGAAGACTTGAAGAGGACAACCCAAAGGACAGGACCCAGTGGCTAGAGCTATTGGTCAATCAGAGTTTTATTGTTGCAAAGAAAACCTTCTATTAAAGAGTGGGCAACTGTGCAAGCTTCGCTACACACAGAGTAATAATAGTAATAGTAGTAGTAGTATTAGTAGCACAGAGAGTCATAGCAGAGGGAGTTAGAAGCAACTTTGAGGCAGGGATAAACAGAATTAGTAAACAGATAGTCAAGGTCAAAGAAGTAAGCTTTTGTAAAAAAGAGATTCAGAAAGTGGAACCATAATTTAGAGTTTGGGAAAAAAAAGATGCAGTAACATAACATTTAGGGAAATATAAATGTCAATCTAACCAATGGAGGACTTACTGGGGCCAGCTGCAGGAGCCTCAGTAGAGGAGAGGTCCTGGGGTTCCCCCGCCGACTCCGACCCCGTCTTCTTGCCCCTGGGTGGTGCTGATGATCATGTAAAATATAATAAAGAAAGAGACCAACATTAAGGAGTGCTGTGAGAAAAATAATAAATCATTTGGAAAAACAATAAGTCAAAGAACATTTTAGGAAACAACAAGTGCAATAAAATTGACCTATCTAATCAGATGGGTCGACTACTGGCTGCTTCCTAGTGCATTTACGGATCGTCTACTTATTTATGAACACTCCAGTGTTCCTTGATCATTCTGATTCCAAATACAACAAAGCCTAGTAAGTACCACCTGACCTACGCCACCTATTCCAGACGGGCCAATTGTTCACTAAGTCTGCACTTCAATTTTTTTCAGCCATCAAATGCATAGATGATGAGATGGAGGACACATGCATAGTTGCATACATTAGTGCATACATACAACAAATTGTGGGTTGGTTGCATAATGCTGATCTAGTTCTGCTACTGACTGACCATGCTAAGCCTACCACTCACTAAACAAAGTACAAAAGGTTCGACGGAGGACTGGGGTAAGCAGCACTCAGTGACAGAGGATGCGTCACGCAGACCGCATAAAACAATTAGTAACTACTACTAACAAACTAAACCTAGTATCCAATATCCATCCACCACTATTTCACAGTAGGACAATGGAAGGACTAGAGTCTCTCTAGCAAATCGCATTACCTAACTTCAGTTCTGTAAAGTAAACTCTTACATAATCAGCATCAGCACAAGCTAGCGCAAACTACGTTGCAAACAAGTAAGAGTACCACCGTGCACCTGGGTCCTTAAATCAAAGAACATTTTGCTTTTTGGAACGTAATACCAGCAACGCTTGGCACGCAGCAGTAATCTTGTTGTTCATCTAATTTAATATACACAATCAGTTACTCACCAAGCCCGATGACCTCGACACCTAGCAGGTCCAACAGGTCCTGCTCCCGGTCCAGGATGTCGGACCACCGGTGAGCTAGCTGGTTGTGTGTGCGCCGGATCCCAGTGCACCGGAACACGGCCCGGCGCACCTTCGCCCACCGACGGTGCCTCTCCTGGGTAGCGTACCCGGAGCCGGGCCTGCCGCCTGCTGCCAAGGTCAAGGGGAGGAGGCGCTGGATGAAAAAAACAAGAGCCGCCACCTCCTCCTCCCCAAACAGTTGCCGGGCCTGCACCCCTGCAGGACGCATTCTGCCGCAAGGCAGGCGGCGCTTCTCTGCGCCTGCAGGTCCCTTGCCCTTGGGACTTGGTGTGCCCTTGCCCATGGTTCTGGGGTGGGTGGGAGGCGGAAAAGAAAAGTCCGAAGGGGAAAAAAAGTTAGGGGGAAGAAGATAGAAAGAACTTTATAAAAGTAACAAAAACACAGTAAAAGTAGAAATAAAATGCTAAATATAAACTGAGGCAAACAGAGAGATAGATAATAACTAAAAAAAGTCAGGAAAAAGGGTTTAAAGACAAAGGATTGCTGTGATAAAGGGAGGATACAAAAGTAGGCCCAGAAACATGGCATAGAGTGAAAAACAAGATGGCCGCGCCCATTCGCGACCGCGTGGGTAAGTTCGCGCGATATTTCTCGCGAACATGTACAATTTATCGCGAACAAGTAAAATGCGCTCCCGAACACGTCAATGCACATCGCGAACACGCTACCTGCGACCCGGAACAGGAAATAAGGCATCGCGAGCGGGCGGGACTATAGAAAAACAAGATGGCCGCGCCCATTGGCGACCGCATGGGTAAGATCGCAAGATATATCCCCCGAGCATGCAAACAGTTCCCCGAACATGCTTACCGCGCTCGCGAACAAGAAAAAGCCATCGCGAACAGGTTGCCACAAGCAACTACGCAAGCTCGCGAAGCTTCGCGAAGGTCGCGTAGTGCAATGACATCTTCGCGAAGCTTCGCGAAGCGCGACTACGCGAACTACGCCCAGGGTTAACTAAAAGGGAGTGAAGGTCAAAAAATAGAAGACCTGGTTCACTCCACGGCGGTCAACATGTTTCTGCCTCTATGAGTGTTCGTCAGGCTTTCTTCAGGACCAGAGTGGATGTGCGGAGCCCCGGTGGTATGAACGCGCTAAGGTTCACCCTACCGTGGACTGCTGTGTGAAAAATTATTTACAGTGAAAAAATCCGCCAAAATATATTTATTTATTCTGGGGGAGAGGAACGAGTTTATTCTGACAATGAGAAAGACATACAAACAAAAAAGACAAAACATAAGAAGAGTCATCAGT
Source organism: Triturus cristatus (assembly GCF_964204655.1). Lineage (NCBI taxonomy): Eukaryota > Metazoa > Chordata > Amphibia > Caudata > Salamandridae > Triturus > Triturus cristatus. The sequence goes on from NC_140588.1 coordinate 377,927,668, forward strand.
GTTTGTCGCAAACTCGTACTCTTATACTCTAGGGTTAAGAACAATTGTGCTCAGAGAACGAATGAGTGCCACTAGGTCTACCTCAGGTGCCAAAATGGTGAGAAAATGTGCACCTAGGTGTATCCAAGTATCAGTGTAGGATAAAGCCAATGGCTCGATATCCTATCGGATGTGACTAAAGTCAAATATCGGAACGCACGTGAAATATATGCGGCGTGCCACTCAAAGTACGGAGAAATAGGGAGGGCTAGGGATTGACTCAGCAGCCCCCGATGCTCAATGTACAAGAATTTAGGTAAAATCTTACAAAGAGGCCAATCCGTTTGATGCCTCAAGGATCCCGGGAGGGGGGTGGGAGCAAAATGGCACACCCTGCATAAAGAAGAAAGGAGATAAAAAGAGAAAGAAAAAGAGGGCGGGTCACTACCTCGAATGGAGAAGAGCGATCCCGCTTACCTTCTGGGGCAGGGAGCAGTGTGAATAACTTACGCCCTTGCTGCTCAGCACCCGTGTGTCACCTAAACAGCCTCTCGCTGCCGGGTCCGGAGAGTGGTGATCCGTGACCGGAGGTGCGTATAAGAAGAGATTCGAAGAGTCCCCGGTTGGGCTGACAGTGAAAGCTTAGACGGGATTGGGCAGAATCACCAAACTCCGTTGTTGATTGGATGTGAGGACATCCAATGGGAATGTAGAAAAGAAAGGAGTCGTTCCTAGTACTGAACGACGCGTCAAGTAGAAAAAAGGGGCACAATGCTTTATTGACAGGCTCCGTGTTGGACACTCATACAGCCAAAACAATCCACACGTTGAGCGTGCAGAGGGACTCGTTGTTAAAAACCTGACCACATATGGGTAAAGACAAAGTGCTGTGCAAATGTGCTGAAATGGAGTGTTATGATGTTGGCTCTGCTCGAAGCAATTAATCGGCAAACTAGCGTGTTCAAGTGGTGCCTAACAAATGCGTAAGCAAATAAAGGACAGGGATCATGGGGTGTAACCAATGCCCAGACACTGTTAACAAGTGTACAAATGACAAAATAATTCATTAATACTATCATTAAATGTGCCGCATTACGCCGCATAATTTGGCTTTTCTTGCCACATAATATACTAAACCATGCTCATTTTTGCCTCTGCCCAGCCACATAATTGCAGTGGCCCTGCATAAGAGTAAGGCCACTTCTTGCTATTTCCATTTTATTGGCTCACTGGAGAGATTTGCCTATGGCCACATCATTGTAGGTGGGAAAAGTAAGAGTTACATTTTTAGCATCTGATTGAAACGAGGTGTGTAAGCAGTTTTCACTGTGTAAGCGAATTCTTGATTATTTTTGGCCTACCCATAATTCACAGTTTTCACAGTTTTTTCCTCAACGTGCTGGTGAGGTAATTCTAGAGAAACAGGCAATATTTTCTTGTTAGTCATGATCTGCATTAAAATGGAAGTGCTTTTTTTTAACATTAAAACTGTTTTCTGCCTCACTTTGAAACTGGGTTGATCTTGGCTATCCTATTAGTTCTTTTTCCAACTTGAAATGGGTGCAGGACTCCCAATGTTAATGCAAGAAAGCACGCAAACGAGTACCTTTATGAACCACTGGTATTAATCACAGAGAGCTTAGTGACCCCTTGGAATTAATTGTGGTATTTGAGAAGAAATTCCGTTCATTTGGAAGAGAAAAGCTTCACAACCCCAATTCAGACCTCAAAGACTTAGCTTCTAACCCCCTTCTAATGCAGAAATTAGAAGGAAACTGAAATTTGGTTGATCTAATATTACGCAATAGTTGACACTTAGGAACACACAGTAATACATATAGGGTACAAAGTTAATAGAGAGTCCAAAAAGGTTGAATAAATGTCCCATGAATAAATACATCATGCCTACTAAAATGCAAGAAACCTTTCTTTATCAGTTGTCACTCTATCGAGCCTCCTAACAGAATCTAAAAACCCCGGGCCATATTATCAAGAAACAGAGTTAAAATTATATATAATTTTAACTCCGTGCTTGATAATATGCCCCCCCATTTGGTGAGTATCCCGCCTTTGAAAACTGCAGTGTTGTTGAGCATGGAGAAGATCTTGGGGGCATATCAGCAACAACCGCCGATAGTTATCGCTCAGCGCACTTAGCGTGAGGATAATTATCGCTGGGTAACGTGGATTTTTATCGCTGATGTAGCGTTCTATTAGCAACGCTTAGCTCCTCAGCAATAAAAATCCTCACGCTAACTGCCTAACGTTTGATTATCGCTGGAAACCCAGCGATAATCTCACGCAATGTGGCGTTAGCTTGCTGATAGGGACTCACAAACTTAGCCATGATATCCACCTTCCATAGGATATCATGGCTAAGTCAGTACTGAAGCAGGTGTAAGGAAAGTAGCGATAACAGGGGTTATCGCTACTTTTCCTGCCGCTATGCTTCATAGCGTGGGGCTTCATGATAGGAGAAATGTCGCTTAGCGACATTTCTCCTGTCATGTCAGGTCAGGAACGCCCACTTTGCATCTCATTGGAGATGCAAAGCTGGGCGTTAGGAATCCTCACGCTAAAGCAAGGTTTCACGTGTCAGCGTGGCCTTGCTAATTAGGCGATAAAATTATCGCCGCTTTTCGGCTGAAAACGGCCACAAAAGCGGCGATAATTTTTTATAGCCAGCTTGTAAATATGCCCCTTAGAAACCTGGGTTAAGGCAAACAGTTTGACTCTCTTGAGCATATGGAGAAGGTTTATATTTAACAATAACATTTTTCACAAAGATGTGTTTATGTGTAGAACTTTTCTTATAATTATTGGATGAGAATTAATGTTGGGCGATGTTTTTCATGGGAAGTTCACAGGGCTTGGTTTGTTTCAGATTTTAGGGTAATTGCAAGGAATTCTGAGAGGCTGAATTGTTGGTGATTCAAGCTTTCCATTTCAGAACGGCAAGACTGGATTATAGATGACATATATTTGGAAGTTTATCAGTTTTTATATATAGTTGTTTGTAATCTGCATAATTATGATATAGATTCATACTGATTTCATAAAGGGGCATCTTCTGCAGTTTTCTTTAAAGACTGAGTCCTGAATTGAAAGCTGAGGTGATGAAAATCCACTAGTTTCTGAAGGAAGTGCTGGATCAGGTTGTGTGGTGGAGGAAGTTCAACCAGGAAATTCACCTTCTGGCTTAAGACTTCCCATTACAACCAATTCTAAGTCAAGTCCCGAATAACACATATGACAGAATTAACCTCCTGGGCAGCGCAAGAGGCACAGAGAAGAGGTGCAGATTTTGAACAATGAACACGATGCATGTGATTGAGAGGGACAACAACAAGTTTTTGGGTGGTAATGGGAAATCCTCTGATTTCAGATAGAAGTAGTAAATTTAAATGCGTATCCATCCGGGGCAGACAATTACTCCATGAAAGAATTGTAGAGTATACTTGGCAAGTGGCTTCTTATTGAATTTAGTACTATTTACAGAAATCAAAGGATTCTTAATTACCACCAAATCCCTTTATGATAATGTGCTGCAGAGCAGGCTAATACCACGAGGAAGGAGGATGCTGCTTTCCCGTACATGAGGTGGTATGTAACAATATCCTATGCACAAATATTGTCCGACAGAAATGTCGGGTCTCACATATTTTACTAAAAACTGTGCCGTTGTGTGTAGATATGCCATTATGAACACGGCTTGGGTCATGTTTTTGTAAACAATATACAGGACACAATATTTATGCTTGGTGATAGTCTGACGGGGCACTAAACCTGGTGAATTTTAACAATATGGATTTTATTGTATGTTTTGATGTATTCTCTAATCACCAGCAAGTTTTATTATTGCTGTTAAAGTTAATTGATGTGTGTATAAAATAAACACACGTCTATCTCTACTGAAAAAACAACATAAACAGGGGAACAGATCGAAAAGTAAATAATTTAAACTAATGCAAGGTTGTTTTTGTATTTATATATGCACAATCATTACGAATTTGCTTAGTCATGGGACAATGAGCTGGTGAAATGCATGATAGTTCCTTGATATAACATCTTTGTGTCAGATTTCTGATGTACTGTTAGCACTAGGCTCCAGTGGGACTCCCATTAACATCTATCCAACCTGTGATAACGATAACACCAAACAGATGAGTGATAACGTTAATGTTAGCGAACATCTTTAGACAGTTACATTTTTGGACTTTTTACCTGTGTCATGTCACAAAGCATTGCTTGAATTTCTCTATACGTTTTTAAACATAACTGCCTTTGAAACAGCACATTTTGAGTCTTGGCATACAGAGTTTTGAAGAATATGAGGTACATTCTAGATGCAAATAATGCAAATTGTATGTGGGAGGAAATCCCGAAAAATTCAGAGAATATATTTAACTCAGAGCACTTTTGATTATCTGATTTGTTATTGTTTCTGTATTCATCCTTACACTTCTAATGTTTTTCATATCCGAAATTGAATAGTAAGGGGCCGGTACATCTAGCTTTTGCAAATGTACAAAAATGTTTCTTGCATTAATACATATTTACAAAAAGCCCAATCAATTTACTGAAGGGGATATTCTCAAGAACGTGAGATAACTACTGCAAAAGTAGCTTAACGCAACTTTTCACATCGCAGTCTATCGCGGGAAAATAACACCGTGTTAACATGGTATTCTCAACACGGTGCCACCATGCGATAGACCCACCACAACACGTCAAATGAACGCGTTAAAATCAAAGCGACACCGCAAAAATGCGAAACACGAATGCGAATAAAGTGGCGATAATGCAAATCGCGATGCAAAAATCAGCGAAAACCAGCCACAGGCCTGCAATCCCAATGCGACATGCAGGACAATGCACTATAAAAGTTGAAGAAAAAAAACACATACAAAAGCCAAACAACAGTGAAGCACAATGGATTCAGCCGGAGCAAGTGCAGAGGACAACCAGAACCTCACAAGCCCCCCCGGAGGATCAGCCTGGGACCACGGGGTCAGGGAAGGGCAAGGAGAAGGAGAAGAAGAGTAGGAAGAAGCGGTTCAGTCTGCAGTAAAACAGGATCCTGATAATGGAGGTGATAGAACACCCTCAACTACTGTTCGTCACCTCCACTGTTTCACTGGCAACTAAAAATGGAATATGGCAGACCATCGTGGACAAGGTGAATGCAGTCGGAGTGCTGAAGAAGACAATGGAAGAGGTCAAGAGGCGCTGGAATGATGTCAAGCGCAAAACCAAGCAGAGTTCGCAAACGGAAGGCAGCAATGCAGACTGGAGGTGGGAGCCCATCGCCACAGGAGGAGCTGGAAGAGATGGATGAAATGGTGTCCACAGTCATCAGTGGGGATATGGTGGCAGGAATTGGGGGCCCGGACACTGCTCAACATGACCGGACACAACAGGATGAGTAACGACCAGGGACGGGGGAAGGGGAAGATGGGCACAATGGCACACATGCACTAGTAAGCATAGCACATCTGCGAACAAACCGTGCCCCAGACCCCCAACACACACGTCACATACAGAGCACATCAACACTGACAACGATGTGGCACAATCTGTAACCCGTCCAGAACAGAACAGAGGACACAACTGGTGCCGCTTGTGTGCAGAAACTGGCCAATCACATATGGCATCGCAGGGAAATGTGAGTTGACAATATACAAGTACAAACACACATTCGTGATGTTGTCGCAATGTCCACTGTCCCGCATCATATAGGCAGCTCCCCACAAACAGTCACAATGGACACTGTCATTCAATCTGAATGTAAAAATGTAAAATGCGTCAACATACATGTGAACACAATGTTAAACTGCATCTCCTCTTCACATTGGAGAGGGAAATTCAGAGCAGTCCCAACATCTCTTCTCTGATGATGAAGAGGACCACCACACCTTCAACTCCGATGCCCTCCAACAGCTCGTGGAGAGCCTCCGCAGCCCACTCCCAGGAGCAGGGCAGCCCAGCTGCTACGAGGGGAACCCACCCCCTGCACAGAACACACAGCAGGCAGCACCCACCACCACTTCTGCCTCCCAGGACACCCACGACGAACACATGGCCTTCCGACGCCATGTGTTGGGGTCCCAGGAGAAGCTGGCTGAACAGGTGCAGGTGGGCTTTGACCGCATGGAAGACAAACTAGACGCCATACGTGGGTGTCTAAGTCCCATCAGGGACCACTCACAGTCCCTAAAGGACACCCACAGTCCACTACATGCCCTCCAACGAACCATGGCTGTCATTGCCAGAGTCCTGACTCTGCCACAAGAATGACTGTCTAGTCAGAGTGGCTCCAGTGAGCTCGCCCGGGAGTTGGGACTCATGCGGAGGCTCATGGAGAACATGGAGTGGACGAGTGCGGAAAGAGCGGCTGCCACGGCTGCACACCAGCGAGAGGTAGCTGGGGTCCCTCAATGCCATAAAGACCCTCCTCATGGCATTGCTGCCACAAGGCCTGGCGCTGATGCATGCTGCTGGTACCACTCCATCCACATCTCCGGCCCCTGATGTGTCAGTGCCATACAGTGCGGCAGACATTCCACCTCGGGCCCCTGAGGTGTCACTGCCACACAGTGCTGAAGACAGAACACCACCACCCAAATGTGAGGCACCTGAAAGAACAGAGGATGAAGATGCGGATGAATCTGCCCTCGTGGTCAGAAGGAAGCGGTAGCATTCATCTCCGCCATATGGCCTGTTTCTTCTTGGTCCTGCCCTCTGCATCATCACCTTCCACTGTTTCCCGATACACTCTGCGACACTCACCTTGGACCTCGACATGGACTGCCATATTCTGTTTGGTCACCAATGACCCAGCTTTCAGACTGCGGACTGAACTCCTCCTCTACTGATGTACCTGTCATTCCCTGAAGGACTCTGGCTGGCCCTCCACCGGCTAACAATGTAAAGTGGGGTTTGCATGGCCCTGTAGTGCTTCAGCTGCAACACTCCACTGAATGTGCATTAAACATTCATTTTCACACTGATGTGTCATGTTTATGTGATCATGCAAGTGTGGAGGTATGGATGCATGAAGGGTCAATGATTTCACGTTACGTCCATTTTGCTCATGCTGTGGGACTTGGGTCACAGGGTGACACATTGGCGATTGCGTGCCGGGTGGCGCCAACACTAGAACGGAGACACATGCACTAGTTACTTCCTTGTCCATCCATGGACGGAACCACGCCCAGAGCCCTGGGGTCATTGTTCACACCTTTACGCTGGACTGGCATACGGCAGGCCAGGCCAGCCCACTCCACTTACGCTCACAGGGGGGAACGACAATGCTACATGTCCCATGTCTTCCCCGTAGGGATCTGCTGCTCACAGGTCTAGTTGTCAGCATGCCACCGCCGCTCCCTCATGGTTGGTTTACACCCACACCAGACCCATCCAGCAAAGCCGTCACAGGACATGTGACCGTGCCAATAAAAAGGGCCTGGCGCACGTGCTGGATGCCATTTTCACTCTGTAACTGGTTGTCTCAGTTATCATTTCTGCCTGAGGGCATAGGGCCCGGGCACAGCACATTGCCCAGTGCCGGGGGTGACATGATGGCGTCTGCACCATGGGACTCACTCATAAAGGGTCCATGGCTTGCAGTGCACAGACTTGGTGGCACCAGATACACTGCGGCAGGCACAGGCACACCGCCACGGGATGGTGTCTTTCGGTGCACTGAGGTAGGGGCACCTTAAGTGCTGCCCGGGTGTGCAGCCTGCGATGATGTGCCATCCAGGCGGTCCGGAATGGTGGCATTAGTGTGAGCCCTGCTGGATCGCAGTGTAGGCCTGAGGCAGTGGGCAGTGCGGGCCTACCGACACGTGGCGTCGCCTCGCAGTTCACAGAGTTAGTGGCACCTCTAGGACTGAGCAGGTGTGCAGCCTGCGATGAGGCCGTGTGCACTGATATTTTTTCTGCCATAGTGAAATCAAGACCCAGAATCAAGTGTGTGACCTGGTGGTCCGCGGTGCAGGGCTGCATGATGTGGAGGGTGCCATGGTCACGGGCCCCGGGCTTGGAGCTCCCACCGGCACGTGGTGGGCCCTCTTGGAGACACGCGGGTGGCGGAAGGTGAGCAGTGAGGCCTGGTTGCGCTGGGGCAGGCATTCTCTGCTGGGCGGCGGGAGGGGCTGGGGTTCAGCAGCCTGTGTGCGCAGGGGCGGGCAAGCGATGATGGCGTGTGCTGCTGTATGGACTCTGCCATTCATGTGTCTGGCAACTGTTTCAGGTGAGGGACCTGGGTGACTGCAGTGTGTGCCGGCACGTGGCTGGAGACTCACCGGTGGCTGCAGGTGAGCAGTAAGGCCTGGGTCAGCAGTGGCGGCACTCTCTCTCTCTCCCTCTCTTTCTCTCTCTCTCTCTCTCTTCCTCTCTCCCTCTCTTTCTCCCTCCCTCCCTCTCCCTTTCTCTCCCTCTGTCATCCCTCTCTTTCTCTCTCCCTCTCTCTCCCTCTCTTTCTCTCTCTCTCTCTCTCTCTCTCTCTTCCTCTCTCTCCCTATCCCTCTCTCTCTCTCTCTCTCTTTCGCTCTCTCTGTACTTTGCGCATGACACACCTTCTTATCTGTATTTCTGTCTTGCAGGCTGTTACTTACAGAATGCCCAGAGAAGACCCGCCGTGCCTCTTCAAGATTGTTATTTTTTGTTTAATCTGTAATAAAGGTTTTATTTGGATTATATGATATGAATGTATGATTTCCATTTTTCTGGCCACACCTGTAAGTTAGGTGTTGTGATTGCGTGACTTTAGGCGATTTGTGTGGTTCATGGTTTCGTGGAGTTGATGTGCATTCTCTTTGTCCAAAGGGGGGGGGGGGTGGTGAGGTCCAGGGGGGTGGCGGTGGGTGATGTTGCCCTATTGGGGCTCTGGGCTGCATGTTCAGTTGCTCGGGGGCAGCTGTTGTTCTTCATGTTTGGCAATGGGCTGTGCTCCCTTGGCTGCTGCCGGTTGTCTTCCGACTTTACACCAGGTCAGAGCAGGTGTTAAAATCCTTCGGCTAACACGCCTTATCGCCTGTTTTAGGAGCTTATCACCGATCTGGGTGGTCCTTGAGAATATTGTGGAGTGGTGTTGTCCCGGTTTTTTGCTCAGGAATGCCTACTCTGCATCTCATTAGCGATAGTTGCCGGGGTAATCCGTGGCGATGTTTTTTGAGGATGCTACCGCCGGAAAACTGGCGATATAGGCTGTTAGCACCAGCTTGTGAATGGGGCGATAAATTTAGCGCGACTTTGGCTGCGCTAAAGTGCCGATAACTCGGCGATTGATCCTTGAGAATATGCCCCTGAGTTTTTGCGAATGAAGAGTGACTATTAGCAATGCGTTGCACAACACTGCAGATTCAATGATTTTTGCTGTGCAAATGTATATAAAGTCAGAACAAATACCTTTTGCTCAATCGTATATAGTAAAATTGGACCTTTTTGCATTAACTCATAATTCGTAGATTTAGTCCAGATTTCTGAACTTTCAAAGAAGTGATTCAACCCATGTGCACACAGGAAAGAGGCATAAATCACAAATGTGTGAAGAACAATTCATTGAACTATAAGGCAGGACATAAGAGTATGACTATTCAATGATAGAACCTCTGTTCCTTATGGTAGAAAATACAATTACTAAGTACCAAATTCTCTGTATGCTGAAGTTTACAACTATTTTCATGAATCGTTATTATCTCCTTAATGTGCATATGTGAATAAAACAGCAGAATGCACATTTGATTATACATTTGTCTTTCCTTTTTATATTTGTATGTATAAAAAGAAGCATAATACATCTTTTCACATATAAAGAGAAATATTTGATTGATGGCATTTATATATGCAGGAGCTGTATCGTGCAAGGCTGTTTACAAACCAGTGAGGCACCTTAGAAGCCATGGGTTTACATAGGAGGGTTTACAAAAGGGTACAACAGTGAGAAGTAATACTAAAGGAGAGAGGATCCAAGTTGGGATGAGCACAAAAGATGTTTAGCAAATATAATGTGAGTAGGAGGTCAGTGGACGGGGTAAAGGAATAAGAAACTGATGCTTGAAGAGATGAATCTTCAACTCTTTCCGTGAGTCTTTGCACTTTGGAAATGTTTTCCACAGGTATTGAAATGTATCCCTGGCTTCTTTAGAGTACTACATTTTTTACTGCCACGTAAAGAAAGCAGATGGTCTTGATTGTGATGTTGGGTAGGTAGTGGGAGTCTGTAGTTGTCTCATCATGTCTCACCATGCCTTACTTTCAAAGACTATTGATAAGCAGGTCTCCTGCATGAAAGATGTTGTGTCAAGTAGGTCTTGACAGCACTGTCCAGCAGTGTCTCATCTCTATGGAGCCTTCTGAAATCCACTCCTGGAGGAAGGGCAAAACTCTCTGGAGGTGAGTTAGATGGTGCCAAGTGGGTCTCATCTTGTGGACGATGTGAGTCCAGAAGCTTAAACTGGTGTCTATGTCAATTCACAAGGATTTATTAGTGTCAGAGAATCAAGGAGGAAAGCCAACCTGATTCAGTTTTTGGAGCTATTCTTTTGTATGTTTTTGTGGTTATTGACAATGAGCACACATTTAGCAGGGTCACTTTGCTAAACTTAAGGACAACCTGAATCCCTTTATGTTATGTTACATTATAATATATTGCTTGTAGGACTTGGAAGCTCCCTTTTTCCGTTCATAAGTCACAACTGAAGGCATAGCCAAATCTGGCTAAGAAGTAAAGATGACATAATTGAAATCACTAGGCTAAGGCCAATTGTCAACCATGTATATTACAGATGTTTCCCCAACAATAATGTTGCAGACTTATCTTTCTATGTGACCTTGCTGTAGCAAACAAAAAAACCATAACAACATGTCCACCATATCCTCTAATAATAGATATTATAAAAAGACACTCCCCAGCATTGAGACGAAAGGGGCACAAATGGTACTTATATGCATTTAGTAGGACAGTTACAGCACTTAACTGCAAGAAAAAGATTTTGAGTGACAAGCATTCGCTTCTTTCCCACTGTTTTAGCATGTCATGGTCAAACACACATATATATCTTTAAACTATAAACTATTACTGTTCTAAGTGACAACAGAAGGCACATATTGTAGAGAATACACTTTTTACAAATTGCAGTTCTATGGCATATGCTTTTTTGCATATCTGCAAAAAATCAAAAGTTATTGATTTGCAAAATTGCACATTTAATGTCTCTCTTTAGGTCCGCAGTTGTATTCTAATGAGATGTTGCTTGAAGAGATAAGTCTTTAGCTACTCCCTAAAGTGAAGGCATGTTATCGCATGGACTGGAGCTCAGATGGAGTTTCAAATTCCCGGAGCCTAGCAGGTGCCAGGTTGGCAATGTATCTTCTCGTTCCTGAATTTCTTAATTTTCACTCTTGAAAAGCAGCTCCATCATAGGTGGTCTAACCCACCAAAGTCCATGATCTTGGTTGTCAGGTATGATGGGGTGTGTAGTTAACGATTCGCAGTAAAGGGTATGCCCATCCATTTAACTACAAAACCAGAAATTTCATACAGGATTTACATGGAATGTCTTACTGTACTATAAGAATGTCCTATAATGAAATCCGAAGAAATGATCAACAAGCCCTTTGTCTTCCATAATGTTCCTACTTTTATATCTAGACTTTGTTGAGTGAGAAAGATGTATCGCATGAGGAAAAATAAGTTGAAAGGGGATATGAGTCAGAAACGAAAAAAGTCAACTCCATAGTTTTTTCATTACCAGCCTTTGTTAAATGCAAATCCTAATATCTGGACTAAATATTTAACAGAAATGTCAATGTGTCCTGTTCAAATGAGTGCATTGATCATGGTGTATCATGATGGGCTTACCTGGCGCTGAACCGAGTGCTGGTTATCTGACAGTTCCTTTCAGAAACAACTCTATGGGCCTGATTCACAAAGGTACAGTTAGACCAAAAGTCTAACTGAGACCAAAAATCCAACTTTACTACTTTTCGGTATTCACAAAGGTAAGTTACTACTAGTAACCCTACTACTAGCAATTGTACCAGTAGTAGCTTTACTAACAGTAATTTTATCAGTAGTAAAGTTAGTAGTATTAACTTGCCTTTGTGAATACCGAAAAGTAGTAAAGTTAGACTTCTTGTTTTTAAAGATGACTTTTTGTCTTAATTTTCCTTTGTGAATCGGGCTCTCTGTTTTCAAGTTGTACTACCTCAAAATAAAGCTGATTTCACATTTTGCCCTGCATACGCATAAACACACACTCTGCGCTGCACCGCAATGGAAAAGTCCATCATGAATTCCATGTATCCTTCTATTTTGTTCTGTAATCAATAAAAACCATTTGAACTCTATGGGCCTCATTGACAATGGTAAGGTTGCAAGTGTGAATCTAATTAAGCATAGATCTACTCCTCCACCTGAGTGGAAATCTTCACTTTTTTGCTATTCACCATTTCAGAGTGGAGTTTTACACCTACAGGTGGACTGAAAGTCTCGACCTACTCAAATGAGGGGGTAGAGAATCCTATGACTGAATTTACAAGTTTAAAATTCCAATTTGTAACTTACTGCCTGTTTGTGGAGATCTCCATCACCAGTGGAAAATTTGATATTATTTGTTACTTTTTGAAAATAAATAAATACAAATAATAAAACTATAAGATAACACACCAACGCATACAATTTACTTTAAATTAAATTGTAAATTCATTGAAATAGATTAATTAATGTTTTAAATATTATTTTTGAACAATAATATACAATTAATATCATCCATCCCAACTAAAACTTTAATTTTTAATTAATTTGTGACAAACCTTGTTATGTTGTGTTTGTATTTAATGCCAATTACATTTAGATTTTTTACACTGTTAAAAAATAATTTAGTTTATTTAAAGTTGGTGAATTGTTAAATTAACAAAATTAAGATTAGCATTAATTATGCTTAAATGCTTTATCTATCTATCTATCTATCTATCTATCTATCTATCTATCTATCTATCTATCTATCTATCTATCTATCTATCTAGATCAACCACTTAAGCATAATTAATGCTAATTTTTTTTTTTAATTTACCAATTCACAAATTTAAAATGAATTACATGGAGGTGCATTTACTTCTGTCCAATGCATTGCTATAATTCGCTTTGCTAATTTAAAGGCCAAGCCATGGAACCTGTTGCCCGCCTATCAGCCCCACCATGAAAAGTGTTGTCTGAAATTTCATTTAAGATATCATCAATATGGTATAAAGGACGTCATAGGGCATGTCATAATGAGTGGTGTAATTTGTGGCGTCCTAAGCACTGCATGGCGAGGGTGTAACTTATAGTTACTCCAGTTAGCTATAACTGGTGAATTTCAGTGGTTTTTAGAGTGTATAATATTATGTTTCACCTTACTATATTGCCACTTTAACCTTTGTTTTTTTTATTGAATTTGTTTGTTTTATAAAAATATAAAGCAAGATAATATTAACAGACCTAACTATAAAGTAATTTTACCCTTTGTTTTTCAGGGAATTTCTGAGTTCACAGGGAGAAATAGCAAAATATAAGAGGCAGACCTATTGGCTTTTAACATCAACATATATAAAGGAGACCTGTTAACATTGTCAACAAATCCCCAATAACTACAACAAAATATTTATCATAAAAAGAGACATATTGCAATGTTTAGTTATAGTGATTATTACAAAATGTTTTCAATAACCCAAATATTTAAATAGCCATAAACATGTCTTTGAGTTTAAAAAAAACATTTTAGGCCATAAAATTGAGCCATAAAATTTCCCACAAGGGGTCCCTGCAACTCCAGCTGAAGACCATACAGCTCCAGTTCGGAGTGTTTTATAAATAATGGTATGCTCTCCTTGGGTCATTGATTCAATAACTCAGGAGACTTACAATGATTTAAGAAAATGCTGCCGAGGAGGCTGCTGAGCTCCCTGCCCCCCCCCCCCACCCCCACACAACATTAAAAAAATGGTTTGGTGGCACACCTGAGCCTTCTAGGGGAACCACTAGGATCCAAAAAATCAACAAAATGCAGGGCATTATGGGGTGCTCCTTAGCTAGGAGCAGTGAATATTAAATGGCATTGGTCCCAGGACAAGGGGTCTACAGGGCATTGAAATGGCTCAAAGGGGGGAAACACTCATCTCTCTCTCAGTAAAAATGTAATCCCCAGAAGATGGGGTCCCTGAAGTCTTCAAATGGCTTAGGGAGGTGGGCCACATGCCTCATCCCCCAAGAAATGATGCATTGATCCCCAGGGCCTGGCACCCTAAGGGAAGCTTTTGTTTTTAAAAAAAGATACCACACGGTTGTGGATCAATGTACAGTTAAAAGAAATATGGCTTTGGCTACCTCGGGGTGAAATATACATTAATTTTTAACCTTAATTTCTCAAAAACTACTGACTAGATTTACACCAAATCACAAAAACCACACTTATTGGGTAAAGATCTACCTTTCTGACACATTTTGTGTAATTCTGTTCAGCCATTTTCTACTGAATTGTTGTTTTTCCTATTGAAAATTGCATGAGCAAAACGTGTTTTACAATCCCCCCTTTTTCTTGTCACACGCTTGACAGATCACCTCAAAACTTTCTAGGAAGGAGTTGAGGTTGATGAGACTTTTTTTGAAAAGTTTTGTGAAGATGCCCAGTTTTGTCATCAATGATGTCATTTCATATGTCATCTGTGATGTTATCAATGATGTCATAGAACATGTCATGAGTGATTTAAAATGTGAGCTCATAAACAGTGCTTGATAAGCATGCAAGGTATAGTTGCTTGAGTTAACTACACATAGTGATTTTCAGTGGCTTTTAGAGTTTAAAATTTAAAATTTTCACTGACATTTTCACCTAACTATAACTTTTTTAAATGTACAGTAAGATATTATTACCATACTTAACTATGACTGTCACTTTAACCTTTGTTTTTTATTCAATTTCTAGTTTTTGTTTGAACTTAAAGTAATATAAGGGGTTTCATTTTAAACAAAGCAGCCCTGTTGGCTTTGTCTAAGGGTTAAATCATCAATATACAAAAAGGCGTACCTTCAAGCTTTATCAGGAGGGTCAGCACATAAACATAAGCAGGCCTTTTGGCCTAGCCAAAAAATCACCACAATAACTTATCAGTGTCCATAATCCAATACATTCCTTAATAATACATACAATGCAACACTCAAGAATGATAATTAAGACACACATGTCTAAATAAAGCATTTGAATGAAAACAGCCATAAACGTATGTTTGAGTCTTTCTTTAACACTCTTCAAGCTTTACAATGCAGCCATGGGACAAACAACAAGGGATCGCGCCCCTCCAACCGAAAAGCATACAGATTCAGCTCGAAATGGTCTAAAAATGATAGCAAGACTTACTATAGGTTCTTTAAACATGTTTCTGAGCGACTGCAGTGCTCCTTGAATAAGTCCCTCCCAACATTCTGTTAAATCATTTGTGGTGTCCTTGTCCCTCCTTGGGGCAGCACCACCATTGGTAAATATAAAAATAAAGCCCTCAAAGGACATTATGGGGTGCTGCTCTCTAGAACAGTTTCTATTTTATGAACGGCTGTCTGGCTGTATTGTTTTCGCCACTTCACAACACAAAAGGTTTTAAAATAAATTGTCATTTCTGTGTGTCCTGGTTCCACTCGGCACACCCACACTTTGTCACAATGTTGGGGGCTGGCATAGTGAGGCCCAAGGTCCCTGCTGCCCCTCCCTGGCCAGTAACCTTGTTGCTGTGCCTACACTGGAGCTAGTTACACTTTTTAAACATTTTCATGTTTTATGGTCATTGCCCTAGTCCCACCCAGGGCACCCAAAATTATTATTGTTGTTGTTGTAGGCTGCAGGGCGAGGCTCATGGTTCTCATGCCAGCATCCATACAGGTTGCTGGCAGTAGCCGGACATGCTATTTATTTTGGTGGGTTTTCCAGTCTCACCCAGGCACTCACAACATTGACTATCAGTAGGGGATGCAGGAATAGGTCCATCAGCCCCTCTGGCTCCCCAGCGAGCACCCATCCTGGGTGATATTGGAAGCAGGATTAATTGCTTGCTCCTGCCTGGTTAGAGCAGCTTTTGTTTCAGCTCCTGGGTGAAAGGGTCCCTGCGACTACGTCAAGAATATTTTCTGTGCAAGATGTAAGATACTAAGTGGTAACCAGATTTTCTTTTCATTACATTAGATGGACAGCAATTGTTGTAAGTAGAAGACACAACAATGGTTTGAAAGCCTGAGCCATTTTTTTAGAGCAAGACCACTGAATTGTTTACATCATACTAACAAGATTTTTGAAATGATGAAATGGAAACTTCAGGAGATCAACGTTTCATATGATACCCAAATGTTTAGAAAACAGCAAGGGACTGTGATTGGCATCTGCTTCACCCCAAGCTGCAAAAAATGTGTTCATGAACTGGTGAGAGGCGAAGGTCACTACAGTGTTAGAACATCTCCCTTAATATGAATATGATATTATGGTTAAGGTATATGCTATAGATGATCTCTTTCTGATATGGAAATCAGATAGGGCAAGACCATGTGAATTTATTGAAATTCTAAATGGGACTGAACTAAGTATAAAATTGTTGGGTGAAATTGGTAATGTAGTAGTTGAATATTTGGATACAAAATTGCAAGTAAAGGCTAACATGCTTGTAACTTTCCTGCATAGGAAGGAGACAGCGACCAAAAGCTTACTTATTTAAAGAACTCATACTCTGCCCCTTAAAAAGAGCATATCATGTGGGATGTTATCGGGGGCGAAGTGCAACTGCTCCATAATATAATACCCAGATTTAAAACACATGGTTAACATGGCACAACTCTGTGTGTAGCAAAAAACAAATTCTCTAAATTGACCAGGAAGCAATTATTATTTCAGAACTATCCGATTAAAACATATTACAGTAAGCAATTTAATGAGATATGTAACATTTTTAGGAAACGCAATGAAGTATTTGATATGTATAATTAATTATGCACTATATGTTCTGACTTGCCCTTGTCAAAAGCAGTATGCCGGAAGAACAATTTTCCGGTTCAGAAAAGAATTTTAGAACATGTCTGCACAATATGAATTGAAGATATGAATTACCCAGTGGTTTGTCACATTTTGATGAAGTACACAATAGTAATCGGATGATAGTAGAGGCTTGAAATATTAGGCTATAGAATGTGAAGGTGTTAGGTCTTAACCTTGGATGAATGTTATGTTACCATTATCAAGGAATATAGGTAAGAGAGAAGGGAGTATGGAATCTTGTGGGTGACAGTTGGACTGGGAGATAGCGGTCACTACATATACTACTTGAAGGTACTGATGTATTATTGTATTTAACTTTAAATAAACAGTTACTTGCAGTGACTGGCTTTACATTGGTGATGGGGAGGGGATCTGAACCCACATGTGCAAAGCATGATAGATTAGCATACCAAATAAACTTTCGAATATATTCTCGATCAAGACTAACTAACTTATTTAGACCTCGAAGATTTTACAAGGAGATAAGTGATTCTTAATTATATATTAAAAGCAATTGTCAACAGTATATTGATTTTGTTGTACTTTATGTATCATGTACAAGTGTATATAAGTTACAAAGCATGTGTTGTTGATTATATTCAACATCTTTAGTTTAAGTATAAGGGGGAAAGTGTAAATGCTTTGTTATATTACATTTCATATCTTTTTTTCAATTTATAAAGGGAAAGATGTGTTGGGTCTTAACCATGGATGGAATGTTATTTTATCAAGGTTAAGAAATGTAGGTAATAGAGAAGGTGGTATAGAATCATGTGGGTGACAGCTGGACTGGGATGTGGCTGTCGCTACATGTACTACTTGATAGTTCTAGTGTACTATTGTATTTAACTTGAAATAAACTGCATTGAACAGCTTTACAAAAGGCAATAGACAACGGGTTAGAATACAGATACATAATTGAGCTGAACATATTGGACCCTAACTGATTAAGCATGAGTAAGGAGTTGGTGGTACATTTGGAGGAGTAAGGTAAGGAGAAAACAGGGAAATAGAATGTCTCTTCCACATAGAGGTATTTGGTTATAAAGCATCTAATCATATGAGATGACATGTATAATGTTTCCTTGTAAATAACTGTTTAAAAGAAAATGTTTAGAGGTGTTGGTGGAGAGAAAAGCTAAGGAGCCTGATATTCCAAACATGTACAATGAGCTGATCTTTAGGTTTTGAGCATATTGAGAAAATGTAAGGAAGGTGGAGAAGTGTGGCTCAATGATTAGTGCGGCAGACCCTGATGCAGAGATCTAGCCCGGGACCAGGGTTCAATTCCCCACCTCGGCGGGTCTTGGGCTCAAAAATTCCATGGACCTGATAATTCTCGCCTCGGTGCCATTCCAATCATTGAGTCCCACTCTGCAACTCTGGGCAATAGCTTGCTTAATCTCCACAACGGCCCCCACAACGCTAAGAACGCCTGGCCTCCACCTTGGGGGTGCCCAGGAGTGGATGCCTCACAGGGAAAGCCAGGATGGGTTCCACAGCGGTATTCGTACAAGCGCCTTGAGACCCTTGCGGGTGAGTAGTGCGCTATACAAGTATCAATTGTACGCTATACAAGCCACTCGCAACAGTCTGTCTTGCCTGCGCTGCCTTCGCCACGCTACAGGAGTAGCCCCACTCATCCATCCTGTGTACTAGGAGCCGCTGGGACGCCGGAACTAATCGTGTAGCAGCAGAGGAGGGTGAGGCGCAGGACCCGGGACTGCGAGGACCAGCATTCAACAGCTCCAGCTGGTCCTCTTCCCGCGTGAGCCGCGCCCCCTCACAGCGCCACGCCCCCAGCCAAAGCCCTTCAACTACTCGCGGCACCCGCTTCGCGGGTGCCACTCGCAACAGTCTGTCTTGCCTGCGCTGCCTTCGCCACGCTACAGGAGTAGCCCCACTCATCCATCCTGTGTACTAGGAGCCGCTGGGACGCCGGAACTAATCGTGTAGCAGCAGAGGAGGGTGAGGCGCAGGACCCGGGACTGCGAGGACCAGCATTCAACAGCTCCAGCTGGTCCTCTTCCCGCGTGAGCCGCGCCCCCCACAGCGCCACGCCCCCAGCCAAAGCCCTTCAACTACTCGCGGCACCCGCTTCGCGGGTGCCACTCGCAACAGTCTGTCTTGCCTGCGCTGCCTTCGCCACGCTACAGGAGTAGCCCCACTCATCCATCCTGTGTACTAGGAGCCGCTGGGACGCCGGAACTAATCGTGTAGCAGCAGAGGAGGGTGAGGCGCAGGACCCGGGACTGCGAGGACCAGCATTCAACAGCTCCAGCTGGTCCTCTTCCCGCGTGAGCCGCGCCCCCTCACAGCGCCACGCCCCCACAATCTACCACACTCTAAAGAGCGTGCTCCGGACCGCGTAACGCGGGACGCGCGCGGGACGCAGCCCGGGGCGAAGACCGGGCAAAGAGCGGGCCGTTTGAGGCCGTTCGAGATCGTGAGAGCTCGGCCCGGCCCATCCACCAAAGCTTTTTATCGAGGACATCAAATTGCAGGTATTTACTACTTCCGTGACTTGCTTCTGCTAATTTTATAGCTGTCCCATAAAATACCTCTTGTATCCATCCCGTCGAAAATGAATACGAGATCCAGCAAGTACAAAAAATCAAAAAAAAACGGGATAGGAGAGAAATTGTTAGGCCCAATGGATGATTTTCTCGCAAAAGCTAATACATTCATAGACCAAAGCTTAAGTCTAATTGAGGGGAGGGTCTCAACAGAGCTTGCAATAGCACGTCGATCCTCAATGGGTCTATTAGCAACTGCAAGATCTCCGGTCACACAGCCCCGGATACCTCAAAGGGATACAGCTGCAAACAGACCTAGCCTCCCAAACACCGTAGACCTTTCAGCTTCCCAACTCAGTATATCCCTTACAGAAAGCGACTTAGAAAAAACCCCAAACATTTTTCTTGATCCAACCCCCGAAGAAGTAAGGCAAAAGAGAGGGAGGAGGGAGGGGGCCATAAAGAAAAGAAACGTTAGGAAAAACTTAAATCAAACTGAAAAAACCAAATCAACTGACCATACAATTTTGGTCGGAGATACAGATTTACTCGAATTGCCCCATGACTCTGTCTCCCTAAATAACAACGTGATAGAAATTCACCAGCCACCACATGCCCTCCAAGATATTTCTACGCCAGATTCCCTAAACCCACATCACCTAGGCAAAGAAAGAGACCTATCAAAACTAACCAAAGAAATAGCTTCCCTCTTAAATTCTTATATTCGCCCATTAGAAAGTAGATTGACCAACATCGAGAGTCAACTAACAAAAATCTCTGGCTCTATCAAATCTATATCCTCTCAAGCTCTTCTGAAACCAGTCTTAAATCCCATGACTGCTCTTCCTACACTTAACCAACCTGCAACTTTATCTCTTCCATACACCAAAAAACAACCCTCACTAAAACCCCCAACAGTACCAAACATTCTTACTTCACAAAATCCAATTCCCAAACCCTTGATTATCCCCTCACAAACTAATCCCCAACCTTTATCATTACTAAATACCCCAAGCATTAGTACATCTGCCCCCAAAAACCTAGCTACAACAAACACGCAGGCATTAAAAATCAAAGGACCCCTGAAAGGGACCACTGAGCAAAGACCCACCCTAAACATGCCACCTGAGGCATGCCCATATGTGGTAGTCATGACAGGGGTCCCGGAGCTTACAGGTGAGGGGACGGAACCAAACTGGTCATTGAAAAACAAGGTCCAGTATTGGCTGAACACAAACCGTCCGGTTCCGCCACCCTGGAAAGCCAGAATAGTATCAGTCAGTAGGACCTCGTGGGTGGGCCATAGAAAAAAAACTATTCGGGGAGACTGTGTCGTAATTACATTTGAGGACCCCACAATAGCTGAGTACATCTGCTCCTGGGAACATAATAACACCACAGGGGTGATCACTATAAGATCGTTGTCTTACTTTTACCCAAAAAGATCCAGCAACAATAACATCTTATACGACACTGATAATATCTGGCGGAAACCCATTCCACAGCCCTGGGAGTTAGAGGTTGTCGGTCCAAAACTACCGCTACGACATTGTGACCCTCATAACTCCTGGTGGCCAGTAAATCAGAATCTCCAGCAAAGAGAAGCCCCATGGCAGACTATGGGCCCACAAAATAGACCCAGAAATTGGGAGCAGTGGGAGAGACCACCCCACCAATTACATGGACTTAACTACAGAGACACCATCAAGGGGCAAAACTGGTTAGGCATACCAACCATGAATCGGTTCAGTGGTCTGGAAATGGTTGATTGACTAATGGCTAAATCTTTGGAGTCCCCACAAACAACCCCGGCACCATTTATCCCTATTTCAGCGGCTGTACAAACAAAAGCTATCGTTCCAGACTGCACTTCTTCACAGCTTTCTGTGATCTTTTGGAATGTGGCGGGTCTCCGAAACAAAATAGAGGACGGCTCTGCAGCAGATTTTTTGAAGGAGGCACAAATCATCTGCTTACAAGAAACCTGGTCAACTACACCTATACATTTCGAGGGATATAAAACATTTACATCCCCTGCCCTTCCTAGTACTTCAGGTAGACCTAAAGGGGGATTGGCCATCTACCTAGCAAACACAATCTCTGACCTGAAGATTACCAAGGTAGACCTCTTCTCAAACTTCCAGCTCCTTACGCTCAAAATAGGGAAAAAGCTCTCCGTAACATTAATCAACATCTATAATAATCTAACGGATGACAACTTTTTGATTGTTCTTTCCCAAATACAAGGAAAAATAAATGAACACAGGCATCCCAAGCAAATTAATGAATATGCTAATATAATTTGGGGTGGTGATTTTAACCTACATCCCTGCCCCAAAAACGATATTTGTGGAATAGTGGACGAATTCGAGAATCCTTTAGCCCACTTTATCCACTCAAGCGTGGGATCAGCCATGAACAAATTATTTTCCGATCTGGACTTGCAAATTGTAAATCCCATTCAACAATCAAATAACAAACTGGAACCTACCTACAGAGGAAGGGGCCACAAGACCACTGTTGACTACATAATAACAACTGAATGCCTCAAAGAACAAATTAACAACTTTAAAATCCTGGAAAACACCTTGAGCGATCATTCCGCTTTAAAAATAAACTTCCAAACAAACCACCTAAGAACACATATGGTAAACATAGCAAAATCCCTAACACAGAACAGGATTGAACTGGGGAAAAAAAACGGATTTACCATAAAATGGGAAAAACTGGACCCCAATACCATTACAAAACAGTTAGTAGAATCCACTTATAATAACATCTTGATCTGCCTCGATCCCCATGCAGGGATGCATCAAATCGTCGAAAATTACAAGATAATAATAGAGCAAATGAGAAAACTACTAACTAAAACACCTAAACGAAACAACATAAGCTCTACAGGTTGGTTTAATCAAGATTGTACCAAGGCACACACTAAGTTGAAAAAAGCTCTCGGAAACCCAATCAGAGACATTACTAATATCCAATCTCTTCGACGGGAGTATAACACCGCCAGAAAAATCAGGAAAAAAGAATTGAAACAATCTTTGTGGAAGGCTTTGCACAAAAGTGCATTCCAGAAAAACAGCCAGGCATACTGGAAAATAGTCAAATCCCCTTTGTTAACGGAAAACAATGGCCCAAAAATAGATGTGGCCATTGACGAGGATGTGTGGGTAAATCATTTTTCAAAAATCTTCAAATTGACATCCACGAGCGAAGAACATCATTCCATTATCAACCCAGTTGTATATCCAATCTTAATGGAGGTCGAGCTGCAGGACATTGATACGGCGCTGTCATTAAGTAAGAGTGGGAAAGCTCCAGGTCCTGACGGGGTCCCAGTAGATTTATTTAAACATCTTCCAGATCTCTGGGTACCAATTCTCACCAGAGTTTGCCTAGCAACAATGAAACTTGGGCTGTTAGAGTCATGGTCATCCTCTATCATGGTCCCAATTTTTAAGAAGGGGGACCGACAAGACCCCAAGTGTTATAGACCAATTTCGCTCCTCGACTCTGTGGGCAAATTGGTTGGTAGAGTCCTTCTCGAAAAGTTACAGCAATGGGTAGAAGACAAAAACATTCTATCAGACTTACAGTTCGGGTTCAGGGAGGGCTTTGGAACCGTCGAACAAGCCTTAAATCTAAGCCTGTTAATATCAAAATATACCCATGCAAAACCTGGCTCCATTTATATGGTTTATATGGACCTGTCCTCCGCATTCGACTGCGTCTCGCACGCAAGGCTCTGGTCACTGCTGAGTGAAATGGGGGTAGATCCCCCGCTTTTGGACTTTCTGAGAGAGCTATACAGCGAAGCCACGGCGAGAGTGAGGTACGGGACACAAGGAGAACTGACATCGCCATTTAAGGTAGAGCGGGGTGTGAGGCAAGGTTGCGTCCTTGCCCCCTTCCTCTTCTCTCTGTACACCAACGGCCTAGAAAAATCTATGCTGAGAGGAGGGAGAGACCTTCCAAGAGCAAAAGGTCGCTCGATCCCCGCTCTGCTCTACGCGGACGATGCAGTTATCTTAGCACGTACCCCCATTGAACTGCAGAAATCTCTATCTAAATATGCAGACTTCATGGGTGCCCTGGACCTCCACATAAATGTTAAAAAAACTTTTGTTATGGTAGTTGGCAGGTCAAGAAAAACAACAAAGTCCATCTTTTTAAAGGAACAAAGAATTGAAAAGACCTCACAGTATCCTTACCTAGGCATCATGATCGATGACGCCCTGAATTGGAAAGCGGCAGTAGAGGCCAGGAGACATCTTTTTAAACGAGCAATTATGGCATTGATGAAATTCTCCAACAAACTCGGCAAAAGACCATCAGTAGAATTGTTACAGATCTATGTTGCGAAATGTCAAGCCACTGCTCTATATGGCGCAGGGCTCTGGGGACATATACCTACCGGCCCGTCCAAAAAGAGGAGAATATCTTCATGAGGTTCCTTTTATCAACTCCAAGAGGCACTTCCACCTATGCCTCACACATAGAACTTGGAATCCCATATATCGAAGACTTAATAAAAATCCAACCTATTTTGCTCTGGAGGCGAGTATGGGTATCAGAAAAAAACAGTCTGACTAAAACCATCTTACGCGACACTATGGATCTGGACCACGCTCATAAAATAGCCTGGCTCTCCTATGTAAGACACTTCTTCTGCGACCTGGGTCTAGAAAAATATTATCACATGCCGGAAGAAGTGAAGGAAATATCCAAAAAGGAACTGAAACTAGCTGCCTTGAGTCACCTGGAATCCCTTAGACTGACAACAGTGATTGCGAAAAAATCAGTTACTCATGCAATAATGACACAGCAGTCTCTGAAGATCCAGCTATATCTGACTATGGAGCTTACAACTTATGAAAAGATGCTCCTAACAAGGTTCAGAATGAATCTTTTTTTCAGACTAGTTTCATTTCCGGAAAAAAATAACTGGAAAACTCAGATGGAACCATGTCCATGTGATGATCTTTCACAACAGTCTAATATGCATACACTACTGTTTTGCAAATTCTTTCATACCCATCGAAAAATTTGGCTAATTCCTCTATTAAAGAAATGGGGCTATAGACAATGTCGTCCAGCTATGCTGGCTCTTCAAACTTTGGACTCTGAATGCACAGTGTATCATGTACTGAATTTTTTAAAGTGTATTATGAGGCACAGAAAAAATTTGTAAAATAGTGAAATAATTCTCATATTACCTAACTATTTACATGCTCTTTTTTAACTGTTTATCTAAACATATTTTTCTTAACAAATCTTATTATGAACATTTGTATGTCATGATATCTTTTATGGTTTTATAATGTCAAAAACCGAATAAAGATTATTATTATTATTAAGTATCAATTTACATTTATGAAGTGATGCAATATGAACTATATTATGTAGAACGTTTTATAAGTCAGGGATAAATAGAACGGAAAAAGCCAATGGCCTGCTTGGCTTTTGGCATGAGGTAATCACAATCAGGAATTATGGAATGCAGAAAAAGAGCAGCTGTAGCAAAGAAAGGATCGAGCTATATATAGAACATTTTATCATGGTACATATCAGAAACTCTTAATACTTGGGACTGTTTGATTTTGTGACTAGTTTTGATTTAGTTAAAAGTGGGGCATGGAGTGTGACATGTGTATGGATTCTTTTTCCTTTAGATATGGCGGAGTCAAAGCTCCATTAGGGGTTTGGTATTGCCTGCAATGGCATGATGGAGCCCCCTTTCCCATGGCTGTTGCTGTATGATTGTGATATTATCAATAGTTTATAACATTTTCTGAAGTATGAGAAATGAACAACTGATTGGTAACTCATATTGGTACATCATACATCGTTGATATGATGCTTGCCAGGGGCTGTCCCCACATGAACAAAGAAAGTAATTGAGATGGCATAATGAACTGGTGAGTTGAGGTTACATTGGAACATTAAAAATGTCCCAATGTGTACCTTCCTTGTTTCTCCCACATGGATATGGATAGGGCATAATACAGGTTATTTATTCTTTTTTTATGTTCCTCTCTGATTAGTCAATTTTGTAATATGAATATGACGGTACTTTAAGTACAATAACCAATAAAACGTTGGATCATTCCAGTTATATAGAGGATGTAAAGAATGAGCAGGGAGACATGTAATTAGGGTTATTACATTACAAGATGTACAAATTATACTGTTTAATATTTCTACCTGTATTTTTCTGTTTGATACTAAGGTGGCAATTGACAACCATCTTTTAAGGTTCTTGTGTAATATATCATCATTACATTTGACATTTATGTACACATTTTTTATGATAGTGTCATTATCATGTGACAATTTACCAGAAAGACTGTGACAGTTAAAACATGGAATGGCTATTAAACTTTACAACAAAAGAACATATGATGTTTGTAGTATGGTATTTTTATTGCATGTATTCTCTTTAGAGCAGGAGTTGTCCTTCTTGAACTTAGTCTGGAATTTCTTATTCACTTTAGGATAATTCATTTTGCATAAAGGCATACACATTTTTCTTTTGTAATTAAAACAAAAGATTATTTATGAGGTCTTTTCCAAATCTGTTCATTTATGTACTAAATAGAAGACGTTATGGGAAATGATATTTGAATTGTCATCCAGGATGTCGCTTGCGTCATGCACTTGTCTATACCAATTGTTTGGTATGAAGGAATTGTCATGATTTTACCTGGATTTGAATTGTGTGTGTAAATATTTTGTGGTTGTATATGAATTGGATGCTTAAAAAAGCAGGATTTTTGGAGGGATATTCTAATCTCTTATCTAATTGACCTTTGGATTGCCATTTCTTCGAACTGGATTGCTGAATTCAGGAGCTCTTTGGAAATACTTAGAAATTGAGTTGTATTTTACATTATGTGAACTGTGAGGAAGCAAGGTTTGAATGGACAAAACATATTTATTTATTTTCAAATTTCAAACCTCTAAGAAACCTTTGGTAAGGTACATTTTTAGGTTGCTAGATGAATAGTTATTGTACAAAACCATGATTGAATTATAACAATTAATAATAAACCTGGCAAGTAATGTTCAAACAGATTTTTATATCAACGATACTGCACCAATTCAAAGTCTGTTTTCACTGTTCACTATGACTAGTGTTTGACAATTAAAAGACACATATGACTTCAAGGGAAACAAGCTTGATAAAGGTCAAGAGCCAGAATGTGTTCTTTTTGCTACCATGAATAAAAACACAGAAAAAATAATCCCATAAAGTGTATACTGCCTATGACCTCACATATTACATCACTCATTACATGGTGAGTGACATCACGGATTACATCACTGATGACACCTCAAATGACATCACTGATAACATCTCAAATGACATCACTGATGACATCTGCAGAACCACTTACACACTCATACAACCTCTCGTACACCCAATCCCACTCAACCACTCATATATGCAATCATGGGTGGCTCCTCCGTAATGGTAGGGGAGCATCACCTCACAGTCCATGCCAGCGTAGAATAAATACAATGATAATAACAAATTGATATAATCAATTTATTCAATCAATCAATCAAATGCACTTTATTCAGTTTTTGAATAAAACCATCAAAGTAGTCTAAAACCGTACATATAAAAAGATAATTGTCTAAAACAGTGACGTCAATAACCGATCTGACTTAGAAGTCTCATGTACAGTACAAGAAAATATATTACAAAGGACATATACAATACATCTTTAAAAAGAGGGAGGGGAATAAGCATGGTGTCCCTAACTGAACTGTATGTGTTAGAAACATGTATTGTGTAATCAGTTATGGGTCACTGTCAATTAATCGCAGCTGGCTCTAAGCCTCTTCGCTGATTTAAAAAAGTTACAAACATGAAAGACAGTGTTACTGGATAACAGTTGTAAAAAAATTAAATCTGTTCGCACCTGCTTCAACTCCAACTGTTTCAAAATAGGAATGATAAAAGTTTTCCGGGGATTCACATAGTACTTACAAAACATTAAAAAGTGAAGCATGTCAAGTGGATACCTACCGTCGCAGCCACAGGGCTCGAAGATCTGACCTCTGCTACACCCACATGGCTGTGCCAACGGGAGGTGGAAAAGATCAATATGAATCTTAGTCAATAAAATGCACTCATAAGTACTAAGAGGCCCAAGGAGATATGGCTCAGTGGATTGCACAGTTTTCAAAATGACATAACAATTTATTTATGCTGTCTGAGCCCTGCAATACAATAGGTATAGGGCGGGGCAGGGAGGAGAAGTAGTGTTCATTTATAAGTACGCATGTGTGTTTGGCCGTACTAGGCTGGCCAAACACATATGAGCACTTATGTATCTCCAACCGGCTGTGTTACACAGACGGGTTGGAGAAAAGTCACAGGCTCCAATTCACCGTCTGAGCGGCAAACAAGGCCACTTAAACCAATCCTGATGCTGCTCTTATTTGAGAGCAGTGTCTGGATTGGGTGTGGGGCCTGTGCCTTGTGGGAATATCCCTTTCCGTCCAGCTGATGAGAGGAGCCGCAAGGGAGGCATCAGCAGGTGTAAGTGCAGCAGGTAAGCCTTTTTTATTTTTTTACTTATACTTTATTTCTCTCCCCTCTTCCCAACCTGCCACCCTCTTCACCCACGGCCACCCTACTACTCTAGGCAGGCGACGGCTGCCACTGTATACTATGACAGACAGAAACAAACAGTTAACACCCTTACTCACTGATTTATAGAGACACACACAGATGAACTCATTCATACAGTTACTAACACAATGACTAACTCACAAATATAATCACTGATGTATGTACTCAGTAACTAATACAGCAACTCAGACATCCAGTCATGTACACATACAGACACTTTCACATCCACTCATTCACCCATTCACCCACTCACACACTGATTCAGTCACTCAAACAGGGACAGACAAATCTACTCAATCATCCATGCAGTCACTCATCCAGCCACTCACTTCTTATACAGTTACTCACACAATCAGTCACTTACTGTTACATATACTAATACATATCATATATAGAAATAAACCTCGGCACTCTGACCTGTTCAGTAATTCATTCGTGGAAAGTTATCCAATTATACGATACTCAATTTAGACAAGGAGCAATGAATATTTTGCTGTTCAAATTAATGTATGTAAGATACACAAATTTGACAAGATTTTCAATACATTCAGTTCAGAAGCAAAAATTGCAATAACTTGGTATTGCAGGGATGTAGCCATAATACAGTAAACCTCCTGTAGAGCGGTGGTTCAACAGCCGACACGTGTTTCGTTACAAAGTTACTTTTTCAAGGCTGCAAATAATGGCAAACAGAGAGATATATAATATATGCAAGCGGAAATAAAGTAATCAAGAAACAGGAAAAAATGTGTAGAAGAAAGGTAGTTTACTACAAGCTCTAAACCACAATCTTGTGACATAAAGGAAAGAATTGTGCAAGTCATTAGAAAGAACAGACCCAGATACACCCCTTGATAAGTGGAGTAACTCACAGTCAGCTAAGGAACCAGATAAGTAAAACTGGTCTCTAAAGTGAATTATATTTGTGAAAAAAGTAGTAGGAACCAAAGAACTGCCATCCATTTTGAAATGTAAAAGTGAAGGTGTATACCTTAAAAGCAATCTATAAAGTTTGCTCGAATTTCATAGACATCCAGGGTCTTCTTGTCAAGTTGACCGAGTCCTAACATAATTAGGAAAAGAAGAGCAGATAATTACGTAGAGCCCTATCGTTATACAGAGAAGAGAAAGTTCTTTCTGTCTCTCTTCAAGAATAAGGAAATTGCACCATCATGTGCATAATACCTATACATGACATTGCAATTTCCTTATTCTTGAAGAGAGACAGAAAGAACTTTCTCTTTTCGATATAACGATAAGGCTCTACGTAATTATCTGCTTTTCTTTTCACAATTATGTTAGGACTCGGTGATCCACACCACCAAGAAGACAACATTCAAAGAAAGACTGGACAACAATGCCCACAACAGCAAGGAACTCTTCAGCATCGTCAAAGAGCTCTCCAACCCCAGTGCCGGAAACAACGACATCACTCCCTTGCAAGACCTCTGCGACTCACTCGCCTCGTTCTTCCACCGCAAGATCGTCGAAATACACAACAGCTTTGGTGCACCAACCATGCACCCATCCACCGAACCTACGCCCCCCACCACCAACCTCTGCGCCTGGACCCAGGTCAGCACCGAAGACACCACCGGCACGATGAACACCATCCACTCCGGATCCCCTACCGACCCCAGCCCCCACCACGTCTTCAACAAAGCCGACTCCATCATCGCAACCCAACTCCAGGACATCATCAACGCCTCCTTGAACACCGCCATCTTCCCGGTGAGCTGGAAGCACGCCGAGCTCAACGCCCTCCTGAAGAAACGAACAGCGGACCCCACCGACCTCAAGAACTTCTGCCCCATCTCACTCCTCCCTTTTCCTGCCAAAGTCATTGAGAAGACCGTCAACAGACAGCTTGCCGCCTTCCTCGAGACGACCGGATCCCTCGACCACTCGCAGTCCGGCTTCCGAGCCAACCACAGCACCGAGACCGCCCTCATCACAGCCACTGACGACATCAGATCCCTGCTCGACAATGGGGAAACAGCGGCCCTCATCCTCCTGGACCTCTCCGCAGCATTCGACACCGTCTGCCACCGCACCCTAGTGCAGCGCCTCAGCAACATCGGAATCAAAGAGAAGGCACTGGGGTGGATCATCTCGTTCCTCCCCGGAAGAACCCAGAGAGTCCGCCTCCCCCCGTTCAGATCCGAGGCCACCGAAATCTTCTGCGGCGTACCACAGGGATCATCGCTCAGCCCCACCCTCTTCAACATCTACATGAGCCCCCTCGCAGCCATCGCACGCCAACACAACCTCAACATCATCACCTACGCCGACGACACCCAGCTGATCCTCTCCCTCACCAACGACCCAGCCACCGCCAGAACCAGCCTACACGAAGGGATGAAAGAAGTCGCCGAGTGGATGAAGACCAGCCGCCTGAAACTGAACTCAGACAAGACGGAAGTCCTCATCCTCGGACCTTCTCCTTCCGCCTGGGACGACTCCTGGTGGCCCCCTGCCCTGGGCTGCGCACCCAAACCAACGGACCACGCACGCAACCTGGGCTTCATCCTGGACTCCTCACTCACGATGACCAAGCAAGTGAACGCCGTCTCATCATCGTGCTTCAACACCTTGCGTATGCTCCGTAAGATCTTCCGATGGATCCCCACCGAAACCAGGAAGACGGTCACCCAGGCCCTCGTCACCAGCCGCCTGGACTACGGGAACACCCTCTACGCTGGAACCACTGCCAAACTCCAGAAAAAGCTCCAGCGCATCCAGAACGCCTCAGCACGACTCATCCTGGACATCCTGCGCCGAAGCCACATCTCCGCCCACCTGAAAGACCTGCACTGGCTCCCTGTCAACAAAAGGATCACGTTCAGACTCCTCACCCATGCACACAAGGCTCTCCATGACATAGGCCCGAAGTACCTCAACAGCCGCCTCACATTCTACACACCCACCCGCCAGCTCCGATCCGCCAGCCTCGCCCTCGCCTCTGTCCCACGATTTCGGAAATCCACCATCGGAGGAAGATCCTTCTCCTACCTGGCAGCTAAGACATGGAACTCCCTCCCCACTCACCTTCGGCTGACCCAGGACCATCTCTCCTTCAGGAAACAACTCAAGACCTTGCTGTTCGAGCAGTAGCGACCCCCCTCCCCCTCAGCGCCTTGAGACCCTTACGGGTGAGTAGCGCGCTATACAAATTCCGATGATTGATTGATTGATTGATTATTTGCAGCCTTGAAAAAGTTACTTTGTAACAAAACACGTGTCGGCTGCCAATCCACCGCTCTACAGGAGGTTTACTGTACTATGCCCTCCATCCCTGTAATACCAAGTCATTGCAATTTTTGCTTCTGAACTAAATGTATTGAGAATCTTGTCAAATTTGTGTCATCTTACATGCATTAAATTGAACAGCAAAATATTCATTGCTCCTTGTCTAAATTGAGTATCGTATAATTGGATAACTTTCCACAAATGAATTACTGATCAGGTCAGAGTGCCGAGGTTTATTTCTACATATGACATGCACACTGGGTTCAGATGAACCACAGTGGGTTGACACCTGAGGTAGTGGAGTGTATGTTCTTAACCTCGAGGGTAACCAATACTGTATACCAATCTCCATTATGCACAAAAAGTGATGTGCTACCATTAATACCACCACCACCGTTTGTTGATTATTATACTAATACATATACGCATTCACCTGTACAGTCAGTGACACAAGCACACACTCTCATACAATCTCTCACACTCAATTACTCATCCTTATAGCCACTGACATAACCATTCACTCACCTTATAGGCACACATACAGCCGCTCAGTCAGTCATATATGCATTTACACACCCATTCACATATCCATACAACTAAAAATGTTCTCAATCACTCAACCATAGACACACTTACATACGTGTTTACTAACCCATGCAGCCACTCATGTACCATCTTTGGTTTGGTGTCACACTAAAGTCAATACTGATTGTGGTACAACACTACAGTCAACACTGCGGGAGCACAAATTGTGGACTGCATGTACCATGATACAAAGGAGCAAGCTTTTCTGGGATATGATGCAATGTCTTAGCACACCTTTTTCTCTGCCCAAACTTATTTTCATGACCACCTCTACCGTTTATCTTGTGTTCCTAATGTTCCTCTTTTTTTTTAAATTGCGTTCCGGCCCATTAATTATGCTTCCTCTGGCCTGAGCCAGAGATTCCGGCCCGAGCCAGAGATTCCGGCCTGAGCCGGAGAGTACGACATGAGCCAGAGATTCCAGCCTGACTGCGATGTACTACTCGCAAATGACCTGTGTCAATACCAAAAGTTGTAAAGTTAGACTTTTGTCTCAGATTGCATTTGTGAATCGGGCCCATAGTCATCAGCCTAAGCAGATATTTATTTGCAGTTGGGTTTGTGCGGAGGAAGAAGGGCATACATTTTCAAGGTACACTGTATTTTACAATGAGTAGTAGAAAAGTCATAATGTTTTATAAATTTGTGTTGACCATATTATATTTTGACAGATTTCATTCTTTCACAATTCTTACATATTGATGGTATTGCAGTCTCCTCTTAAACCCTCACTTACAAAATTGGTTATGTGTGACTAATCTATCTAATGTGATGAATTTTGTATGGGTGATCAAGTATTGGGACAAAACTTGATTTGGATAGATGCGCTTGTGGGTTTACAAAAGGAAAGGGATTTAGTCTCTAGTGTAGTCCCAGTATGCACATGTATGATGACTAGGCATGCTTTATAAAGTTTGACTACACTCTATTATTGATGATTGACTTTTAATTAGATACATAACAGGGTATTGCATAAGTGATACTGATGGATGCTTAGTTGCTCTGTACTGTTTGATTATGTATTGTATGTGTTACACGAGGTATGTATGTGGGCTTTTTAGGGGTTTTAACCAAAATAAAGTCATATCAAATATCTAATACTGATTACATTATTGGAAATGGTCATTATTTCCTATTTTATGGTTTTTACATGCCTGCAATTTGCGATTAAAATGGATGTGAAACATTTGATAAAACTATACCATTCTAAAAAATCGCAAAAGTATTCTGGATTCTGTACTGGTCACTTGTGTAGATTGAACAAGGTGTTCCCATTCATACTCATCATTACATTTAAAAAAATGGCACAGTTAAATGTATTAATGGCTATTCTATGAAGGTAATATAATGTTAAGTTCTGAAATCTCTACTGGTCAAGAAATATAGCTTTTGCAGCTTCCAAAGCATAAAATACCCAGAGTACGCAGTTGATACATGACTTAAACCTATTTTTTGCTGTGTAATGATCATGCATCATTACACAATGAAAACTAAAATCAAACAAACAAGGGTGTAGAGAAAAGTTATTGTGATTTGAATTGTACAGAAGAATCTGAAATTAGGAATAAGTGTTATGAATTTCACTCAGATATTTGATATACCCTATGTGTGGTGGGCACTCTCTTACAATAGAGACTCACCATGCAAAAGTCAGATGATAAAAGCAAATGCCTTACCATTCTGCATTCCCATGCTTCTCCCAGTAAAATCTGAAACTCACATAGATGTGTGTGGGCTTAAAATGTATTACAGAAAAGGGTTAAAAACATATAATCTGCATTCGATAAGACAATGGTTGTTAATTTACATTGTTCTCGGCACACCTTCTCTACTGTCTTTTTTTGAAGGACCAAAAACACCAAAAATGTTGAGGCCAACAAGTAAGGCCTGGGTTTCTTTGGTGTAGACAATGCAACATTAGCATATTTGTGATAATATGGCCTCATCTGGTTTCACATTCCAACTTTAAAAGGTGACCCCACTCGCATCCTTCACACCCCTCCTACTGTTATGTACATCTAATTCCTTAACTGCTATTCATTAGAAGCCAGCTCGGTCTATGCTCTCATGAAGTACTCATCTAAACAGCAGCCTAAAATTTCCATTTCTCCATTCTAATACTCAGTAAACTGGACTACAGCAATGGTCTACCAGTGAGCCTTCCCCAGTATTCATTATCAGATTTCAAATTATCCTTATTGAGGCCCTAGTCTATTAAATAAAAATAAATACTAAATTTATAAAAGTCTTAAAATTGATAGAAGCACTAGATTTCTATATAAAAGGAAATCATTGAGTTAAAACAAATTCTTTTTTCAGGGCAATTAAAAAATGATCTAACTCCATTTCCACATTCAAATAACGCATATCAACCAGCAGACGCATTGCAGATGACGAGACATTGTACAATACTGAACATTGACTGAATCAATCCAACAAAATATTACAAGAGGAGCCTTTCACATTTAGGATACACCAATATTTTTTAATGTTTTGTCTTGTGTTTTGTAGAATGCTAGGAGCAGGAAATGAGGGATTGATCCAAATCTAAATTTTCAAAATATTTTCAGGTCAGGTAAGCGAGAAACATATGGGAAAATACCTACCACACATAGCACATTTAGGGCTAGATTTAGAATTTGGCTGACAGAGTATTCACTGTCGGCCTGGTGGAGGACTTAAAGGCCGAAATGACTCCGCTCACCAGATTTAGAAATGACTGCTGAGCCGGCTGTAATTTCTATACCATTTTTGAAACATTGGGAGGATCTTTAAGTTTGATGCCCAGCTCCATTATCATGATGGAGCCATCCGCAATACGTATTTCCTTTTTATTATCAAAAAGAAAATCCTGAAATGGGGTTTTCTTTTTGAAAATAAAAAAGATGGTCCCTTTGCTATGGGTATTCTCTTCGATAGTGAGGGGAGCATTAAGCAGTTATCACTGCTCCTTAACAACAGGGTTTTTCTGGCAGTGATTGGCAGTGAAAACTGACTGCTATGTCCACGCATCAAAATTATGTGTGCACTGGTATGTGGCCAGAGTAATTACCAGTAGCTGAGATTATTACAAACATTTCATCTATTGCTTTTTTGTATCTAAACTAGGTGGGCAGACATAGTGGTGAGCCTCTCACGGCACTTAGTCCGTTGGGCCATCAGCGGGGTTAAACCATGGCGAGGGTGGAGTAGTCTCCACCATGGTTACACCAATGGCACAACCACAAATAAAACTGGCTGGCGGATCATTATGTTGGTGGTAAGGATACTCCCTCTCTTTAGCAATGGAATATCCTTACCACCAAGATATACATCCAGCCCTTAGTGTCAAAGAGATGGAGTGCTTAGTTTCTATGTAGCTTCTGTCTCTGATCCTTGACATCTGCAAAACTAATATTTTCATCCCAAATTTGGAAATGTGTCTGTCTGCATGGTGAACCTAAGGCGTCTTTGGAGCTCTTCTCTGCTTTAAAGTGGATGTAGCCCAAATGTTTTCACTAATTTGGAGCTCATTTCAACCCAACATTGTCATTTTACTGTGCTTCGTTAGTGAAAGTAACTGTATATAACTTAAAAAAACACATTGTTACTAAGCCCATACCAGAAAGTGAGCCTTATCTCTAATTTGGCAACTTGAATCATGCTATTGCGCAGATTCTGTATACATTTCCACCTGATTGTCCAAAATGTCCCAGGCTGCCTTAGAGTCCAGAGCAAATATTTCTGCTCTCTAAGACTATGGACAGGATTTTGCCCATGAAGGCTGTTATTCCTTATAGTCTTTTTATGATGTTTTAAACTTTGGCACCATAATCTTATACATGCCCGCTCCCACCTCATCCTAATGCCCCCAAACTAACTGGCTGTCAAAACTAGGACAATTTTCAAGGCACTGTAATAGTTCATAAAGGATAATAAAGGATATAACCAGACTACCTTTCTGATAAACAAACTTGTTTTTCTACCTGTAATCTTAGATTTGCCAATCAGAACCTCTTGTCTTGATCAAACCACCCTATGCTGCATCTGCCTTCCAATTTTAGGACTCCTTCACTAGAACTCAATTCTGCCAGGAATTTGAAGAGTCACCTCTTGCTACTAAACAGCAAAACATCTTACCGGTTCACATTACCGTCATCGCTGTAAATCTTTCTGTTTCTGCTAGTGTTAGAAACATGTGAAGGTGACAGTCTGTTTTCTCTGTCAACTTACATACAAATTTACCTTTAATTCATGCTAGAATCATTCTTTTTCGGATTTTGTTATCCACCCTATTTGATTAGTGTGTTTTGTCTGCTGCTTTCCATTAGTAAAACATTTCTAGTCTAAATGTCATGGTTGTTAAACAAACAAATAGGTAAATACCTACATTCGTAAAATCATACATACATATACATAAAAGAATTGCATGTTCTTTATCATATATGTGAATTGGTGCACGGTTTAATTGTATCAGATATGATTTTATACTTGCTCCAGGTCGGTTTATTCAAATTGTTGGTCTTGCTTCTTCCCCCTCACCTTGATGGGTACTCTGCTAAGTTTTTTATGCTTCTTTGTATCATGTTTTATCTATTTTATAACTTCAGGCATGTGCTCATTGTGCGCCATGTACCCCATTGCTGAGTGTGGTGGAAACTGCACAGTCCAGTCAATGATGATACATACCGCATAAGGACTTACCTGGATTTCTGCGCCCACAGGTTTGTAGTCATCCGAGTACAGCTGCTCAGGTACAGGGGGGACCTGGAGGAAGGGATCCACTGTGGAGACTGCTGGAGTGAAGCATATTTGGGTGAGTGAGTATGTACCGAAAATCCATAGTATCCGATGACTCGATGCAGTTAGTCAGAATGCCATGGTCGTGTCATCAGAAACTCACACCTTAATCCGGACGGCTGTCGGAGATCCCTGTACTGTGCTATGGATGCTGTTTTTCTTCAACCGCCATCTCTGCAGTTGGAGAAAAGCTGTCAAAGTCAGTGGTCTTTCAGCGGTCAGTCAGATTACAGAGTGCATGCATTGTGATCCAGCAGTAGGACCAAGCGTTTCTGACGAGACCGCGGTTGTCCATCCACCTCCAACGGGACTGTGGAAGTTGGTCCAACCGGCATCATAACCATGCCCTTCGTGTGGAAAATGTGTTTCTTAGGGTACATTGGTATAATTTTGCAACACAAATTGAGAAAGACAGTCTAGAAGTCAACTTTATAAGCATCATACAAGAAGCTCACTTTATGACAAGTTTTGCATTGAGTGTGGGAAAGCGATCACAGTGTACTATGGCTCCACAATCAATCTGTATTTTTCTAAATCCATTGGCTCATAACCTAACAATGCCCAGGCAAATAAGGATTCTGTCTTTGACCCCTTGCTATAGTAAAAACTTAGCTACACAGGTAAAGGAGCTTTGGGAAGGTTTTCCTTGATCTATCAATCTCCACAGTTGCCCCGGTATTGCCATGCTTCTTAGGCATATTGGATTGTGAACACAAGGGGGCATATTTATAAGTCCCTTTTACTACCGGAGCATCACTTTGTTTGACGCTCTGGTGGCGTAGCGCCATTTCCCATATTTACAATGTGGCACTACCGCCACCTTGTACATATGTCCCTTTTCGCCGCAGTCCTCTGTGGCAAAGGGCATGCAATGAGTGTTGCAGTTTGCGTTCCACTGCAACACACATTGCTTTTTGACGCTGCCGCAGATTTACAAGGCTGGGGCAGCACCAACAACTAATGCCTGGGAATACCTGGTCTTAGCATGGTGATGCGAGGAGAAATTATTAATTTCTCTTCATTTTTTGCTCTTTTTTTGTGTGCTACAGCACACATAGAAAGAGCAAATCACCATGAATGATTGTTAATGTGCAGGAAGGTGCCCCTTCCTGCACATAAACAATCACCCCTGCAGTGCAGGCACCCTTGCAACATGGCGACAGGGTGTATGTGCTGGTGCTAGTCAGCTTTTTTTGTGCCAGCGCTAGGGGAAACACAGGGGTGTGCTGTATTCTTGTAAAAACAGTGCATCCCTGTGTTTTAAAAATGTCAGAGCGCTGTGCTGCCAAATTTGGTGTAGGATTGCGCTCCATCATTTGTTTTTCTAAATATGTCCTTAGATTGCTTTATAAACATTCTGAGGATTATGTGAATGATGATTTTTTTCTGAGATGTCTGTGACACGGTACTGACTAGGAGACTATTGTTGCTTGTTGTAACAATTTCCCAGGTTCACTTTTGGTTATGGGTTGGCCCTTTTCACTGTTGGACAGTACCATACTGAGAGGCATTTGAAACTGCAATCAGTAATGAAAACTCTGGTTTTCACTAATATCTTTCTGAAAAATTGGTTGGTTTATCTTAAAAACTGACGTTCTTGTCACTTAAAGTGTGGACCCCATGATCCAGCCTTTCTTAGTGACTTTTTTTGTAACATCTGGAAATTTCTGCTGTGTCACATAATCCTAGAGTCCAGAGAGCAAGTATGTCAGTGTCATAGCAGAGATGCAAATTGCATACCTTTTGCCAGCCGTGCAAGAATGAACTCTTCAAAAAGCTTGAAAATTAAAAGCAATTCAGAAGCCTGGAGCTAGGGGTGCCGCAGATACTAATCACGCTGTGCTGAGACAGTGCATTTCACACTCTTTCCTAGAAGGAGCATGACATCAGGTCTTTATTAATTTTCTCTATAAGTGTCACATTAGACATCTGCTGCTGTTTTTAAGGTGTTTTCACTGCTAAAATCCTTACAATTTTGTAAGATTCCAGATTGCCGAAGACAAAATATCTTCATTACAAACTAAGAAATGATAGGTGCTGAAATGAAACTCTCGCTCCTCTCGAATTAATTCATCTATGTCGAGATACTAAGAATGTTCCATTGCAAATAAACTGTGCTCTTTATTTTTATTTTTTTTATCTCCTCATAAAATTGGAATAATGTACATTCTAAAGTAATAGATTCAGAATAAATGCCAGATCTTTTTTTTATTTTAGTGCGCCTGACAGCAGTTTGCGCTACCATATAATAGGTGGGATTTTATATTATGCATTAAATATATGGAAATTAAACAAAATAGGGCCAATTTTTTTTTAAAGAAATAAGCAGTGAAGCTCAAAGGGGGTTCAAATTGAGGCAACATTTTGACTGGAAGAACTATAGACATGGTGCCAAAAATATTTTTTCCACATTCTTCCCATACGAAAGTGCGCAGAGAATAAAACTAAGTGCCTGATTCACAAAGGTAAGTTACACGTTTGAATACGTTTACACTTTGTCGTAAGTTTGCTACTTTCGTTATTCACAAATGCTTGCCCTGATTCACAAAGTAAAACTTACAGTTTTGTGTAAGTTTACATTTTTTTTTGCTATTCTGTCTTATCCTATCTTTTTATATGTGGAGTTCTCTACCACGACTGCATAACTGTCACAGTCATACACTTACTGCTAACTCGGAGTTTGTGATTAGCAAACAAATAGTAAACTTCCACAAAAGTTACGTTTACCTTTGTGAACCAGACTCAATGAGTGTAAACTTACTACAAAAGTGTAAGTTACATGTCTCCACACCAGAGTAATGCAGCTGGCTTACTCTGGTGTGGGTGGGTGATATTCCTCCCAAACCTATCCCTCACCCCTAACCCCCCTCATACTCCTCCCTAATCCTATCCCCTTTATGAGTAAGTCTGCCCCTTTTCTCACCCATTCCACCATGTCTCTCCCACATTTACAACTAAAATCTATACTTACATGTGCAGAGCCTCCTCAGTCAGCCTGAAGCAGTCTGCACATTTAAGAACAGAAAAAAACATACACTTTGTAGTACGTTTTGCAGTATGTTTTGTAGCACTCTAAAACGTACTACAAAGTTTAGTTTAAGAATTAGACCCATGATGCTGTTACGAGTTAAGTACACCTTGACACACTTCTACACAGAGAAGCACGGTGCAGTGAATGCTTAAAGAGAAAATAAAGTATGACCAAATTCTGCAGAAATAATGTTGATGTGTAAGCTCAGCATGCACAGTTTATGGCTCACAATTTTCTCACAAAGGGGTTCCCACCTGTCTGTTACAGCACAACTACCATGCAATAAAGACATGATGGAACTCCCATCACAAATATGGGTCCTCAAAATGTACCCGTAATATTGGCTACCTTTTGAGGGCCTACATTTCAAATTATGTGACATACTGCGGCATTTCTCCAAGTTTGTCAGTGTAATTTTCTCTTATTCGTGTGTCTGTCCTCCATTTGGTATTATTGCGGTCTTGGACAGAAGGGTCTCAGTCAAAAATGGCATCGAATGGGATGCCCTGAAGCAGCGGTTATTGGATTCCCACTGAATCATTAGTGAACCACAAGACAATACACAAAAATACAGAAACAAGTATACAATATACAAATGCACAAATTATGTAATATATTTATTTGCTTCACCAACAGATGTAGAAAATCTTTTTCAAATGTGATTTCTTTAATTAAAAAAGATGAAGAGATATGCTAGACGTTAGCATATAATTGTATGCTCTCTTTTTATCAGCACTTCAATTGAGGCCACCCATCATACATACTATAATCTCTATTCTGTATCTGCACTGCTCAAACAAATGAACCTAAAGATATCAACTTAATTTTTTGTCTCCAATTTAAAATTTCTTCACACTTATGGAACATTTTTCCATTTTTAATTTTCTATTTTGCTTCTTTATTTATGTATACTTTATTAATCTGCTAATAATATTTAATTTTCTAAACTGTCACGGACCCCCTGAATAGGTGTCACAGACACTAAGGGGTCCTTGGACCACAGGTTAAGAACTGCTGCCTTAAAACACCAAAAGTCCTTTGACTGAGTGGAACTTTGCCACTGTGCTCCAGATTTCATAGTTTTTTATGTACCTTTTCTGTGTGTGAGACTCACATCTTGAAACTCTTCACAGGTATTCTACATTATTTAAGCACATTTTTCCAAACTGCAGAGTACTCAACTCTGCCCTAGATGGGGGTCCGTCCAAATTGCTACTCCTTTGAAATGGGCTACTTCCATACCCTTGTCCATGCCATGACATCCTAGTAACTTGTGACAGTTGAGTAAAAGTTGTGGGGACTTTTGACTTGCATCTGAGTTCTGAAAGATGCCTGCTGGCTATACCTCATACATCCTGGTATTCTTTTATGCCCGTAACTCCTTGCTTCACCAGTATATGTTTAACCCCAAGATGGCTAGTTTCTGTGTTAGACCTAATAGAATTGAGGCGCTTGTCTTCTCAGTCCGAACACATGCCACTACACTACTCACTCTTCTTTCCTCTCCCCAAACAGGCCATGTGTAGTGGTATTGTCCCATGAGTAGAGGTGACATAGTAGACGTAGCCAAGTAGTGCCTTTGTAGGATGTTTATTAAATCCATAACATCAGTGGTAACAGCCCCACCAGGAGCAGCCTGCTAGCTGCTCAGCCCATCTTCCAACTGTCAGTGCTCACACCAGGCACCCATGCATTCAACTTATGTAAATCACACCAACATTCCACACAGAACACTCACACTGGCTGAGCAGCTAGAAACAAGGTGAAAGGGAACATTATAAACATAACATGAAGATACTACATTATCTTCTCCCTTTTAAATTGAAAAACTAATAAAACCATACTAAAATGAAAACTACTATACACAGCAATGTACAAATGAAGACAATCGTCCATAACCCTGGGATGAAAGGTAAAACCACATCACGAGAGGGAACACAGACCAAACAAAGGAGGAAAGAGGAATGAAAAGATATAAACAAACTATCACCATCCTCCTCCTTTAATATGAACAAAAAGTAAGATTGAGCATGTACAGCTCACAGACAAAAAGTGTAACACCACATGAAAAGACAAGTGAACACATTTGCAAAGAGTAAAGGGAATAACGCATCCCAGAACTCTAACACTATGGGTGGACTGCACCCAAGAAAGTACACCTCATGTAAGGATTCGGACCATAATAATTGTGGGGAAGGGACTATAACCCAACACACCACCCCTTAAGGGACACATGAAAAAATGGGACTTGGACCCATAACTTAAGCTGTGTAAATGGGACAGAAACCCCTTAAGTCAAACCTCTAAACAGGGTAGAATGACCTATAAAACCTCCCACGTGTAAAGGTAAAACACATTTAAAATATGACAAACAACATGCGCTATGGGACCAACACCCATAAGAACAAGTGCAGCACAAGAAGACTACACAACATGACCAAAGTGCAGCACAAGGTAAACACAGTGTCCACACGGTGATACTCGGGGCAGCTTACACACAACAACAACACCCGAAGCGCAGGGCGACTTACACAGAACAACATGTGAGGTGCAGGGCGACTTACACACACAACATTAACCAGTGATGCGCAAGACGTCTTAAACACTAGACAAACAAGAGGTGAAGTGCAAGGCGACTTATACACTGACTAGAAGAGACGTGTTGCGCATGATGTCTTACACACCAAATATACGTAGTGTGAATCCAAAGGTGAAAGGGAACATTATAAACATAACATGAAGATACTACACCATGTATCCTGGTTGTTGTGTATTTAGGTTACAGTAATACACTCTCAATCAGAAAAGGAAAGATGCTTTGCCCTCACTTCACTGGTTCAGACCAGTTTGGACAGCCCAACCTGTGGCCCTTAAGGACGTGTTGCCTAGATAAAGACTGTGGTGAAAGGCACTGGTACTTCATTCTTATGAACTCAGCCCCTCACCACCACTTACAGTATCTTATCAGGGACCTGGCAAAGGTCAGGCCTGTCTAGATTGCTCTCTATGCCCTCTACACCCGTTTACCCGTTTAGTCCAACAGGATGACCAGGAATAAACTCCAGTGTTCCGATATTCTGCAGCTTTATCTTTATCCATCTGTTTAGTGCCAGCAGGAGCAACATCTCCTTGCTTCTCAATAACAGAGTGGGTATACTTCTCTATTTTGAGGTGCAGCACTTATTTGTATGGCCAGTAGTTTGTAATTTTATATGTATGCTATTGACATTGGTATAAAACAACTGTTCATGAGAGATGACATAAAGATGTTATTGGGGAATCATATTATTCTGAAGAGTTCCTCTCTAATTCTCTCAACCCTTCTCCAATGATCACATGTGTCGCTAACTTACCTCCAGCCACTTGAACTAATAATCCATTATTAACACAGTCAGATATTGTGGAATTATACCCAACACACTAAGGGGCATATTCTCAAGCCCCCATCGCCACCACAACGTCACTTTCAGTGACGTTGTGGTGGTTATAGGGGCAGCGTTAAGCCACGCTGCCTTGTGAATAGGGCACCTTCATGCTGTTTTTAGCGTGAAAGGGGCATGCAGTAGGTGTTGCCGTGGGCGTTCCACCGCAACACCTATTTAGTTTGACACTACCTCCTATTCACAAGGGCAACGTAAATAAGAGGTAGCGCCAAACTTAAGACCAGGAAAAATCTGGTCTTAAGGTGGTGAAACGAGGAGAAATGCTTTATTTCTTTTTTTTTTGCTTTTTCCATGTGTGCTGCCTTGTGCAGCACACATGGAATAAGCAAAATACCATGGTTTGTTTATATACAGGAAGGTGTCCCTTCCTGTACATAAACAACCCTTTTTTTAAATGCCGTTTTGTAACTTACTTGTGTGTTGCATGAAGCAGCACACATGTAAGTTACAAACTGGCATTTAAGGTTTCTTTATGTTGAGGAAGGGACAGCTTCCTGTACATAAACAAACCTCCCTGCTTGCAGACACCCTTGCACTCTGGTGCAAGGGTGCCTGCGTTGGTGCTAAATTGTGAAACTTAGTGCCATCGCAGGGGGAAATGAAAGGCTGCACCACATCCTTGAGAATAGGGTGCAGCCTCGCGTTTCCGAAGTGGCGGAGAAAGGCGTTAAGCCGAGAAGGGTAACGCCTCTCTCCGCCACTTACTTGAGAATATGACCCTAAGAGCTCTAGAATGTCAAGTCCTGCTTTACCCAGTGGAATTTTCAGAATTCCACCACAAACTATAAGGGTGCTATGTAAGGATCTCACTCTAGCAGTACAAACTACCTCAACACTGCATCCCTAATAGATGCGATTCTCTTAACCCCTTCGCTGCTGCGGACATTCCGCTGCAGCGCTGGGGGGGGCAGGGGGGCAGCGCGGTGGGCCTGTGCTCATGACGGAGCCGCTCCGTCATGAGCCACAGTTGAGCTGTGCTCATGACGGAACGGTTCCGTCATGACTCCGCCCATTTGCGTTGTCGCCCCGCACAGGCGGGGAAACAGCGCCGCGCAGGCGGAGCGGCCGCCAACAGGATTGTCATGACGGAACCGTTCCGTCATGAGCACACGGCAACCGTGGCTCATGACGGAACGGTTCCGTCATGAGCGGGGAAGGGGTTAAACTTGATTCAGTTATTACAACTATCAAAGTATACATCCAGAACATTAAAAACTACATCAATTATATAATAATTAAGACACACAACATACATAAACGTACTTGTACAAATTACATAGTAAGCATGAGGGCAGAGTCAGATATTTACAAGTTA
This sequence comes from Triturus cristatus, assembly GCF_964204655.1. Classification (NCBI taxonomy): domain Eukaryota; kingdom Metazoa; phylum Chordata; class Amphibia; order Caudata; family Salamandridae; genus Triturus; species Triturus cristatus. The sequence goes on from NC_140588.1 coordinate 377,972,275, forward strand.
AAGAGGTTTAAAATTAGAAAAAAACATGTAACATAAATTTGATTGCCTAAGGAAACACTTAGTTACAACCCCCAGTATTAGCATCATGCAAAGGATTAGAGTGTCCTGTGCATCAGTATCAGTACAAAATAAGAATATTTATTCTCTCGGCTATGCCAAAATGTGTTTCTTATAATTGCTACAAAACATAAATTATTGAGGACCTAGCAGCCACGTCTTCTCAGTCAGCAACCTTATTGGTAATGGCAACCCATAGCTCTAGTATATCTTCCAAGACACACTGAACTATTGAGGGTAGAACCTATGGATAATATTATATTATGTTATATTCCTTTGTATAGCGCACTAATCACCTGAGAGGTATCCAGGCACATGGGCAGGTGTGTAGGTGCTTATATAAAGAGCCAGGTCTTCAGCTTCTTCTGGAACACAAGAACTAAGCTGGAGGCTCTGATGTGTTGAGGGAGGCCATTCCATGTCTTGGGTGCGAAGTACGAGAATGACCGGACTCCAGATCTGCTTTTGTAGATGCAAGAAATGTGTTCAAGTGAGAGTGAAGCAGAGTGTAGGTGTCTGGGGGTTGTGAAAGTCTATGCAGCTGTTCAGGTATTTTGATCCTGTGTTGTTTAGGGCTTTGTATGTGCATGTGTCCATGAGAAGTTTGAATTTGCTGCATTTTGGAATTATGAGCCAGTGAAGCTTCCTGAGGTGCGGTGTGATGTGGGTGCGGCATGAGAGGTTGAGTTTGAGTTTTGTAGTAGTATTCTCGATAGACTGCAATCTGTGTAGGAGATGTTTGGAGATTCCGGCATAGAGAGTGTTCCTGTAGTCCAGCATGCTGGTGATGAGTGCTTGTGTGACGGTCCGTCTGGTGTCCTGAGTCAACCATTTCAAGATTTTTTGCAGAATGCTTAGGATGTGGAAGCAGGAGGTGTACACTGCATTGACTTGAACTGTCATGTTCAGCTTGTCATCTAGGATGACCACAAGGTATCTTGTGTGGTCTGTGGGTGTTGGTCCTGGCTTCGATGGCCACTAGGTGAGGTCCTATAGGGAGGTTGTGTTGCCAAAGACCCAAACTTCCATCTTGTCACAGATTAGCTGCAGGCAGTTGGTTTGCATCCAGTCTGCTACCATGGTCATGCAGATGGTGAAGTTGGTTCTGACGGTGTTTGTTTTGTTTGTCAGGGAGAGGATAAGTTGGTTGCCATTAGCATTGGATATGATGGTGATGTCTTGTGATCAAATTATGTTGGCAAGTGGTGTCATGTATATGTTGAAAAGGTGGGGCTGAGGGATGGTTCCTGTGGGACTCCGCATCTCAATTTCTTGGTCTCTGCAGTAAAGGGTGGTAGCCTGACCATTTGGGTTCTTCCAGCGAGGAAGGAACATATCCATTTGACAGCAGATCCTTGTATATCAATATCGTGGAATCTTTTGATGAGGGTGTTATGGGAGACCGAGTTGAAGGCTACAGAAAGGGGCGCCTTTTCTCCCCAGACCAGCATGATTTTAATGTCATCAGTGGCCAGTATGAGTGCTGTTTCGGTGCTGTGGTTCTTGCTGAATCCTGAGTGTTGTCTAGAAGATGGTGAAGTTTGAGGTGGGATGTGAGTTGCTTGTTGATGGCCTTCTCAATCCCTTTGGCCGGATAGGGAAACAGCGAGATGGGTCGGACGTTGCTAAGTTGATTCAGGGCGACTGTGGGCTTCTTGCAGAGGTTGTTGATTTTCAAAAGTTTCCATTCATCCAGGAAAGTGGTGGACATGATGGAGGTGTTGATGATGTGGGTCAGGGAGGTGCTGGTTGGTGATGCCCCCAGGTTGAAGATGTGGTGGGGGCATGGGTCCATTAGGTCCCCTGAGTGGATAGTCCGCATGATTGCCGTTTTGTTATTTTTGGTGAGGGTTGTCCATTCGGTCAGGTCGCAGTCTTAGTTGGTGTTGGGTTCTATAGCAATATGTTCTCTGGAGTTGGGTTGGTGTGCATAGTTGCTGTAGATGTTTGCGATTTTGCTTTGGAAGAAGTTGGATAGGTTGTCACAGAGTTGTTGGGAGGGAGCAATGTTGGTGACAGTGACTAAGGGTGAGGTGAACTGCTTATTGATTAAGAAGATCTTCTTGCAGCTTTTGGAGCTTTCTCTGATGTGTTCCACTAGTGCTTTTTTCTTAGTGTCTCTTATTTGCTGGTGATAGTGCCTGAGTGCTGCTTGTAGGTAGTTCTGTCTGTGGTGTTGTGGCTGGCTCTACATTTCCTTTCTAGCTGTTTACAGTGTTGTTTGGTGTCTTCTGTGTACCAGCTAGCCTATTTATATGATCTACTATGCTTGTTGGGTTTGATGGGGGTGAGAGAGTCCGCGTAGTTCTTGAACCAGTTGTTGAAGTTGTTTATGTCCTTGTTGTGGTTGTCTGTGGGGCTAGGTTGATCAGTGCTGAGGGTGCTGAGCCAGTCTGCTTTTGTGATTTTGCCCCAGCTGCGGTTTGGAATGCTGAACTTAGTAGGGGTGTTGACTTGAGGTGTGTCGATTTGGAAGTGGATTAAGGAGTGGTCGGTTCATGTGAACGGTGTGATGGAGATGTGTTTGATGCTGGCGCTTGCGGTGAAGATGGGATCCAGTGTGTGTCCTGCAGCATTTGTTGGATCTGGGACAAGCTGGGTGAGTACAATGTTGGTCAAGCTTTCAAGGAGTGCTGTGGAGCAGGGGTTGTTTGATGGTAGCTAGTCCTCTTCCTGGCTTGTCCAATGCAAACCTGTGTTGGTCATTCTGTACTATGATGTGGGTACAGAACATTAACTTTCAACATCACATTCAGCCATTCCTTTTAGAAAGGCTATGACATGAAAAATATGCCGAACAATAGTACTCTATATTTTCATGACTATTAAAATGTCTATGCATGGAAATTATTGCTTTGTAAAGAATGTGGTACAAGAAAGCACCATGTCAAAATTCTGGATTCTTAGTCCCACATAATGAGTGTGTTGTTTTTTGGTGCAGGGATACCGAAGGGCTGGAATTCCAGGGCTTGAGGACAGACTTCAGCAATGACTACTCCAAAAATTCTACCACAGGGGTTCGGCAGTGGGTGGGATCTGCTGTTGCCTTCAACACCTAATCCTGCAACATGGAAAACGATATGACATCTACTGACTTGAAATTGTTTGCTTTGGAGTTTGCTGACCCAATAATCTTGGGCCCAGAGACACTTGGAATTCCAAGTGACAGAATTCCACCCAGAATTAACTCTCAAGATGAAATTCTGCCACTTGTAATGAGGGCCCCATTTATTGGTGAAAAGGATATGGAAGGTAAAAGCATCCAGATGCAATTAGATTGTTTGTATTTTGAGAAGAAATCTGCTGAACTAGACCCCATTTATGTAAATGCTCAGTCTGTACTCGTACCGCAGTACACCTATTCAGGCTTTCTTTGAGAAGGATGTAGAAACATTTTCAGAGCACTTAACCACATTTTATATGTAGGAAAAATTTGTATTCATGCATTGAGAAACTTTGTAATACCATTGCTCAGCAACGAAAGCTGTGCTCGCTAGCACCAGCAAAAGGTTGACGCTCACTACACATCTTTACATTACATTTGCTGAAATTAGTTTACCGATTGATGACTGTAGTAGGGAAATTACTGAAATGTACTTGGAATGGCTTTTCACTCTAAATGAGAGTCACAACACTCTATTTAAGCAGAATATTATACCTCTTCCACAGGATGGTATTGGTCATTGTGTGTCCATAATAGCAGTTTACAAACACAAATATCAGAACAACATACTACAATGTTACTAATATTTGAGATATAAAAATGCATTACTTCTGCTAGCAGGGCTTTGAGACAGAGTGCTTATTTTACAATTAAACAAACATCAACTGTTAAATTCCCTAGGTGCAAAAATCAATGCCAACATTAGATCCAGATGTTGAAGTAGGCTTATTTGCGTTAATTGTTTCAAATTTTAACATGAATGGAAGTAAATATTAAATATACTTTCTGAAATGTAAGAGAACAAATGTAGTGGTCGGAAAGACATCACGTGGTCTCTATGTCTATGCTTGCTTACTCAGTATTCATTTATTTTCAAAATATTATTTTTGTTTATATGTCAGTGGCAGGCAAGTCATGAGTTGAGGCTTCTTTAATTAAAAATACCAACTGAATCCCTTCCTAAGTATTTGCTTAACTTCCAGGAGCAGCCTAACTATGAACTCCAACTGGCAAACGTTTGATGGGTCAGAAGGAATATAGCCTTTGGGGACACTTAACCATTTTGTTGAAGACTGGTTCATTGCAGATGTTCACATTTATGCTCGCTAATATTGCTGAAAGTAACAAGTACTGGCAAAGCCAATACGACTGGCCTTGACAAGTTTGTGTGACGTCAATTTGTTATTTTAAAGCATTTGCCACATAAATGAAAAGAAGAAAAAAAAAAGAAATGATTCCTCTGTCTAAATGTGAGAACCATCGACTTGCAGTAAGAGCATTGCATTAATTAATAAACATGAAACAACAGGAAAGGTACTTCCTGATAGACAGAAAAACCTAATACAGGTATAGAAACCCTATTTAGATGTCATGCATATCACAGAAAAATATGATTCTTATTGGCACAAAGAAGAGTTCACTTTAAATTACTGTAACATAAAGACATAATTGAAACACACACGAATAACAAAAAAAAGTATAAAAACTGTAACAAATGTAAATAAATATAAATGTGCAAACAATGTTTTGGCTCATCTACACTAGCACTGAAGTGTGCTTCTTTGGAGGTGAATATACATATGTGATCAGGCGAATTGCTTTACACAGAGTCAAGGCAGCCATGGCTAAAGTGTGCTGACCCACTGTCCAATGCTGTGGTCAGCAGAAGCAATATGTACTGGAAGCTAAACAGACCAATATATGGAGAGAATTGACCCTAAGCCCATCATGAATGTATATTTGTATCAAATTTTTTAAACGATTGTTTTGAGTATATGAGGTTTGAGAGCGAGCTACAGCTGTCTCAAGGCCACACCTACAAATGTGTTTCTAAATTATCTGTTTAGAAAGGCAGCATCTGTGCTGCAGCTACTCCCTCCCATTTATGTTGTAGAAACATTCACCCCTTACAGGCACCTCTGCTCAGTTCAAGTTCTCAGCGTGCAGGGCTACTCAAGAGGCATCCAGCCCAGGGCACGCGAGGCTTTCCAATCTGTCCTTGGACTCCTAACTAGGCCTGGGCGAAGCACTACGCTACGCTCGCGTAGTTTGCGAAGTTCGCGCTACTTCGCGCTACGCGAACTGCACGTAGCACAGTGCGAGCACGCGTAGCGTAGTGTTGCGTAGTGCTGCGGTCATTTTTTGCTTGCTCGCGGTCCTCAACGTCAAGTTGGCGACCGCGAGCAAGCAAAATGACATCCTGGCGAGACTTTTTCCTTGTTCGCGATCGCGAGCATGGAAAATAAACTTCCCGGCAAGATTCCCAACGCGAGAAGGTCAGGTTTCTCATTGCGAGGGGTCGCGTATGCTCACGACCGCTCGCGATGAGAAACTACCAGTTCGCGTTGAGAAAGCTGCAGCTCGAGTAAAAATCTACTCGAGCAGCAGAAAACTACAGCTCGCACTGTGCAAGATGCCATTTTCAATGATTGCACAGTGCCGGTTGCTTGTCCGCACTGTGCAATCATTGAAAACAACATCTTGCACAGTGCGAACATGTTACTTCGCAGTTCGCGAAGTGCTACGCGTAGCTCGCGTAGTGCGAACTTCACTTTGCGTAGCTTCGCGAAGTGCTACTTCGCGAACTACGCCCACCCTTACTCCTAACGAGATGCACACACAACAGATGCACAAAACAAAATAATCAAACTGCTACCCCTTATAGTCAAAATATTCATTTGGGAAATAGATCAAGTGCCTGTGAGGGACAAAGTATTTAACCCTTTAAATAAAGATGAAGCAGGGTCTGTCTTTTCACAGCCGTGACAAGGCTACATTCTTGTGATAGGATTGAGGCATGTTGTACACACTCCTGACTTGTAAACTGCAGCTGGTGGCAGGAGGATAAATACAATGTGGACTACACTGGTGATGCTGTCATTGAAAGGTAAAATATTGAATTTCATTGTTTATCAAGACTAAAGGCTCACGAGTCATTAAGGAAGCAAGAGGTCAGCTAAAGCAATACATAATGTCCTAAAGAAAATTCTGGCTTTGGGACGCTTTTTTTACAAATAAATCTAGCTGAACATTTTGTGAGATGACCATATACATTGTGGTACCACAAAAACAGAAGGACACTTACTATTTGTTACTTTCAGTATCAACAGTAAATACATCATATATGTTACACAATTCACTTTGTTAGAAATTAACATCTTTTGCGTGGCAGTCTCCCAGATTTTTGCCTTCTTTTTCTGAACCCGGTTTTGTTGGCCATAAGACGCTGCAATTTTTTATGATAAACAGTGGTAAATTACTTGTACACTCTCTTTTAAACATAGTCAAATTGGCATATATCTAATTTGTACATTTAATTTATTTATAAGTTCCTAGTATATGGTACTACATATACAAGGCATCAGCAAATGAAATGCTAATGGTGCTGTAGCACTCTTTGTGCCATTCACTAAAGTAGCTCTGTAAAACATGTCTTCAAGGCTTCCAATGCAGCCTGCATAGGCAGTTTTAATCTCTCATTTCGAAAGGACAAATAAAAACTTTTGCCAGGCCTGAACCTTCCTTTTTAGTACTTATTAGTTATCCCTAAGGTATATCCTAAATGCCCACAGGGCAAGCTACATGTTATTTAAAAAGTATGACATGTATATTTAATGATTTACATGTCCTTGCAGTGAAAACGCCCCAAAGTACCTTTTCACTGTAGTAAGGCGGCCTCTTCCATAGGAAAACACTGGGTTACATTATATATTATATTATTTCAATGTCTAATTTCAGTTAGGTAGCAGCTACAGAAATTGCTCAAGGACTCATTTTAATAGTAATTTAAAATCTAACTTAATGGTCAAGTCAGATTTGACTTTACTATTTTACAAATAACAGATTTTGAAAGTTGTCATTCTCTGCCTAAGTCCAAAAAAGTATTTCTGCTAGTGCCACTTGACTACTGAATCGCTCCCCTGTGGTCAGATGTAGATTGCTCCAAGACAGTGGACAAAAGGCTTGAATATAGAGCGGTGTTTTCCTGGTTGAGCAGGATGGCCTGGAGGCTGTACCCAGCTCTTTCCTAAAATTCAAAGTTTGCCTACCCTGTCACTGACAGATGTATCTCCCACCTAGACCTCCCTCAATTTGTCTTCCTAGTCAGCTTGGCTCCAAACTCAGTGGGAGGGGGATCTGCACCAGAACTGGTTTTAAGTGACCACAAGGGAGGGTGTGCTCATTTCCATAGCAACACCTCTGGGATGTCATAGTAAGCTTTGATGAAGCTCTGCCATGTTGCCTTTATGGAAAGAGGGCTACTGTGGGATAGTTTACAGTAAAACACAGAGTAAGTGCTGAAGAAGTGGGTATGGGTACCCCTAGGAACTTTTATTTTACTGGTTAGGGAGGGCCAAGTAGTTCCTCCCACCCAAAGTCTGGCACAGGGCCTAAATATGGTACCCTGGTACTAGCCTCAAAATACTCCTGGAGCTGTAAAGAATCTAAGAAAGGATCATCCTGCTGTGTGAAGAACCTGAAGGAAGAATGGACCTGCTTGACTTGAACATAGGATACCAGAATTGACTCCAAGGTTCAGTTGGCTGAATTCCTGTTTGAGCTACAGGGACACAAAAAGCTTCCAGATGCCTCTCTCCCTGAAACTGCCCACCTGATCAGTTTCAACTGGCCCTGCCCTGGTCCCTGCTACTGGCCTCTGTTGGAGTGAGTCCCAACCACAAGTCGTGGTCCCCAGGTCATGGACCCTTGATGCTATTAGAGTGTACTGCTCCTCACCAACTTTCAAAAGCTGGGACTTAGAAACCTTTTACCAACATTTCCTCCAGAGAACCATCAAGCCGAAACAGTTGACCTAAAATCGCCAGTCAGATTCATCTTGCTGGTTCGAACCTGACTGAAGGAGATTTGACTTCAAGAAAAGTTTCTAAGTCCGAACACAGAGGGCTTCATTGAGACTGATGCCATGCAGCAACCTATCGATGCATAGGCTTTCCTGAGTGCAGACTTTGGATTTCACATGCTCTGAGCTTTCCTGCTTTGTTGACGGCCGTGCCAAGAACCAGCTCTGCAACAACCTGCCGTCATTGAGCAAAAATTTGGATCCAACTTGCCTTACTGATGACTTGTCCATGACCATTTATTCTCCTAACAAATGTCTAAGTCAGAAAAAATACTTTCCACCGTGGTGAACCTGATCCTTGTATCTAAACCACACTCTATTGCAGTCATCGTTAACTTTTGGCTTTGACCCGGTGTAGTGCAACCAGATAACCGTGGTTGATGCTTTGTGCTTTTTGGCACTATTACTCATACAAATTTAAAAAAATCATACATCTAGTTCTACTTATGGATTGTTGTCTGTCACATTTTGTGTTGTGTTTTCACTTTATTACTGTTTGAGTACTGCATACATAATTTACACATTGCCTCTGAGTTAAGCATGACTGCTTTGTGCCAGGCTACCAGAGGCTTAAGCACAGCTTTACTTAGTGGTTCGTGTGGTTATCCCTGAAAAGGATTGTGATTAATATTTGAGGTGGTTTCTCACCGCCTCACCTAATACTCCAATTTTGTACATACTTTTAGGATTGACTCTATGGGAAATAATGCCAGATAACAAAAGAATTTACAAAAATTGATTATGCAGTGGTGCAGGACTAGAGACATAAAATCCATTAATGTCAGAATTATCTTTGAAAAAAAGGAAAATTCTAGAAAGTGAAATGAAGAGGAGATCTAGTCAAGTGTTCTATTCAATAGTCTCTTGAGTCACCCCCACAGGAAGCTTTTGAAACCCATCTCGAGACACAGGCCTGTCAACCAAGGATGTTGAACATTGCAAGCACTCACCCCCTGTCAACTGATCTGGGTTTAATCCATCACCGTTCTTTAGCCCACTCTGCCACCCCAGTTCAGACATTTCCTTTGGTTTTTGCTTTGTTCGCCATAAGTTGGCAGGGTATGCTCAGACGTGAGTCCCTTGCTCACTTTGCCACTGGATTCAAGCAAGCCTGGCTGAAGACGGCTGAAATGCCAGAAACCGGTCCTAGGAATCTTGTTTCCGGTCCAGGGAAGACATGGCTTGGCAGTTCGGGCTGGACTGTTCCCATGAGGCACAGGGTCAGACTGATTTGCATATGGCCATGTCTGAACTGGGGTGGCAGAGTGGGCTAAAGAACGGTGATGGATTAAACCCAGATCAGTTGACTGGGGGTGAGTGCTTGCAATGTTCAACACTCCGTCCATCATTTCCTTTGGTTTTTGCTTTGTCCGCCATAAGTTGGCAGGGTATGCTCAGATGTGAGTCCCTAGCTCACTTTGCCACTGGATTCAAGCAAGCCAGGCTGAAGACGGCTGAAATGCCAGAAACCGGTCCTAGGAAGCTTGTTTCCGGTCCAGGGAAGACATGGCTTGGCAGTTCGGGCTGGACTGTTCCCATGAGGCACAGGGTCAGACTGATTTGCATATGGCCATGTCTGAACTGGGGTGGCAGAGTGGGCTAAAGAACGGTGATGGATTAAACACAGATCAGTTGACTGGGGGTGAGTGCTTGCAATGTTCAACACTCCGTCCATCATTTCCTTTGGTTTTTGCTTTGTTCGCCATAAGTTGGCAGGGTATGCTCAGACGTGAGTCCCTTGCTCACTTTGCCACTGGATTCAAGCAAGCCTGGCTGAAGACGGCTGAAATGCCAGAAACCGGCCCTAGCAAGCTTGTTTCCGGTCCAGGGAAGATATGGCTTGGCAGTTCGGGCTGGACTGTTCCCATGAGGCACAGGGTCAGACTGATTTGCATATGGCCATGTCTGAACTGGGGTGGCAGAGTAGGCTAAAGAACGGTGATGGATCAAACCCAGATCAGTTTACTGGGGGTGAGGGCTTGCAATGTTCAACACTCCGTCCATCATTTCCTTTGGTTTTTGCTAGGTAATGAAACCATCACAAACATCATGGTGACAACTCACTCGACTAAATGTACAATTTGTCTGATGAAAATTGATTAAAAGCCTGAATTTCTGATTACCTTAACCCTTCCACGTGCGGCAAATTCCGCCGCGGTGCGAGGGGGGTGGGGCTGGGCGTGGAGCTCAGGTACTCAGGACAGCTCCCGGCCGTCATAAATCATGGTGGGCGTGTGCTCATGACGGTCGGGAGCTGTCTGAACTCCGCCCACTAATTAATTCATGCGGGGAATTTGCCACGGTAACGGTCGGACGGTTCACGGCCGCCATGAGCACACGACTACCGTGACTCATGACGGCCCGAAAGCCGTCCTGAGCATGGAAGTGGTTAAAAAAGACAAAAAACAAACAGCAAAAGTAAGAAACAAAGACATTTAAAACAAGACAATTGCTCAATTTTGATAATGTACTAAACCATTTAATCTACAATATGCTGAAACCACCATTAGTTCATTGTTAAAAATACTAGTGCAGGTGCTTTGTGGAATAAGTAATCCATCAGGTTGTCCCAATGACCTTTGCACAGGGTACCTTGATACTGTGAGATGCCCAATAACTGCTTCACCAGGCTCAGGAATGTTGTACTCTGGCAAGCTAAGGGGATTGAGGGTCCATTCAGCCAGGCTCAAATCCGCTCAGCCAACTACGAATCAATACCTGCAGACAAGTTGTCTGCAGGTATTGATTCATAATTGTTGGGGAAGTGGTCTGAGTAACTTCCTTCTTTGTTCTGGAATCAATTCTTATAAAAAAGAGATAAAGCTCTGAGATGTCTCGGATCCAGGTATGAAATGGACTTGGATACAAAAGAGCCACAAGGTTTGAATACTGATGAAAAATTATGTATATACATTTGTAAATAACAATTTATGCCATGAAACACACTTATGAAAGATTGCATTTAGGTACAAAAAGTTGTTAGGGCTTTTTTGTTGTTGTTTTGGTATGTCACTTTTTATACACAAACATTTCTGTTGATAGGACAGTAATGACTTCTGAAATTTATGATGAAGCACTTGCAGATTAATGGATGTTCTGAAGGGTACTTTAAGAAGTTGGGCGGATAAGAAATATTAATAATGATGAATGGATTACCATTCGATGAATGTGAGGGCAGTTCAATATCCATATATATTTTATGACGTATGATATAATGACTGCAATGCAAGCTAGTATATGAAATTCTCACTTGGTCTTCATGGTCGTTTCGATGATTACTCAACAGTGTAATGTCTAGAAAGTGATTACAGAGCTTCAGTGGATAATTGCAAAGCTCTGACTGTATGACTGGGTGTTATAGTATTCATGTATTTAATGTGTACATACAGTAATTAATTTATAACTTAGTTAGCACTCAGAGGAAACTGTCACTTGAATTTCTCACCTACTAACTGTTCTCACTTGCTAGCGGTGCCATATACATGGCTTAAGTGCCCATGGCCCATGCAGGGACAGTGCTGTAGCATCTGGTGTGAGTGAGCTTGGCCAAGTCCTGAGCTCTTTGATGGTCAACCTGGTTATTCTATCCACCTGTTTGCTGTGGAACTGGTGGTCGGTGGGTGTGAGCTGTGTCATCAGGCATTCGCTTAGGTGGTCAGCAGAACCTTGCATGTTTTCTGTGTGAAGGAGGCTCTGGTGTGGCTTGCGGCTACTGCGGGACTCTGGTCTGTGGCCTTATGGCCTGTGACATTTGCTCCTAGCCTATGGCTAATTCTGGCATGTAGCTCTGGTACTGGATGTTGCTATTCCAAAGGCCCTTTGTGTCACGAGGGAGGACAAGCAAGACAAAAGATGGAAGATTAAAGGGTCTCTTTCCAAGGTCTCCTATAGTACTTTCCCTACCAGCTTTACCAAGGCTGATCATGGAGGGACTGAAATTAGCTGTATAGAGTTTAAAAACACAAAGTTGCTTAGTATAATAATTAATGTTTCTTGCCTCTCTAGACGCAGACTACATACAATTTTCTGGATTGCTAACTGCACTGCAGTGTTTTATGCTTGATTCAGTCTCATTGGTCCAATCATTTTTCTCATGTTCAGTGATAATATCGATGGTTGCTCTAGCTGCACATCCAAGTAAATTGTTGTAAAGCAGTTCATGCACCAAAATCAAGTCTCACATGAGGAGCATGAAATTTGCAAAATGACTGTTCAATTTTCACTTGTCTGGTTCAGTATCTCTCTAATGAAATAGAATGCCACAGTTTCCCAACCTTGTTGTTCAGACAGGTAGACGGCACCTTTATTTATGTTGTGATTGATATTGGCTTTTTTCCTTTATTATGAGAAAAAAGAAAATTGCACAACCAGCTATCAGAAGTGTATTTGAAAATCCACTATACAGATTTAATAATGAGCTGAATAATGGAGGAATGAATAAAAAAAATATATTAAGGCCTATCAATCAGCCAGATCTAATGATTTTTAAACCTTTGGTCATGATTGTTGTGTTTGATGAATGGAAATAGTTTGCAATAAGTCAGCAAAATGAGTTGGAAATTGTGTCTGCAGTAGTTGCTCGATTTCAGATACATATTGGGCTGTTTGAAATCCAAACGTTTATCCTGAATCTGTGTTAAGATGGCAATACGCTTATTTGACTTATCAAAGTGGCTATTGGTTATCTATTTTTGGCCCTGCAACACTTTCAAACACTTTCTTTGGAGGAGCATGCAATGTAATAACACACCATTTTACTATTTTTCGAACATTTAATCTGAAGGTGTACTCAGTAGTCATCCCACAGCAGCTTTTATTTGTTCTAATTAGATGAGAACCATTCCTGAGGAGTGCACAATATGAATGAAGGAATTGAACAGGTTCTGCAGGTAAGTTGCTAGCAGGCCTGGGATTCAAAGAGGTAGAGGCCCTGAACAGAATGATAGAATCACAGATGAGTGAAGGTCCTAGAGGGTTGGTACATGCAGATTCGCTTATGAATGAGGGATTGTTTTTTTCTCCACCAATGCAATTCAAGTGGAAATTTCTAAGCATGAAAAATAAATGTGTCTGCACTTTTTCATACCAGCCTAAGGAAGTGTGTTTTTGACAACCATGTGAACAAAAGCTGGTAATTGACAAGGAGATTATTCCATTTAGGAGTCACATAAGATGATGGCCCTCTGTTACAGAAAATGGGAGGCTCTCAATCTTCTCTTCTGACAAATGGTGTGTAGGCTCTATCTCTCAGATAATCTGCATGATTGAAGCTCCAAGGGTGCGGTCGAGGCAGTGGTGTCCTAAATAACAGATGATGTAATATGTGTCTCTAAAGAAAAGTTTCAAAACAGCATTTCAACCACTGTTGATAATAATGACTGACTCAAAAAGAGATTCTAAGATCAGTAATTTAAGAAAACCATGAAGATATATTAAAATATTAAGTGCAGTGGCGAGAGCAAAATATATTCAGTCTCAAGAAATCAGTCATAGGACATAAAAATCAATTGCCATAAAGGCACTTAAAATTTAAAATAGATGCAGCAATGAGCATAATCTAAAAAACGGTTAAGTTCAGAGTTTGCAAAAGTGGATAGAGGAATGAACAATATAGCAAAAGAATCTGTCCGCTCCCCAGAAAAGGGTCCTTTATAATCCAAATACAGAGGGATTATAAAGGACCCTTTTCCTGGGGAGTGGCCAGACTCTTTTGCGATGCGGAGGTGGCACAAGGGGCCCTGCAGTGCTCCCTTTGTTTCCTCTCTGCCACGGTGTTCATGAAGTGGGAGCCTCCATGACACCACCGGCGGAGAGGAAACTTATAACATGCTTGGCGGGACAGCAGCGGTCCCACCAAGCATATTGCGGCTTCCTGACCACCGCATCACCACCAGGGAATGGCGGTTCCCTGCCATATATGGTGGGACAGTGGTGGTCCGACTGCCCTAATTGTAAGAGGGTGGTAGGGGGACCGCCTCACCCCCACGAGTCTGGGGGTCTATGAACCGCCGGAATCATAATCGGCCTCTATGTGGTCAAAATCATACACGAATATATGTCATATTGGGGATCACATCTGTTTATCTTATGGACCAGCACCTTTGGAAAGAAACCTGTTCAAAAACCTTGCAATATCTATTCGCCACAGAAATTTTATCTGAATTAAATGCAGTTAAATTATACATTCCATTCTGCACCATTTTATTCGGCTCAGTGTCAGTGATGATTTCTTTCCATTGCCTATCTGAGAATAGTGTTGAATCAATTTTTACAATAAATGGTGTCTTTAGATCTCTAGGAAAAGTGAAGCCCATGCATGTTGTCTACTGTATTGCCTTGTTTAAAAATAAAAATATTCTGGGACTCATGTATGCTCTAAATAGAGTCCTTGTACCCTTGAGCTACAAAACCCCAGCTCCCAACACAATTTTTTTCATTTTATTCTCTGACCAGGGAATCAATAAGCTGCCTAGAATAAATAAAACTGTGATTGGCGATAAGGATTTTTTAAAGTCTTTCTGTTTCTTGGGAATAAAAAATGGCAGTTGGGCAAGGCCTATCATCACTATTGAAATAAAGGAACCTTTCCTGGAAACGTCTGGGACAGTGGGAGCAACAATACTCTTACGCTGTATAATCATATATTTCTCAGAGCTGCTTGATATACATATGTAATGATGTCCATTATGATGACAACAAAACAGGTACTGTTGATTCTCTAAATTTAAGTAAGAATCTTCATTATCTAAAGAAGAATAAGAATTCATGTCCATCATTAATAGTTTAACATGATTTGAGTCCCATGCATTTTAAGGTGTTCTGGAATTATAATGTCATTTTCGAAATATAAAGGAGTTTGCATCCTTTCTATTGGACCCTTGATCTGAAATGGAACCTGTTCCCAAACAGTAATGTCCAGCACAGAATATTCAGTAATGTTCACAGCATGATAATCTTGATGTGCATATAAGAAGAACAATGAATGCAGATCTAATTCCTCAACCATAGTAAACAGAACTGTTTTATCAGGAATATAACTCCTGTGCACAAGAAGCAAAATTATAACCAACATTATGATCCACATTAAGATAGGCAGGAGCCCAGTAGCAATCCTGATGTATGACCATAGTGGAAAAATGTATCTGTCATGAAACCAACAAGCAAAACACCATCTGTAATGCTGATTGACTGAAGGAGAGTTTAATCATTCTCTTCTTTTAAAATCTGTTTGAGTCATTTTCATGAAGCACAATTTCTTGTAGTGCATCATTTCAATCGATGTAGGTTCTGCCAGTAGCACATAATGAACCACAGCGGAGCTTTCCATAGTTAAAATCAAAGCATCAGGTTCACTCGTTTAAGTAGGCATTTAGTGAAAAATTGGAGACACAGCAGGTTCCTCAGTCCCAGGAATGGGACTTAGGATTTCAGCATGGCAGTACTCTTCTTAGAGCAGTTCCTCCACAGCAGGGAGAGGATGAGCTGATCGAGTCTGGATGCATCTTGGTGTCTATGGGTGTTTTCTAAACGGATTTGGCCACATAGTGATTTTTCATGGGATTGATCAGCACCGGTCTGTTTTTCCTTGCACCAGGATGCAGAGGCAGAATTACTGTTCAAATGCCGTCTTCCCCAGGACATGGAACAGGTGGCCTGTGAGATGGTCCAAAGACTTGTTCATTGGAGCTTTTTTCCTGACATAGCTCTCCCATTTTGTGGAGTGACCTATCAGCAGCTTTAGAAATCTTGTCTTCTTTGGTAGCAGAATTAGAGGTCCTCACATTATGCAACATACTTCCAGTTCCTTGAGCAGTCTTTAACAGAGCGAATTGGGGCAGAGCATGAAGGGTTTTCACCTCTGCCACCATTTCAGGCACATACTTTGGAACTCCAAAGACAACCTAACACTCCTCCAGGCAAGTGTAGTAGCCTGGTCTGGTATGGTTTAAGATGTGCCAGTGGAATGCTGACAGTATGATGCTAGATGGAATTTTGGGAGTGGGAATGGACAGTTGGAGAAGGGCTGAGCACCTGGAAGGCTGCTCCTGGTGGGGCTGTATTTCTGATCTTGTAACCAACCTCAATAAATCTACTTGAAACCACCTCTTGGATCATGGCTTGATTACTACAATTTTATGGCGACGATTTGAACTAAAGAACCTGCGTCTGCTACCTCTGTAACCTTCCACTTCAAGTCTACTTCAAGTCTGGAGTACCTACTCTCAAGCTAAAGCAACTCATGTAACTACAGCTGCGATTATTCAACCAACTGGCACACCATAGCCCCAGCAGTGACCTCTACAACGGTCGCCCTCTACGTTAAGGTGCCAGTTCCTGTATTAACTACAGCTCAAGTCTCTGTTTGCTGTCAAGAGAGGGTAAGCCTCTGCTGCTCTGCTGTGCCCTCAAGAGAGGGTAAGCCCAACGCCTTTGTCAAGTGCTGTGCCCTCTGCTGTGCCCTCAAGAGAGGGTAAGCCCAACGCCTTTGTCAAGTGCTGTGTCCTCAAGAGAGGGTAAGCCTGTGCTGTGCCTTCAAGAGAGGGTAAGCCTGACATTTTACTACATCCTGTGCTGTGCTGTGCCCTCAAGAGAGAGTAAGCCTCTGCTGTGCCCTCAGGAGAGGGTAAGCCTGACTTTCTATAACGTTTTTTTTTATGATCTGTGCTTTCAAGAGACCACAAAAAATTAAAAAAAAGATTTTGCGCAACAAGTTTAAGGCACTGCATCTGGTTATTTGTATATGACCCAGCGTCATGTTTTGTGGTTTGGCAATAGTCTATGGCATTTTTGAAAAACTCAAGAACTGTTCCTGTGTTTTCTACAGCGTCTCAACATTTAAGGAACAAGGTTGTTCTCTGCCAGAACAAGTAACTAGTGACAAGCTGTCGTCGTTCAAACAAGCTCCTGCATCAAACAATTGACAAGGGACATGCTGTCATCATTCATGTAGTCTTCCCCTCGCTACTGCCTTCCCACACTGGATCGTTAACTTTGCACACTATAATTGGGGTTTGGATGTTAAGGAAAAATGAAGCTTTCCCCTAATTTATGTGAGAAGAATCAGAATATTCTCTTTCTGTGCAAGCATCTTTTCACATGGCCCGTGTGGTGGACGTTTGGTATTTATGTTTCTCAACCATTCGAGTTATGGGGTAAGTTTAATTGTATTTGTTTTTCGCCCCAGTTACACCCTCGACATTTGGCAGTTCAACCGTCATTGTTCTGAGTCAGAACGGGTGCGCACGAGCCATGCAACGCACGTGCCTACCTGTGCACTTTTGTCGTCTCGCGCTGTCTCTTCACAGTCCCCATGTCACCTCCATCAGGAATGCTTCATCTTTCACTGTGTCGGCTTGGTGCACGCTGATGCCGGGAGCCACCCGGTACAGCGTGAAAAAGCGTGCCGCCATTTTGGGGTTTGGAGTCATCTACATGATTTCCTATTACATGGAGTCATTTTGCCAACCACGTTTGCCAACCACGTTTTAAATAAAGTTACTGCAATCACTATGTCAGCGGAGTCGTCGTGGGAGCATCGAATATGCTTTCTTTGCTTTTTGTTTCCTGCTCATGGATTTTCACAAAACTACAACACGAAGGTTACGAGCACAGGTGACTTTCATTTGACAATAAGGATTTGTTTAAATTGGAGGTGTAATTCTTTCCTTTAGAGCGGTGTACATTTGTTTTAAAAAAACATTTGTGAAAAATTGTTTTCGTATATTTTCCACTGCCTTGGCTTACGGTCATCATTCATTGATTGTTCAATCACAATAGTAGAAATGCTTTTCTGTTAAATGTTTAGTTTTATTTACGATTCGTAATGTTTAACCCTATTTCTTTTATGCACGAAGTCGTTTGGCTTGTCTGGAGGTGTGCCTTTTGGGTATTATTTTTTTAATGTGAATATACATTGACCTTCAGCGAGGTGCAACTTCTTTAGTTATTGTTTTCATAGGGTGTCATGACTATGTTGGTCATAGTGTGGGGAACACGTAACTATTAGTCTTACAAGGTGATGGTACTATTTGTTTTACTTACCTCTCTTGTGCAAAGCGTTTTTGTTCTCCGCACGAGGTCTGTTCCTCATGCTGTTTGAACAATGATTACAGTGTACAGTATCTCATGTACACATGGTTATCCTTATCTAAGGACCTCTCCGTGAGGTGTGTTTAGGGTTATCTCCCTAGTTTATGTGCATATTAGTTGACCTCTAGTAGAGGTGCGTCGCGTGGACGTGTGTCCTGTGTTTTTCTATGCACAATCTCGTGACCTCTCCGGAGGTGTGTTGTGGTGTTTTTCCCCATTATTCAGTGCATTGTTGTGTTACCTCCAGTCGAGGTGCGTCCGTTAGGGGACATCGCATTATGTTTTATGCCTTCACTTAGTGCACATTTTAGCTTTCTCAAGGTGTTTAGTGTTGGCAATTGTTTTGCTTTCACCAGTGCACATACCTCCACTCGAGGTTGCCCATGCAGAAGCAAATGTTGTTACCATTGGTGGGTGTGTGGTTTAAGTCACCACAGTGCATGGGTTGTGTTACTCTGGGCATTTCAATTGTCTTAGTTTGGTTTTGCACGCTGTAGCCCAGTTGTATTCTATATTTGTAATCTCTTTGTCATGCTGTCGATGGGGAAGTGTGAGTACTTTGATTCCTCTTCTTCTCTGTCGTCTTGTTTTCTCCTGATGTGAGCTGCCTTCTTGTATTTCTACCTGGCCAGTGGGTTTGCAGAGGACAGCCATTAATGGATTCTTTCTTCTTCTATTTCTTTCTATCTTTGGAAGGGTAGATGGGTTTAGTTTATGATATTCTCTCTCATCTCCTTTCATTATGTTTTACCCCACTCTCCTTGGTGTTTTTGTTAGGTTCCTATCCTTGGAAGGGAAGATGGGTTTGGTTGTTGTTATTCTCTCTCATCTCCTTTCGTTATGTTTTGCCTTTACTCTTTTACGTGTTTTCCGGTTTTCTCCTTCTTGTAGCCTGTGTCTAGTTTCTGTTCTTTTTCTCTCCTGTCATTCTAGATTTTGGCGTTCCTTTTTGTTTTTGTTGGAACAAAAGAGGATATGTAGTATCCTGGTCTGGTATGGTTTAAGATGTGCCAGTGGAATGCTGACAGTATGATGCTAGATGGAATGTTGGGAGTGGGAATGGACAGTTGGAGAAGGGCTGAGCACCTGGAAGGCTGCTCCTGGTGGGGCTGTATTTCTGATCTTGTAACCAACCTCAATAAATCTACTTGAAACCACCTCTTGGATCATGGCTTGATTACTACAGCAAGTTATTTAGGGCCTGATGTACAAAGCATTTTTCCACTCGCAAATGGGCAAATGGCCCATTGGGCCGTTTGCGACCAGTAAAATGCTTTTTGGCATGCACTAACCCTATTTTGTGAGTCCCAACCTATTACCAACTTGCAAAATAGGGTTTGTGAGTTGCTATTAGGAAGTGGTGTGTTAAGAGTGTCCTTTCCCAATAGCTAATAGCACTGGTATGTAGGGATGTTTTGCAACTGGGAATGTGGTCGCAAAACATTTCAACTTCAAGCCGGTGGTAACCCATTCGCAAACAGGAAGGGGTCACCAAGGCACCCCTTCCCCTTTGTGAATGTGGGTGCAAACAATTTATAAGAGCAGGCAGTGGTCCCACAGACTACTGCCTCCTCTTAAAAATGAAAAGGCAGTTTTTGCATTTTAAATGCATCCCATTTTCCTTAAAGGAAATCGCACTGCATTACCTCCCAAAAATTGCTTTATTTAAAAAGCAATGACAGACATGGTGGTCTGCTGACCCCAGCGGAACACCATCCCTCTGAGTTCAGGCCATTCCCAATGGATTACAAAGCGAGATCTATCCCATGAAAATTAATGAGGTAGGTATATTTGCGACACACTGAGAATTGCAAAATGTGTCTAAGACACATGTCTACATGGGTGTTTGTGATTTTCTAATTGCGAATCACAAAAAATTTGCAATCAGGAAATCGCAAACTGACTTTTTTATACATCTGGCTCTTAGTGCTCTCTGACACCCATACAAATTGTTCAGCCAGCTTAATCCTGTATCTAATACCCTAGTGTTCAAGTTTTGTTGAAGAGTATCATTGGCATGCTCTATGACCCTGTTATATTCTAAGTGGAAGGGGTGGAAGTATAGTAGTTTTAATCGAAGAGCAGGCATTGTGTTCATGAACACTTTAGTGGAAAAAGTAGGACCACGGTCTGAGTGAAAGGTATGAACTAGGCACTGCAAGTCTTTCATGACCACTCCATCAGTGACAGTTTTTTGTGAGAAAACCTAAAGGAATCTAGTGCACGAATCAACCACAAGCAAACCAGCCATATATAAAGATATTGATTTCTCTAAGGGGTTTGTCAGATATAGGGAATCTGTGATGGTCTTGCAACAGCTGAATGTTTAATCTTATGGCAAATGTTGCATTCCTAGAAATATTTTTTAGTAAGCTTTGGTAAATATAGCCACAAGTATCGTTACTGTAGCATTAGTACAGTAGTGGCGATGCCATCATGAGCCAAATCTATCTCCTCATGAGCTGCCTTAATTGAAACTAATTTGTCTTGTCCATTAGGAATATGTCTGGAAAACCATAAAAATGTATCTTTAGTAGTAATGTAAGAATATTTAGAGGGAAAACCATCACAAGGTGTTTCCCTTTTCAACATTACTTGTCTTGCTTCTAAAATGTACCAATCTTAATGCGAGATCAAGTTACAACTGCAACCTTTAAGGACTGTACTGCTGTTAATGCAGTCAAATCAGCTGTACAGTTCCTTTTAGCATGAATTCCTATACTCTTATGGGCCAAGATGTGAGGCTCATGCACCAAAGGAAGGGTTTCTTGGAGAACAGCTACCCTTTCCCAAAGATTTTATTGACTCCCCATTTGAATCTCTGAATCTGTTTAAGCATCAGTGCCGTAAATCTACATTATATCCCTGCATACAGAATGCTGAATCGATAGGTCAGCCTTCTAAAGAGCAAGTAACAGGGTATGTATTTCTGCAAGCTGTGCAGTAGAATCACTCAAACTTTAAGTGCATGTGCATAGCACCTTGAAGTTGCCATATTTGAATATTCCCTGCACTGCAGGACAGGATGTGGAGTATTTTTGTTTAGTGCCAACCACAGATTGTGTTGAGTAGGCCTGGGCTAAAATTTCGTTCCGTTCGCAGAAATTGCGATAATTTGACATTTTCACGTTCCGCGGAAAGCGCGAAAATGTCTAAATTTCCGCATTCCGCAGCTTTGCGATAATTTGGTTCTTGCTCGCGCTGTAAAATAATACATTCTCGCGCGCGCGCGATCGCCTTACCTGAATCCCTGCGTTCGCCGACAAGTTTTCTTGATCCGGTCACGTTCTCCAGGAGATGTTGTATTGTTTTTAGCCATTTGCGCTGTCTCGCGACAGTTCGCGCCCGCAGTGACATCATGCGTCGCGCGATCACGTCTTTCTTCTCGCGATCATGCACCGCGAGACAACTGAAAACAAGATGGCCGCGCCCGCGAGCAACCGCATGAGTAAGTTGGCGAGCCGCAACCATGCAGAAAATCTCACGAACATGCGGGGAAAAAACTTCCGCATCTTCGCGATATTTCTGCGTGTTTGCAATAATTTTTAACATTTTCGCGATAATTTGCGAAAGTGGATTTCGCAAATTCCGCTCACCCATAGTGTTGAGCCATTTACATGACACAAATTCTTGCCCTCAAGTATGGAAAAATATTTGGAGTTTGAGGAATCTTTTAAGTAGATTGCAAAAGTTCTTGCATGCAAAGTGTAGGGTCATATTCAAATTTTACATCAGTTGCTTTTAAAGAAGTGGCCCACTGCACCCAGCAGAGGTTTAGGCTTGAACTTTCACTTTATGAACACTAGCTGTGGTTGCTGCTTCTTTTGTAGGTATTAGAGAAACTATAATGATGTATTTCTCCTGTGCCTAAGGATGATCCTTCTGTATAGCTGTCTGTACATCAGTGACAATTTTCTCAAGAGGACTAAAGCATTCCTCAGCTGAGGCATACAGGTGTTATCTGTATGAAATGGGAGTAGTCTGTCTCTCATTGTACACTACACATTTCTAACCTGAAATGCTAGTAACAACCCGAAATACTAGGTTTATTGTGTTGTCCCATATCCTTAAATATTTAGGGTCTTATTTAGAGTTTGGAGGATGGGATTCTCTACTACAAGCATCACTGATATACTGTCTGCCATATTTCAAGTGCCATAGGCTATCTTGCATTTGTAAAACAGCAGATGGGACATCTGTTACATTTGTGATGGAGTATCCCATCCAACAAACTTTGACTAAGGCCCTATGCATTTATTATATGTGTTTCTTTGCACTCTATGTAAGATAGCTGTATTTACTTTCATCAATTGTTTTTCTGAAAAATATGAGTGAATAATTCATAATTTGGCTTTTCTTGCTCAGCATTATGTGACAAGTAAACTCTGACAAAGTTAAGAAATCCCATTGGTACTTGTAGTTTCCTTAATGTGTTTGGAGGTTGTAAGGTAGCACACTTCTGTGGGAAGTAGGGTACCAGACCTTTACCCTCACTGGATAATTCAAGTCAAGAAAAATCACAATAAGGTATGCAAGTTTAGATTTCTTAATGTCTATTTCATACCTGTGACAGGCTAAATGTGCCACTAATGCAAAAAGAAAAATTGATGGACGGAATGCTGAACAATGTCAAACATTCACCGCCAGTACAGAGATCTGGGCCTAAATCCATTGTTTATTTGCTCACCATGCCATTCCAGTTTGGACCCAGCCATATGCAAATCAGTCTTGACCCTGCACCCCATGGGAACAGTCCAGCCTGAATTGCCAGGCCACGTCCTCCCTGGCCAGCATCTTAGGACCAGTTTCGGGTTATCCCTCCTCAGCAGCCATGATAGCTTCACTCCATTGTCACTATCCTGCCCACCTTAGAGAGGTGTTTAGCCAACTCATCATCTGTATTATATATGTCATCAATATATGATAGCGCCTTGGGATATTCTTGTAAGAGCTCCATAATTCTTGATGCCAAAAGTCTAGAGTTATTCTCATGCCCCTGTGGCAACCATGTATATGAACACTGAAAACCGCTGAATGGGAAAGCAGGTACAATTTGGGATTCTGTTGCTATAGTCAAACTAAAGAATCGATTAGATATGTCTAATGTCATTTTATATTTTTTACTGAGTAGATTAATCATTAATCCAGTACTATGAGCACTTTGTACATCATGTGTGTGTGTCTGTGCATGTAAAGTCCTATAATCCAATACTATTCTGTATGAATTTGAAGGTTTCTATACCAGAAAAAGAGAGTTGTTCATGGGGGCAATCGTAAGGCAATATTATAGCTTAATACTCTAGATGATCTAAAAAGCTTTTATATGGCTGTTAGCTTCTGACTTTAAAGGATATTGAGGGCCCGATTCGCAGAACTAACTTAAGATAAAATCCTAAACTTACTACCATTTTGGTATTCACAGAAGGCACTTACTCATTTTGGTATTCACAGAAGGCACTTACTCATTTCGGTATTCACAGAAGTTAGGAGTCCTAACTTTAGGACTCCTAAATGCCTTCTGTGAATACCGAAAGTCTTAAAATTAGGAGTTTTCTCAGTTTAGTAGTAGTATAGTTAGGACTCCTAACTTTAGGACTCCTAAATGCCTTCTGTGAATACCGAAAGTCTTAAAATTAGGATTTTTCTCAATTTAGCAGTCCTAAATTTAGGACTCCTAACTTTAGGACTCCTAAATGCCTTCTGTGAATACCGAAAGCCTTAAAATTAGGATTTTTCTCAGTTTAGTAGTAGTATAGAAAGGACTCCTAACTTTAGGACTCCTAAATGCCTTCTGTGAATACCGAAAGTCTTAAAATTAGGATATTTCTCAATTTAGTAGTCCTAAGTTTAGACTTAGGACTACTAAATTGAGAAAAATCCTAATTTTAAGACTTTCGGTATTCACAGAAGGCATTTAGGAGTCCTAAAGTTAGGAGTCCTAACTATACTACTACTAAACTGAGAAAAATCCTAATTTTAAGGCTTTCGGTATTCACAGAAGGCATTTAGGAGTCCTAAAGTTAGGACTCCTAACTTCTGTGAATACCGAAATGAGTAAGTGCCTTCTGTGAATACCAAAATGAGTATGTGCCTTCTGTGAATACCAAAATGGTAGTAAGTTTAGGATTTTGTCTTAAGTTAGTTCTGTGAATGGGGCCCTGAGCCTTTATTTTGGACTCACTCCTTCAGGGAATACTTGTGGACCAAAGTCTTTGCTCCACTCTGCTTAAACAAAGCAGGATTTTGCTTCAAAGTCCATTCTTTCACATATTGTTCCCTGAGTTCTTCAGGTACTACAGAGGAACATGTCTGCATTATTGTCTTCTCATCTCCAGGTACATTGCTTACAAAAACCAAACACCAATCATCCTCTGCTAGAATAATATAATAAGCATCCAAAAAATTAGGCTAGAGTATAGCTTTTATTCTGCGCAACATATCTCCTTCAACCTGTATTTCTAGATCATAAATCCTGTTAGGAGGGTTTATTTGTCCAAGTGTCTCAACCTGAATGGATTTCTTTACTTGGAGTCCAAACTAGATGTTCTTTAAGAGTCTACCAACTATCGTCACTTCTGCTGCACGGTACAGAGGTGTTACCACCCAAGTCCTGTTCGGCAGAAGTATCCATAGATTGTAGGGCGTGCTCCTTTGCTAAACCAGCAACTTTTTCTTTTTAGAGTAAGTCTTTGAGTCCAAGCCTTTCTCGATTATCTTTATACTGACTTCAACTTCACATGCTGGTTCACTATTCTATCCTTCCTGCTATACTCAGTCTGTCCACCCCATTCTATTTTTTTACTGTGCCAAGATTTTTGAAAAAGTCCCTCAAATTATATCCACCCTTGCTGGACTCCTGTGGTGGAGGAGATCCAGGCTTTGTTTGTTGATTCACTTTCTGCTTTTTCTTAGACTCCGATGTGGCATTTTTCTCACTCATTTTCATTATTTGCTTTGAGATGCAGTTTTATGACCTAAGAAACAAAGTTTTAATGGCTCACAGTGTTGTAAACTTGTGAGTTCCCATTTGCGATCTTGAGGCGGAACACTGCCAACTGCTGGCAAACTTCCAGGGCTGTAGCTTCAGCTTGAACATTACTCGGAGCTGTCAAGGAAACTGTCTCAAAATGTACCTTTAAATTCATTCCTAACTCCAAATTATGTGTTGCCCCTTGATCATTTTTGATTTGTTTTAACAATTCTGATAACATCGTGTTAGACCCGAGATCCCTGGTTGGCTGAGGTATGTACCTTAGGCCAAGTAGGGACCCGCGTTCCAACCTCAGGGAAAGAAAGGTCACCTTCTTAGATAGCCCCGCTCACCACCTCGGAAGCTTGGCACGAGCAGCCAGGCTTATCTTCAAGGCAAACGTGTAAAGTATTTGCAACCACGCTCACAACAACCCAATGATGACACCACAAATAGACTCCACACGAGTTTCATAAAAACGAGTATAAACTTTATGTAAAAAGATATACGATAAGACCACACGATATAAATCCAACATATGAGGTTGTGTAATATTTCTCCTGGCCGGTTGTTAGGGAGCCAACACAACAATCAGGCACTTTGCAAGATAAAATAATGCAATGCATGATACAATCACCAGATATGTTGTTATGCAAGAAGAAGGCAATGCGTAATTCACTAATCAGGTAATTCGTTATGCAGTAATAATGCAATGCGCAATACGCTAATCAGGTAGTTTGTTATGCAGAAACGAGGCAATGTGTCATATGACAATCAGGTAGTTCGTTATGCAGATAAAATGCCATGCGTCATACACTAATCAGGTTGTTCGTCATGCAGGAATAATGCAATGCGTAATACTCTAATCAGGTACTCCGTTCTGCAGAAATGATGCAATGTGTAATACGAGAGTCAGGTACTCCGTTCTGCAGAAATGGAATAATGCGTAGTACACTTGGGCTCGATCACCGGGCCTTAGGTGGTCTCTCCGCCTCTCCTTCTGACTTGCAGTCACCGAATCACAGTTGCCCCCAACACGGTACGATGTAATCAAATAGTGCATCTTCGCACTCTGGTCCCGGTACTGCCACTCCCTTGGCAATTCGGGCCGCGATACGAGCCGAAGCAGAGGCTCGCGCTGCCAACACGAGCGTGAAGCCGAGAGCGTTTCCCTCTGCGCTTGCACCCCACCCCAGGAGTCAGCAAACGTTACCTGGGGGGCGCAAACCCACTTTCCTCTCCTCATCCAGCGGCTGGGCCTCCAAGGCAGCTGTGTGAAATGACAACGGCGGCTCGGGCCGGCAACTCAGCTCCTCCGGGACTGCCGGTCCAGGCCGCTTCAGTTACGAAGATCTCAGGCTTCTACAAAGCACACGCACACTGCGTCAATGAGTCTTCCTTATGCTTCAGGTGCACGATCACTGGGCACTCCACACACAGTCTCAGGCTGCATGAAGATCACGCGCACAGCGTCGCTGAGACTCACTTTACTCGGGCACATGATAACAAGGCAAATCCTCACTAAGGTCTCATGGTGCACAACGCACCCACACACAGCGTCAATGAGACTCACTTGGATTCCGGTGCACACGATAACAAGGCAAATCCTCACGAAGGTCTCACGGTGCCCAACGCACATGAACACAGCGTCGATGAGACGCGCTTGGATTCCGGTGCACAGGACCACTGGACAATCCTCACAAAGGGGTTCAGGCTGCACAAAGCGCACGTACACCGCGTCACTGATCCTTGCTTGGACTCCAGGTGCCCACGATCACAGGCCGATCCTTATGAAGGTCTCAGGCTGCACAAAGCACACGCACACAGCGTTGCTGAGACTCACTTGGACACCAGGCATCCACGATCACAGGGCAGTTCTTACGAGGGTCTCAGGCTTCAACAAGCACACACACACAGTGCCGCTGAGACTCTCATGGAAACCTTTGTGTTCCTGTGTTTCCAAACAGGGAGCCAGCTCACCTCAAGCCCTTGGGGATAAGTTACTTCAGGACACAGCACACAGCAAAGTCCTTCAATCAGGGGGACACAGCACACAGCAAGGCCCCTTTAGCCTTTCCTTGGTTAAAACAGCAAACTGCAGGCCAGCCCCAGAACACACAGTAAGGGTCAGTCCTATCCTTCAGTCTCTTCAGTTGTTGCTTCCTTGGCAAAGGTCCTCTTGACCACGAAGCAGCTCCAGTCTTGTTCATACTTGATCAAGCCATTCTCCAAAGTTTAGGGGCTTCAGCTCTCATAGTTATACCCCTCAATGGCTTTAAATTCTTTGTGTTCAGGGGGCACTGACCCCTGTTCAAACCATTTCTGGGTGCCTCCCTGCCAGTGACAACTTTCTTCCTTTGTTTAGTGGGGTCTGAATTCTCAATCACTCAGCAGGAGATGGGACAATTGTTTTATAGCAGCAACCCAGGCCTCTTCACCTCTAGGGGCTTCTCCTCCCCCTACACTTCAGATGCAGGTCAGCCTGTTGCTGTCTCACCTCGTCCCCTGGGTCAAGACATTCCCCAGATCCTATTGCTTTCAAATTCAGACAGTCAATCCACAGCCAAGCAGAGCCAAACAGAAATGCCAGAGCACAAAAACTCAGCCACTTCTAAAAGAGTGGCTTCTGAACACATAATGCAAAAACCACCTACATAGAAAGATGTGTTATTACACTGTGAGTTCAGGCATACTAAACTTCACCTTTCCATCTTAAGCCTTTGGGAAGATAGGCTGGAAAACATATTACACAGCCTTCCCATTCTGTCCTATGGGCAGGATGGCCTTTCAACAGTGAAAAACTAAATGGAGATTATTTCACTGTCAGGACATGACACACACGTGTACATGTCCTACCTTTCACATGCACTACACCATGTCCAGGGGGTACCCTAGACCTACCATAGGGGTGTCTGATGTGCATAGAAAGGGAAGGGTAAGGCCTGTCAAGTGAGTGCACTTGACAGAACAACATGGCAGTTTGACAAACTGCCCGCAGGCCCGGCAAAGGCAGGCCTTAGTTCCCTTTTTAAGGCTACTTGTGTGGGTGGCACAAATAGTGCTGCAGGTCCACTAGTAGCATTTGCATTACCAGCACTGGCACACATAGTGCACTTTACTAGGGACTTTACTAGTAAGGCAAACATACCAATCATGGACAACCAATTACCATTACCCTTTATACAGGGAGCACTGGCACTTTGACACTGATCAGCAGTGGCAAAGTGTCCAAAGCATCTAAGTTGCCAACACCATGTCAGAAAAAAAGGTCTGGGGTAAGCAAAAAGTTTAGGGACTTTAGCCAAAAAGGGCCAAATCCTACACATCACAAATGAGGATGTTCCATATGCATCAGTGTAAATAATCGCTATTATTGTTCCCCAAGTAGTACATTCCTCTACAGGTGGCACCATAGCAAGTGGAACATACATAGCTAAGGATACAAGGATTCTATGGCTATCCTGTGGAGCTGTATGAGAATAACCTGCTTCTAGCTGGTTAGTTTTGTGAACAAT
The DNA here is from genome assembly GCF_964204655.1 of Triturus cristatus. NCBI lineage: Eukaryota > Metazoa > Chordata > Amphibia > Caudata > Salamandridae > Triturus > Triturus cristatus. Next base: position 378,000,930 of record NC_140588.1, read on the forward strand.
CCAAAACGGAATCTTCTCTCTTTATAGGAGCTTTGCCCATAATACATTAAGTTTGTGGATTAATTGCCTGCACCAAAGAATGTGCTTCTTGTACAGGACTGGGGATGACTGTTCCAGTAGCAGCTGACTGTAGGACATACTGTTGAAGTCATCTAATGCCACTATCTGGGTTAGTAAGTGTTTTGCTTCTTGGAGTATACACAGCCAATGTGGGCCAGGGAGCTCCTTCAATACTAAAGGGACCTGTTTGAATATTTTGAAATACATGTGATAGTTGGCCACTGAACCATGCTTCATGTTGTTGATAATCTAATGGGACGGTTATGTTGCAATGGGGCTCATAATTAGCTGGGATTTAAGCAGTTCTCTATATGTATAAAAATTCCCAGTGTCAGGCTCTACAGCATCAAACTCCACCCATGAGTAACCTAGTTCAAAAGGGTATACAGAATGTACATTTACAATAAAAGTTACCCCACCATAGTGTTAGGGACATTCCTATCAATAAGCTCCACCAATATTAACAAACAGATTCAACACATGAGATTCAAAACTGTGACCAAATTGGAGAATAGTCTTTTATAACTCAAGCACATGACAAATGAAGGAAGTGACCCAATTAGCGCCACCCGGGTTACTCGCAACCACCTCTCAGCCTTCCATCCAAATGAAGAGTCGGTCAGACAGTAGAGTATACAAACCAAGTATATTTTATTCAGGTACACTCGAGCGGAGTCCAGTCTGACCAGCCTCCTAGGATTGCTGCAGAGGGACTGACTTCAGCAAGCATGGCAATACATTCTGTACAATTCAGAACCAATAAAGAAACGCCCTGACTGGAAATTTCCAGTTGGTAGCTGTTGAACAAAGGAGATACAGAAGGATGAGTTTCGATCCTGAAACCGGGCATATGCTATCTCAATGCCAAGGTCACTCTGCCTGAGCCCACCGCTAAGGGTGGGAGCAGGCCTATCTAGTGGGAAAGGTATGCACTAATAAGAACAGTGTATTCATTAGTACAGCAAGGCTCAACCTTGGAGAAACGAAAACTATTGCAGCTGCTTTCAGCTGGGGCAGAGAGGAGAAGTTAGTTTCGATCATGGCTCAAAATGTCGGCTAAACATAAAATGGTGCCGCGAATGCTAACTTAAGACGTACAATGCATGAACAACACAGCTAAAACATTTTTATTCCAACACAAACCCTCAGCAGAAAATAAGCAATGTTACAACAGATGCTTCCTATAATTTTGATAATTGGTTTCTTGAATGTGTCTTTCAGAATTGCTCAAAGATCTTGAAAAATGTGCCTTGCAGCAGGGCACCAATTATATGTTTTCTGGAACAATATTCCAGAATATAACCCAAGGTAGGGTTTCTAGATCACCTAGCACTAAGGACTATATGTGGCAACGCAAGACAAAAGCCAGTTGGACTGCAACCACCCCAAAACCCACTGAGCAATATCTGAGTGAGACATGTTTCAGGTAACAATCAATTCTGTGAGATATCACAGGGATGATTAGTGCAACCTAACCCTTTTTCATAATAGAAAGACACTCTCGAGAACACTAGGGAACAATGGAAATGTTTTAAAGATTTATTTTGAAATCATAATCCTATACTAGTGCAAACAATTTGCATAGTAACTATGATGACAAAATGAACTGAATAGTAGTTGCAAAGCTTACAAGCAGAGTGAACAGCAAAACATATCGCAACTCAATGACTAGTGTGTAAAGGTTTCTTTATGTCAATTTGTAGAATCGCACGCTCACTTTTTTAGACTAATCTTAACACCAAAAAATTGCCTAATTTGGGTTTCAAAAAAGGACCACACCTGCATACCTGTTTTGAACGAGGAGGCTAATTTTCAGATTAATACCTTTATCTGCTATTCCAGTCTGCGCTGGCAGGCAGGCTGTTAACCCAGCAAGCAAAGGCTGAATATGCCCCCCTTTAGCCTTCAGCAAAAGTAGGAGATATGTTTTAACATGGGCCATCTCAATCTTCTGGTATGAAGTTCCTCTCTAACGCATCAGACTCCATTCTGAGCTTAAATAACATTATCTGGGCATTGTTGAATTATATAGAATTAACAATTAGCAGAAATGTTGGTGCTAACCTCTCATTTATTCTAATTCTGTTAATTTATACTCTTTAAATATTAATAATAAAAATCAAGAAATTAGATTAACTTCTTGTGGTATCTTGTATTCGTTGCCATGCATCTTTCCTGATTCCCTGCCTTGCTGCTCAGCCAGAGTGCATGTGTTCTGTGTGGATGTGTTGTAGAATGCTGGTGCATGTGATGTAATGGAATGTTGGGGATGCCTGGTGGATGAGTGTCAGTTGGAAGGATGGGCTGAGCAGCAAGGGAGCTGCTCCTGGTGGGGTTCATAATTATATATATATGCTGATCTTACCATCTACAATCTTAATCAATAAACCATCTTCATTTGATTTACATCTCGGCATCAATGGACTTATTTATATTGTAACATTTGGCGACGATCTGGGATCACCTACATGTACCTGATGGATTACAAATTTTGAATTCTGAAGAAGTTACAAGGCAAATTCAAGAACCTTTTGAAATTTCAAGCCAACTGCAAGTATCCCTTGAAACTACAAAAAACGATTTCCAAGACAAGGTAAAGGACATTTCAAAATTTCCTGAAACATTTATTATAGCATACTGGCACCCCTGAGAGCCCCACCAGTGACCACCACACCGGTCGCCCACTTCCCAAGTGTGCCAGTCCCTGCTCTCTCCTGCTTCCTGCTGTTCTGTTGCTGCCTCCCTGTTTCAGTAATCCGCATGCAACTGTGTTCTTCTCCGTTTTATTTATCTACATCAATGTACCCCGGCGCAGTATAGTGCATCTATTATATCTCCTATGCTGGACTGGAGAATGAATTTTACAGATTCATGAAGAGTGAGAAGTGCGTGGTAATTTGACTGCTTACAACGGTATATTGACAACAATCTGCCAACTTTCCTTCAGTTGGCATGGACTTAATCCTTGTGTTTTGTATTTGCAATTTACAGCGTTTGCAGTGACATTGGTGAGGCGCTTTTTGTCATGGCTTATTTTCAACTTTGAGTCTTGTAAAGGGGTGTGAGCCGTTAGTACAGCGCGCGGCTTATTTCAAAAGTTTAAACTTGCGCGAGCAACCTTACCTGTTGCTGTCCGCGCGCTGCATCCTCCATTATGCCGCTCTCCGTCATCACTGCTCACTTAAGTCATTTTCATGCACGGACGTGCCGAGAGCCTCCCTGCTCTCCGTCGTGCTGCGTGCCACCATTTTGAGTTGGCACCGGAGTCCAGCGTTAGAGTGTTGATATTTTCCTTCGTTGACTCTTCCTGTACAGCATTTACTCCTGAAAAGTTTATATCTCAATATTTCTTTACCGACATTCTTCTTGACCTTCAACACGGAATTGCAGTCAGTTTCTATATTCTTCCAGCACGCTAACAACAGTCTTGCTGGAATTACGTTTCCATCATTTGGATAAATCATGCTCTGCTTAAATGTTCTCTTCCTTCCAAGCTACAAAGTTATTTTGAATATTTGAAGCTGAGAATGTGGTTACCGTTTCAATGCCGGAACGCTTTGCTGTTTACACCACTAATATGGTTCCTGCAATCGAGATGGATTTCGGGTGAGGAGTCGCTCACCGGAGTGAATTGTCACCTTTTTAAAACTGTTTTACCAATGTTCTATGTTTTTATACTGTACAATGCTTTACTGTACTGTTGCTTATCACCTTTAATGCTTATTCTACTTTGCTATTTTCATAATGCCTAGCCTTTATGTGACCTGCCACCTTCTGCGCAGATACTTGTGCGTGGATATGTCACTTACTACATTATAATTAAGTTTATTCGATGATAGTCTTTGGGCTATGTGACTTTCCATGTCACCTAAAGTTTATTCGATGATAGTCTTTGGGCTATGTGACTCTACATGTCACCTACTTTTAGCTACATATTTTTGAATTAATGTACTTTGTACAAGTTTATTAAGGGAATTGTTCCTGTTTGAGGTATGATTTGTTATAGTCTGTTGGACTATGTGACTTTCTGCGTCACCTACTTTACTTGATATGTTATTTTACAGTATGTTTTTACAAGCTTAGTTAAATGAATTTTTGCTTATTGAGGTATGCTTTATATAGCCCCGGCTATGTGACTTTCCACCTGTTGCAATTTATTTTTGCGTGGAATTATTACTTAGGTTACCTACATGAGGCTTGTATTGAATTTTAAACTTTGTTTTGCTAGCAAATTTTTCTTTAGGGGTTCCCCTTTTCTATGTGTTTTGTTTGTGATTATAGCATTTGCTATGTGACTTTGCTTTCTCTTCAAATGATTTTTGATGCATTAGTCACCTATTTCTAGTTTTCTTTGTTGGGAATTTACCTCTGGCAGAGGTATGTGATGCGATAGCTCTGTAGCTATGTGACTTTTGTCGCATTTTTCCTTGTGCGCATTTTTCCTTGTTTAGTGCATCTTATTCTTCTTTATAGTATTTGATGGATTTGTCTTAGTTTTGGGATTTTTCCAAGGTTTGGTACATTCTCGATTATTTTAGGCACTTTTGAGGTGTGTGTATTTTTTTCACTATTAATTTTGCTGTGTGTTCAGCAGTGTCCTTTTTGGTTTCTGTTCTTGGAAGTACTTTTTTTTTGCCTTGTTGGATACTGCACTTTATTTTTCATTTGTTGGCGTTCGTTCATTATTCCCTTACTTACTGGTCTGGCCAACTGGTATGTACTGGTGTATTCTGGACGTTTTGTCCTTTGTTATCTCTTCGTGTGTTTAGTTTACTGTGTTGGTGAGAATTTTGCTGCATTATCGGTCTCTGTTCTTTTAGTGTTCTCCCCAGCTTTCTATTCTATTATTTGTATTCACTCATTGAAACCAGGGTTTGCATCCTGTATTTTCTTATTATTTTTTTCCGTTAAAGGGGAAGAGATGTGTTATGTCATTAATGATTCATTATTGATTTATTGTTTCACTCTTTTATCTTTCTTTATTGTGATCTGTTATACAACTTCATTCCATTGTTTAATTGATTCTTCCCTTTACATGCTCTTTGCTGTTCTGCTTATGATATTGTTGAGCAGCATGTATTCCTTGTTGTGATTTGTAAAGAGGGAAGATGTGTGGTATCTTGTATTCGTTGCCATGCATCTTTCCTGCTTCCCTGCCTTGCTGCTCAGCCAGAGTGCATGTGTTCTGTGTGGATGTGTTGTAGAATGCTGGTGCATGTGATGTAATGGAATGTTGGGGATGCCTGGTGGATGAGTGTCAGTTGGAAGGATGGGCTGAGCAGCAAGGGAGCTGCTCCTGGTGGGGTTCATAATTATATATATATGCTGATCTTACCATCTACAATCTTAATCAATAAACCATCTTCATTTGATTTACATCTCGGCATCAATGGACTTATTTATATTGTAACACTTCTTTCATGGAACTCTTGTTTATAACTCATGCTCGGTGAGTAATGACATTAATAGATACACACTTTTTATATCTACATTTGTCACTTGTCTCTAAATATTCAACATATTTAGCACAGAAAAAGGGTACCTAGATGGTGAAAAACATGATAATACTAGTACTACCCATGGGCACTTCTCAATAATTAGACTGAACTTCTAAATAATATTCTGTAGGGCAACCAAATCTGATGCTTTTCTATGGTGAAAAAAGATATTTACAGTTTACCTTGCAGGTAGATGGCTGAAGGATGTAAAAACTGCCCAGTTAATTACCATGAATGATATCAGGAAAGCACTTTTTGGCATGTCCCTCGCACACACTAACCTACTTTGACATCTAGCTTTGCTGTTTTATTAACTCTCTGCCAGTTTTAATCTATGGTGAAAAAGCTAGAAATGCACATGTACTAATTCTAATTATACAATGCGGAAAAAATTCTCTAAATAAACTCCGGATCAGTTTGTATAACCTTACTCTTGTTGCTTCAAGGTTCTTTGTATAGATCTGTCATGTAGGAGTTAAAGGTGAAGGGGGGTCAAACATATGTTCATTTGCTAGTAACATTGAAGCAGGTTGATGAAACTGCATGCAATGTGGGGTACAGTTATCAGGTTACACTCAGAGTTAGCATCTTAAGCATCCCAGGTTTTGTGCATATCCAGCAAGCGGGGTGGCACAGTTAAAGAATGGGGTAAAATAAGCTTTTATTTTTATTTTACATGCAAGCAATTTTGCAATCGGCACATAAAGCACATAAATTCCCCCTTAATGAGGAGGAAATGGTTTGATTTACTAATGACTTATTTATCATTTGATTGATCTCCATGAAATTTCATATACAAAGACAGAGGCTAATGTTTTAACTTTTTTGCTAAATATCATCATGTTCATCAAATGGTGGCAAAGTAATTGGCAAGTGATACAATTTTGACCACCCCTTCCCTCTTTAACAGCTAAAGGCTAGACCCTATGGTCAGAGGTTCCAATGCTGGACCAGAGGATATACACAGCTCCCTAGGGCGGGTCCAGCTGAGGACTTGTCTTAGGCCATGCCTTACACTCCTAGGCCACTGTGCATGACTTAGGGCTGGGTGGAGAAGGGGCAGTCTACTGCTTGTGATTATGTAAATGGATTAGGGGTTAAGACATAGGGGATGGTTCTTAGTCTTTTTCTGAGAGGATATGGGGATAGAGTGACCTCTTCTGGAATCCTTTCAGGCTGTTCCGAATGAAAAAATATTTACAAGAGCATACCAGTTGGAATGTGTAGGGTCTGGCTAAAAGCAAAATCGCGCTCTAGATCCTGCACTCTCTAACTGCTGCACATGGCCTAAGTCCATGTGCAGCTTGTTTGGATGGGGCAGTGCACAGAGCATGGTCAAAGGCTATGCACAGCTTATATAGGTGAAATGGGGCTGGGTGCTGTCTCTCAATAAAGAAACATTGTTAAAGGAATGTATGGTTAAGTACTCATAAGGCTTAAAAAGCATTGAACTTCAGTTGCTGATTGGGTATGGTTTTGACTTTCACTTTCAAAAGCACTGACATTCAACCCCTCATTGTTTTAATTTAGTAAATAACATAATTGGTCAAAATATAGTATGCAAAAATATTGATGAGTTAATATAGTTTGTGCATTAAGATCCTATGGTATGCATCTATTGCATTGTGTAGTTTTGAACAATTAATTACATTATTTATTAATGTCTGTTTTGCAAATTTTAACTTGGACGTGATGAAGACATTTTATTTTGTTGTAAGGGACTCCTATTTTTAATGGTTTGTGGGCTATGTAGGGGGTTTGAGTAAATAGTGTTTATATTTTCATGTTTTTGTTTTATGTTATTTCTTTAGAGGTACATTATTTGTGCTTAGGTTCATAATATGGAATGATGTTTTGTGTTGTTTTATATACATACCTTGGGATTCTTTTTTGAGGAAGTATAAGATTTGCTGGAATTTTTTTAACAAAAAAAGATATGTATATATATAATTAATATTACACTGCATGTTTTTGCAGGTTTTTGAGTTATATTGGAGCTGTGGGTAGTTAGTGTTTTATATTTATAAAGTTGTATAATTACAGGGAGTTTTAAAAAAAGTAGGGTGGGCATATTTAGAGGTATATGTAATATTTTGGGATACTTACATAATATGTTACTCTTGTATGTTTTTTGGGTAGTATTAGTTTTGTTTTTTTCTTGAATTACTTTGATTTATTAGGAATTTGTGCTTTCACTTACAATAGTAAAAGACACCACAGGGTTTATTTAAATGTTAACGTGTTTGTGGGATTTTGTATGCATTATTAAATTGGGTCCTCATATTTTAACTATTTCTTTCAATGTTTTGATAATGGAGTTATAATAGTAAGTTACACCCCCCATCTGTGTCCTTTCTTCGAAATTTGTGGGACTAAATTTAGAATACTAAATCCACTCCCCAAATTATGCACTTTCTCAAATGCTTGTAGGACTAGAGTTAAACAGTATATCTGACCCACCAGAATGTGTGCACTTTCGAAAGTGTTTGTGAGATTGAAGCTATAATAGTGAATTAACACCCAAAACCCCAAAATGCACGCACTTTAAAAAATGTTGTGAGACAGGAGGTAGAATAGTACATTTATGCCCTTGAATTCATGCACTTTCCTCAATGTTTGTTGCCTGAAGTTAGACTGTATGTACTTTCCACACAACAAACGTGGTTACCTTGCTGAGAACCACTGAGTGCGCTCCTAAAGCATGTAGGAGACCCTCTCTGCATAGAAAGCTTGTGGAAATTAGTGGGAGAAAGAGTGAAGTAGACCCCAACATTCTTGCAACGAAAGAAAAGAGTCACAACAACCGGAAATGTGAACTGTAATGCACTCACTGCAAGCTATGTACTACAAATGTCATTATTCTGCAACAATGTTTATTTCAGCCGAAAGGTGTAAAGCTGAAGTTGTCAATTGGCTGGTAGAAAACAGTGTCACATCAGACCCTGCTATCGCAAAGACTGCAGCACCAGAGGAGAAGGCATAATAGATCGATCCTGTGTAGTGGCCGTGGAGACCAAGACCTCTCAGGATATGTCTGGGAACACTGGAAGCTTGGGAGGTGAACCAGAGCACTGGGAGGCCCAAGACTGCATTAATAAAGGACAAGAAAGATGCTCCTTGGTGAGGTAGGTGTCCTGCAGACCAACATGGTCCCAATGTGCTTAATCATACTGCATCCTTAGAACTACCAACAATTGCAGGAGTAAAGATTAAAGACAAAAAAGCCAGTTGTGACTTTCCTGCAACTCCATTAAGATCAACCACATCATACAGCATGAAACACCACATGAAGGGGTAGTAATGATGACTCAAATGCAGGATACTGGATGGTAAGAATTAGATTTCTCATGAAGCCCAACATTAGGAGGTGAGATTTCACCTTTCTCTTCTTAGGGGTCGATTCTGATCCGGGTCGGACAGCTCTCTGAGAGCTGTCCGTAGCCTTACCGTGCGACCGGCCCGGAGCCGGTCTGTCCTGTTGATGAAATACGATGCGCATAACTGCCAAAATCCCGACCGACACGTAGGCTGTGACACAAGCTCCATTCTCCGTCCGAGCTGTAACTCCTAACGACGAACGGAGGCGCCCGGAAGTAGTATCCATAGCAGTTTCCACCCTGACAAGTACGATGCGTACTTCCTACGCGCTGGACGGGTCACCATGTTCGGCACATCACAGCATCTGGAAAAGAAGCATATCAGCTACGATTCGTGCCACAACTCAATCCACGGCTACAAGACGGACCAGCTTGCAACGGGTACGAGACGGAGCAATAAGCAGTGTGTACGAGACGAACACATCATGAATCCCATCGAGCAGGTCATACCAGTACTTTACATCTATGACCGGATCAGGAACAGACGCAGACGGCTCAGACGGTAAGTCAGACACCTACCACACAAACAAACGACATGTACCCGCAAAATGGCACACACACACAGGGGATCCACATCCTGGCCACTAACAACAGGCCACCATAGGGGTTGTATGGCCAGCACCACTACCACCCCCACCCATAGAGCTTATGTTTCCCAGAACTCCTGCCACCCCCACCCATAGGGGACCTGTTGCCCATCACCCCTGCCACCCCCACCCATAGGGGACCTGTTGCCCAGCACTACTGCCACCCCCACCCATAGAGCTTATGTTGGCCATCACCCCTGCCACCCCCACTCATAGGGGACCTGTTGCCCATCACCCCTGCCACCCCCACCCATAGGGCTTATGTTGCCCATCACCCCTGCCACCGCCACTCATAGGGGACCTGTTGCTCATCACCCCTGCCACCCCTACCCATAGGGGACCTGTTGCCCAGCACTACTGCCACCCCCACCCATAGGGGACCTGTTGCCCAGCACTACTGCCACCCCCACCCCTAGGGGACCTGTTGCCCATCACTACTGCCACCCCCACCCATAGGGGACCTGTTGCCCACCACTACTGCCACCCCCACCCATAGGGCTTATGTTGGCCATCACCCCTGTCATCCCCACTCATAGGGGACCTGTTGCCCATCACCCCTGCCACCCCCACCCATAGGGCTTATGTTGCCCATCACTCCTGCCACCACCACCCATAGTGGACCTGTTGCCCATCACCCCTGCCATCCCCACTCATAGGGCTTATGTTGCCCAGCACTACAGCCACCCCCACCCATAGGGAACCTCTTGCCCAGTACTACTGCCACCCCCACCCATAGTGGACCTGTTGCCCATCACCCCTGCCACCCCCACTCATAGGGGACTTGTTGCCCAGCACTACTGCCACCCCCACTCATAGGGCTTATGTTGCCCAGCACTACTGCCACCCCCACCCATAGGGCTTATGTTGCCCATCACCCCTGCCACCCCCACACATAGTGGGCCTATTGTCCATCACCCCTGCCACCCCCACTCATAGGGGACCTGTTGGCCAGCACTACTGCCACTCCCACCCATAGGGGACCTGTTGCCCATCACTACTGCCACCCCCACCCATAGGGTTTATGTTGCCCATCACCCTTGCCACCCCCACCCATAGTGGACCTGTTGCCCATCACCCCTGCCACCCCCACTCATAGGGGACCTGTTGCCCAGCACTACTGCCACCCCCACCCATAGTGGACCTGTTGCCCATCACCCCTGCCACCCCCACCCATAGGGGACCTGTTGCCCAGCACTACTGCCACCCCCACCCATAGGGGACCTTTTGCCCATCACTACTGCCACTCCCACCCATAGGGCTTATGTTGCCCATCACCCCTGCCACCCCCACCCATAGTGGACCTGTTGCCCATCACCCCTGCCACCCCCACTCATAGGGCTTATGTTGCCCAGCACTACTGCCACCCCCACCCATAGGGGACCTGTTGCCCATCACTACTGCCACCCCCACCCATAGGGCTCATGTTGTCCATCACCCCTGCCACCTCCACCCGTAGTGGACCTGTTGCCCATCACCCCTGCCACCCCCACTCATAGGGGACCTGTTGCCCAGCACTACTGCCACCCCCACTCATAGGGGACCTGTTGCCCAGCACTCCTGCCACCCCACCCATAGGGGACCTGTTGCCCATCACTACTGCCACCCACACCCATAGGATGGGTGATGAGCCACACATCCATCATACTCCAACATTAGGTATGTCAGCAAAATACATCCCCCTAACATCATGACAACAGTGTGTAGTCTGTGACAAATGCCCACAACAATGATTATGACTTCGAACATACAATGTAACTACCATCACATGTGTGACCAAAAAATGAGTGTGGCCTACACAAGGCAAGCATCACAATAGAACTTTGTCAATGTAAAAATAACACCCCCTCACTGTGTAGATCAAAAGTTAAGTGTGGGGTTCCAAACTGCAGCAAATAACGAGCATTGCGGTGATGGTGTCTAAACCCCCCCCTCATCACAGTGACCAAAAGGTAAGTGTCATCATGGTCAAAGCTGCAAATGTCAAACAGCATGTATGATTCCCAGTCCCAACACATGAAACACTTTTGTGGCAAAGTAGTGGTTGTGTCCCATACCCACAGACATGTGGTGAGGCTAACAGTGCTGTGAAAACATAACATACTCTCTGCCATTTACAGACAAGCACCACACATGGGTGCTGACATTGCATACAGTGTACAATGACACAAAAGCAGAAGTGACCATCACAAAGCATACACACATATCGAAAATAGGCACACAAATCAAAACAACCTGTGTAGACTGTAGGTGTCAGGTCACAAACTCCCATTCCATGCCAGCAATGGCACCTAACAACCAGGATGAATGTGCAGAATGATGTGATATGACTCACAGGGACAGCAGTGTAAATCACAAAAACAGCATCCAGACAATGGCCCACAACAGAAATACCAATGCACTGGTGCAGATGCACAAACACAAACAGGCAACCTCACACTGCACATCTGACACAACATGTGTGTGTGTCTCAGTATCCCCAGGCAACGGCACAACACATGAGGGGGCTGAACCACAGTGACACAGATGTGGACACAGTGCCATACAAAAGTAACCCATCATTGGGACCCCCTTAGTGGGCAATCAGGCATTGTGAGATGAGAGGGAGCACAGCTGACACATGTGACACAAGCTGGAATGAACACAAACTAACACAGCAAGAGACTGACACACAACAGCACTACCCCCAGGGACCAGACATTGGGGTGACACAAGCATGCATGACACCTCCACTGTGATGACAAAGGTAGATGTCGTACAAACTGTGAAACCCAGACATGTGTCCTGTGCCACAAACGTACATCACATCTACACAAACACAAATCACTCAGCATGGCCCGCCATCCATGCACAAACGGGAGCTAGGGGCCCATCCATGCAAACATTTACACCAGTCCACCCTCAACACCACACATCCTGAACTGCACCAATGTGCATCTGTGAAGCCCACATGGACAGGTGACATTGCACATGCACCCATGACAAACACAGGAATGTTGGGAGGAACTAAGGTGCACAGACTCATCACACAAGGACAGTTCACAACCCTGGTGAATGACAGACATACTGCACAGTATGCGGTACATGGCCATGATGTCAAAGCTCATGTAACCTTCAGAATACCTGCCACAGTCCCAGGACAATGCAGGAGCCAAGGAGAACCACAAGGCACACATGCTGACACCTGCAAACATTGCAGCCCTGAACCAGACAATTGGGAGCAGTGACACACACATACACATGTCTCAATCACTAAAAGTTATCACCTAGGGACAACTACGTGATATTGCGAACAAACAAGTGCCTTGGGGACCCCTGACTGTGTCCCAACTACGTCTGACAACATCATCACAACTCAGACCTGACAAATCCCAATGATGAAACACCAATTAACAGTAGTGTGTCATGCACCCACACATCTGGTAGCCCATGGCAAAGTTGTGGGATGAACACAGTACCACTCAGCAAGCATAAACAACAGGAACATATCAAGGGAACACTGCCTGTGTATGAAAAGGGATGTGGACACACACACACATGCTCACACAACACACACCATGGGCCCAGGCTATGTCACAGAACAACACACTTACTTGAGGGGACCCAACTCCTGTGTAAGCCCAGCTGTGCCAAACATAGTCACAGCACGTCTCAGTCATGTCAGCAGAACACTTGGTCATTCAGCCATCAGTAACCACACAATGAAGGCTCTGGTCACAACAGCCTGGGTACGGGAGTCTCCCTTAAGTCATCTGCACATACTCAACACATATGTACAGCAAGTTGCACAGAGGACCCAGTTGCTCCTTCACCAATGATGCCCACACCTGTAGGTCCAGTGGTGATGCGCCCAAATTCTGGGAAATAGACAAATTGGACAATGGAAGGCACATCATATGTGTAAGCCACAGATGTGACCATGCAAATGAAATGTTCACAGAGATGTCCACACATTGTTGATCACAACACACCCAGTTAGCTGCAAAGGATGACATGGATACCGACCAGAATAGGATACATATCTCATGGACCACATGGAGTACCTCACATCAGCACCTCAGTATTCAACATAGGAAATCAAACATTACAGGTGCAAGGTCATGCTAAACATCATCAACCTAATGTACAGCTAAATCAAGTTCACAAGGATAAAGAAAAAAGCTTTATTCAGCATATGAAAATGGAAACGTCCGTTCAAAACAAAGGCCAATGGCCAGTCCATTACCAAATGACAAGGAGTGAACTTGAGTGACAACTGTCACACGTTGCTTGCCTGTACTGCTAAGGACAGGGGACATCCCCTCGGAGGGGCATACATGGGGGCAGGCCAGGCACTGCAGGGACAAGATCAGGGCACAGCAGAAGGAGGCAGTGAAGGGGTGGTGGATGCAGGAGAGTCACTTGCAACTGCAGTGGAGCTGACTGAAGTGGTGGGTGCAGTCACAACTGTGGGACACAAGTCAGATGGGGTGGGTGCCGGCACAACTGCAGTGGGCAGGTCAGATGGAGTGGATTGGGTCCCCACTGCAGTGCCCAAGTCAGACGGGGTGGTCGTGGACTCCACTGCAGTGCCTAAATCCATGTGAGCGGAATGGGGTGCAGGTGAGGTCGGCAGGACAGAGGGGGGAAACGGTCACCACATCAGTGCCACTAACCGTCTGACCAGGTGTGGAGGAGCAAGTGGTAGGTGGGAGGGCCTCAGCATTTTGGGGATGGTGTATCTGTGGGTGGGGGAACCTGGGGCAGGGTGTGGCGGGGGAACCTCTGGAGTGGTGGCCTTGGGGATGGAAGACGGAGACTTCGTCGTGGTGCTGCGGGGTGGGGGTGGGGTCTTGTTCTTCCGGCTCCAGGGGGACTTGCGGGTGGGGGCCTCAATCTGACTGCACCTGGAGGAGGGTGTCCGGGTGTGAGGGGCACTCCACTCTGTGTGTGGGGACTTCCTCTTCCCCTTGTAATCTGGATCTGCTGGGTTGGTGGGGAAGAGGCCAAGGTCACAGAGGAAGAGCTTCTGTGGAGATGGGGTTGCAGTTGAGGCAAGGGAAGGGGGCTGGGAGGGAGAGGTATCGGAGGACTGCAGAGTGGTTGTGGATGACTGTGTGTGTGTCTGCAAACCATCCCCTGTGAGTGTGGTATCAGTCCCCTGTGCTTGTGTACATCTAGACCTTGGTTTGGGTGTTTGTGTGCTGCCCGTGTCTGTGGCTTTGTGAGAATGTGCAGGTGTGTGTGTGCTTGGAACAGGTAAGGTGCTAGGAATCGTGGGTGGTGCAGAGGTAGGAGTGGTGTGGGACTGTTGGAGGAGGGACACTGCTGCCGTCAGGGAGGAGGCCACGGACTGATTGGTCCTCTGTAGGGCAGACATGCCCGATGAAATGCCCTCCATGAACGACACCAGTTGGGTCAACAGACAGGTGTGTGCATGGAGGACACTCAGCATTGATGTCTGCCCTACATGGATCTGTCTAAGTAAGTCCACAGAGTCCTCAATCAGGGCAGCAGGGGACACAGGGGCAGGGGGTGCGGTGCCTGGCACAAAGGAGACATGCTCCAGAACACGGGAGCCTCCAAGGACCTCTGGGATGGGAGCCGATGGGAGGGTGGTGACGGTGGTGGTGGGGGTGGGGGCGGTGGTGGGGACAGCCTCACTAGCTTGGGTTTGGTGGCTGCTGACACCCGCCTCCACAAGGGAGTCATCCTCAGAGCTGCTGTGGCCCTCAGCTGGGGTGGGTGGTGCTGAGGACTCCTCGGTGTGGCTCCACTCGCCCTCTGTGCCACTGGGTCCCCCCCGAGTTCTCTCCTTCTGTCCCTGTCAGGCTCTGTGGCTCCTCCTGGTCCCTGGAGCTGTCCCCTCCTGTGGCCGTGGATGTATCTGGCTAGAAATAGGAAGAAAGAGAACAGCATCAGTCACCAGCACTGACTGCACACACCACAGTGAGTACATCACATCACAGGGCAAGGCCTGGCATCATCAGCTGAACACTGCTCAAAGTGCCAACACTGTTTAGCATAAGCCAATTTTCATTCTCACCATCAACCATGGCACACATATCCTTCCTGGACTTCCACCCATATGTCTGTTGCATGTTGGATGCTAATACCCCAATGTGCCGACATGCACCACCCACACATTTGTTGGACATGCAAGTGAACATGTAGGAGTATGTCACTATACACACAGCACATCTCTTGCTACTGACTCAGTACAGGTGCCCGGATGAAGGGATGGGCAGAGAGATTAATATAGGTATTCACCAGGGAACTTATGGCTTGCTGAGTAGCTGACAATAGCATCCTTATTTTACAGGACTGCTTTTTTAACCTACTTAATCAGTACCACTGTTGTAAATATTTCATGTATGAGTGTGTGTGCCGTAATATTGATATCAGAAATATTGGCAGACATAATATCGTGTTCTAATTATGATTTACAAATATATTGCCCCACTGGGTGTAGATTTTCTGTAGGTAACTGACAATATTTTTGTAAGCTATATTTGGAATATACATGACATTTATGTCAGTCGATTTTCCGACAATGATATTCTGGCACGATACTCTGTTTGTGTGTGCCACACACAACCATGCAAGCATACTTGCATGAATACAGTGTACTTGTAGTTATATGCATATCAGATATGTAATACTTTAGGTATGCCTGTCTACTTGAGTAGTTCATTTAACCGTAAAAATCTTCACCTGCCACATCGCTAGTCCTATATCCAGTGGGTGGGTAAGCATTTTGAGATAGTGACTGTGACCCTCCTACTCTTCTTTGGTATGGTTCACTGCTCTTTTATTTCTTATTGAGAAAAACTGTCAGCCTCCCCTATGAGATTTCCATACCTCCTGCCCAGGGTGAGGTGGCTCCCTAAACACCTCTTTGTTGGCAGCATCAATGTGCACACATTATTACCACCTTCAGAATCCAGTTTTTCTTATAGCCATGGTGAAAGATGTTCAGTGCAAGCTCTGCCTTAGCTTACCACCAAGGACATGAAAGAACATCAGTCAAAATGGTTTTATGATCTGGCCCTCGGCCCTTAGGAAATTCACCAATCCCCACTTTCCTTTTCTCGTTAAAATAGTAAGGGTGGAGGGCTACCTCAATACAAATTGACAATATAAAAGAGGTGGACATTCATCTCTGACTTCTGGGCAGCTCTACTGGCGCTCTCCAGGGAAGAACAAACTGACCATGACAAACATGGCTGGCTTTGATATATGAGGGGTGGAACTTCATCCAGAGATTGAATTGTCACTTCTTTATCAATTTCCTTCTGAGACTAAGAGGCCTATACACAAAGACATTTTGCAATAAGTAAACCAGTTCTTTCACAGTACTCTTTTTCATACTTTACATGATTTGTAAATTGACCCAAAAACATCTTAAATGGGAACAAAATGGAAATGTTCAGGTAATATTCATATCTAAGTAGTACAAACAGCACCGTGCCCCCTTACACTTACAAAAATATGGAATTGGGTGTTGCCGGTTGATTCATAAAGGCATGCAAATGTACATATCAGAGGAAGAAGAAGGGAATCTCAGTCATGTAGCTGTGCCCCATCTATCATGTTTAGCCTGCTCTATATTTTCAACGTGCTCCCTGTACTTGGCCTTCATGTCCAAAGGGTGCCCAGCTCATGCCACATTTACCATACTTTTATTGCCAATGCTCATCACATTTACCCCATGTGACTTCTAAGATTCCCACCCTCTTTTTTGTTCTCTGTCATCAAAACTAGGGCTTATTCTGCTAATTTATCAATCATTTTATGAATCAGGCAAATCAAGTGCATCTAATAACAGCGTACACACATGTTCAAATATGTGCAGCAAGACTATAGTGGTAAGTAGTAAGAAAACAGTTTTACACCGATGTGTGTGCTGTTGTGCAAAATACACGTATTTCAAGTTAGTTAAGTAAATATTAAATGACTAATACAGAAATAGTGACGTATTCAGAAAGCTATATTGCTGCTTTGGAACTTGGAGATTGTGGCTAGAATTTTTAATGCAGCACTACACCGCCAAAATGAGTGATTCTAGGCAAATTTCTTCATCTCCCTATGTCTAAAATATAGTGGCGTAACTAAGCTTGTGGTGGGGACTCTGCAAAGTACATGGAGGCCCCCCCTCGGATCCAGTCCCGAGCTCTCAGGCCCGCTGCCTGTGCCCAGTGCAGGAGGGGCCTAGTGGAGCACGGACCCCCCCGCAACACGTGGACTGCGGGGTCTGTTGTTAGGGCACTGCTAAAATTGTACATTGTTCTTACAAAAACTCTACTGTGAACAGTTACACTGACAATCTTCCATTCATATGTTCTCTGTAAGGTGCCCTGCTGCTCATCAGAGTGAAAACCCCAGGAGCTAATAGACATGAGCAGTGAATGTCCAGCCCCTGCATCCTGTGATGCTGATCCCCCTTAAACCCTACTCTGCTTCTCCCCCAACACTTCATAAGTTTTCTCTCTTTACACCCTCTACTTATTGTCCCTTCCCAACTGCTGCCCATCTCCAAGAGACGCTATGCTGATTTTTACCCAGGCCCGCTCCCCTCTGTATTCTCCCATCTGCGCCTTTCCCTTACTCTGCTGACCCCAAACCCCTGCACCCTGGCTGCTTCTTCTGACCCCTGGTACTGTGCACTGCACCCCAGGCCCTCTGCGCTGTTCCCCTCAAAACCCAGGGGGTGTGATACCAGAAAATCAATTTCATGATAACACCTGACGCAAACATAATGTCCTAAATATTGTCTTCTGAAACATCCCCCATTGGAGTAAATATTAGAAAATCTACAATCAGCAGGAAGATATTTTTGCCAAGGATTTTTATAATACGATATTTATACCATACAGTATTTCACTATGCCATATTCTGACATAAACACCGTGCCCTGATTACCCATGCCACTCTGTGTTGCAACCACCTCTGTTCCCCAGAGCATGTACTGCTTCCCCTGGGACCTGCACTGTTGCTGCCTGCCTGGCATCTTGCACTGTTCCCCCAACACCATAGGCTGCTTCTCTATGGCCTTCTGTCCTGTCACTCCGAGCCTCCATCTAGAAATATGTGCTGCATCCCCATCACCCAATGGCCTAACGAAACTAGAGCTCCCCCCACCCCCCTGCAAAGTAAACGCAGGGCACCCCCACGCTCTAGACCCAGTTTGGGGTTCCCAGGCCAGGGGCCTGCCAGAGCCGGACGGAGCCCCTGGACCTCGGAGGCTGCCCGCACTGCAGCGGCAGCGGCGGGGGGGGGGGGGGGGGCTTTTGTTATGCCATTTCCTGCCATCACCTTGCACTGCCTTCCTGAAAATCTGCACTGCTCCTCCCCTTAAGGATAGGCTGCACCCAGCACTAGCACCACGCACTCTTCCCACGCTTGTCACCGTCTCTCGTTGTCCAGCATTCTATTCTCCTGCCCTGGGTCATCCTGGGGCTCTTCTCTGCCACATTATGGTGCTGTAATTACGATGACACTTTATGAGGCCGAGTCTCGTGGCTCAGTGGACTAATGTATCCACTCCAGGGATCTGTGTTTAACCTCGTGGTCACAGTTGAAATGCTGGTGGGACCACTCAGCCCTTTTTCCTTGCAAGGTGGATAAAATGAGTGTCAATGAGTTGGGTAAAAGCATCTGTTATTTCAGAAGCAAGATACCATTCAGGGCAAACATGCTCTTTATAAATACACTTTATATTATGCTCCCACCTTGTTCCCTGTGGCACTGTTCCTCCTGCTCTCCATCCCGCACACTAACAATAACCATTAGGTTTCATTGACAGTAGTGCCTAGATAACTCTGTGGATCATCCAGCGCTTTGCAGCGATTGATATTTAATTATAAGGTCACAGGCAAAAAGCCAACCTCTTAACCTCGCATGAGTAATAAATTGACTACCGCTGAATTGGATACTTGTAGTAACGTGTAACTCGTGTAACGTTCAAGAAGTAAATCCATATTCCAGTTGACTGTGCGGAAGTATATGTAGCTGGCAAACAACGGTCCGTGAAAAGCAGGATAAATCACAGCTTAAAGGTGGCATGCACAGAAACTGGACATGTACCACCCAATACACAGGGCCATCTTCCTAACCCCAGCCTTGTAGCAATGCCTAGTCCATTCCTTTGGGAAGTCTCGGCGCCCTTATGGAATGCATGCAATTGTTGTGAGGCCCCATTCAAAGAACTGCACTGCCCCGTTTGCTTGAGACTTTTCGTCATATTGCAATTGACCATATTCCACAAGCCTTCTAAATTTATTGTGGGGGTCACTGCATAGAGCGTGACACAAAGTCCTTTAAAGAGTTCATGAGAAAGCACTCACACTGCAGTTCTTCGGCGACACAAAACCGAAGGAGTCTTGTAAAGAGGCAAGTATTTATTTTCATTTTAAGGTGAAAGGTCTTTGGGAATGGTTGGCATTAATGTAGTTCAACAAAGACCTTCATTCACTCCCTCTCGTTTCCTTGGCCCTTTGTTCAGGGGTTCGTGTCTGCTATTCTTTTTAGGGGGGGGGGGGGGGGGGGGTTGTCATTGTTCCACAGTCCTGTAAACTGTGTGACTGGAATGTCTGCCTTTTGTCTTTGGAAAGCGTGGACTGGCAGATAGAAAACAGAAATGCGAGCCATGCACAAGAACTGTTAGGAAAGATGGAAATTCGGGCCTTAAAAGCAACGGCTGCCATGCCATATTTTGGATTAAATGCGTTTAGGAAGATATATTCTCGCTAATTAATGAATTTTGAACCTCACAGTCTTTAAGAGCATTTATGTGACACCTACCTCTGCTAGTAAGAACACGGTTTCATCAACGAATCCTGTCACGGAGCACTAATTAAACACGCCTTTCCCCGCTATCTTTAAGACAACAGGAAAAAAAGGCTTTAACAGCTCTGATTTTATTCTGACTTTTCGACAGAGTATGATTTGCATAAATTCTAATAAAGAGGGTTTAAAGTCTATTAACACTTGTCTATGATAATTAACTTAAGTTTGGTTGTTTTGAATGATGGCATTTCCTGCCAGCGGAGACTGTGGCTATGAAAGCACCGCAGCAGTTTCCAAAAAGGCCAAGCATTCATTTTGTTTCCAAAAACCATAACAAGTCAGAAGAGAGAAAGTTAAAGTACCTTATTCCAGAGGATATCTTTGATTTTCTTTGCATAACAACACATCATGGAGATTTTACGATGTACCAGCTTTCTTAAAAGTAGTTCCCAATTGACTTCTCAAAGTGTCATACATAGTGAAAATTACACATACTGTAATTCAACTAAGCAAACTAGTGAAGTTGCTATACAACGCACAAAACTTTACTGATGGACCAGCCTAGGTCAAAGCAACAGCAAGCAAGTCTACAATAATTAGATATTTGTAGACACATTAGTGCAAATAAGGAACAGGCATTATTATGGTACCATATTGAGAGCCAATGAGCTGTGAGCTAGTGCACCTGAAGTACATTTATTGTCTTCAAGATAACGTTATAAAAGATTGCAGACATGCTACCTCAGCACTTTATTTGTCAGATGGCAAAGAGGGCCTTGAGGCAAGCAGGCATTGTGGCAAACATGTTGTAATTTAGTTTATTACATTTCAAGGAACTTGCTATGTTTGCATATAGCAATATAGCCCACTGACAAGAGAAATAACCATTGTTAAATACTTTCACCCAGAGTTTTAGGGCTGGTCCTCTCTGCAGGGTGAAGCCCCAAACCTTTTGCCTTTACCCTCCTACTTTTGCTGAATTCGTATTTGGTCACCTTAGGACTGTGTGCACTTTACCACTGTTAACCAGTGCTAAAGTGCTTGTCCTTTCTCCTTTAAACATGGTAAAACTGGCTTACACCTGATTGGCATATTTATTTCACTTATAAGTCCCTTGTAGAGTGGTATACGATATACCCATGGCCTGTAAATTAAATGCTGCTAGTGGCCTGCAGCAAAAATTGTGCAACCTACTTAAGTAGCCCCTTAGAAGATATCCCTGGTCTGGCATTGCAGCCTGAATGCAGTTTTAAACTGTCAATTCGATTTGTCACATCCCCACTTGCAACTGAATAGGCGGTGCTCTGCCTTTACACAAAGGACCTGTCACCCCTGCATTGTTCATGCAGCCAGGCTGGAGCCAAGGCAGGGGAGTCAGGAAACTTCAAGGTCTTCAAAAGGATTCCTCTAGAAACATCTGCTACTTCAAAGAAGACACCATGTATTAAAAGGGGACCCTCAGACCCACTCTTCAGTTGATTTTCTGGACCTGCAGAAGGACTCTTGGAGGGCTTCCTGCTTCTATGGCCTGCTGTGTACTACACAATACTGCTTTGCTGCACACAGAAGGACTGCTTTGGTTCCTGAAGCCTGCCTTAAACCATCAGAGGCCTGCCTTGCTGCTGGAACCCTGCCTCTTCACATGAACCCAGAACTACCAGAGTGACTCAAAGTGAGCTAATGGGATACAACATGCTCCCACCATATTGAGCCAGCTACTGGACCCAGTCTGAGTGAGTCATAACTACCAAGTGGTGCCTCTCCAGTGCAGGACCCTTGATGGTGCTAAATGTTCCTAGATAGACAAAATCCAAATCTTGGGACGTGGGCATTTTTTGACTAAAATCTGCTCTGAGAACTGAGAGAAGACCGGGACCAACCTGCTCATTTACCCACCAAAGGTGCATTGCTGGAGGGTCTGACTTCATGGTAGCTCCCACTACGTTCTTCTGCACAGCATCACATCCTGTTCAGCGGTGCTTCGCCAAAGGGGTATCTGGCCTCATGGAACTCTCGTCAGCTAGAGCCTCCTGCATCATCCCACAGGAGATTTTCAACTTCCAAAAAGGTGACTAAGTCCGAATGTAGAAATATTCTCCATGACTTTGTCCAGCAGCTAGTAAGACAAAAAGGGTACAAAGTTCCTCATACAAGTTAAGAAAAAGTAGTGATTTCAGCACAAAATGTCGTTTGCCATGAAAACGGAGGGGGAAACCCTTTAGTTGGAACTAGGGCCCTCACACACCCAGCAAGCTAGGTGTCATGCTTCATCATTTGAGCCTGCCCCTCGTCAGGTCGGCGCTGCAATTCCTGACGGGCTCCCAAGATTGGGGCTCTTTGGCGGGGATCTTTTGTTCCTGCCGAAGGGTGCTGTGGGGGTAAGGGGCCCTAGGATGTGTAGATGTGGTGTAAGAATAAAATAGGTACTGTTAGTCCACAAGAATTGTGTTTAATAAAGTGGTAAACAGCCTAATTAAAAGGAAAGTGAGGTGGGGATAGCTACTAGTGTTTATGATGCTAGTTGTGTATGCCCTACTCTCTGGAGGATCAACATGTTTCTTGCCCTTCAGGCCAATAATTGGTCACGGCAATTCATCAGGATCAGGGAAAACAAAAACTATCTACAACAAGGTATGTGTGTTCTACGTACCGAAGAGGTGCTCAGGAGTCACCTAAAAAAAGGTTGGAGACAGAAAACACATGACAAAACTGTACGAATAAGCAATACATACATAACAACATCAGCTGAAATCATAGAGAGTCATATTCGGTGAAGCTCTCAGGGGGGTATTGGATGGTCTCTAAAGACAGAAAAATATACAGAAAACTCTAAAAAACTCTAAAAAGACAGGACTAAGGGCTGAGACAGAGCTGAATATATAAACTCACCTCTTGTGTAAGCAAGGTAATCTTGCAACAGTCTCCGGCGGGTATAAAGGACTCCTAACGTGGGTCCTGGAGTGAAAGGGGAAACCCGGAGGGGACAAAAAAATTAGAAATATAAAAAGACGCGGTCCGCCCGGTAGCCCATGTGGTGAGGGCAGTAACAGAGGGTATTGACAGCCTTGAGAGTCAAAAGGTACTGACAGGAGCGATTAAGTGTGCAGCCATGGTGACCATCATGCTCAGGGGCCAGGGCATATCGCCGCCAAAAAGTGGTTAAAAGCGGTCAGAAACGGGATGCCACACGGGACCCTCGAGCACAAATGGGTGGCGACCGCCATCGCCCCTGATAGCGGATGGATCAGAGCAGGACGTCCTCGCTCAAGCCCCCAATGAGGTACAGGAGGCGTCAAGAATCCTCCTTGGATATTACCCAAACTCACCTCCTGGACGACGGTGTATCCGAGCCCTGATGCACTCACCTGCGTCAAAGGACGCGTGGGAACGAAGACCTACCCCTTCCGCCGGACCTGGGATGGGTACCGAGCGGAGTCGGTGTTTGCTAGATGAGCAAGTCGGGGTGTGTCACATGACTAGGGAAGTCGCAAGCCCATTGGTCGAGGGGAAAATTACGGGTCGGCCATGTTGGAACTGGTGGAACCGTCAACCATCTATTTCCGGTGTGCGCCCGGAAGAGAAAAACCATTGGTCGAGATGTTAGCCAGGGATAGGTTGTCATAACGATTGTGACAATCCCAATGATTAACGAAAATGGTGCGGCCATGTTGGTGCAGGTGATCCGGGGAAACTAGGGATCAGGAAGTGATATTAGGAGGGTAGATACACTCGCACGGTCGGTTGCTATGGCCATAATCTATTTATAGGCAGGCAACGCGTGGGTAGCCAGGTGCCACAAGGAGTGTGGGGAATTAAAATGGTATAAACAGAGTTGGTGAGATTCACGCGGGCCGTGATGAGTGAAAATAGTCCCACGAGGAAAGATACTCTCACGAGGTCGGTTGCTATGGCAAAAAGGTTATTAAAAATAGGCAATGTGTGGGTAGCCGAGTGCCATGCTGCAAGTAACTCCAGGAGTATGAGAAATAGGTAGTATAAACGAAGATGGTGGGATTCACGAGGTTCGTGATGGGTTTAAGAAGGTCCCACACATCAAAATAGGCGGCCTGGCCTATGCAGCGGGGTCTAAAAGGAAGGTTCACGAGGGTCGTGATGGGGATTCAAAAACCCACACATGTATAGTGGGAAGGTGGCCCATGTGAGGGGGGGTCTACAAACAGGGCGGCCGCCAGACATTAAGGGGACCGGCACAAAAATACACACAGGGGAGGGAAAAAGGCAAATCAAGAAAAATAATAATAAAAAAATAATAATAAAAAGATACCAGGATAGTGTATCTATTATTGGAGCAGTGGAGCAAGGAACTAGAAAGTTCCTGATCTATTCAAGAGGTGTATTAACAGGGAAATCACTGCTATTGTTTAGTGATGTGCATCCAACGTATAACAGGTTTTGCCAAGGTGGTCGTGGGCATAACCAGGACAAATAAAGGATCCCAGGAGGGTCACAGGTCCTACCAAGGAACATATTTATCTAATGAGTGTGGACCAAGGGATGTCGTCGTTGAGGCCAGTTACGTGTGACAATATTCTCAGTACCCATCTTTGCTCAAGCTTAAACAATGAATTTTGGGACATCTCAGGGTGTGCTTCCAAGACCAACCAGTTAATGGAATCTGTCTGATGTTTCATCGTTTTAAAGTGGGTGTAGAGTTTAGTGGTCACTTTCTGGCATCGAATATTACTCTTATGTTCCATAATCCTGGTCTTTACCATGCGGGTTGTCATGCCTATGTATACTAACTCACACGGGCACCTGATCATGTATATGCAGTTCTTAGTATTGCAATTTGTGTGTCTATTCAGTGTCCAGTGGAAGTTGTTGGTAAAAGTTATGTCCTTGTAGGTGTTAGTCAGTTTGCACACTACACATGAACCGCATGGGAAATGGCCCTTAACCGGGGGTAGTTCCCATAGTGTCCTTTGTGGACCAGTGGTGTGTAATCTAGGTCTAGTATGAACAAGTAGATCTTTAATGTTTTGTGTGCGTCTGTATGCAAATCTAGGTTTTGGTATGTTGAGATTCCCTTTGTCTAGAATGCCCCAGTTTTTCAAAATGATCTTCCTGATCCTACTTGAATCAGACGTGAAAGATGTGACACAGGTAAGGACATCGGTGTCGGGTTTAGTGTGTGTTACCAGTAGTGTCTCCCGTGGGTTGTTTCTGGCTCTTTTCATAGAGTTACCAACGCACCTAGATGGATAACCCCTAGCCCGTAAGTTAGATGCTAATAACTTAGCTTCTGAGTTGTAGTCTGTTAGCTGAGTGCAGTTACGTCTGATGCGTAGGAATTGCCCAACGGGTAGGTTGTCCCTCAAAGCTTTGGGGTGGTGGCTATCATAACGTAAAAGACTATTACGGTCGGTGGGTTTTTTGTACAGTGTGGTGGTAAGGGTGCCTTCAGAAAGAGTGATGTTCAGGTCCAGGAATGGTACCGAATGTTCTGATACCGTATGTGAGAACTTCAGGAACTCGTTCTGCTCATTGATCCACTGTATGAAGTTCATACACTCAGTATGTGTGCCACTCCAGAAGACGAGTATATCGTCTATAAACCGTTTCCAAAGAAAGATGTTATCATGGAAAGGGTTAGACGTGCAGGAGATCACAGTTTTTTCAAAGTCAGCCATATAGAGGCATGCTACACTAGGAGCGAAGGTGCTCCCCATAGATGTGCCTTGGCTCTGGTGGTATAGTTGTTTGTTGAACTCAAAAAAGTTTTCAGTGAGAGCCAAGGTAGCACAATCAATGATGAAAGTAACTGGTGTGGGTGAAGACCAGTCTAGTGCCCGCAGAGTTGACTCTATAACAGCCAGGGAGGCCCTCTGGGGGATGTTAGTGTAGAGGGCCTCCACATCCAAGGTCAAAAGATAGTTAATGGTGCTAGTGTCTGCAAGGTCATCAATGATTTTAAGGACATCAGTGGTGTCCTTAATGAATGAGGGTATGTCACGTACTAGAGGTTGCAAAAAGTGGTCGCAAAATTTTGACAGTGGTTCGAGGAGCGAGCCAATGCCAGATACGATCGGTCGTCCTGGGACCGGAGTCATACCCTTATGTATTTTCGGGAGGGTGTAGAAAAAGGGAATCTTAGGTTCTCGGGTAATCAAAAAATCAGCCTCTTTGTGGGTGATCCAGCCGTTGGCTTCTGCTTCATAGACCATAGTACAGATGATGGTCTCGAGGCGGGGAGTTGGGTCAGACGCAATGGGAGTGTAGTATCTCACATTAGAGAGTTGGCGTCTGCATTCAATCTCGTAATCTGTTGTAGACTGGATTACGATCGCACCGCCCTTGTCCGCCTGTTTAATAGTAATCGTGGAGTCCTCGGAGAGGTTTTTTAGGAGTGTGGTTTCATGACCAGTCAAATTGTGGTAAGGAGCCTCCCTATGGGGTGAATTTAGCTCTTTCAACACCGCTTTCTCAAATGTTAGAATCTCCACAGGAACCATGTTGTTCTGTGGAGTGAATGTGGAGGGGTTTCTTAATCCAGAGTCAACGACCTCATTGTTAGGTTGGTCCTGAAAGAAGGCTTTGAGGCGTATCTTCCGGAAAAGACTGTGGATTTCGCAGTGATCCCTGAATCTGTCTACCCTAGGGGTGGGGACAAAACCGAGGCCTTTCTGTAGTAGTGACTTTTCAGAAGCATTGAGGACCCTATGTGAGAGGTTCACTACTAATTCCTCTTGTCCTTTGTTCTGCTCCTGGTGTCCATGCCGCTGGTCGTTGGTTCTTGCCAGTGGACCGATTTCTGTGCGCCTCTTCTGTTGCGCCCTCTTCCTCTGCCCCAACCTCTTCCTAAAAAAGGCTGGCTGTTACCGTTGAAAAACGGGGGGGGGGCAATGTTGGTATTGAGGAAACTGCCAGTATGGTAATGGCGGGGGAGGACCTTGGAACATGGGGGGGCCTTGGAAGGGAGGGCCATTGTAGGGTCGATTATTCCGTTGGTTTTTCCTCGAGTTATTACTTCCCCAGCTATTAGTACTAGAATTACTATCGCTGGAATCTCTCCTATCCGAGGTCTCGTCAGAGGAGTAGCTGATTTTATCCGAGGTGTAGTCGGCCTTCAGGTATGGATAAACCCTTTCCTTATCAAATTTTTGTATGTCTTTTTGCAATTTTGATATTTTCTGTTTCATCAGGTAGTCTTTATTATCAGAAATTTCGGCGTTAATCTCGGCTAGCCTAGTTTTGTAGGCTGTTAGCTGTATAGTTGTTTTAAGGGCCCCTTCCGCAATTTGTATCCTCACGAGGATGACGTCTGCCAATCTCTTTGCGGTATTAATTATCAAGACCAGCCAGTCCCTGGTGCATTTCCATGACACCAGGGACCACTCCTTCTTGAAAGTGGCATCCTCTAGAAACAGTCTAGGAAAGTTATTCACAATGAGGCCTGTGGGTGCGATGTTAGCCCGCAGGTACTCTGTCATAAGTGCCCCATGCAGGGTGATCTTAAGCCATTCCCTCTTCAAGTGTGTCAATGCTGTCCAGTCATCCGACTGTGAACCTGTAGCCGCGCTGCCATCTGCCCCTAATAATGATGGAGTCCTATCTAAAATGTCTGATACGACATCATCGCCGAAACTTAAACCCTGATGGAAGTCCATGATGGGTTAGTGCGGTCTCGCGAATGATGCGTAGAGATCGAGGTGAAGGGAATTGGATAAAACCCAACGAAGTGGTATGGGCCAGCCAAGACCACCAAAGGTTGTGGTCTGCTGGTATCCTCAATATCCCACGGGTGTAAGCCCGTGCTGATATGTCAACAAAAGGAGGGATAGATGGGTAGGTTTAACGAGGTCCAGTGTACATACCCAAGCAACTAGTAAGACAAAAAGGGTACAAAGTTCCTCATACAAGTTAAGAAAAAGTAGTGATTTCAGCACAAAATGTCGTTTGCCATGAAAACGGAGGGGGAAACCCTTTAGTTGGAACTAGGGCCCTCACACACCCAGCAAGCTAGGTGTCATGCTTCATCATTTGAGCCTGCCCCTCGTCAGGTCGGCGCTGCAATTCCTGACGGGCTCCCAAGATTGGGGCTCTTTGGCGGGGATCTTTTGTTCCTGCCGAAGGGTGCTGTGGGGGTAAGGGGCCCTAGGATGTGTAGATGTGGTGTAAGAATAAAATAGGTACTGTTAGTCCACAAGAATTGTGTTTAATAAAGTGGTAAACAGCCTAATTAAAAGGAAAGTGAGGTGGGGATAGCTACTACTGTTTATGATGCTAGTTGTGTATGCCCTACTCTCTGGAGGATCAACATGTTTCTTGCCCTTCAGGCCAATAATTGGTCACGGCAATTCATCAGGATCAGGGAAAACAAAAACTATCTACAACAAGGTATGTGTGTTCTACGTACCGAAGAGGTGCTCAGGAGTCACCTAAAAAAAGGTTGGAGACAGAAAACACATGACAAAACTGTACGAATAAGCAATACATACATAACAACATCAGCTGAAATCATAGAGAGTCATATCCGGTGAAGCTCTCAGGGGGGTATTGGATGGTCTCTAAAGACAGAAAAATATACAGAAAACTCTAAAAAACTCTAAAAAGACAGGACTAAGGGCTGAGACAGAGCTGAATATATAAACTCACCTCTTGTGTAAGCAAGGTAATCTTGCAACAGTCTCCGGCGGGTATAAAGGACTCCTAACGTGGGTCCTGGAGTGAAAGGGGAAACCCGGAGGGGACAAAAAAATTAGAAATATAAAAAGACGCGGTCCGCCCGGTAGCCCATGTGGTGAGGGCAGTAACAGAGGGTATTGACAGCCTTGAGAGTCAAAAGGTACTGACAGGAGCGATTAAGTGTGCAGCCATGGTGACCATCATGCTCAGGGGCCAGGGCATATCGCCACCAAAAAGTGGTTAAAAGCGGTCAGAAACGGGATGCCACACGGGACCCTCGAGCACAAATGGGTGGCGACCGCCATCGCCCCTGATAGCGGATGGATCAGAGCAGGACGTCCTCGCTCAAGCCCCCAATGAGGTACAGGAGGCGTCAAGAATCCTCCTTGGATATTACCCAAACTCACCTCCTGGACGACGGTGTATCCGAGCCCTGATGCACTCACCTGCGTCAAAGGACGCGTGGGAACGAAGACCTACCCCTTCCGCCGGACCTGGGATGGGTACCGAGCGGAGTCGGTGTTTGCTAGATGAGCAAGTCGGGGTGTGTCACATGACTAGGGAAGTCGCAAGCCCATTGGTCGAGGGGAAGCTACCTGATGATTATTCTATCTCCCCAGACACTGTCTGCAGCCTTGCCACACTGAACTTTACCTTCTCATGACATTTTTCATGGAATTTATTCTAAGTCTGGAGGTAAACGCTAACTGGGCCCAATCTACCTTTTGTATCTGACCTACGCTCCATCATGGTCAGCCATATTTTTGGAGTTTGACCTGGTTTTGCACAATTAGATGTCTGCGGTTGGCGCGTTTATCTTTTAGGTACTGTTTTTTGCTTAACATAAAAACAATCATAACTCTAGTTCTAATGGTTGTATATTTGTCGGTTTGGTGTCAAATAACTTATTACATTTTACAAATATTCTTGTGTTGTGTTTTCACTTTATTGCCATTTGTGTGCTGCATAAATACTTTACACATTGCCTCTAAGTTAAGCTTTTTATGCCAAGCTAAACAGAGTAAAGCACAGGTTAATTTAGTTAATTTTGGTTCACCCTGGCAGGGATTGTGGCTGTGGCTTGAACAAGGGTCATCCCTCATTTAGTCATCCACCCAATTTCTCACAAGGAATATAACAGGAGAGAGGGAACTTAACAACATTTAGCCCGAGATGGAAGGGCTAAAATGCTATTAGAAACCTTCCACCAACTGAGGGCAGAATGTTCTGAGACACAGAAGAAATACATTAAAATGTTGTATCAGAAAAGCCATTACTTGCCCAATTCCACTTTTTTGCCTTTAATGGAGCTCTTAAATTTGTCAGTGTTCTAGTCTAATACCATTCCATCTTCCTTCTGATTTTTTGGATGTTTAAATTGAGTTTAGGTCCATTTGTTGTGCACAAGTTTCACTAAGTTTAATCAAAGTGACAACACACAGATTTTTAGGCTAGTGTCAACGGATTAATCGTTTATTTAGTCTGACTATGAGCAACAATAATTTCTTGAGGTTTAGGTTGCAAGTCCAGCTGCTACTCTGCCTCTCACAGCTTTAATACCTTTTTGATTGTATATTGCCCATGAATGCGATGCACTTCAGCTTTTAGCAAAGGATGGTGCTTCTCTTAGTCTTTTTGTAAAGATCACTATAGGGAATTTCTTAGCTGATTAAGTTGGGGATAGTTTTTACCTAATGATTATTGTGTTTTTCCCATTTTCCTAACATCTGTGATTTTCAGTAAGTATCCTTTTCACATCTAGGGTCAGGGTTCTGCAATGTAGGTCCATTAGGCCCATATTCATGCAGAAAATTCAGGATTGCCACATAAAATAGGTTTAAATACAATGTGTCTAAATAGAGCTCAATTAAAGGATTAGCATTAATCCTCCTAATCTGGCCTGGACCCATCACTCCTATACTTACGTTGGACATCCCAGCCGAGGGCATAGTGATTATTTCTATGTTAGTGAGAGAGGGGATGACTATGAGTTATGGTCCTAGTGCCACCTCCCTCTTCCGCTTTGCCCTTTTCTGTTCCTCCTCGCCCTGACTAGTTTCTTCACAAAGGAGGCGGATAAAGTCCTAGTTGGTGCCTTGAGGACTTGACAACTGTGAAAATTGTAAATTGCCATTTTCACTAAAAATAGTGAGTTATCCAAAGATGGATACAATCTACAGGAATGTGAGTCTTTCCATTAAGAGAATGTATCTAAGCATATGGGATGAGCATTTCTTCCAAAAGTTGGAAAGGCTTTGCAGACCATAATTTTGAGTTTGGAAGAGGAAAGACTGGTCCAGCCCTGTCAGATTATATTGAACCACACCCCACTTAGAAATGGTGCTGAACTTTTGATCACTGTCTTAGGACAGTGGCCCTTTGTTTTGCTTAAAACATCGGGCTACTTTGTATGTCCAGTTGTTTAGCTCTTGAGCTCTGTGGGTAGTTTGGTTAAAGCATGAAACAGAATTCCTTTGGGGGAATCATGTTTTTCTCTATCACTTTTTGACTTAAGGGAACTCTTACATCATCACACTTAGCAGCTGTGAATGATACCTTTTAAGGTGTGGTCGATAGTCCTGGATAAATGGATGGAAATGCTCCATTCAGATTGACTGCCAGTGATATCCGATCAAGCTATGACCAAATCAGCATTTCAAGCAATTCAGCCTGCTCACTTCTACACCTAAAGAAACACGACACATTTGAAACTGTGTAGAAATTAATCACATTGAATTATTTTAAAAGACCCGAATAGCTTTTTAAAAAATTGTCCATCTCTTCATTAAGGAATTTGTAGAAGGAAAAAAGTACCAGATCAAGACACAGACAATGAAATTCCACATTTACTTTCCAGGACAGTAATTTTCTTTACTAAAGAGAGTATCAATATAGAAGTGTTAAACAGGGACTTTACTTAAAAGGCAGTATGTTAAGAGCATTCTACACATGGGGTGTACCCTTTCTGTCAATATACCTTTAACCTAGAGATAGAGATACTAGATGCACAAGACTGATGGGGAGTAAATTTGCACCTGTAAAAAACGGTTCAGTGCAGTAACACCCTGCCAATACCAATGAGATTTCGAGTGCATCCCCACTCAATGGGGAAAAACCAGCAGACCTGGTTTTACCGGTTCAATTCTGCATGGCATATGTGTGTGGTGGGGGGCTGTTGTGGATTGAGGGTAGGAGGGAGGATGGTGGGAATGTTGGAAGAGGGCATGGAGTCTAGTATGCCAGAGGGATCATTACATTCTTCCCTGTCCCAAAGTGATTTAATTGGCTGGATTTTCCGCATGTAAAATTGGGTGGGTTGTCCCAGCTCCTGGTACATCAGGTTGTGGGAAAAATGGACCACTCATGCTTGAATGGAATTTAATTCTGCTCCACCCAGCTCATATTCAGAGCTAAATCTGTACCTGGGCAATTTACCATTGTGAAGCCATTGTGGTCAGCCGAAGAAGGCACCGTGTGGGACAAACAACCACAGTGGTTGACTCATGTCACGTATAATAGGGTAAAAAGTTGGTGATCAACCACATTTACTTTTCAAGCTTTTCTCATGCTGCTTTTTCCCATTCAACTTTGTCACCCAAAAGTCCTTCTTTGTGTACTATGCTGATAGTTCAGTTAACTATAAACTGGTTTAATGTACTTTGGTTTCCTAATGCTTTAAACTTATTTCCCTTTTCTTTTTCTAAATGAATCAGTCTGGACTTTAAAAGAAGCCTTTGTTATCACTTTGTACTTACCATTAATGTCTAAGTTTGACAAACTTCAGGTTCACCACATATCTGCCACATTAAACACCAAACCTTAAACATCAACTATTTGCAAAAAATAATCACACATTATCCTTTCAGTAGTTGCATTGGAACTGCATAAATAATACTTGGCCTTATTTAGATTTTGAAAGGGAGAATACTCTTTCAAAAACATGGCATACATCCTCCTGTCCACCTTATTACAAATGCCATTGGCTATAGAGGCCTTGTATTGTGGTGGACAGAACATTTGCATTTGTGAGAGAGTATCCCATCTGCCAAACTCTAAATAAGACCCACAATCTGATTAGTGTTCACATAATGAAGACAAATAGGCACATTTTAGGTGTAGCATAGAGATTAGACATGCTTAGAGGATCTCAAGGTTCACAAGAGGAAAGCTCGGCAAAGGAAAATTGACTACATTATGACATCCACTTTGGAAGAGACTTGATTAAAAGAAAATCTCATACTCTTCAAAGAAGAACAAAAAACTGAAGTGAAGAGAAAAACAGAGGACAGAAGAATAAATGAAAATGCAGTAAATTTGGTGTTAGACCTGGCTGATTTATTTTGTTGGCCTTAGGAGTCTGAGCACTTTACCACTGTTAGCCAGTGCTAAAGTGCATGTGCTTCTCCCCTAACATGATGACATTGGGATATACCTGATTGGCATATTTGTTATACTGGTATGAATTTTCTTTCCTTTTCCTTTTAAACTGAGACCAGAAAGTGCTTTTTATGTTCTTTTTTGTATTAATTGCAATGATTTTCATTAATTGTGCAAAGAAACATATCTCTCTATCTATACTGGTAAGTCCCTTGTAAAGAGGTATACTATATATCCAGGGACTGTACTTTAAATGCTACTAGTGCGCAGCAGCACTGATTGTGTCACTAACAGAATTAGCCTTTCAACCTGTCCCAGGCCTGCCACTGCAGTGCCATTGTGTGCAGTGTACTGCCACTTCGATTTGACATTTAAAGCTATTTGCAAAGCTTTAAAGTACCCCTTTATTACATATCGATCCCCCCCTAAGGTAGGACCTAAGTAACCCTAAGGGTAGGGTGTCATGTAAGTAGAAGGTAAGACATGTATGTTTATGTTGTTTATGTCCTTGTAGTGACAAACAACCTATTTTGTTTTTCACTACTGTGAGGTCTACTCTTTTCATAGGCTAACATTGGGAATTCCTTAATACACATTTAAGCTGTAATGGCTGATCAGAGAGGAGTAGCTAATTCACGTTTCATAAGTTTGGAATGGTAATGTTAACTCCTCCTACTTGTGAAGTTGGATTTAACAATACTGTTTTAAAAATGCCACTTTTAGAAAGTGGACATTTCCCTGCATGTGCTGCTCTGTGTGCCTAACAGCCTGTCTCCAATACACGTCTGGGCTGGGTGACAGCTACACTTTGTGCCTTCCATCTAGACAGCCACAAGCACAAGAAGGTGAGGCTCATCTGCATTCTGAGCACTCATCTGCATTCATCGGCATTATGATGGGTCATCCTGGACAGGGAGGAATGGGAGGGGCTGGTACTTACACTTCAATAGATAGTGTCCTGTCCACAAACAAAGCACTGATTTACCCTCCACAGATAGCCTGGCAGACAAGACTGGGTTGAAAAGGAACCTTGCACACTTCAGAGAACTGCTTTGAATTCACCCCTTACATTAAAGCCACTTTGGGGTATAAGTACTCAGGGCATATTTATGGGAGCCTTTAAATCATGTTTGCACCAAGCAAAATGGTACATGCGTGATGCAACGCTCTGAGTCAGATTTATGAAGCCATGCAAAGCTGTATTGCGTGGCTTTAAATGGCTTCATAAATCTTGAGTAAGGCAACGCAGCGCAAATCACTGTGCTGCCCTACTCTGAGCAAGGGAGGCATTCCATGGGCATTGAGGTGGGTGGTCCCACGCAACATCCATGGGTAATGACACATTCCAAGATTTACAAGGGCTTGTAAACCTGGGAATGTGTCAAAATCTTACACCTCCCCAGGGCAGGCGCAACAAGGAGAAAAATCTTTATTTCTCCTCATATGTTCCTCTTCTATGTGTGCTGATTTCTGAAGCACACATAGAATGAGGAAAAACACCTCAATGGGTTGCTTTCATGCAGGAAGGTGCCCCTTCCTGCTAAAAAATTAACCTGCCTACAAATAGGCCCGTGTTGGCACAAGGATGCTGAAATAGTTCGCGTGCATGGGGAAGTGCAAGAGTGCCCTTTTACTTTGATATAGAGCAGTGCAGCAAAGTGACTTGCTGCACTGCCTGACGCCAAATCCCCATAAATGAGGACCTGGGTCTCTGTCCCCTAAAATCAGATACTTCTGGATCTTGATCTGAACCTCTGTCAGAAGGACTGCTGTGCTGTTTAAAGGACTCAACTGGACTGCTTTTCTGGAAGGACTGCTTTTCTGCTTGTCTCCCTGCTGCCTGCTGCTCCCTGACTCTGCTGAAGGAGAGATTGACTCTGCCTTCCCTCCAAGTGATCTCTGAGGGCTTGCTGGCTTGCCTACTGTTTTCTGAAGTGTCAGGGACACAAAAGACATCCTGCAATTCTGCTGGTGCTGCGGGACCCTGCCTTCTGTGAGTCCTACCCTTGCCTGAGGTGCCCTCTCCAAGATCTCGGCCTCCGAAGTTGGTTTTACAGCTGTTTTCTATAAAACTGACACATTGTCACCACTGCGATGGTTGAAACCAACGTATTGCCTTTCGATGCCGATGCAGAGGCGGTTTGACATCAGTGGTTTTACAGCCTGCATGGCTCGATGACAATGCTCTGCGTGGCTCATGAACAATGCAGTGCCTTCACCTCAGCGAAGATCGATGATGAGGCAGCGACCCGATTACCTGGAAAAGATTGATGCATGGTGACTTCAGTGTTGATGCTTTGCTCCACTTAAGGTACTTTCTCGGTGGGTCCTGTAGCCAGCATGCCCTCCATCATGTTTGGTCTGAACTTTGGATTTGCACCTCAAGTAGCCTTTTGACCACTAGTGACTTCTAATCCCTTTAAAAATTCTTATTGTGATTTCCACGAATTGGATTCTTGTCATGTTGGTCTTATTTTGCTCAGATAAATAATCCCTATTTTCCTAAACTTGTGTGGAGTTGTTTTGTGGCGCATTTATCGTGTTTCTGTGTGTGTGTTGCACAAATACTTTACACATTGCCTCTTTAGATACAACTGACTGCTCTGTGGCAATCTACCAGAGGGTGAACACAGGTTATCTTTCAGTGTGAATTTAGCTTACCTTGACTAGAGTGGTGGTTCCTGCTTGGCCTGGAGGCATACAT
Source organism: Triturus cristatus (assembly GCF_964204655.1). Classification (NCBI taxonomy): domain Eukaryota; kingdom Metazoa; phylum Chordata; class Amphibia; order Caudata; family Salamandridae; genus Triturus; species Triturus cristatus. Next base: position 378,036,943 of record NC_140588.1, read on the forward strand.
CAGCCAACCAGGAATCCCATTTCTAATTTTGGTGATCAGTGGTTAGGATAGGACTTGTGTTTGTGCAATACCATATAGTAACTCACTGTTTCCTACAACTATATACTTTGACCAATTCGAGCCTTTTTCAATTCACCCTGTTCTGACATCTCTTGATTTTTCCAAAATCCTTTTGCCCACATCCCATTTTCTCTTCAATTTCTGTAATCCTACCTGGCAATATGGAACTTGAGCTGGCTAACCTGGAGACATACACAGTGGTCCAGCTCAAGGAGTTCTGCCAGGAGAGCGGGGCATTCCATAAGGGAAATACCAAGAAGGCAGAGCTTCAAAAAGCCTTAGGAGCATGGGCAGCTGCCAACCCAGAAGGAGAAGTGGATGAGAAGGGGGGATCTGTGTCTGAGGAAGAATCAGAGTGGGGCCTGACGGAGGGTCTTGTCATGCAGCCTACACAGGGGGAAGGAGCAATTTTCTCCAGGACTGGCAGTTCACTCTAGACCAGGCAGCAGTGTCTCTTAAAAAAGTCTGTCCCCAGAAGAGCTGGCAGACAGGAGGGAGGAGAGGAAACTCAGACTAGAGCTGGCCAAGATTGAACAAGCCCTGGCTAAATTATTGAAAGAGCCATCTCTAGAAGAGCAGAAGCTGGCCATGGAGGAAACTGAACTTATCCTCAGAGAGCGGGATATTAGAGCCCTCCAGGTGGGGTCCAACAGCAACAATATTGGTCACTGCTACCCAGCAGTGTCCTCACATGAGTCCAGATTTCATATCCCAAAAGATATGTTGCTCCAATATAATGTAGGGGGGGGTGACACAGATAAATGGTTGGCAGCCTAAAAAGTGGCTTTGAAAGTGCATAGGGTCCCATGGGGAGTTCTGGGTGGAGGGTAGTCTTTGATGGTACATGCCCACAGTGGGGAGGGACACACTCCTTACAGTAGAGATGGGGGACCAGACCAACTACACTGCCATGAAGATCATTTTAGTTAGAACATTTGGGTTGACACCTGAGAAGTACAGGCAATGGTTCAGGGACAGTCATAAACTCTCTACACAAACATAGGTGGATTTCTTGCACTATGTTTGTAAAGCACTGAAGGGCTGGGTGAGGGGCAGCAAAGTTAATGATTATGAAGAGTTGTACAACCTATTTTTTACGGAGCACATTCTTGATAATTGTTTTCCAGAGCTGCGCAAACACCTGCTTGATAGCATGCATACGGACTGCAGGAAGCTTGGTGAGGAGGCGGGCCTCTGGGTCAGCAGCGGAGTGTCCAGAATGGGATATGGGGGGACTTCTAAAAGGGAGGTCAGGGTTCCCACTAGAAGAACGAGGGGCAAGTAAAATAAGGAGTTCTCTTCAGGGTCCCAAAACAACTCACAGTGGAAAATGTCTGGTTCACATTCCCAATCTAACCACCAGAAGAGAACTTACCCTGAAAAAGGTCAGCAGACCAAGCCCATTAAGTGCTATGAGTGCTACGAGTATGGACACCACAAAGGGGATCCCAAGTGTCCAAAAAGAGCACCACCTCCTACAGGTGGAAAGATTCCAGGGGTGGCTAGGGTAGTACTGGGGAGCAGTTTGCCCAAGTTAATGTGGGGGGTTTAGGGGGTTACCCTAGTGTCCCTGGGTGACAGTGAGATGGTTCCAAAGATCCTTCAAATACTGCACAGTATAGGCAATAGAACACCATCAATTGGCAAGGGATTGAGGCTTTAAGGGTTACAGGAGCCAGTATGACTATGGTAAGGAGTCAGTTGGTTTTCCCAGAGCACATAACTCCCCATGAATTGCAGCAGGTTATGGAGGCTGACAACAGAGAGGCTCACTATCCTGTGGTCCTTGTTCCATTTAAGTGAGGGGGTTCATGTCTTCTGAAAGCTGCAGTGAGCCCTGTCATGCCTGTGGACTGTTTGTTAGGTAATAACCTGGAGCACACTACATGGAAGGAAGTGGAACTCAAGGCTCATGTGGAGATGTTAGGATTACCTGACTGAATCTGTGCTACCACACAGTCTATGGCTGCCCTGAATGTGAGTCAAAAAAGGCTGAAGCCTGAAACAATGGCCAAGCCAGCTACTAAGTATGGGGAGAGGGAGAAGGCATGGGAAACCAGCCCCTGAAGGTACCTCCAGTGAGATTGATGGGGCACCTGCAGTGGCATCCCCGGAGTCCACTGAGGAGGACATTGCTTCCCTTGGTGACCTGCCTGAGCTTTGGGGATGACATGTAGAAGGAGGACCCACCAAGAATGAGTTATATAGGGCACAAAGGGAGTGCCCAACCCTTGGGGGCATGAGGCAACCGGCTGAAGCCCAAGCAGCAGGAGATGCCTATGGTAGTGACCACATTTACTGGGAGGACAACCTCCTTTTCAGTGAGCCTAAGGATCCTGGGCATGGGACAACAAGGGCCCTGGTGGTTCTCCAATGCTACAGGCATTCCCACTGGGGGTGGCTCTTGAAATTCCCCTGGCAGGACACCTGGGCCAATACAAGACCTATGCCTGGCTTGTCCCCGACTTCCATTGGCGTAAGGATCAAGAATTACTCAGATGCGTTCTGTAGGAATTGTGTGACCTGCCAGACCAGTGGGAAGACAGGGCAGAGGCTTAAAGCCCCTCTTAATCGCTTACCTGTTGTTTGCACACTCTTTGAGAGGGTGGTCATCAACATTGTGAGGTCTTATGATGCCCAGACTGCATCAGGAAACAGGTTTATCCTGATTCTGGTGGATCATGCCACTAGTTATCAAGAAGCAATCCCTCTGAGAACCATGACTGCACCTGTAGTGGCAAAGGTCCTGATGGGTGTTTTTTACCCAAGTGGGTTTCCCCAAGGAAGTTGTGTCTGACAGGGACACAAACTTCATGTATGCTTATATGCAGTCAATGTGAAAGGAGTGTGGGGTAAACCTACAAGTTCTCCATCTCTTACCATCCATAAACCAATGGGCTTGTTGAGAGGCTGAATAAGACCCCAAAGGGCATGATCAGAGACCTGCCTGAGGCCCTGAGGAAAAAGTGGGATATCTTCTTACCATTAAACGTTCCCTTCTGGGGTCCTTCCCCTCTTTGCACTGCTTGAAAACCTAACCAGTAGGCTTGTATATATGAATAATAGACGCTAATCAGATTTGAAGATTTGAATTCTCAAGATCTATTTTAGTCAATGGAATTTTTTGTAGCTCATTGTCATTCGTGTTAATAATGATCAAAAAAACTTTAACATTTTAAAGCGCTTGGTTCATATCTTCTTACCATGCCTTTTGTTTTATTACAGAGAGGTGCCACAGAGAGGAGTGGGTTTCAGCCCCTTCAAGCTGTTGTATGGGCACCCAGTCAGAGGGCCTCTGAGTCTGGTGAAAGAAGGGTGAAGCAAGCTCCCAAGAAGGTACCCCATGATGTAGTGAGCTATAAACTGGACTATAGAAGCCAGGTGGTCAGGTTATGGAAGCAAACTTCCAGTAACTTTTAAGACAACCAGGAAGTCATTCAGGAGTGGTAAGACAAAAACTATACCACTGTGAAGTTTTTCAACCCGGTCAGAAAGTGTGGGTGATGGAGCTGATAGAGCTCAAGGACCTCCAGGCTCTCTGGAATAGGCCCTATGAGGTGATTGAAAGAAAGGGTGAAGACACCTACCTGGTGGACCTCAAGACAACGGCAGCCCCACAAGGGGCTGCATGTAAATTGCCTCAAAACCCCAATTTGAAAGGTCTGAGCTCACTATACTGTTGGTGACAGATGGAGAAGAGGAAGGGGAGAGTGAACCTTTTGGACTCCAAGGAGAAGGATGGCTCTGTGAAAGAAGTAATTCTTCCCCCACTCTATCTCCTGAACAACAGAGAGACTGCCACCAAGCGTTGGGACAGTACTCTACTCTCCCTTATCCCTGGGACTACCTACCTGTGTACCCATGATGTGGGTACAGGAGGCAACCTCCCTGTTCGATGCCTAAGGAAGCTTTGCCAAATGGTTCAGTGAGTGCACCTACCGCCAACATTTACCCGGCAATCTGCTATGCCAATGTCACAACAAATGTTTTCTAAGACTGGATGAATGATTTTAGCTGGTCCGCAACATCATTGGTGATCTTTTCTATTGGGGATATTACGCATTATAATTATAGAACAACCCCATTGATGAGAGGAATTATTGCAAGTGCATTAAAGAACATATACCTAGACTGCTTTTAATTTATTTTATAGAGTTTTATATAGACACTTTCATTTTTGTTAGGCACGGGGAGATTAAGTGATTTGCCCAGAATCACAGGATGTTCAGCATCATTGCCGAGACTCAAACCCTGTTGCCCAGATTTGAGGTCGACCGCCCTAGCCGTTAGGCCAACTCCTCTCCCCAAGAATGAATATTTCAGAAGTGGCACAAGAAGCTGTCAATACAAAGATAAAACATAAAAGGGAATACCTCTTTATGAAGGAAAAAAAAACATATGGTGGTAGTGAGATAAGAAAGGGAAATAAATCACCCTCACCCACAAAACCATCCTCTCCTCTTGGAAGTCATTAGGAAATGCATCCAATAATACCTGGTGGGAGTGGTTATTATCATTAATATTTATTATTAATTAGCATTTCTTGAGCGCATGCCTACCCTAAGGTATCCCAGCGCTAGTGGCAAAAACAGGCACAGGGAGGCAGTGTTAGACTCCGGGTTCTCTGGTTGGCACAGGTAGGTACTTGTGACAAGCAGGGAGGCTTTCCTCTAGTCAGGGTAAGGGGTTACACTACTAAAACAACCCCTTGCTCACCCTCTAGGTAGCTTGGCGTGAGCAGACAAGGCTTATCTCAGAGCGTTATAGGTTAAGCATTTGTGAACACATACAGTAACCAAGTGACAACACTACAAATGGACACCACACAGGTTTTTATATTAAAAAATAAGGATTCTTTATATGGGATTATCACAAGACCATTAAACGATTAAAAATACACAATACGGTTGCTTAGTTGGTAGAAGATTACTTAGTTTCTCTTAAGTTCTTAAATGTGACACTTTAAGTCAATTTACCTTAGATGCGACACTCAGGGCAACAAAAGTGTTGCAGCGATGCAGATGCGTTGAAGTTCTTGGTGCAAAAGAAATAAAGACAGGATCTTCCAGATGCGTTACGCTTCTCCAATGTTGCGAGAAGGCTCGACTCGATGCGTCAGCTACAGTGGCGTCACCTTTGGCGAGATGCGACGACAGCAGCCTTGAAAGCGGCACTCTTCTCCGACGTTGCAGGACGCTTCCGCTCGATGCGATGCTGCTGAATGAATTGACTGAATTGAGTCCTCTGTAGTCCACACAGAACCGGAGTTCGGGTGTGGCTCCCGGCGCTGCAACCTTTGGGACCAAGACCACTGGGCTGGCACAAGGACTGCTGGAAGATTCAATTACCCTGAGTGCAAACATCTTGGAGACCTCCTCCTTGATGCAGGCCCTCACCCTGTCAGTCACCCTGTAGGCCTTGTGCCTCACAGGTGTACTATCCCCAGTGTCCACATCATGGACACACCAATCAGTGACACCGGGGACGAGGGAAAACAGGTCAGAAAATTGTCCCAGCAGCTGGCGACAATCATTCTGTTGCTCAGGGGTCAGGGCGGAAGAGAGGATGACACCATCCACTGACCCATCTTGCTCCTTGACTGACAGGAGGTCAGGAAGAGGCTCGGTCTCCTTCTCCATCCCAGCATCTGTCACTAAGAGCATGCCCACTTGGGACCTCTCCAAGTGGGGCTTGAGGCGGTTGACATGAAGGACCCTTAAGGGGTTCCTTGGAGACCGCAAGTCCACCAAGTAGGTAACCGGACTCTTGCGCTCCACCACCTCAAAGGGACCGGTCCACTTATCCTGAAGCGCACAGGGCTCCACGGGGGCCAAGACCCATACCTTCTGTCCAGGCTGAAGCTCTACCAGAGTTGCATTCCGGTCATACCACCGCTTCATCTCCTCCTGGCTGGCTTCCAGGTTTGCCTCAGCAAGTTCCCTGAAACGCCTAGTCTGGTTTCTGAAGGCCAGCATGTAGCTATATAAATTCTGGGGAGGTTTCCTGGGAGATTGCTCCCAGCCTTCCTTGACCAGACTTAGAGGTCCTCTCACTTGGTGTCCGTACAGAAGGTCAAAGGGACTGAACCCTAGAGACTTCTGTGGCACCTCTCTGTAAGCAAAGAGAAGGCATGGTAAGAGGACGTCCACTTACGCCTCATGGGTCCTTCCAGGCCCATTATCATGCCTTTGAGGGTTCGGTTGAATCTCTCAACCAACCCGTTTCCTTGGGGGTGGTAAGGTGTGGTGAACTTGTAGGTTACACCACACTCTTACCAAAGGGATTTCATATATTTAGATATGAAATTGGTACCTCGGTCAGACACCACCTCTAGAGGGAATCCCACTCGGGAGAAAATTCCCATCAGCGCACGTCCCACCACGGGGGCGTCACTGTCCTCAGAGGGATGGCTTCCAGGTACCGGATGGCATGGTCCACCAGGACCAGGATGAACCTATTGCCCAACGCTGTCCTGGGGTCCAGTGGCCCTACAATGTCAATCCCCACTCGCTGGAATGGGGTACCGACCACAGGGAATGGCTGGAGTGGAGCCTTCTGCTTCCTTCCACTCTTCCCACTTTCCTGGCAAGTTTGGCATGTTTTGCAGTGAGTATCTGAACTACTGTGCATTTGGGGCCAAAATAAGTGGGTGACAAGCCTTTCAAAGGTCTTGTCCTGCCCCAAATGTCCTGCTAAGGGTACATCGTGAGCCAGCCCCAGTAGGAAGGCTCTGAAGCGCTGGGGTACCACCAGCACACGGGCTGACCCAGGCTCAGCCACCTTAGGCTCAGAATACAGGAGGTCGTTCTCCCAGTAAATGAAATGTGTTCCGGACTGATCACCATTGGCCTGGTCTGCAGCCTGCTGCCGCATACCCACAAGAGAAGGGCATTCTTTCTGCTCCCTGCAGAACTCTTCCCTGGAGGGTCCTCCTTCTTGATGCCAATGGGTCAGATCAGGCAGGTCCCCCAGTTCAGCTATCTGTTCTCCTGTAGGTTCCAGGGCATCCCCCTCAAGGTCTGCTCCCTCCTGGACCGTGGGAACTTCAGGGGCCGGTTTCCCGCACCCCTGCTCCTTCTCTTTAAGGCTGGTCCCTGGGCCTCCCTCTCAGGCTCCAGGACCTCTTGAGCACCTCTACTGGCTGCCATGGACCGTGTGGTGACACACGCCCAATCCGGCATACCCAACATCTCCAGGTGAGCACTCCGCTCCACCGTAGCCCACGGTGAGCTCTCCAAGTCGTTCCCTAACAGACAGTCTACAGGCATGGCGGACCTCACAGCTACCTGAAGAGTACCAGAGACCCCCCCCCACTGAAAGGGAACCTAAGCCACTGGGCAGTGACTCTCGGTGTTGTCGGCGACAACAACCGGATAGAATGCTCCTGGGACAACCTGCTCCTGAGACACCAGGTGGCGCTTGACAGCCGTCACACTGGCTCCTGTGTCTCTGAGAGCTTCAACACTATGGCCATTTATGGTCACCCACTGCCTGTATTTTTTAGTGTTCTCAGGCAGCTGGGTTTGGGGGACCACTTCACAGTCTCCTAATGAGACAAGGGACATCTCTGGGGGAACCCACCAACCTTGGACACCCATCTCCTCCCCTAGGGCTACACTAGTCACCTGCCGGGATGGAGCACCAGTGGGTGCTGGTTTACCAAACAATGGACACTTCACATCAGAGGCAAAATGCCCCATGTTACCACACTTGTAACATTTGATGGGCCCCTTCTGAACAGGTGTACCTGTCGGGGCCCCGGTCGGTTTCTGTGGCGGGGGAGGCTGAGAACCTTTCCCTTGGTTCCCTTGCGGATTACTTTGGGGCCTCTTCTGGAACTCCCTCTGTTTACCCTTGTCCCCCCACTCTTCTGCTGGGGACCCTGCCCACCTTTGGCGGAATCTCCCACTTGACCCTTGTGGACCCTGGTACTGACCCAGCGGTCCGCCTCCTCAGCAAGCTTCCTAGGGTTAGTCAGCCTACTATCAATCAGGTGCTGGCGTAGCGCAGGAAAACAATTACTAGACAAGTGCTCCCATGCCATTAAATCAAGAAGCCCTTGAAAATCATTAACTTTGCTACCCTTCACCCAACCATCCAGTGCTCTGCCAAAAAAAGTCACATACTCAACATACGTACTGTTTGGAATCTTGGTGCAACCCCTGAACCTTTGCCTATACAACTCAGGGGTCAACCCATACCTAAACATCAAAGCAGCCTTCATATGGGGATAGGAATTATAATCTTCTGAAGGCAAATCCGGCAGTGTATCCCACCCCTCACTAAGGAACCGTCCCCACAACCCCGCTCCCCAATCTTACTCAGGGACCCGGTGGGAAGACATGGCTACCTCATAGGCCTTAAACCACTGCCCTATGTCATCATTCTTGAAGAATTCCTTAACCACATCCGTGGGTATTTACACCCTTGATTCTGTCTGCACTGACGGTCTGCTGCCACCAGAGGGAGCTTTTTCTAAACTCTGGGCCTTCAGCTCCATCTCCCTCAAAACTTTTTCATGCTCATATTGCAGCTTCTTTTCTTCCAGGGCTAACTTTCTACTCTGCATTTCAAATTCTAACTGCCCACTTAACTTGAGCTTGGCCAGCTCCAATTCATGCATCCTGCACTCTTTTCTATCTGCCAGCTCCTCTGGAGATAGACTGTGGTTAGAAACACTGCTACCAGCAGGGGAAGGGGTTCTCCTTCCACCTGGACCTTCTGGCCCATCTAACTGTTCGTCTGCATTTTCATCATCAATGGCATTCCTTGCTTCTACCCAGGCCCTCCGCGCCTTGTAGAACTCTGGCTTGTTTTTACATCCAGTAGTAGAAACCTTGAATTTCCTGTAGAAGAACTTTAGCTGCCTCAGCGGGTAGCTGTCCAGCTTCTCTTCTTCCCATTCAAATTCAGTATTGACAGAGACTATTGATGCTGCTTTCTCTACCATGGTTAAGTTTGGCAGTACTCAAAAATAGAAAGTCCCAAAAAGAAATCTACCAACAAGTATTGGTTGCGTTTAAGGTCTGCACTCACTAAGTAGTGTTCACCAATCACTGTACATGAGTCACAAATGCAAGTCCAGAATCCTCACCGCTGACCACCAATGTTAGAATCCGGGTTCTCTGGTTGGCACAGGTAGGTATTTGTGACAAGCAGGGAGCCTTTCCTCTAGTCAGGGTAAGGGGTTACACTACTAAAACAACCCCTTGCTCACCCTCTAGGTAGCTTGGCGCGAGCAGACAAGGCTTATCTCAGAGCGTTATAGGCTAAGCCTTTGTGAACACATACAGTAACCAAGTGACAACAATACAAATGGACACCACACAGGTTTTTATATTAAAAAATAAGGATTCTTTATATAGGATTATCACAAGACCATTAAACGATTAAAAATACACAATACGGTTGCTTAGTTGGTAGAAGATTACTTAGTTTCTCTGAAGTTCTTAAATGCGACACTTTAAGTCAATGTACCTTAGATGCGACACGCAGGACAACGAAAGTGTTGCAGCGATGCAGATGCGTTGAAGTTCTTGGTGCAAAAGAAATAAAGACGGGATCTTCCAGATGCGTTACGCTTCTCCGATGTTGCGAGAAAGCTTGACTCGATGCGTCAGCTACAGCGGCGTCACCTTTGGCGAGATGCGACGACAGCGGCCTTGGCAGCGGCACTCTTCTCCGACGTTACGAGATGCTTCCGCTCGATGCCATGCTGCAGCGGCGACACCCCTTCTGCGAGATGCGACGACAGCGGCTCCGACGGCGGCACGCTTCTCCGTGGATGCGAGGCGCCTTTCTGGATGTGGTGCAATGCGACAACTACGATGGCTGCGATGGCGACACGCTTCCTCCTCGATGCGAGACTCTTCTCTCGATGCGGTGCAATGCGACAGCTACGATGGCTGCGATGGCGACACGCTTCTTCGGCGTTGCGAGACACTTCCGGATGATGCGAGATGCTTCCACTCGATGCGATGCTGATGCGGCGACACTCTCTGCGAGATGCAACGGCAACAGCTCCGACGGCGGCACGCTTCTCCTCCTTGTGTCGCGCTTCCAGCTCCTTGCGACACGCAGTCCCTCAGAAGGCCCAACAACAGCAGCAGGCACTTCCAAAAGACTCTGGGGAGCTGGGGGTGAAGTCCACTGGGCCTGGGACTTTGTTCAGGGGGCAAGCTCAGTTCAAGCCCTTGGAGATCTTTTTAAAGCACAAGTTGAAGCAAAGTCTTTAGTAGTCTTTCTCCTCTCCTTCAGCAGCAAGGCAACCACTACAGGCCAATCCCCCAGGTCAGGGACAGTACTCCTCATACAGCTTTCCCAGTTCCTTCTCCTCTGGCAGAGGTTCTTCTTGTTTCAGCAGGATCTAATTTCTTGGGAGCAGGGTCCCAATACTTATACCCCTAATTCCTTTGTTCCTCTGGGGTAGAGGGGCCTTTGCCCAGTCCAAACCAGTTCTTGAGCACTCTGTTGACATGACTCTGCATTTCTATTCAGGGTGCAGGGCAGAGACATCAGCCGCTCCGCAGGAGGTGGAGCCAGCATTGTGGTAGCAGAGCACAACCCTATTCAGAGCCCAGGTGTACTCCTCCCACCCATCTGACTGTCAATCTTCCTATTCACCACCAGGCTACCTAGCCCTGCCCCTCTGGGTTTCCCCAGCCCTGTCACTCACACAACCAGACAGGCAGATACACATCCTAGCAGAGGCGGGCTGAAATGGTCAGGCAAGCTAATACCAACTTTCTAAAAGTGGTATTTGCAAACACAGAATATTAAAATAAACTTTACTAAAAGATGTCTTTTATTATTCTGAGTTGAGGCATAATAAACTCGAATTTCTACCATGTTCCCTGGGTCTGTTAGGATCATAGAATGTAACAATTCTAGCAGCCCATTCTGGCCTATGGAAAACAGGTACCCTTACCAATAGTGAAAAACGAAAATGGCTGTAATTCACTATTAGGACATGCCACACACATCAGGGCTTGTCCTACCTTATGCTTACAATGCACCCTGCCCTTAGGCCTACCATAGGGGTGACTAATATGAAGTTAAGGGAAGGTTTAGGGACTGGCAAGTGGGTGCACTTGCCCAGTCAGCATGATAGTACCAGACTGCACGCAGGTTCTGCAATGGCAGACCTTAGATACATTTTACCAGGCCGCTTCTGTGGGTGGCACAACCAGTGCTGCAAGCCCACCAGCAGCATTTGTATTTACAAGCCCTGGGCACTCCTGGTGCACTTTACTGAGGTCTTACAGTAAACCAAATAAGCCAATCAGGGAATCCAACCAACATATACATTTTAAATAGGGAGCACTTGCACTGTGGCACTGGTTGGCAGTGGCACAGTGCTCTGAGCAGCTAACACCAGCAAAACACATGAGGCACAGCGACAAAAAGTGGAAGGGAGACTCACGCCAAGGTGCCAGGTCTAACAGGCGGTTACCAGTTAATCGTCTGGAAAAGCCAGGTTTTAAGCCCCTTCCTAAAAAGGAGGTGGGAAGTCTCTAAGCGCAAATGTAAGGGAAGGGAGTTCCACACTTTCTCTGCGTTGTACGAGAAGGACCGACCCCCGCTGCGCATCCTCTGAATTTTGGGGATGATGGCTAGATTTACATTTGCTGAGAGGAGGGGTTTCCCTGGCTGATACGCCTTAATAAGTGGGTGGTTGATGCGAGGGCCTGACCCCCTAAGGGTCTTGTGGCCGATGCATAGGACTTTGAATGTAATCCTCTCCTCTATGGGCAGCCAATGTATATGTTGAGATACATTAGGGGCGCACGCTAACCTCTCCACCCAGTGATCCATGATTCCGGCTAACAAGGCTATATGGAACAGCCTCGACTGATACCTGGAGGTAATTAACCCCCAACGAGATATGATTACTACTTCTGTCCTACCCAGCCCATTGACACTACACGACACTGCTACACACTCAAATCCCCTTTACTTTGCTATGCTGAACTATTATCACTACCTGCGCGGTCTGGACAAGATCTCTAACCCGTCCTCAAGATAACGTTGGGTGATCCCTCTATCCCTAGCTCCTTCCTCTTCATTTTCTTTCTTTTCTACTTTCTCTTTTATTTTACTTTTATTTCTTTGCCATATTACGGTTGTGCAATAGAGATATTCTTCCTTAGCGGAGACCTCCGATAACTGCATACCAGCATTTGTTCTCATCAAGAATACAACTATGTGACAACACACTCTGTACGTAATGTATTCAGCTCTTGAATACATACCAACCGCCTGTTTCGTGTATTTAAACTTTCCCCCAAAAAATCTGAAATAGAAAGCTAAATAAAATATAAACACACAAAGTTATCTAAAATGTCTCAAAATCATTTAAGCTTTCTCACCCAAGACTATATTTCTCTCTCATCACTCATTCCTCCCATACTACAAAGGGTGTAGCCACGACAGCATGAGGAACATTCTGTATTTTTGCTACATTTATTATTGTATGTTTAGCAAGATGCGCAGCTTTGCATAGTGCCAGCTGTATTTATCAGGCTGGGCTCAAAAACATTCAACAACCCTTGCCTAATGATCTAGGCCCATCTGTCCAGGCACCGTTCAAGTCCGTACAGACATGTTTATCTATTTTGTGAATTTGTTTATGAAATGTACTCAGTATTCGGAGAGATGCAAGTACTATGTGTGGTATTGTGAAGCATGCTTGCCAGAAGCTGAAAGAAGTGGCTGACTTGATGGTAAGCGGCTACATTGTCACTTGTGTGTTTTTACCGAGACATTCATGATGTAGGGCACGTTTCAACACCGAAGCATAGTCAGGGCTAAAGGAAACGAATTTTCTCTGGTCCTCATCCAATATGTCTTTTTGCTCTGTATTTATTTGTTTGAAATTTTAAATACAAAATAAAGATACACCATGTATCTTAATTCAGAAAATTGAATGGACTAAAAACAACATTTCCAGTGTAGCCACTCTGTGAAAAAATGATTGGAACAGCTGAAATCAGTATTAACTCTTGTCTGTCCTGAAAATATGAATAAGATTTCCTATTCTGATAATCTTCCGTTTTATGTTTTGCATTAGTGAATCGCATCATCAATTTTTACTGTTTACTGTATCTTCTTCTAAAGTCACAAAAAAGGAGGAAATGAGCAGGTTGTGATGTCCGCCTCCACCTGAGCATACCTGGCTACTTTTTCTAGTTCTTCAACATTCCCAGGAGTATACCTGGAAAGCTGGTGCAGAGGCAGGTTCCAGGCCTGCTCCTGGGAACGTCAGGTGACTTTTCCTTCAGAATCCTAATCTTGCTGTGCATAGTTCTTAATAGAGGAGAAGTCTGAAGGGGCCTCATCAGGGGCAAGACGCAAGCCCCTGCAGCCCCTACGGTGCATGAGGCCGCAATCCCGCCAGGGGCCCCAGCCCATTGAAGGGGGCCCCCATTCAGCCCAGGATCAATGCATATATATGTATATATATATATATATATATATCTATGGGAGACTCAGGGGCCCCTCATCATATTCTGCAGAGGGGTGGGGGGGGGGCACATCATTTTGTGTTCAGCCACTGGGCCTCACCGACATAGCTCTGTCCAACCAAACCCTGACACAATGAGGAAGTGAATACCTGTGAGCCCATACTTGTACAGCAAGTATTCGGCAGGCATGACTGGAATTTTGCTAGCTGATTGGTAATATTTCTACTGTCCCTATTTTCTTGCAACTGGCCTCGGTTTCAATTTAAAAGGATAAGAAATAATTGTTGCCCTGTTGTATAAAATATAGTTCAGAGTTTTCAAACCATAATAACAATACAATTCCATGTTTTAAAAAAAAAAAGTTATTAGCATTTTTCATTATGGCGACCATGCATGAGATTGCAGGATATTATAATGGTATCAGATATACATTCAAAGCACATTACATATTTGAGGGAGACACATCATATAGTTGTTGGGGAGTGCTCTGATGTAGTTTGTGACCCGTCGTATAAGCTAGCTATGGAAGGCCCTTCTGAGCGAAGAGTCTGGCTGATGAAAAGTATCCGCAAAAACCAAATTGGAACAAGAAAACGCATCTAACCCCTTCCCAGCACCTTCTTAAATTTCATCACCTGTAGGAGAATAATTGTCTTTGTCTCTGGCAAAGGTAGGCACGTGAGGATTGGGACCCCAAGGGACTTAACTATACTAGAGGTTTCTTATGAGTGTGGGGGATGTGTGTGGATGGAGCACAGCATTTGAGGTATGTGTTGTCAATACTCAGCTAGGGGGATCTGGTTCCCAGGGGGTGATCTCAGTTTTCATGTGGTTTAAAGTGATGGGGATTCTAAGGTGGTCCAACATTTTTGGAATGTTCTGTGAAGTCGTACAGGATTGTATCTCTTGGTCATTTTTCTAGCCCAAATTTGTTATCCCTGCAGAGGACCATGCATTCTGCCTGAGCCCATCTCAGGAGCTCTGGGCCAGATGTACATATACTCTGGTTTGCAATGACCTAAAACATTTTTTTGCACTTTGTTGTTAGGAAATCGCAAACAGCTATACGCACACACTGTTTGACACTGTTTGCGATTCCCAGTGGCTCGCAAATTGACATACCTCATTAATATTCATGAGGTAGGTCTCCGTTTGCCACCCTTTGGGAATTTCTAAAATCAGAGGGATGGTGGCCTGCTGGGGTCAGCAGAACACCATGTCTGCGATTGCTTTTAAATAAAGCTAACATTTTTTTAAAATGCAGGCAATATTCCCTAAAGGAAAACTGGATGCGCTTCTAGAAAAAAAAAAAAAGATTTATTTTCATTTTTTAAAGCAGGCAGTGTTCTGTGAGACCACTGCCTGCTCTTAAAAAATGTTTTCGCCACTATTCACAAAGAAAAATGGTCTCTGTTAGAAACGGGCTCTCTAGTTGGCAGGGGTAGGTTACCCTAGTCCAAGTAGGGACCACCGGTTCCGACAAGGTAGGTCCAAAAGCACCAAGGATCACCCACCAGTAGCTTGGCGCAGAGCAGGTAGGCTATGTGTAAAGTATTTGTGTAACACCCACCCACCACAACACAGTGAGACACCACAAATAGACACTACTACACCAGTTGTTTATAAAAATATAAAATCTTTATCTATATTTCAGGCAGGATCACATCAATAGAAATTCCACAGATATCTTATCTGTCAATGTTCTGCAGTGATCTTGCAAGTTCTGTGAGTCTGTGGCAAGCTGTATGGGCATGAGTTCAGTTTCAGGGCTTATCAGGAAAAGAACATGCGCGGGGACTGTGTTCCTCCTAGTCCCCAGATAAGGATCTCTAGCGCGGGGTTAGTTAGCACTAGTGTGCTTTTAAATGCTTTCCAGCCACCAAAGTCAGCTAATAGGCCCTGGTACCGCAAGGGGTTAAACTCCCAGCGTTAATATTCCCCCGCCATGCTTATAGCCAGAATACGGTCGCAATGAGTCAGACTGGCACTTCTAAAATTAGCCCCGCTGTGCTTACAGCAAGAATGCAGCCGATGTCAATATCAACATGCCCCCGTCGTGTTTATAGTGAGGGCGTGGCCAATGCTAGTATCCATATGCCCCCGCTGTACCTACAGCACGAATGCGGCCGGAAAAGAAAGTCAGGCTAACAATGCTAACTTGGTTCCGCTGTTCTCTGTGCGCCTGCCCCGGTCTCAGCCTCACAGATGGCAACCGGCCCCCAGGCAACACCACCCACTCCGCGGTCCCGGGTTGCAGCCCGGGGTTACCTGGGGTGCTGATCTCCTGGCGCCTCGGTTCTCTCCTCAACCTGGCACTGACGGCAGCTGGACACAGGGATGGGTAGGGGCGCCTTGCGCTTCCCAGCCTCGGCGCGGTTTCCTGGATGACGCTCCCTCATTGCTAGGCAACTCCTGGCGTCGGCACCAATCCTAGCGCGGTTCCCCTCTGACGTCAGTGGGAGAATCTGCACAGTGCTCCAGAGGCTCCCGGACCGGCGGCGGTGATCCCGGCTAAACAGCGCTTCCCTTCACAGCACTTGCAGGACACAGTGCAGTTGGGTGCCCGGGCCGGCAGGGTTGATTTTGATTAAACAGCGCTTCTCCTCCATAGCGCTTGCAGGACAGAGTGCAGTTGGGTGCTTGGGCCGGCAGCGGTGATTTTGATTAAACAGCACTTCTCCTCCCCAGCACTTCACAGCTTATTCAAGGTCCCGGGCGGTGACTTCTGAGGTGATAGAAATAATGTTACATACCCAGAGCTGCAGAGGCAGTTTGTAGAGAAAATAAAACGTGGTAGTCTTTATGAATCCCCCCACGAGGCAGGGGAACAGTCAGCAGCAGATTATGGAGACACTCTGGGAATGTTGCTTCAGTCTCCCTGGTAGGGCAAGATCAGCGGGCAGCAGGGCAGCTTAGCATGTTGGGCACAGCAGTTCCTGGGAGCAGGCAGCCTCAGCAGTGCAGCAATCCTCCTGGCACAGCAGTCTTCACTCCAGCAGAGATTCTTCCTGGTCCAGTAGTGTAACAAAAATGTGTGGCCAGGACCCTCCTTTTTATAACCTGTCGCCCAGTCACTAGAAGGGGGTAGAAGCTTCTGAAAGGGTCTAGGGGGTTCTGGGTTGTTCCATGCCTTCCCTGACCTGGCTCCTGGCTGTCTACAGTGACAAAGGCAGGGTTGTTAAGCCTATTGTGGGGCAGCCAGGCCCAGCCTATTCATGTGTAAAGGTGTGAATCACCACTCCCTCCTCACAGCCCAGGAAGTCTATCAGCATGCAGATGGGAGGGGGGAGTCTGCAGTGCACAACCTAAGGGCAGGCAGGAAAATGTCCACTTTCTAAAAGTGGGTTTTCTAAAGTAGTAGTGCCCAACCCCCATATATCATTAGAAGGGGCTCCCCGCTAGGATTCTAACTTTACTAAACATGACATACCTAGTAGGTCCCAGTCAAAAGTTATCCCATAGGGGTTGTTCCCAATGTTAGTCTATGGAGGGGTATGCCTCACTGCGGTAGCAGGGGCCTGTGGCAGGTATGCCAGTGTCACCATGTTTTTAGGAGAAAGCACCTGCACCTTAGCACTGTTTAGCAGTGGTAAGGTGCCCAGAGTCCTCAGTCCCAAAAAAATGGGAGGTCAAGTGGGAGGCAAAAAGGGCAAAAATGTAGGGGGAGTCCACCCTAAGGCTGACAGGTCCAACAGTCTCCAAACTCTATTTTGTGATTCAGTAACTTGTTATCTAATCACAAAATGGGTTAGCGATTTGGTGTTTGGAAGGGTCGTGTTGCGGGGTTCCTTGAGGGTCGCTTGGGGGCCCCTTCGAGAATGGGAATGGGTTACCACTTACTTGAAGTAGGCGATAAAATGAGAATGTTTTGTGACAGCATTTCAGTCGCAAAACATTCTATACTGCGAGTCTTTACTAGGAAGGGACACCCTTAACACATTCCTTCCGAATACTGAATTACTAATCCATTTTGCAAATTGGTAATAGGTTATTGAATGACAAAATAGAGTTTGTTCAATGGAAAATGCTATTTTCCAGTCTCAAAAGGCCAGATTCTGCAAATCTGCTCGTTTTAGACATGAAAATAGCTACTTACATCTGGCCGCTTGTCCGCCATTGCCTGATCGAAGGGGAGACAGAAGACTTTCATCTTATTGCTACGGCTCTTTTAGCCAGGAGCTATGATGCATCAACAATTCTGATCATGGCTGTTTGTTTTTAGGTCCGTGGAATGAACCTAGGAGACAGTGTTGAGCAGAGAAAACATATATCTATTCAGTGGCTTCAGTAATATCAGACAGCACTGTTTCCAGAATTTAACTATCGCAGGGCATTCCCAGAGTATGTGGATCACGTCTTCTTGAGAGGCATAGCAGTGAGGGCATGTATCCTTTGTAGTCTGGTGTATGAGGTGTAATCTGTGGAGGGTCAAGTATGCTCTATGCAATACGTAAAAATAGCATTCCTGGAAACTTTATGGTGGTGTTCTAGAGGTTTTAACCATCATGAGTTGTTGAAAGTCAGCTCCAGAGAATCCTCTGATTTATTTTGAAGCTATTAGTGGGAACACGGCCGACTTTAGCACTGGTGGCGCTTGATGCAACAATGTTTATTTCCTCCTTCTCTATATATTCCGTCACTACCACACAGTGGTTAATATGTGAAAAAAACATAAGGGCAGTGGCTCTCGTCAGGAAGCAGCTTGCACCAGCCCATTTCTCCTGTTAGCACCGCCTAAAACAGAACCAACTACTAACCATGAACGTGTGGAGAGGATGTGGTGTAATGACCAGAGCTTCCAACTTATGAGTAACCCTGGGCGGAGACCTCCGCCCCGCCTGCGGAGTGTGCTGAGATTTGCCTTCTCCACGTTCTGCAGAGAAGGCAAAACTCCACACACTCCGCAGCGGAGCGGAGTTGGCCAGCCCCCGCCTCCACCGCCCTATTAAGAAGTAAGTTAACATTAATTAAAAATAAACTTAAAACCACTTACCGGTATGGTGAGGAAGAG
Organism: Triturus cristatus; assembly: GCF_964204655.1. Taxonomy (NCBI): domain Eukaryota; kingdom Metazoa; phylum Chordata; class Amphibia; order Caudata; family Salamandridae; genus Triturus; species Triturus cristatus. Next base: position 378,055,477 of record NC_140588.1, read on the forward strand.
GAGGAGAGCAGCCCGGGGAAGCTGTAGTACAGAGGTAAGTGGTTTTAAGTTTATTTTTAATTAATCTTAACTTACTTCTTAATAGGGGGGTGGAGGAGGGCTGCATAGTGGAGCAGAGCAGAGTTTGTTTGCAACTCCATGGACCTCCGCATAGCCCCGCTATGCCCACTACGCCCAGTGTTACTTATCAGCCGGGGAACCCAATTTGAGTCTCTTCGTCGCTCAACATCCTGTGATTCTGGGCAAATCACTTAATCTCCCTTTAAATGAATGTGTGCGTGTTAATGATTGAGTGCTGGTGCTGAGCACCGGAAACCGCCAACTCAAAATAAACACTGCTACCACTCTCCAACAGTGCACCACAACACTCTCTCTTGCATGCACTTCTTTTGTTTTATAGTGCTACTCAACCAGTGTACTGTGTTAGAGACCTTTACATCACACACACACTATACAGAGACAATGAATCATACGGGTGTAAATCAGTGCATAGAAAATGCTAGATAAGACAAAGAGGATTACAAAATGCAAGAGTCACATGTCATCCATACTGGTAGGCAGTATATTTTAAGAATTTAATACGTAACACCGTGGTTGGGAGTTGCCTTTACTAATGAGAGTTGATTACTACTCAAATGAACCCTTTAAGCATTATTAGTATATTGAAAGATATAGGAAAAATCATAATGCTCTAACATACACCCAGGGCCACTAAAATTATGCAATTTTGAGGCTGTGGCATTTTATGCATTATTATAGATTTGCAGCATTTGCCACATAATCTGCAGATTTTAACAAAAAGCTCAAGCAGTCCAAAAGTTACTAAAAATGCAGCAATACGTGTTTCTGTTTCTGTGTAGTGGAAAGCCCTTTGCAGAGGCTGAGTCATCACCTTTCTGTTGCTTATTGCTATATTTGGGTGCTAAACTGGCACCATTGAGGTGCAAACAATGCTCACATAGTGTTAACAAGTGTATACATGTTAAAATAATGAAGTAATAATATCATAATATGTGCCACAATACGATGCATAATTTGCCTTTGCTTGCCGCACAATTTACTCAGTCCAGCCGCATAATTTGGCCCTCTTCTGCTGCATAATTCCAGTTGCCCTGCCTATACCTTGCAGTTTGCATGCAGTTCTTTGATCAGTTAATTGGTAACTGTTCTATAATAGTACTGAAACTTTTAAATTGCAAATAATCTCTCTGACAAAATTAGTAACCCAAAGAACTATCTATATTAAGGGCACTTTTATGATCTTCAGGGTACAGTGCTTTGTAGCAGGCATATTAACCCTCTGAGCTACTTTAAGATGAATCAAAACTTTCACTAGACAAAACTCCGGTCTCTCTCCAGCAGGTCCAATATCACCAGAGTTATCTTGACATTTTTGTAGTTGCCCGAAGACTGCTGAAGTCAAGGAACTCTGCAGCAGGTGGTTTTATAGACAAAATATATTCGGAAATTTGTCGTCCCCGGAGGTCCACCCCTAGCCCGGTGGCACTGGTCACACCGCCCTAAAGTCGACCCTGTGGGAACAATCAAATTATTTGATAATTTGTAGATTAACTGATTTGGGGGATTCTCAAAACTCCCCAAGCGTGTAGCTAGAAAAGTAAAAATATCATACATTTCCAGGCATTAGTGTTAATGGAAATATAACTTAGCACATTTTCCCATTTTCTTCTTCACATTTCAATCATTTCTTTTTCTAGCAGAGAAGCTTCGGCCCCAGACTAAACACACTTACTCTAGCCATATTTTCGAAGTGTGTTCAGAAGTAATTTTAAAGTCAGCAATATCATTCTGGGTGTTGGTGAGTTCTCACAAATGTCTGACTTGTTGGTGTATTCAGCGTTCTTTAAGGCCACACCCTCAGCCATCCTGCACATTTTCCGAAGTTTCCAAGTTCCATTCGTCACCGTAAATGTCAGCACATTTTTAACTTATTAATTTATGAGTGTTTTGCAGCCACAGATCACACTGTTTGCGTACCTAAGTGACAACTAGGAGTTCAAAAAGTACTGAAAATCGTACCTCTTTGTGGGCAAAAACATTTCGTGCTTAGAGGCAGGTTAAATGTCAACATTCATTTCTGCACATAAATCATTCTTGACTGTAAATGTTTAACAGCAAATGCAGCTACCTTTTCCCGTGTTATCCAGGCAGTTGTTTCACTCTCGTGGAATTTGGTAGACATTTGAGTCAGAGCAGATGTTATACATTGCTTCGTTTATTATGAATACTGTAGACATTTGATAGCCTTGAATACTATTATTATTAATATATGATGCTTGACAGGTTCCTGACTGTTCGTTGAAACAGTGAATTGAAATGCAAAAGCCACTAGGCTGACTTGCCTGCACAGATTTTCTAGAGAGCTCAATACATTAAACAGAAATCCGTTTACCAAGCCATTAACTTCTAATTTTCATTTTTTCCATTTATCTCCCATTCATATATGTGTATATTTGTGCGCGGATCTATTTATGTGTGTATTTTTTATTTATGTTCTTATTGTAGTTTTTTTTTTCTCATATGACTTCCGTAGCTATAGCAGGCTCTCGTCCTGGACCACCCTCGTCCTCATAGCCAGGAATATTCTATCTCAGCTGTTGCTTTTTACAGGGAGCACCCATATACGCAACCTCAGCTGAACCAGAGGGTTTAATCATTGGAACACAACCTATGACTCGATCTAAACAGTCTATGCAAACTCTGGGGCATCCAGCAGATTCCAAAATAACCCAATGTCTGGTCTATCTCTAAAAACATTTACCCTCTGATCTATAGCTCTAAAATATCTAACTAAATTCCACCAGGCATTCCATGTGGGGGGGAGCGGCTGGCGCCATAATTTACAAATCTCTCTTCTGGCCAACAAAATTAGATAAAATACCAGTTTAAGTTGCTCACCAGAATGAGGTCGCCGCCCATCCTGCATGGGTACAATACCAAATAGAATAAGGCATGGGCTTACCTCGACCACGCTTCCCATGGCCCTAGAGATGGTCTTACCCACACGACTCCAGAATTCCCGAATCTTGATACAGGAGGCAAATACATGGATATCATCTGCATCCTGGAAACTACATCTCAGACAACTGGCTTCTCCACCACCCTTTATTCTGGATATTTTAAGCGGAGACCAAAAGATCCTGTGCAGGGTAAAAAAAGTGGTTTCTTCTGAGTGTGGCAGATTTGATCAGTGGGTAAAGAAGGTCAAGAGATACTTGCCATAAATCATTCAGCTCCTCGCTCGACAATTAATTCTCCCAAACCCGAAACGGCTTTTCCATTTTTCTATCCACAGCTTCCAGTAGGTGATTGTACCAGAGTGCCACCTCTTTCTTCCTCGAGGCTGGATCTTGGAGTTCATTTTCCATGATGTTATGTGACAAGAGGGACCAACTTTGGGACTTACACCAAGATGAGAGCTGGTAAAACTTAAACCTTGAAAAGGCTCCCATTGTAAGTTTGTTCCAAAAGTCCCATGTGTGACACTTGTTATCCCCACTAACATCCTTCCAGTATGTGACTCCAGCCTTTTTTAATGGTATGGCGAGAACATCCAAAAGACACTCTGGTGTCCCTGGGGAGTCCCACACAGGGGCCCACACACTATAATAAGGGAGCCTCAGGCAGTCTGGGCATTTCAACCATAATTTGGCCGCCATAAGCAGTATCTTTAAACGGACTTTTAAAAAAAATGTAGGTGAGGCGAATTTATACATAAAACCTGACTCTACTACACCGACCAGCATGGCATTATACATAATACCGATCAGCGAGTCATCTGGGATGAGAAGAAGCATCCTGCAGTTTTTTTAAATGGTAAGCTCAATAGTACAGCTGGAGATCCGGTAAGCCCATGCCTCCCTTCGCTAGTTTACGTCACAGTTTTTTCCACGACAGCCTGATACCTTTACCAGCCCAGATAAAGTAGGACATCTTGCCCTGAATTTTTAGAATATCAGCTTTAGGAAATTCAAGGGGGTATTGTTAAAAAGATAGGTATATTTCGGGAGGACACACATCTTAATTAGGTTGACCCGGCCGAAGTGAGATAGTGGAATATTCTGCCATCTTTTTAATAAGACATCCACTTCCTTCGAAACCCTATCCAGGTTTGTTTTTGGGTTTTCTCTAAGATCCTGAGTTATAATAAAACCCAGTTCCCTAGCAAATATCCCCTCTTGATCATTGATGTTCCAGGCCATAATCTCTGTTTTATCTCTTGTTAATATCACCCTCCCGGAGTTAATTTTAGAAGCACAGATGTTTGGGAAAACTTTCCGGCTATGATATAAATAAAGATATGTTCTTATTGTAGTGTGAACTTGGTCGGTTTGGTTGTTGGAGTGCTGTACTGTAGATGTGAATTCCTCCTCACTAATCTCAATCAGTGTAAGTAATTACAAACAGGAAACAAGCATTGGCAAAGCCAATAGGACACCAGCATTTTGGCTTTGTAAATGTTTGCTTGCTTTTTCATGGTTCTTGAAAAATATTATTGTTGGTGAGACTGCAAGAGCCTCGCCAATAATACAAAAACACATTAGATAAAACCAAAATAATTGTTTTTATTTTAAAAGGCACACATTACCCTTCATTGAATGGAACTGCTTTGTATGCATAGTGCTCATGGAAAGTAGTGAAAGGGTGAAGTGAGCTGACCCATTACCCCATGCTGTTTGCTGCAGTGAGTGGAAGTAAACTGTAACTGTAACACAATAACAAGTCAATGGATGAAGACAGTGGCTGAAAGCTTTAATAATTATAATATATACAATTTTAATCAAATCAAAAGGTCTTGGATAATGGCAGACAAAAAACAGGCATAGATTGTGAAAAAGGTGATAATTGAAAGAAAATGACAAGTATCAATAGTGTGAGATCTCAGGATTAATAAAGTTTGAATAATTTCTGTATTTATTTATTTGTGCAAGTTTTAGCATGACTTAGGCCACTATAGATGTTGAAATGCAGTAATATGTATTACCTACTGGCGGTTGACGAATCTTCGCGAAATTTTCAAAACAGGTGGGGCGTTCGTTCCTATCCTGAAAGTCTCGGGGTGATTCGTCAAGCGGGGGCCGAGAAAAAAGGGGGGTCCCAAAACGTGTTTTCCCCATGCAATTTTCCATAAGAACCTTTAATCGCAGTTACAGCCCGAACTGCTGAGCGGAATTACACCAAATTTGGCAAAAAGGTAGCCCTTGGTTCAGAGTCGTGCCTTTTGGTTAAATGGTGTAAATCCGTTCAGTAGTTCCTGAGAAAATCAAAAGTAAAATCACATATATATCTGGGCGGAGCCTAACCACACATCTCATCGTGAGATCTGATTGGCTATCAGCACTTCATCCAAAAAGTGTTGGCAGCCATCTTGGGACCAATATACATGATAGCACCTCAATAAAAAGCATTGCAGTTAATAGAAGGTTTTAAGACTTTAGTTACATTATAAATCATTTGTTGATGGTACCATACTCATTTTAGGAATTGTGGAGTGTTCTAAGGTGATTTTACCATGTGAAAAAGCCTTCTGCTGGGATATCATGAATCATGTTTGAGAGAAAACAATTTTCTCATGCTTTTCCCACAGAGGTTTGGAAGGTGATCTATAAGCTAAACTGAGAGCATATTTTCTGTAAATTCACATTATCTTTCTCAGTCATGTGAGAATGAAGTCTATCATTCTCCGTAAAACATGTACATCCAACAAGGGCAGAGACTGTCAGTTGATTACTTTGTGTTCTATTGCAGCTTCCCAGACTGTTCTAAAGAACAACTAGAGCGCTAACAGTCCTACTTATGACAAACGTATTGCACACCTGAAGCCATCTTGATTGGAATAAAGTGGTAACTCTTAAAACATTTAATTTAAAAAGGAACAAAATGAGGGGGTTCATTTTGCCATAGCAAGTATGATTAGGGCACATTTTGAGTGACTTCTCAAATCCTCTTCTATTTCATTTAAAAATTCTGACATGCAGACTGAAACATGCACTTTCAATACCAGCAGCAGACTTCCCTGGTGAGCAGTAGCTTTACTACAGTGATCTAATGAGCAACTAGAGTGCTAACATTCTGAATTTATGGCAAATGTGTGACACATCTGAATGCCTTCTTGATGGAATCAAAGTAAAAAACTGAAAGTATTTCCTACTGAGGAAACTGTAGTAAATGAGGAAATTAGGAAACTTCATAACAAATAAGTCTCCCAAGATGGCCACCAGAGACAAAAGAGCCCAAATGTAGCACAAATATCACCCAGATGTAGTCCAAGTATAGCCCAATGACAGAATGTCCCAGAGTGTTCTACAGAACAACTAGAGCGCTAACAGTCTTACTTATGACAAAAGTATGGGACACCGGAAGCCATCTTGATTGGAATAGAGTGGTAACACTTAAAACATTTAATTTGCAAGGGAACAAAATGAAGGGGTTCATTTTGTCATAGAAATTATGATTAGTGCTGCAGAAAGAAAAATTAGGGCACATTTTGACTTCTCAAATCCTCTTCTATTTCATTAAAAAGTTCTGACATGCAGACTGAAACATGCACTTTGAATACCAGCAGCAGACTTCCCTGGTGAGCAGTAGCTTTACTACAGTGATCTAATGAGCAACTAGAGTGCTAACATTCAGAATTTATGGCAAATGTGTGACACATCTGAATCCTTTCTTGATGGAACCAAAGTAAAAAACTGAAAGTATTTCCTACTGAGGAGACTGCAGTAAATGAGGAAATTAGGAAACTTCATAACAAATAAGTCTCCCAAGATGGCCACCAGAGACAACAGAGCCCAAATGTAGCACAGATATCACCCAGATGTAGCCCAAGTACAACCCAATGACAGAATGTCCAGGAGTGTTCTTAAGAACAACTAGAGCGCTTACTGTCTTACTTATGACAAAAGTATGGCACACCTGAAGCCATCTTGATTGGAATACACTGGTAACACTTAAAACATTTAATTTAAAAAGAAACACAATGAGGGTGTTCATTTTGCCATAGAAATTATGATTAGTGCTGAAGAAAGAATAATTAGGGCACATTTTGAGTGACTTCTCAAATCCTCTTCTATTTAATTAAAAAATTCTGACATGCAGACTGAAACATGTGCTTTTAATACCAGCAGTAGACTTCCGTGGTGAGCAGTAGCTTTACTACAGTGATCTAATGAGCAACTAGAGTGCTAACATTCAGAATTTATGGCAAATGTGTGACATATCTGAATACCTTCTTGATGGAATCAAAGTAAAAAACTGAAAGCATTTCCTACTGAGGAGACTGCAGTAAATGCGGAAATTAGGAAACTTCATAACAAATAAATCTCCCAAGATGGCCACCAGAGACAAAAGAGCCGAAATGCAGCACAAATATCACCGAGATGTAGCCCACATGTAGCCCAATGACAGAAGTGTGCAAAACACTTTTAATTTTTTGTGTTTTTGCAGTTTTATATAATGCAGACTTGTCAGGTATTGGAGTGCTTTACATCAGCATTGGTTACATCACACAAGAACAAATTCATTTTGGTTGTAGACATGGGGAGATCAAGTGATTTGACCAGAATCACAGAATGTCGAGCTGAAGCAGAAACTCGAACCTGGTTCCCCAGTTGCAAAGTCTGTAGCTCTGGAAGTAACACCACATCCTCTCTCATAAGTGCAACATTTAATCAAGTGGTCAACTGGATAAAAAACATAAAGATAACAAATAATTTTGTCGCTATTTGAAAACTCAGAAAATATGTCCTCATTTTAGTTTTTTAGAGCACTAACCATAATTTTGATGCAAATAAGACCGTCTCATATATGTAATTTCTAAAGGAAATGCTCTAGGTATTACAATTTTGATTACATCAAGATGACGTCAGGCGTTCCACACTTTTGTAATAAATATAGAATGTTAGCAATCTAGATGTTCATTAGTATACTGTTGAGAGGCAGAGGTCAGGGGCACGGACTCTGCAAATTGAAGGCAGGTAGGAGGGTGCAGAGGCAACAATTTGACCACACTGGGAAGGCAGGAAGGGCAGTGGCAGCACAACAGACTATGGAGGGCAGAGGAAAGGGGGGCAGGGGTAACAAACCAGCAATACAGGACTGGCAAGAGTTAGGGAAATAATTCCCATTCAATCCTGAGGGCACCTCTGGGCTAACTAGCCCACCAGGTGCTTCCAGTAAGCGCCACTGCGCTGCGTTACAGAGAGGAGGTCCAGGCCGTGCCCCTTTTTACATCTCTCTGCAATACAGCTCTGTGGCACTTACTGGAGGTACCTAGTGGGCTAGTTGGACCCAAGGGACCCTCACGATTCAAGGGAACTTAATCTCCCAACTTAAAACGGCCACAGGGCGTGTTTACACAGTGTGGAAGGGAGGGGATGGGGCCTGAGGTGACGTGTGCAAACACGCCCTGTGGCACGTTTTAAGAGGTAGTTTTAACTCCTCTGCCCTATTATATACTAGGGTCTTGCAGAGGAGGTCATGCTAATCACAGGGGGACCCCAACGCATAGTGTTCCCTAGTGTATGTAGGTGTTTTCACTGTATTCTAAGTGTCTTTTAACATAGCACTGGCTCTAGGACTGGTCAGTCAGACTCAGTTACCACCAGTATCCGTCTGAAAAAGTTGAGGGTACAGGATGACTTTGCGACAAGGCTTCTTTCTGCTCTTCTGTTTGTTCTTTCTGCATGTTATCCTTCTTCCTGCACTTTTCTTCGTCTTTGAGGACTTCTGTTGCTTTTTTCTGCATTTCTTTTTTTCTTTCTGTGAGTTTTTTCTTCTTTCTTCACATGTCCTATCTATGTAGGCATAGTTAAAAATTAGCATTTAAAAAACCTTTGAAATTCACTGAAAAAACCATAGGTTTCAGGCACGTTATAGTTAGGAATTAGCATTTAAAAAAACATAGAAATTCACTGAAAAACCATAGGTTTCAGGGGCGTTATAGTTAGCTGGACTTTTCACTCGTACAAAACCATTGAAATTCCCCCGTAATAGTTAGTTCAGCTAACTATCACTCACGCGCCAGCAATGCACTGCTGATGACGTAACATATTACATCAATCATGACATGGTCAGTGACATCACGCATGACATCACTGATGACATCTCAAATGACATCACTGATGACATCACTGATGACATCATCCTTGTGATAGAATGGCAGACATCCTCTCACCCTAATATAACCTTTGATACACACATTCAAAAATATAAACTAAAACTTTCAAAACAATGGACATACCAATACCAGTTACAACAACCTATTCAGTAATTCTAAGATCCACATACACATCCACTCATTCACCAACAGTCCTATGCAGTCATTCATACATGTACTCACTCATCATATGTACTCATACACCTATACATCCTGTTACACAATGCCACTCATCCATAGAGTTACTCACACACATAGTCACTCATGCTAGATAAAGAATCAAACATCCATTTACTTGCATATACAGTTATACACACACCACCACACTTACTTCTACAGAAACTTACTCATACTTAGTCTTTTAAATAATCACTTATAGAAACACATACTTATTCATACAGGAACTCTTTCAATCTCTCACTCTCACATATACTCACTTATATACACCAATAGTCACATATACTATTTTAAAACATATGTAGTTACTCATAAAGACACTATTGAGACAGTCATTCACTCACTAACGCACCCATACACACACTCATCCACCCATACAGTCCTGCACACATGCTGTCTTCAACACATACAAACAGTGAGTCACTCATTCATTGATCTATGCACTACGTAATACCCCCACCGAACCATACAGACACTCAGACACTCATACTGATACTCAAAAAACCAACTAATAACCTATATAGACACTCATATAGCTACTCACCAACCCATGCAGTCACTTATAAACAAAGTGAGAGACTGATACAGATATTTACATATTTAAACATTACTCACTAAGCCATGTATTCAGTAAGATACACTTAATCAGTCAGTTATACAATCAATTTTTCAAAAAAAATCATCAATTTAGACACTTATATACCCATTTATTCTTCCATCGACCTTGAGATATACATATATAAAACATATTTAATTTTCAGAAAAACACACATTCACTGGATGATTTCATCAGTGATGTCATTTGAGATGTCATCAGTGATGTCATGAGTGATGTCACTGACCATGTCATGAGTGATGTAATATGTGACGTCATCAGCAGTGCATTGCGGGCGCGCGAGTTATAGTTAGCTGAACTAACTATAATGGGGGAATTTCAATGGTTTTGTACAAGTGAAAAGTCCAGCTAACTATAACGCCCCTGAAACCTATGGTTTTTTCAGTGAATATCTATCTATCTATCTATCTATCTATCTATCTATCTATCTATCTATCTATCTATCTATCTATCTATCTATCTATCTATCTATCTATCTATCTATCTATCTATCTATCTATCTATCTATCTATCTATCTATCTATCTCTCTATCTATCTATCTATCTATCTATCTATCTATCTATCTATCTATCTATCTATCTATCTATCTATCTATCTATCTATCTATCTATCTAACTATCTATTTATCTATCTATCTATCTATCTATCTATCTATCTATCTATCTATCTATCTATAAATATATATAAATATAAATATATATATATATATATATATATATATATATATATATATATATATATATATATATATATATATATATATATATATATATATATATATATATATATATATATATATATATATATATTCACTGAAAAAAACATAGGTTTCACACATGTTATAGTTAGCGGAAATTTTACTGATAAAAAACCAATGAAATTCCCCCGTTATAGTTACTGCAGGCAACTATAACTCACGCGACCGCAATCCTCTGCTGATGCTAATACTGTATTTAGACACTTATTTGCCCATGTCTTCTTCCATACATTTTTAGCTATACATATATTACAAATATTTTTTTTTCATAAAGACACATATGTCATCAGCAGAAGATTGCGGTCGCGTGAGTTATAGTTGCCTGCAGTAACTATAACGGGGGAATTTCATTGGTTTTTTTATCAGTAAAATTTCCGCTAACTATAACATGTGTGAAACCTATGGTTTTTTCAGTGAATTTGCAAGGTTTTTTAAATGCTAATTCCTAACTATAACGTGTGTGAAACCTATGTTTTTTTTCAGTGAATTTGTACGGTTTTTTAAATGCTAAGTTACTTTACGCCATTCGTGGCGTGCGCGCCCACTTAACGCAGTTCGTTCTGTGCGCGCACGGTGCGCCCACTTTACGCAGTTAGTGCCATGCACGCACGGTGGGCACGCGGTGCGCTACGCGCACCGCGTGCCCACGTTACCCTAGATGGGCCATGTACGCACGATGCGCTTCGCGCACCGTGCGCACATGGAGGACATATGATGCACTTCGTTTTGAAAGGTAATATTTTAATTTTTCGTATATTTTATAAGCCATGCACAAATGGTGCCCTTCTGGCACCATTTGCACACGGGGTGGAGAGAGTGTGGATAATGTTTTTTTTTTTTTTTTTTTTAATATTTTAGTTTATCTCACGTGTTATAAGACATGCACAATTGGTGGCCTTCAGCCACCAATTGCACACGGGGTGGAGAGAATGTGGATGATTATTTTTTTGAAATAATTTTTTACCGTACGCGTACGATAAGCGTAATCGGCGAAATTACCGAAAAAATAAAAATTCTGTTTTTGGCCTTGGGGGATCTTTGGGGACTCCCTCAACATGCCTATGTGTGTGGGAGCTGTCTAAACAGCCCCTTTACATGTTTTTGGGCTTTAAATTTTAAAGATCACTCTCAGTGCGAGAGAGAAAATGGCGGCCGCCGCTTCCTGGTTTCGGCCGATTCGAATGTTTACTAAGATCTAAGAGCCAATCAGAATCGCGCTCGCGCACGCCACCGTACGTATATTGATTTAAAGGCTATTTTCTCAGAATCTACTGAACAGATTTACACCAAACCTACAAAAGGCACTTCCTTGACCTGAGGACTACCTCTCTGCCAAATTTCTAGTAATTCTGTTCAGCCGTTCGGGCTGTAGCCCTGTCTAAAGGTCCTATGGAAAAATGCATGGGAAAAACGCGTTTTGGGACCCCCCTTTTATCTCAGCCCCCGCTTGACGAATCCCCCCGAGACTTTCAGGGTAGGAGCGGAGCGTAGCGCCCCACCTATTTTGAAAAATTCGCGAGGATTCGTCGACCGGCGCCAAAGTTATTCAAAATAGAATGTTGCGGATTTCCTATGGAAACGTGGTCCTAACTATAACTACCTACTGGCGACCGCCAGTAGGTAATATATATATATATATATATATGTAATCACTATTGTCAATAATTGTAAGGTAAGAACAAATAGGAAAAATACATTTGTCACTATGGTATTATTTGTCACAAATAGGATAAATATACATAGATTGTGATGCGGGAGACAGTCAATAAAATTAATAACAACACCCCACAATAATATTGTGAGATAGCAGAATTATGAACTTTTGGACAATTAATTAATTATTGGATAGGTAGGATTATGAACTTTTGGACAATTAATTAAATTTTCTTTTCTTTATTTCTTTATTTATGCATGTGTTTGTGAATGGCTTTTTTAGTGTGAACCAGGCCAGTCTGGATGTCGGAGCACTGTGCTGTAGATATGAATGATTCATCACTATTGGTAATAAGTGAAAAAGAAAGAGCACATAGGACAAGCATTGGCATAGCCAATAGGTCTCGCCTTTGGGATAGGCCTGGGCAGAAAACTACGCTACGCTTGCGTAGTTTGCGCAACTACGCGCTACGTGAATTGCACGTAGCACAGTGCAAAAACATGTAGCGTAGCGTAGTTGGCATTTTTTGCTGGCTCGCGGTCCTCAACGTCAAGTTGGCGACCGCGAGCAAGCAAAATAACATCCCGGCGAGACTTTTTCCTCGTTCGCGATCACCAACATCAAGTTGCCGATCCCGAGCGTGGAAAATAAACCTCCCGGCGAGATTCTCAATGCGGGGAGGTCAGGTTTCTCATTGTGAGTGGTCGCGTATGCTCGCGACCGCTCGCGATGAGAAACTACCAGTCCGCATTGAGAAAGCTGCCGCTCGAGTAAAAATCTACTCGAGTGGCAGAAAACGACCACTTGAACTCTGCAAGATGCCGTTTGCAATGATTGGACAGTGCGGACAAGCATCCGGCACTGTGCAATCATTGCGAACAGCATTTCCCTACCGCACTACGCACTTCCCGTAGTGCTACGCATAGCTCGCGAAGTGCACTTTGCGTAGCTACGCGTAGCCCTACTACACGAACTACACCCAGGGTTCCTTTGGGACCTTATAAGTGTTTACCCATGCAACAGTTAATGTTGTTGCACCAATGACATTGTGCTGCATAACTAAATACTTATAAGGTCCCAAAGGCGAGACCTATTAGCAATGCCATTGCTTGTTTAAACCTCTTTGCAAGTCGGGAATTTCTTAAAAGCCTATGTGTAGAAAATATTATGCTATTTGAATCCTAATCTTTACTCTTGGGGACCACTTCAGCTGCTGTTTTTGTGCACTACTGTGGTAGTGGTAATATGTTAAACTTTTCTGCGGTGGCATAGTTTCATGGCCTCTACTTACTACCTTAGCTAGTGGCACAATACACATGATTTATGTGATTTACAAACTTCTATATGCACATTTAGCTCCATGTGCAATGCACCTCAGGCACAAATTAACATGTTTGTATCATCCAAACATAACAAAAGCACAGTGTGTTCTTGGTGTATTATGCTCCAGTATCTGTCTTTATTTGTAAACAGCTATAGCTAAATATATAGGAATTAGATATCCCCTCCAAAATTGTGCATCCTACCCCTAAATTTAGGAACAAATGGGCTTTCACGGGACTGCTGCAGTGCCCTGTCAGTGTCCCTGCACCAGGACGCTGAGGGGCTAGTACGGCAGAGACGCCCCGATCATTAAAAGGCCATTTGCAAACGATTTGCCCATGAAAATTCAACTAACATTCGTAACTAGAGTTGGGAGTCATTTTTGCGATTCATAAACCTGCTTTGGACTCATAAAATGACCAACTCGCACATATTTTTGTAGGAGTAGATTTTCTACCAGAGGCAGACAACAAGCGTTTCAAGGCAGGAGTTCCCAACAAATTCGAAAACTCACACTAATGTAGCTATTTGTGGTTTTTCACAAACCTTTTAGTTGTGCAGTTCCACCCTGGAAATGGTCAGAAATTGACTCCAGGTAGGTTAAGAGTAAAGATGAAATTGCACTCTTGTGAGATATTTTTGCGTGCATAATTGTACACTGTGCTCAAATTTGCACATGGAAATCTCTTCACATTAGCGCTTGTGAGAATTCTTTAAAACTTTCTAGGAGTACACCTAGGAATATGTGACCGTCTCAGCTTCTAGGCATACTTTTGGAAACGTTGGTGAAATCCCGCAAACATCAGAAATGTATAGTAAATGGAGAAGGAAGCCTACAGGAGTGCGTTTCTGGATATGCTTGTTAGTGGGCTGTTCCATGTTGCCCAGCCTCGTGCAGCCTGCCCCTGAAAACTGGAGGCACGAGCTCCCACCACCAAATGCCTTACTTCAAAGATTTCAAATAATCTTTATTGAGATTTTGAATTAATCAATAACTGTTTTACACTGTAAATCTGTTCAAAATAAAGCCTCACTCCACAGTGAACATTTACTAATTTTTTATTTCAAATGCAAGGCAAGTATACTACAAATAACAAGATTCTCTTGGTTAAGATGTGCCCTGATTGGCAACAAGTTTTAAAAGTCAGTGGCAGCACGTCTAGTCACTGCCTTTAGCAGCCCAGCTTCCATTGGTGCAGCAGGTGCAGTGGCCCCGGGAACCCGAGGTTTAAGGTACCTACCGAAACCCGATTATTGATGCAATTCAAACAGCAACCAGGGGCCATGTTTCTTCCTTGCACAAGACCCCATGACACTCTGGCTAGACTCGAAGGGGCAGATTTACAAGCCCCTTGCGTCACTTTTGCACCGTTGTTGCATCACTTTTGTGACGCAGAAGCAGCGTAAAAGTTGCGGCCTATTTAAAACGTGATGCATCCAGGGAGATGTGTCACGTTGTGAAGCCCTGCGCCACATTAAACCTGCGTCAGGTTTAATATATGCAGGGTGGGCATTCCGTCACAGGAAGCCCATAAAAGTGACACAGTGAAATCTACAA
This sequence comes from Triturus cristatus, assembly GCF_964204655.1. Taxonomy (NCBI): domain Eukaryota; kingdom Metazoa; phylum Chordata; class Amphibia; order Caudata; family Salamandridae; genus Triturus; species Triturus cristatus. The sequence continues at coordinate 378,070,741 of NC_140588.1, forward strand.
GATTTCACTGAGTCATTTTTACGTCCATGCTGCGTCAAAACCCTGCGCCTGCTTGAGTAAGGAGTGACGCAGCATGTGATGCATAGGGCGACCCTGAGCATTGCAGGAGTTGCGTCGTGCTTACCATACGACTCCAGCAATGCGTGACTTTTCCGTCAACAGATGCGTCAGAATTTCTGACGCATCTGTCAATCCTTGCACCATGGTGCGCCGTATTGTAAATACGGTGCATCCATGGTGACGCAAGGATTTGGCATGTTGGCGCAGGGAAAGTGACGCATCTCTACAAATGCGTCACTTTCCTGTAAATCTGCCCCGAAACTCATTAGTGGATAGAGAGACAGACTCTACTTCTCATTTCATAAGCTGTGCACCAGATAAATCGAATTAATAAACTGTTTCACTTTCTGGAGCTATTTTGTATATAAATAATGGTGTTCTTTGTGTAGAATTACAATAACGATTATAATTTAGATAGCGCACAACACAAGCTGAACTGTCTTGGAACTTGAATATAATTGATAATTGCTACAAATTAATAATAGTCATTTGTGTTAAACTTTGAGCAGGAATGTTTGAATTAAAATCAGCAGCGATTCAACCTTTTGCTTAGCACATCATATGCAAAATTTAGCAGAGGGCGCCAAAGTCACTGAATATTTTACTAGGGTTTGAACTTGTGACAGAAGAATCTCTGCTCCTAATGCATTAACGTGCTGTACTATACTAGTAACTTACAAGCCTGTGATATGCAAGTTTATCGCACAAATATTATCTTTCCACATTATTTTATGGAAATACGAACTAGTAACGTGCAGGCTACGGGCAGATCCATGCAGCAAGTGCCTTAAAACAGTGCTTTAAGTGGGCCGAGTCTCACCGGGTCTGTGCACTGGTAGTTTTTTTAAAGGGGGCCTCGAAACGGGTCTCTATCGGGGGCTCTGTTTTGTGCCTGCCCCTGGCACAGGCAGTCCGTTTTTTTGCAGACTGCAGTGAGATGTGCGCTGCTCACACTGCTCACTTCTCACTAGTGGAGAAGTTCCAGCATGACGTTATGCCAGGTGAGCGGTGTAGGGAAAGGGAAATCCTTTAAAGAGTCATTTTCTCTCTGGTTTCCCTTCTCTTTTTAAAACTCAGGAGCAGCAACATTGTCGTGGTGTCACCAGGGCTTTAAGTGGAAGCTTTTTTCAATATTATATACAAGGCATAGTTGCTGCTTATTTATTTTATGCAACTAACAACCATTCACAAAGCCAATTGTCATGACTTGTAGGTATGATGTTACTTCTTGTATCATATATCTGGATGCAGTGACAGAAACAGCAAAATACAAGACTGGTGGCATACTATGCTAAGCACAGATTTTTAGCATACATGTTTAATCCACGCCCTTAATTACATCGGCCACGTTCCTTTGCGAGACCCCCCAATTTTTTCATCCCACTTAAAGCCCTGCCTTAAATGCCTGACCTCTTTCTCCGATTTGTTACCCATTGACTGTGCTGGATACAGCTACATTTGGCAGAAAATTGTTTTCCACCTCAAGACACCTTACAAAGATGTCTATTTCTGACCAGTGACATAAACCAAAACAGTTTTATTATCATATGTCTCTTTGTTGTCAATTTCTTTGGAGGCTGAGCAAATGCACGAGTACTAACAGACCCGAGGCAGGCAATAATCAGTTCTCCCCATAATGACTCGCGCCCTCATTCACTGCTCGCTTCTGCCCCAAATGCTTGCTTCTCGGAGTGCATTTTTCCATTTTCAGTACTTGGTAGGGAAAGATGTAATACCGCCTGGAATGTTATCAAGCGCTTAATTCACCCATGAATGAACTGGAATGTGAACAATATTTAGCAATTATATGGCACGCAGCCTAGCTCTGGTCTGCTTTTTTCTGCTAGTGGTATGGCATAGATACCTTTATTATTCCCTGGCCTTTAAATTAAAATGTCGGGTGTCAGAATAACGGCGTAAAAGAGCAATCAGGTCGACTTTGTTAACTCCAAAGCGCCTCAACAAACTTCCAGGCTCTCCCAATACCAAGCAATACTGTGCGGGCATGACATCGATAGGTTATATATGAGCAGTCTCAACTACCACAGAGAGAAATAACATAAAGCCAGAAGACAAGCAAGAGAAGCCTGTTATAATTAGTTGTGAAACCCTAATTTGCCAGTTCTATTTCCAGCACACAGCCAAATGATGTTGTTGATGCGGCTGCCAGATCAGAAGCACCAGCGCCCTCTATTGTTCAGAAGGGAACTGCAGCTGTTTCTGAAGCCCTGTGCTCGCTCGCAGAATGTGTAGGAGCAGCGCTATAACACGATATTCATAAGTAAAACAAGTGCGCGCGCCTTGCGCGGCAGCGAGGGGATAGAGGAGGGGGCCTGCGCCGGATTTCCTTGCGGGAGCGAGTAGCAAGGCACGGTAATTGCTAAAATTTGGTGCTGCTGCTCGCTCCCGCAAGGGAATCGCTAAACGTGCACGCGTTGCCATTCAAAGCAATGCAACGCGTGCACGTTTTTGCCTGCAAAGCTGTGCCGATTGCTAAAGGTCTTTATCATACGTAGCGCATGCACGCTGTGTAGGCGAAACCAGCATAGATTGTGAGACAAGCACTATGCGAAATAACAATGCGATGCAGTTGTGGTGTACAATGGCAGATTTAGAAACTTTGGACAAATGAAGGATTTGATTATATTTTGTATACTGAACCCATGACACTTACCGAAGAGTTTTACATAGAACCAATTTTTTTTAAATGTATTTATTAGTTTCCAATAACTACAAGAAACGTGACATGTGTAGTATACAGATAGGCACTAGCTTAGTAGCGACTTAAAAACAGTTTGACAACATAAGCCAGAGTGCAGTGGAATGAAATAGGGGCATTAGAATACGATCCATATCGTAAGAAATATGCGACAAGTATATAAGCAATACATCAAATGAGAGTATTTTGGCAACACTTCCGTATCGACTCCCCTGAGTGGAACGCAAAGAGAGGACGATCAAGAACAGGACCCCACATCCATACAACATGATAATGAGCACTGTTTAAGGCATGGGGCGGGACGCCAAGAGGGAAGGAGTGTCACAGTCCTTCGCGACCGGATGTTTAAGGAGATAGGCTTTAAGTGGATCCCAAATGTCTCTGGGGCGGGAAGTGAGAGGCAGGAGTTCTGAATAAGAAAACTTCTGGTGTTGCCAGAAAATCATATCACTAAGCCATTCCTTAAATTTAGGTGCTCTGCCGCGACCCCATCGACACGCCACATTCCTCCTGGCCAACAGCAGGCTAAAGGAGACAAATTTACGGTGTTTTGCAGTAAGTGTTTCCGTGTAGCCAAGGAGGGTGAAAAGGGGACTGGGGGACAGTGTGGAGGATATCATGAGTTCTAGGGCTGCGATCACCTGTTGCCAGTATGTCAGCAAAGAGCTACATTCCCAGGTGAGGTGTAGAAAGTCAGCCGCGTCTGAGCCACATTTGTCACATTTATCACTGTCACGTAGTCAATATTTGTGGAGCTTGACTGGGGTATAATATAAGCGATGTAGAAATTTATAATGAATGATACGTGCCTGCTGCTGGAGGAAATTTGTGTAGTCTGTGTGCAGCAATATGTCCACTCCTGATCGGTGAGTACATGTCCCAACTCCAGAGACCATTTGTCCCTAGCGGAGCAGGGGGCGTATGTGATGTCAGTAGATATGCTGTGATAGAGGGTAGACACTAAATGTGAGGCGCTGTCAGTGCGCAGAACGTGGCGTAATGGTACAACGTCAGGAGGCTCCTGCGGGTATGTGGGGGTGTATTCCCAGAGGCCCTGTTGTAGTCGGACGTACATAATGATATCCATGCGGGAGGACGGTGACTTAGCACATAGTTGCGCTGACGTGCGGAATTTCCCCTGCTGGTAATGATCACCCCAGCAGGAGATGTTGTATTTGGCTCTTGTATTTTTAAAGGCACCCTCTTGCAGAACTGGCATTTTTGGATGATACGCAAGGGGGAGCAGTGGCGAGTATAGCATAGGGGCATGCAGACGAGCAGAAATGCACTGCCAGGCCTTAACTGTGCAATCAACGGAGGAGGGTGTGTGAGCTCGCGGAGGGAGCTCCGTCAGTATGACCCCGTCTAGCAGGACGGGATCCACCAACCAGTGCTCGGTCGCCACGTGAGGCATGTATCTGGGGGATGAAACCAATAATGAGCGTAACGTGCTTCTGTTTACCGCCCCAGATCAATCTAGTCAATTCCGAGTGCAATAAGGAGAAGAAATGACGACCAGGGTCGTAGGGAATATTTAAAAGCAGATACAGAAGTTTGGGAAGTATGACCATTTTCATAAGAGAAATACGTCCGGCCATGGTGAGTGGGATGGTAATCCACCTTGTTATGCAGGCAGTGATATGATCCATTGTCTTCCTATAGTTGAGCCTCATCAATTCATCTCGATCAGCGGTAACATGGATCCCCAGGTATTTTAAGTCCGAAGTGCACCATTCTATCGAACATTCAGTGTCAAATGGCGACACAGAAGTAGTGAGTGGGAAAAGTTGGGATTTGGCCCAGTTAATATGAATCCCAGAGAGACCACTGAAATGGACAAACTCACAAAGTAATGGGTGGAGATTTTGTGATGGGTCACGGACGTATGAAGTAATGTCCGTGTATAGCGAGATTAGAATGGGGCGGAGGAATCATCGAAGAGCCTTATCATTATGATGTTGTCTGAGCCTGGCAGCAAGAGGCTCCACGGCTAAGGTGAAAAGCAGCGGAGAAAGTGAACAGCCTTGCCGGGTGCCTCGGGTAATGGCAAAGGGGGGGAGACGTGCCCATTGATGAGGGCTCTACCTAATGGAGATGTCCATGTCAGGAAACCTTTGGGTAGGCCCACACATTGGAGGATGGTGAAAAGGTAGTCCCACTCCACAGAGTCAAAAGCCTTTGTGGCGTCTAAAAAGACCGCCACCAGTTCAAGTTGGGGGTCAACATTTTGCAGGACCGAAAAAAGAGTGCGGAGGTTATGGGAAGTTGCCCTACCAGGGATGAAACCTGCCTGGTCTGGTAAAACCAGTTTATCCATAAGAAGGCTAATACGATTGGCAATCATCTTGGCGAGGATATTGGTGTCAGTATTGATAAGGGAAAGGGGCCTGTATGAGTCGCAACAATCTGGAGCTTTAACAGGTTTCAATAGTGATGTAAGAAGGGCCTCCCTCATTGAACCAGTTAGGATCTGTAATTCCTGTGCCTCTAGGTAAACCTCCTGCAAGACGGGGAGTAATTCGTCAAGGTACGTTTTATAGAAATTGACGGGGAGCCCGGAGCCTTCCCCGATTGCATCTGATTGATGGCAGCTCGCAGTTCGTCATCTTCGAATGGTGGCTCCAGAAACTCTCTGTGTTGATCCCCAAGCCAGCCCACTGCTATATCCCCAAGATAATGAGAAAAGTCTGGAGGCAGAGTTCTGCGGGTGCTGTACAGGTCAGTATAAAAGTCAATGAATTTGCGCAGCATATCGAGGCTATCCCTGTGGCATACCCCAGTACTATCAACTATGTCAGGGATATAGTTTGAGAAACGAGGCTGGCGAATTTCCATTGCTAGCGCTTTGCCAGGCCTTTTTTCCCTCCCCATATTTCTGGGCGACAAAGTATTTGCCGCGAAATCGGGCCTGGCGTTATGCAATATCTTTGAAGCCTGTGAGTTTCTCTTTAAGCGTGACTTCCTGATTCCCCGCCCCATCCCGCCACATGCTCACTACCAATTGTTTCAATTCTCTCTCTAATTTGCTCAGGTTATGGCATATGTCACAGAGGACACCAAAGCTTTTTGAGATGCACGTACCCCGCACTGTGACCTTAAAGGCCTCCCAGACTGTACCCACATGCGTGACCGACCCCTTATTACGTCTGAAAAAACTGTTATTTCATCCACCAGTTTCGCCTTAAAGACGGCATCCAACAACGCCTCAGGTATGAGCCGCCAGCAGCGTGGAGTGGCAATGGAGATAGGAGGGGAAAGCACAAGGCGGACAGGGGAGTGGTCGGAGTATGTTCTGGCCAAATGTTCCACTGTATGTACCCAGGAAGCTACACCTCTGGTGATCACCCAATAATCCAAACGGGACCAGGAGATGTGATTGCAGTGAAAAAGGTGCCCTCCCTCCCAGAGGGATGCATGTAATGCCATGCATCTAGAATTGCATGGTCAGCAAATAGGTGTTCGAGTGTGTCTTGAGTCTTGGTGTAATGATGAGGAAGTGGATTAGATCTATCAGCGGCAGGACATAAGGCGGTATTGAAGTCACCCCCCCCAGATGACATGTGTGGAGCCTACCTTGAGAATTTGGCCCCAGAGCATAATGAAGTAGTCGGGATCATCAGTGTTCAGTCCGTAGCAGCAGACGAGTGTGACCGATTGCGTGCTCAGTGTGCCCCATGGCATACAGCTCCTACCTGAGGAGTCACTATAAGTCCCTCCAAGGAGGAAAGGTGTGTTCCTTTTGACTAAGATCAGTGTCCCCCTTGAATAGGTGGAGTAAGAGGAGAACACACGGTATGTAGCCCACTTGAAGTCGAAGGTGGTGGGATGGCGGGGGTCCATATGCGTTTCTTGCAGCATTGCTATATGTATCTGGTGCCTGTCAAGATATGTCAGAATTTGCCTGCGTTTTCGCGGGTCCCCAAGGCCTCTAATGTTCCACGTGAGCAAGTTTACATGCCGTGCCTCAATGGGTGGGGACAAATTCAGACGTGATCCTACTGATGCGTGGTGTCGCATGTGAAGCCCTATGCGTCATTATGCCTATGTGCGTTAGTATGCCTATCTGTCGCAAAATAATGAAATGGTCAGTAGAAAACAATAACAGTGCCCAGACCACCCCCACCCACAACAGCACCCTAATTGTGCTGGAATTACATTGCCCACCCTGAGCCCAAGAATACTCAAACAATACAATCCAGGTCAAACAAGACCAACTAGGAAGCAAGTCGTGTGGGGATCACCCATAAGAGGGGGATCACTGGTGGGCCACAGATACCCTCCTAGAGCTGACAAGCTACTGCCCCAGCACCAAGGGGATGTAGGGAGAACCAAGGCGAGGGTGCTCAGCACAAATCAGGGGGGAGAAGTACAAGTGTCAAATTTACACAGTTATTCGACTGTATATTATTAAGGTGCACCAAGGATGCAGAGTACACTTAGCTGAGGTCGACGAGTTGCATGCAGTTCAATCCGCCAATGGAAGTGAGGTTGTATTTCCCTACTTGCGGGACTGGAAGTTGTGTGGTAGCATAAAGACAACATGTCCAATGAAAACTAAAAGTGTAAAGACTTCCCGGCGTCTTCCATCACAATAAGGGGCCATCAGTCTCAGAGGAACGTGGTCTGGAGTCGCAGTCGTCGGAACTTTGGTGAGGCGAGGGGCGTTTGATGCATTTAAGAAATTCTTCAACTTGCTGCAGATTCACAAATGTGCTTTGTTTGCCTTGGTAGGTGGCTCGTAGGCATGCTGGATACATGAGGGCAAAGTCAATTTGTGCCTTTCGGAGCTTTTGTTTCACCGCCAGGAATTTGCGACGTGCCTCCTGTACAGCAACGGTGAAGTCAGGATAGATGGTAAATTCCATGCCTTCATATTGCAATGTTTTCTTCTCACGCGCCCGCCGGAGTGCGGTGTCCCGGTCCCGATAGTTAAGGAGTCGAGCCACAATGGGAAGTGGGATGTCACCCGGAGGAGGCCTGGGGCCAAGGGACCGGTGCACGCACTCCACAATGAGTTGGGGAGAGAAGACATCTGCTCCAAAAGTATCACGTAGGAGGCGCTGGGTGAAGTATTCCATGTGGCCAGTGTGTGTACTTTCTGTAATGCCTATGATGCGTATGTTGTTCCGGCGTTTTTGAGGTCTTCGTTTTTGGCGGTGATTACTTTCAGAAGTTTGTCCATTTGCGTCATTTGCTGGTACATCTGGGAAGTAGTATCTTCTGTGTCCAAGATCCTGCGTTCTGCCTCCTTGATTTGCTCATCGTGCTTATCCACTTTCAGCACCAGGTCTAAGCGACTGTTCATTGTGTCCATTTTGGTGGACAAGGCCATGAGACTGTGCTGCATTGCTAGCAATAATGTTTTTACCTCGTCGTCTGAACTGGAAGACTGTGCCTCTGCATTTTGTGCCAGATCCTCCGTGCATGATCGTGTGACGGTCTTATTTGCATCAAAGACAAGCTTGGATTGCCGGCCCTCTGGCTTCCCCATGGCAACACGGTGAGGCTGTACAAAACTGCGCCTCAAAGTGCCGTTGATGCCTCGCCTGAGTCAGGCGGTGTGGTGATCAGAGGTGAAAGACCCAGTTGAGAGCCCGAGCAGGACACCACTCGGACTGCGTTGAGGATATGAATGGTAGGGTGAAGTGGGGGTGGTGTGTCGAGATCTCAGTGGAGGGAACCTGACAGTGGTGAGTGTGGCAACAAATTGCGGGTTTGAGCAAGGAACTGTGTGTCAGGCAAGCTGGCCAGCATTAGGCGCGGGCCCACGCCTAGTGGAGTGTTCTGATATCCCGTCACGAGCCAGTCCAAGTGACTCCGATTTAGTGGAGGGAATTTACGTCATGTACAAAAGGTGGGCTTGTGCAACAGTGTGAGCCCATAACAATGTCTGCTGGGTCCTGGGGTCATGGGATCGGCTATCTCGCTACAGGCTCTTCTGAAGATCCAAGAGAGGGGATGGAGGAATAGTAAGGCAGTGGCACACTGAACCGCACCTCGGGTGTAGGCCGCTGTCGGCTGTCCCACTCTAAGTTGCGCAGGGCATAGCAAGGACTGGAAGCGGTAAAGTGCAGCAACACGCCAGGGTCCTTAGTTAGTGCAGTGAAAGTGAGAAGCACCCTGACCTCGAGTAATGCATTGAAGTTGAGCAGCGCTCAGCGGAGGACAGAAGGTGTTGGAGGCCTGGGGCCACAGCAGAGTCGATGTAAGTCAATGTAGGCACTCTGTCCATGCAACGTATATATCCGGGCTGGGTCTATCACGCGGCAATCTCACCTGGCCAGGGAGCTGCAGATGGGGAGCTCCCAACAGTAAATCCGGAAGCTATCAGGAGGTGTAGGTCGGTCTCAGATGGTGCATCAGGTCCGGCGTGCAGTCTCTTGATGTGGCCCGTGCCACGCGGGAGTCATGGGGCTTGCATAGCGGCGGCGGCCAAAGAGGGCTCCGAGCACATCAGCGCTCATCTCCCGCTGTAGTGTAGAAGCCACACGGGGGAAGGTTCAGGAAGCCCGGAGAGGCTGAATGTTGCACCGGAGTAGGAGAGCATCTGTGTCAGCAGGCGGCAGGCTATTTGGGCAGATTTCTCCCGATATTTAGAGGAGAAATGCAGGATATTGTGGCCGAGGTACCGGAGCCTCACAGAGGAGCGGCCATTACGGTTGTGCGCCATCTAGCGCCCCAGAACCAATTAAATTTGAAATAGATCATTAATACTATTTATGGATGCTGAGAATTATAATAGTGTATGCATTGCTATGTACAATAGAATACTTGATTACAAGTTGGGTCTTACCTGGTGCCAGCTCATAAAGTAAGACTGTGTCAGGCATACTATGTTTATGAGAGCCATAGGAACGATGCATTGAAACCCCAGTTTAACTCACTGAGTCAAGAACAGAATCCAAGACCTAGATCAAAGATGGCACAGCAGTAGAGGTTGGCAGCAAAGTGAAATATATTTTTTATATCACAGGATGTACCACACCATGCCACGTTATAGGCCTAATTCACAAAGATAAACTTAGACGTTTGGTCAAAACATAGACCAAACATCTAAGTTTACGACATTGGGAATTGAGAAAGGGCATTTATGAGTAGTATCTTTATGTCCGCACTCGGGGTGGATCTCCACTTGAGTGTGGACATAAAGATAGCACTCATAAATGTCCTTTGTGAATTCCCAAATTTTTAAACATAGACGTTTGGTCTAAGTTTAGACCAAACGTTTAAGTTTACCTTTGAGGATCGGGCCCTATATGCGATACTGTAGATCCAGGAATACCCAGTGAGAGATCCCTCAAGCAGCTTACCATTACAATGGGTGGCTGTTCAGAATGCTGTTGGAGAGCGCATTCTTAGGGCGTGTGGTCATTTTGTATTGGGTGGCTGAAAAAAAACCTAAACATGTATGGGAGTATTTGGGGTATTTATAAACTTCTCACAGTGTACAAACAATGGGCCCAATTCAGAAAGTTAAACTTGTAAGAGGTGGAGATCTGCTCCGAGTGCAGACATAAAGATAGTACTCGTAAATGCCCTTTTTGGATTCCCAAAGTCGTAAACTTAGACGTTTGGTCTACATCTAGACCAAACATCTAAGTTTGCCTTTGTGAATCGGTTCCAACGATTTTTGGGAGATAGTGCTTCATAACAGTTCATGGTGTGTTGTGAACCCTCCTAGGGTTTGAATGTAGTTCATCCAGTTCACCATCAGGGTAAAGCAACAAGATGCACATCACCACCTCAGAATGGGGATCGCGTCCCTCTCATGGAGATACTGTAAAGGTTCAGCCTGTCTCTTCTTTCCCCTAATCATACAAAAGACCATTTTAAACCAATGGTGAAATGTGTGCCGAGCTTTAACTACTACCAAATTCCAATGTATTGTGAAATGTAGTAAATGACACTAACACACATTTCAATTGTTTGTGAAGGAAATACTTCATATATACAACATTTTAGTACCTGCAATAGCAACAACAAAACCGACAACAACAATAATAATAATAAGAATGATAATACTATTATCACTAATGCTACTACTGCTGCTGCTAATACTACTAAAACTACTACTACTACTACTACTAATAACAATAATAATACTATTAATAACGCTCCCCCTCCTTCTACTACTACTACTACTACTAATAATAATAATAATAATAAATATAATAATAACACTAGCACATTACCTTTTCATATAGTGTTTGACACTACACTTCAGTGATGAAGAGTTTTGCACTCTCCTTTTCCTAGCACCGACACCATGACTTTCTAATTCTTCTCTAAGTTCTGTACAGATGCACAAGGTAGCATTTCATGAGGTGTGTGCAGGTGGGATTTATTCCCTGGATGTATACTTTTTATTTCTCCGAGAATTAATACAAAATTGCCACACATTTCTATCTTTGAAGTAAAGAATACACACACGACCCTGAAGCAGTTTTTGTTCAAGGTCTTAAGAGCATGAAATTAACACTTATGACGGAAAGAATATTTGAAACACACCATCTCTGTTATTTATCAGCTGGGAGAAGAGTAGTATGCATGTATGTATGTATGTGTGCAAAAAGGCATCAGAGTGCTGTACGAGGCCAAAGACAAGCATGAGGTCAACCAGCCGAAGGAGATGTGGCTGGTTTGTGGTCTGAGTATGTAGGTCGGTCTGCTGTTTGGCAAAATCTGAAGCTGAATTCGTGGAAAGAAACTCACCAGAGAGACAGACTGAGTCTTCTACTTTTGTGAACTAAGCATCTACCCTAAACCAAATTAGAAAAGGTCACGATGAGACCTGTATATTTAGTACACTGTATATTTAGGGATTTGAATAGAGTTTATTCACACTAATGTAAACATTCTGTCTTCAGAATGACACATCCCCGGGGCATGTTAAACACTAAGGAAAATGGTTTCACAAACAAAGAGAACAAAACGAGTATTACTCATATCCTTCATTCATTTACTGTCTGCTGAGCAGTGGCTTTGGATTTCAAGAGGGAATGGATTGGTGGGATGACAAATGCAAAGGACGGCTCTCGCCTCAATCCGCTCTGTTTGGTCAAAGCACATACCTTTCACAGAACACAGATGCTGACTGTTGAAAGAAAAGCCTCTTCTACCATTTTTGAAAATATTGCATATTAGATGTTTAGCATTAAACAGTTCGTCACATTTGGGCCATATCACATTAACAGAGCACCGGAAGTGCTAATTTAGGACTGGTCTCTGCCACAGGTTTGGGCTGACTGATATCTTAAGTAGTTGAACAGCTAGATGAGTGGTATTGTACCACTTTAAACAATGGTAAATGGTTGCCTGTGACTGAGAATGTGTTTTTCTTCCTGGAAATGTAACACAAATGTATTGATGTCTTTAAATCAAACAACTTAACCTAATACACTAAATGAAAAGTGTAATGGAAGGTGCTTTGGGTGATGGCTGGAGTAAGGATTCGTGGTAAAATTGGAGTGAGAGGTAGGGCTTAGGTAAAACATTGGTTAAAGTTAGCTTTAGGGTTTGAGTTGGGTTAGATTTAGTGTTATGGCATTGGAGAATGCAAGAAATGGTATAAGAAGATGGTGCATGAAAAGATCATGACATTTCGATGCAGGGTAGTGCCCTCCCATAAAATGGTACACATAACATGGAAAGGAATACAATTTAGGATTAAGAAGGGAGTAACAGTTGGTGGTTGGGTCGAAGGTTAAAGAATGTCGATGTTAATTTCTCAAACAAAAAGAAGTGCTAAAAATATTCAACTTATCTCTATATTATTGTATTGCCCATAGACACTTATGTTACCACACAATTTTTATCTCTACTTTTTTACTACTACATTTCCACACTCAGTTTGTGGGTTCTAGTACATACAAACTTCTATACAGCGATGAATTAATGCTTCTGTGAACCAGTAAACCTCCTGAAATGATGAGTAGGTTGGCCAGATACCACTAACTGCTTATATGTTATATAGCAAACTATGAATTTGATTTTGGAGTCTATTTCAAGCCACTGAAGTTGTTTCAGAATGGTTGAATGTGTTTGAAATGCCTGGTGGGCAAAATGTATCTGGTTACTTAGGGCTATATTTATGACCCGGTGTACGTCGCTGTTGCACCACGCAATGTGCTGCAAGCACGCAAATCTTAAGTTAGATTTTTGAAGCCACACAAAGCCACTTTGTGTGGCTTTGAGTAGCTCCAAAAATCTGGAGTAATACAACGCAGCACAAATTGCTGTGTTGCGTTACGCTGCCATGGGTAGGCATTCCTTGGACGTTGCATGGGTGTTCCCACGCAACTCCAATGGGTTGTGTCACTTTCCCTGATTAAAAAAACCTTGTGAATCTGGGAATGCGCCAAAAAGTTACACCTCACCAGGTGAGGCATAATGAGGGGAAATATCTTCATTTATTCTCATTGCTTCCTCTTTCTACGTGTGCTGCATTCAGCAGCAGACATAAAGTAAGGAAAAAGGCTCTGAGGATTCTTTTGTGCAGGAAGTTGTCCCTTCCTGCACAAAAACAATCCTGCCTACAACGCAGGCACACTTGCACCCTGGTGCAACGGTGGCTGCATTGGTGCTTGGCTGCCAAATGGTGCCAGTGCTAGGGAAATGGACAGGAATGCGCTGGATCGGAGAAATACAACACATTCCTGCCATCTCCCTGTGAGACTGGGTAGCACAGCAAGGTGACTTGCTGCACTGCCCTACACAATAAAAGTCATAAATATCCCCCTTATTGTGAACCAGCTTTGAGAGGTACAAGCATATTTTGCAATATTCTAGTCGTCATGCCATTGCCAAATTCCAGATGAGCAACCAATTCATAGTCACTATTCACACATTATTTAGAGAGAGAGAGAGAACGTTCTTTATCCACAGAAGCCAAGCTTATGATGTGTATTGTGGCACATCGCAGTGCAGACTTTGATTGTATTTGCTGACTGTTGGAAAGAGGATAATTAATAGTGGTAAATATATATATGACACTGGCAATAAGGCCACTAACACAATATAGGGCTCAGAAGAGGGCTCAAAAAATTATTCCCATGCTCAGCCCTTGGTAACTTGACTGTGAGCAGGCAGACTTAACTTCAGAGACAGGTATGTAAATCATTTAAAAACACCAATTCAATAAATAATGAAGACACATCACACAATAAAAATCCAGCATCAATTTATATAAACAGCAAATATTCATCTTTAAAATGACACCAAAAACAAAACATTTCCAATGTGGGGAACCGGAGATATGATGTTTTTTTTTAAGATTTAGCACTATATAGCACATAGAAACCTATAGCGCCTCTTGGGACATCTGATCATGCTAGACTGGGACAAAGTCAAAGTTTGAGGCCGGCCGTGATGGAGCCCTGCGTGGCTACCCCTCGCAGTAGGCCTCGGTCAAAGTTTCAACCTTCTGACTTAAACACTTTTCCGGAGATTTTTCTGCCAGGGTCCCTCGAAGCTTTCTATCAGCCTGGATTTAGTGAGAGTTCGCTGACTTGCCTTGCGACGACCTCCCAGTCAATCCTATGGAAGTCAGGCCTCCGGAGCTTTCAGTGGGATGAAACAGAGTTCCAGGTGGTTGATTCTCGCAGTTAGTCCCGGTCACCTCTTATACCTTCGGACTTGGAAACCTTTACAGAGCTCTTTCTCCCGGGGTCCCCCGATGCTCTTTACCAGGCTTGATTCTGCAAAGGTTCGCCAGCTGGGTTTTCAATTAGATCCCGGTCAAATTCTGGAAGTCAGACCACTGGAGATTTTCAGCAGGACAAACCTGGAGGGCAGGCCGGCCGGCTTGCGGTTGAGGGTTGCCGGCTTGGCTGGCTAGGTCGAGTCGGTCCACTTATGGAGCTTTTTTCCCCAAAGTTGGTACAATCTTCTCCAAACTTGCAGGGCTTCTTCCTGAATTTGGGGGTCCCAAAGTGTCCAAAACCTTACTCCAAGGGTCTGGAAGCTTCAAGATGGTCCATAAAAGATTGGGACTTCGATTCCCAAAATCCACTTGGACAAAATCACTACAAATCCTCTGGAGTCAGTCCAGGCTGGGGATTCTTGGTGGTAATGGCCCAGGTGAGCTCTGATAACTTGAAGATTGCAGGGAGTCCACTCTTTAGTCATGTTGAAGCAGGTTTGATCCACAGGGCTGTAGTTCCATATTGTGCAGCAGGCGCAGTCAGTCTGAATGCAGGACCTGGTTGGTGTAAATCAAACTTCCAGCAAGGACCCTTCTTCTTCTGTGTTTTTAAGCGGCAGATCTGAGAGGCTCTGCCCCTCTCAGATACTTATTCAGTGTTCTCTGGGTCAAGAAGGAGGGCACTCCTGTCCAATGAGGTGGAGGGCAACACCCCAGAGCATGACCATTTCCTCCAGAGTGTGGCACTATGGTCTCCCAGAAAGTACTATTCTTCCAAAATTCAATATGGCTGAAGTCTCAGCAGGGAGGTAAAAGCTAGCTAGACCAAACCTCCAGGATGGCTCATCTCTATAGTCTCCCTCTCCATTGCATATGCACATTTCTTCCTTAAGTATGCCATCGGGATGGGTTCAGAGGGTAGGGGTGTAAATGAAACTGGCTTCTTCTGCCTGTCCCATCCTTCCTTTGAAGATCATTGTTTACAACTCCTCCCCCTTGCTCTGGCATTCCTATGCAGCACAACTCTCTCCTCCCAGAATAGTTCTTCACCCCAGTTTCCACTTATCACTTCATCAAAGCAGCCTGGCTAATCCACTTAACTCTGACCAATCAGGGCAGATCACTGGAAGCCTATATTTTGGCTTACAGACAAAAAAGTCTTATACGTTCTTCTCTGTACATTTCAGGATAAATTCAACAACAGCATATTGTTAGATTTATCAATACCATTCTCCTAGGTCCTTGAATTATATTTTCTGCAAAGCCTAGCTATAGTTATTAAATAATAACTGATTGCTGACCTGTGTGGCTGGGGATCTACAAAGGGTAAAATGAACTGGGATATTTTTTCAACCCCAGGGCTTATAAAACATATTTTATAAGGACCCTGCCTATATATACAGGACCCCCACCCTTGGAACACCTACGGGTGGGGTACTGAATAAACAAAAAATATATAGATCTCACTTTACAGTCCTCCTAGCACAAACCTCAATTTAAGAAAGCACTTTACCACAATGAGGGGAGTGAAATGTGCAATTGCACTATCACCAAGACATATAAAACCTATTTTATAAGGGTCCTCCTTATAAATAACTGACCCCACCCCTGGACACTTAGGGGAGACCCTGGTGGTACCTAATATGCCAGATTATTGTGGTTAACTAACTTTTAAGTGTCCCAAACATCAAAATCAAATTTGGGCATAACCTACATGTTAAAAGCATGTGCTCAATCAATATCACAGAGCCATGTCTGTGGTACAAATATTTGGCTCACAAATCACAATTTTGGTGGACAACCAACTTCACATACTTTTGTTTGATTTGTGAACACGCATCGCTATACGTTTCTACTGTCACTTCCAAATACGCAACTATGCAGTGAGTCATCTACAGGAATGATGGGTAGGAGAGCTGATATTCTAGATTTGCCTCCTAAAGTGACACCTTATGTGATAATCCTGGAAAATGTACCCATTCTACTGGTAGTAGAAACTGAATCTTGGAAATCCTTGAGAAACTAGTCAATAAACAGGGTGGGTAACATAAAATGTTTATCGAGGGCCCTCCTTGACAACATTAAAATGGTTAGAAGGGTAAAATGGGTTGGTAGGGACACCAATATTCTACCTGGAGGCTGGGTTGTTCTGTCTTTTAAATCAGCCAGTTTAGTCGCCACTTTCTTGTGTAGAGCAAGCACCCTAACTATGCCTTTACATGAGGTATCAGTCTTACTGCTTGGATACTTTTTCCAACCATCGATATTGCCAGTAGTTCAAGACCATTACCCATTCATGCCCCTGAATTTCATCCTGCCATTCCAACTTATAGCCGTTTTGCTAAGTGAGCAACTTTAGATGGGGTTGATTGACTTGATGCTGAACTTCCTTTGGCTCTCGCATCTGGTAATTATGATGCCATAGCAAGTGGAGGAAGTCCACCAAATTCTATACTGAATTCAGTTGATTGTAATTATATGCCAAGTCCTGCCATCTCTCTACCCTTCAACAACTTGGTTGACTGTTCCATTTCAGTTTTAGGTGCTGAGGGAGTCCCTCGACAAATGATTTATAGAGTTTTATGTTGGAATGTGGCAGGTCTATGTGCAAAGTTTGTGCAAAGGTTGATTCTCTAGAATGGTTGAATTTTTTACCTAATTTCCAGATCTTATGTCTCCAGGAGACAGAGGGGCATATTATCAAGGACAGCGTTAAAAATTATCGCCGGTTTAGAGGCAGAAAACTGCGCTAAAGCGGCGATAATGGGCTTGATAATATGCCCTTGAGAATTCCAATAGAAGCCCATGTTCTGGTGTGAACATGGGCTTCTATTGGAATTCTCCAGGGCATATTATCAAGCTCATTATCACCGGTTTAGCGGCAGTTTTCTGCTGCTAAACCGGCAATAATTTTAAAGCCGTCCTTGATAATATGCCCCTTGGTCTGTTGAGCCTATTCTTATTATTTACTGTTACAGAACCTTCAATGTACCAGCGGTGCCTACTAAAACTGGCTGTCTATGCATGTATCTCTCCAACTCTCTGCCTTTCGCTAAAATATCTTTTATGACAACCACATTGTACTTCCAAATTATCGTATTGAAATGCCATCTCTTTTTTATCTTGTGTTTGTTCATTTTTACAAGAACGCACTGTTGAGTGAAGTACTGACTGTCCTTGGCCAGCTCTACTGAGATCCTGAGTCCATCTGTAAGGGTGACATGAAGGAAGTTAGTATACTCTGGGGTGGTGATTTTAATACTTAACTGTGTTTATTATTTTCAAAAAGGATTGTGGTCTGACACACATTTATTATTGTGTTCTATCTTATTTCATCCATAATGGTTATGGTGAATTGCTGTTTATATATGTTCTTGCTTTCTGTAGGGATCTCTGTGTTCCGCTCATTGCATTTAGGTGTACTTTTAATGGAAGAGGTGATAACATTGTTGTCGATTATACAATATCATCTCATAGACACTACTTATTGTTATATGATTTTATCATACATAGTATTTGTCTGAGTGATCTCTCTCCACACAATGTAAGTCTGATATACCACGATTAGTTGACAATATTGAGATAGCTGCACAAAATGGATTTACATTACCTTGGTTGCAAGTTAACTCCAATGATTTAATGGAAAGACTAGACACCAATCTTAGAGAGGCTTCTGAGAAAAGCCTGGATGCTGCAGCCAGTTTTATTAAAGACAGTACAGCTTTCTGGCATGTGTCAAACAGCCCCTACCTGACAGAAGACAGTGGTCCAAGATCGAGGCAACCATTACCGAAATTGAATGCATGCTTCATATTAGTGAAATTTATTCAAATCCCAACAAGATATTGACAGGGACTTGCTCCTTGATCCAGAAGCTGTTCTGCTGGATTCCCTTGTAGTCTTGCCAATCTCACATTTTCTTTAGAGGAGTTTAATAGAACCCTTATGGCTTGCAAGGGTGAGAAAGCACTGGGTCTCGATATTATTCCTGTTGACGTTTTTAAGGCAATTGTTCCTTTTTGGGGCTCTATATTGACCCTGGTGTTGGGAGCATGATGTAGCTCAGGCTTTATGAACACATAGTCAGAGTCACTTATCATTCCTATTTATACGAAGGGTGACCATTCTAAACCAGATTGCTATTATCCTATCTCATTACTTGATTCATTGGTGAAAGCTGTTGGTCTAATTATCCTCTATAGATCAGAAGAGTGAGCTGAAAGTTATGATATTCATTCCAAACTTCAATATGGCTTTCGCAGTGTCTTAAGCATGATTGAGCAGGGATTAAACCTCAACAATTTAGTTCAGAAATATTCCTTGATTAAGAAGTGTCACATGTTTTTGGCTTTCAGTGATTTATCCAACACATTTGACTGCGTTCTGCATGATATGTTGTGGACCATCATGACAGATCTTGATGTGGACCCACCTATAATACAGTTCCTAAGGCAGGTGTATTCAGGGAGTAGGGCCAAGATATTGTATGACGTTAAGAAAGAGGGCACCCATTCATTCAAGATAGAGAGGGGAGTTAGACAAGGGTGCGTCCTCCCTCCCTTTCTGTTGACCTTATATATTCGGAGCTTGGGAAATGTTTTAGCAGAAATTTGTTGCGATCTCCCACTAATTGGCTATAATCCGATTCCGGCCCTTCTCTACGCATATGATGCTGTACCCATGACCCGTACTCCCCTGGATCTGCAATGATTACTCACCTGCTTTGCCAATTACATGCAGAATTTAGGTCTTTTAGTCAATCTAGGTAAAACTTTTATAATGAAATATGGGAGGAGATTGTATTTTATGAGAGCTATTACGGTGCTGTCTAATTTTGAGATGAAACTTGGCAAAGAGTTCCCCTAATGAAACTATCTATAAAGCCAAGTGTCTGTCGACAGCTTTATACAGGGTGGGAGCCGGAGGATTTAACAAAAGTCATGGGGATACAGCAATAGTTAATCCCTTCAATTGGTGGAAAATGCCCACTTTGGCAACCTCCTCTCAGTACTCAAGAGCTGCTTCTCATTCATCTGACAATCCCAAATTGGGGCTGCCTTTTTAACAGACACAGCCAGAATTCAGCCAATTCTCCTCTGGCAGAAGATTTGGACCTCAGAGGATACCATACTAAATCATTAGGTCATTAGGGATTGTCTTAAACCATCCTTTTCCCTCAAATTCCGTGGCTGAGATATTTTTAATTAATGTGTCTGGATTTGGGTCATCTTGAATATTTTCACCTTCCTGATACATTGGAGCACATTAGCAGAAATGATTAAAAAAAATCCTGTTTATCTTTGTTTGTAGACATTAGATTGTGTACAGAACTCATAAAACCTAGCTTTCCTAAAAATCAAATGATGTTGGTCACTTATGATATTCAACCGTACCTCAAATGTGTGCATAATGCCCAATATAGGTTTGTTTTAACTCACTTCAGACTGGATATATTCCATTGGTTGATAAGTTTTCCCATTGTAAATGATTGGTCCGAAGTACTAGTTAAATGTCCCTGTGATGGTTCATTAGACCAAAGCACTTTGCACACTGTCTTTTTTGGCAAATTTTAAAAGGACCTGAGGATGAGATTAATATTACCCATCATGCGAGAACTAAAATGTGTACAATGTCGTCCTGCTTATTTGTTTCTGCAATCTTTACCCACATTATCTATCAGTTCTATTATGTCAAGTTACTTATGGGCAGTGATTAAATACAGGAAATCATTGTATATCCATAATGATCCTGTCACGTCAAGATGACCGTATATAGTTTGCGCTGCTTGCCCTTAACGAATATAATGTAATTTTAACTGGTTCCTTTTTAATAACACACTTTATATATTTTTATTTCTAAAAAATAATTTATGATGCAGTGTACTGTGTTTTGTATGCGTTTCAGGATTTTAACACAAAAAAATTGAATAAAGCTTAATTTACTTGACTTATTTTTATTTTATTTATTTATTTATGAAATGCATGACGTACTTTCCATCTCCTTTCATTCTGACAGAAAGATTGAGTGCAGCTTCATGGTTCGTGAGATAATTGGAGCACTATTTGTTAAAGAATTTAGGGGCATATCAACAAGGTGGCGATAAAAATTATCGCCGCTTTTGCATCCGTTTTTGGACGAAAAGCGGTGATAATTTTATCGCTGTATCAGCAAGGTCACGCTATCGCGTGAATCCTTGCCTTAGCGCCCTTGCCCGTAACGCCCACCTTTGCATCTCTAATGAGATGCAAAGTGGGCGTTCCGTCCCAAAATAACTGGAGAAATGTCGCTAACCGACATTTCTCCAATTATCAATGGGCACGCTAACAAGCATAGCGATAAGAAAAATAGCGCTAACCGTGGTTATCGCTACTTTCCTTATGCCTGCTTTTCCTTTGACTAAACAATGTTAGCTAATTGGTGGTGGATTATAGGGCTGAGACCACCCAGCCCTATCAACAAGGATATCGCCGTTTTCCATGGAACATCGCTGGGACACCAGCGATGTTCCATGGAAAACATCGCTATCACAGGAATAAGTATCGCCATTGCGCTATGCGTTGGTAATACAGCGCTAGCATGGTGATAATTATCTGCAATAGCCGACGATAAAATTCCTCACGCTAAGGGCGGCCAGCGATAATTATTGCTGCCGCTTGTTGATATGCCCCTTAATTGGTCTGATATTCTTCAGAGATGGAACCTGTGCTGTGTTGAGCTGAGTTGAAAGCAAGCTTGAAAAGTTCACTTTTATGAGTTTACTACACGTAATGTAGTTATGTTTAGATCTCAGACTGTGTTTAAGCTCTCTACTCTCTTGATAGTTGAACCCTGAGAAGTTTGCCTCCATGTTTCATCTTCTTGAAGGGTCACTGGTTGTTCCGATGGGCAGATGAAGAGGGTCGGTTTCTGGTTTAGGTGGAGTGAGGTGTCAGTTTTGGCTTTTCTGCTTGTAATAACTTAGTTACACTTCAAATATTGTTACTGGGCTTCATATCTTTTAATAGCATGAG
Source organism: Triturus cristatus (assembly GCF_964204655.1). NCBI lineage: Eukaryota > Metazoa > Chordata > Amphibia > Caudata > Salamandridae > Triturus > Triturus cristatus. The sequence goes on from NC_140588.1 coordinate 378,092,171, forward strand.
CCCCCAATACCCACACAACTATTTTTCAGCCGCGCATTTCCATGCTGTTTTCCTATGTCTACCTGCCTGGGCATCTTTTTCGAAATATATGGTATTATTCTCTCCCCCCTCCCAGCCCAATTGCTATTGTGGATGTTTTTCACCAAGGGTTACTGAGTGACATCATATAGTCAGCGAAGCTCGAGTTATCTAGTGCGGACATAAAGAGAGTACTCGTAAATGCCCTTTGTGAATCCCCAAAGTCGTAAACTGAGACGTTTGGTTTACGTTTAGACCAAACATCTGAGTTTACGTTTGTGAATCAAGCCTAAAGTCATGTAAAAGATCCCAATCATGTTGCTGCCAAATATCGGGTCTGCCAGGCACCAAGACAGCTTAGACGTGGTTCTGCCTCATTCCTCCTACTTCCACTACCCCACTTTTAATGTCTCTAGTGCAAACTTGCAGGTTCTTTTTCATCCCTCCTTCCTCAGATTGTCCAGTTTTCAAATCATTCTGTTCCTGCTTTCTTCCCCTTTTTCTATAATTCTCTGCTTGCTCTAGCTGAAAGTACGATAATGGAAATAGAAGTTCTAGTTCCCAAAAATGTGATCCGGTGCCAAACAACTGCAATCACTGACACAAATTAAGCCCTGGAGTTGTAAGAATGTATGGCCCACTTAAGTCTACTTTTTTTGCTAAAGCCCCTAGTCACAATCCACAGAATTTGAATTTATAGCTTTTTCCGAAATTGCATATTCCACCTACCACTTTGGAAAATCTGTGAGCATAGTGAATTTTCTTGCATCCCAAATGTAGGGTCATGTGTGAGAAACTGATGTTCTCACTAAAGGAAAACTTGCTGACAATTAGGAATGTGGTAAACATTGACAAGCCATTACGTTGTGGGTATAGCGATCCTTTTTTTCACTACCTAGTTACACAATTCAGTTTAATGGTAACAGTGCTGAGTAGGCATGGAAATTACACGTGGACAAAAAAAACATCAAACACATCCATATTTTCTGTTGGTATAGGAGAAGAGTTTGCTCCAGGAGGAACAATGTTTTCCAAGAGGATAGAACATTTTAGATGCATTTCCACTTTGACCATCAACTTGCATTGGGCATGTTTAGCAGACGAAAAATACATCAGATTAAGTCTAGCTTGCACATAAAAATCTAAGATTTTCATAGATTCGTATATGGGACTTTTATCACATTCTCATCTAAAACAAACTTCAAAACCATTTATCTATAACCAAACATTCATACTTAATTCTTTGATATTTACAGCCATACTCCCAAATCAACCATCCTCCTGAGGCCATATTAAAGCAAGTGCCGATGGGACGCAACGGGCATGTGCACCCACTTTGTGTGCCCCCGGGACACCTTGGTACTACGGAAGGTGCAGCAGATGCTTGTGCAACCCCTTCAGTAATACAGATAGCGCTGGGGCACATGTAGCACCAGCACTATTTCAAGAGGGCATTCCTTCATTTGCATGGGGGCATGGCCTCACGCAAATTAGGGAATCTCTTTTCCTCTGCGCCTGTGCTGTATTATAGACGTGACAAATGCAAAAAGAACAATTAATGGACAGAATGCTGAACATTGTCATGCATTCACCCCAGTACAGAGATCTGGGCCTAAATCCATAGTTTTTTGTGTGCTTCCGATGCCATTCCAGTTTAAACCCAGCCATATGCAAATCAGCCTTGAACCTGCTCCCTATGGGAACAGTCCAGCCTGAACTGCCAGGCCTGGTCCTCCCTGGACCGGAAAAAAGCATCCTAGGACCAGTTTTGGGGTATCACCCCTCATCAGGCAAGTTAACTTGACTCCAGTGTTATAGATGTGGGTGCAAAGGCAAAGGAGGTCATAAGGCGCACGGAGAATGCACCATAAAAAGGTGGCACACTGTCAGTGTTCCCCTGATGGTAGTCCTCTGGACAGGGTCCTCCAGACAACTCCTTGCAGATGGGTGCAGTGACTCACTGCACTTGCCTGCAAGGGGATCTCTCTCCCCTCTTTAAAGTGCAAGAGGGTTGCTGCCTTCATAGTGAAACACAGAGCGGCTGCTTCAAAGACGCTCCACATTTCACATGAATGCGCAACCCCCAGGGCAGCACAAGTTTGCGGCTGCCCACATTCAATATAATAGGGCGCACTTTCTATGTTTGCGCACTGTGCACCTGTTTGAAGGTGCGCCGTGGCACAAACAGGGAAAGTGCTCCCTATATGTAATAGGGCCCCTGGTTGGGAATAGTAAACATTAAAAACAGGCCGTGGCATTGATTTTCGGCATGTTGTTTAGTGCTACAATAATGGAGAGATTAAAAGGCACTATCCCCTCATCAGCCTACTGAAGGAACACTTCACTTTCTTTTTATCGTGATATAAATAAACACAGCAGTAGGCCTGGGCGAAATTTAAACTGTAGTTGTGATTTGCTATATATATCTATATATATATATATATATATATGTATATATTACCTACTGGCGGTTGCCAGTAGGTAGTTATAGTTAGGACCCTGTTTCCATAGGAAATCCGCAACATTCTATTTGGAATAACTTTGGCGCCGGTCGACGAATCCTCGCGAAATTTTCAAAACTAATGGGGCGCTACGCTCCGCTCCTACCCTGAAAGTCTCGGGGGGATTCGTCAAGCGGGGGCTGAGAAAAAAGGGGGGTCCCAAAACGCGTTTTCCCCATGCATTTTTCCATAGGACCTTTAGACACAGCTACAGCCCGAACGGCTGAACAGAATTACTTGTAATTTGGCAGAGAGGTAGCCATAAGGTCAAGGAAGTGCCTTTTGTAGGTCTGGTGTAAATCTGTTCAGTAGTTCCTGAGAAAATAGCATTTAAATCAATATATATATCTGTGGCAGCGCTCCGTGCGCTTACCGTGCGCTTACGGTAAGCTTACCGTACGTGTACGGTGCCGTGCGCGAGCGCGTTTCTGATTGGTTGTTAGATCAAAGTAAACATTCGAATCGGTCGAAACCAGGAAGTATCGGCCGCCATTTTCTGTCTCTCGCACTGAGAAAAAAAGGTTGATAACACGAAAAGGGGGCCATGAAGAGAGTTGCAGACCCCCTAGCGTTCGTCAGGGGGTTCACGAAGGACCAAAAAGTATGAAAAATGAATTTAATAATTTTTTTTTAAAATCGCGGGGTGCGCGTACGGTAAGCTTACCGTACGCGTACGGTAAAAAAAAAAAAAAAAAAAAAAAAGAATTAACAATCACATTTAATATATAAATCTAAGGACCCCCAAGAGAGAAAAAAACTATTGATATTTTGTAAAAAAATGGCGAGGCGTGCACGGTATGAAATGCGCCACGTGGACGCTCGGTGCGCGAAGCGCACCGAGTGCCCACAGCGTGCGCACGGTGCGCGAAGCGCACCCTGCGCGCAAAAATTAAAAATAAATACATAACTTAGCATTTAAAAAACCGTACAAATTCACTGAAAAAACCATAGGTTTCACACACGTTATAGTTAGGAATTAGCATTTAAAAAACCTTGCAAATTCACTGAAAAAACCATAGGTTTCACACATGTTATAGTTAGCTGTACATTTTACTCGTAAAAAACCAATGAAATTCCACGTTATAGTTAGATCAGGTAACTATAACTTGCGCGCCCGCAATCCACTGCTGATGACGTCACATAATACATCACTCATGACATGGTCAGTGGCATCACTCATGACATTACTGATGACATCATCCTTGTGATAGAGTGGCGGTCGCGCGAGTTATAGTTACCTGATCTAAGTATAACGTGGAATTTCATTGGTTTTTTACGAGTAAAATGTACAGCTAACTATAACATGTGTGAAACCTATGGTTTTTTCAGTGAATTTGCAAGGTTTTTTAAATGCTAATTCCTAACTATAACGTGTGTGAAACCTATGGTTTTTTCAGTGAATATATATATATTTGGATTTTTGCGTTATGCTTCAGACCTGCAATTCCTGAAATTATACCTCTACAGCACTTTGAAAAAAGTGGAGGTGAGAGGGATGATCCCTGCAATACTCTCAAAGAGACTGGGGTGGGCTTGGATAGGGATTGGTTGATCTAGAATCTTTGTGTTCTATTGTGAGGGAAGGAAGCAAACCAGTTTAGAACAGAGCCAGATAGACCCATTCTGTGTTTCAGGAGGTCTAGTAGGTTGTCATGTTTGACGGTGTCGAAGGCCGAGGATAAATCCAGTAGGGTTAGTGGACAGGCTTCGTTTTGGTCCAGGATTTTTAGCGCATCATCTATTACGTGGGTCATGGCTGATTCAGTGCTGTGTCCTGCACGGAACCCTGATTGGTATTGGTCGAGTAAGTTGAATTGGTCTATGTGGTTGCCAAGCTGGGTGTGAACACATTTTTCTAACAATTTGGCCAAAGTGGGGATGGTGGATGTTGGGCGATAGTTATTCAAGTCTGAAGGGTCTGCCAATGGCTTATTTAGGATTGGGCATACCTGGCCTGCTTTAAGGATATCGGAGATGGTTCCTTGAGGGAGAGAGGTATTTATAATCTTGATCCATAGAGGCAATAGCATTGGAATGAAGTCTCTTAAGAAATTTGCAGGAAAAGGGTCTGTGAAGTGGTTGGCGGGATTCAAGGCCATGAGAATTTTTAATATAGTTTCTTCGTTGTAAGTGTTGAAGTAGGACCAGGAAGCATTGTTTTTGAGGACAAAGTTTGCGGAGCTTATGAAGGGACCCCCAGCGGGAGCAATGAAGTGTCTCTGTGAGTGTCAGTGTGGGATAATAGATCATTGAGCAAGTCTGTCTTTATGTTTTCTGTCTTCATGGTAAAGTAGGAGGCAAATTCTTTGCAATTGAAGTATGTTTTTTAAAAGTGACAGTTTTCAAACATGAATTTAGAAACATTCATTACTCTGCCCACCCTGACAACAATCCTAATAGTGAAGTAAGGGACAAGTCAATTGTCATGTGCACTCTTTGGGTGGCCTGGGTTACTATTATCCACAAAGAACCTTATAGTTTATTAAATCAAACACAGGAGAAGGTTTTGTAAAGTGCACATCTTGCAGTCAGGCATTTTGAGGTCCTCTTATATGTGATAATGAAGAAAAAGGAAGCAAAGGGAAATAAAATAATGGCCTAGTATCACACAAGTTGGTAACATTGGGAAGCTGAGATTAATTCCAGGTTTTCTGGTTTCCTATTGTGCAATTCAGCCACTAGATGTATATGCTTTGCTTCCTTTTCCCACACTTGCCTAGCCCCTCCCCAAACTTCTACCTCTTCCCAGGCACCTGCTCTCTCTCCTGACTGCCACCCTGCTGGCATCAATGCAGCGCTTTGTCACATCACAGACCGAACTTTATGGCCCGTGGAAAAATGTTTGTGAGTTCCCATGAGATAGGCAATTGTTCATCAGTCATATTTCCCTTGCCACAATAGATACTAAAGGGTTTGCCTGTTGATGTTGCAGAAGCTACACAGAACTAATCCAAAATTTGAGGGCAGGGGAATAGTTGACGAGACGTGTCACCATTCACAATTTCTTCATAAGTACTTTGGAAAGAAGTTACTCATCCATATTTATTGAGGATTGTAGTCTATAGTTTGCACCGTATAAGGAACCCTTGTCTGCTGCATGGACTAGGGAGATTTAAGCTCATTTGAATTGCAGGTTCATGGAGTCCTGTACACCACTGTTTTAATATGCTGAGGATTGGATCTGGTTTAAGCCTGTTAAGTTTGAAACTGGTTTAGACGTGTTAAGATTTGTTCGAGGCCAGTTTAGACTTGTCAAATTTGTAAAATTCCACAGGGAACACCTCTTCACCTGGGGCGTTCCCTTTTGACAAGTTATCAACGGTCCTGCTAAATTTGTCATCCATCATGTCTTCTTTTCAAAGGTCTCTGTGTTCTTCTGATAGCAAGGAGGAGACCCAGTTTTGAAATAAATCTCACCTCTGCGTCTGAGCGGCCATTATGGTTAGAATTGTAATGATTTTTAAAAAAAATATACATATTTTCAAGCGGTTTTCAGTTTGTTAATATCTATCCATTTTTCCTTGTATTACAGGTATTGATTATAAGGAATAATTTTGTTTCAGCTGAGCAGCCAATAATCTTCCTGCTTTTGGACTTTGTTCATATTGCTTCCGTTTGAGATGGCTAATTGTGCATTCTGTCTTTGGTGTGAAAATGGCATTAAGATCTTATTTGTCCTTTGTAAGACCTCCCTCATGGGGGCTAGGATTCTCATTAATTCCCCTCTCAGGTTTCTCTTTCCAGAAGTCCATAACATCTTGGAAGAAGAAACAGAACACTCATTTCTTTGAAGGAATGTCACCATATGTGATTAAAGCTCTTTCTTGTTTTTTAGGACTGTGTTCCTTGTCGCATTAATACGGCAGGAGCTTGTGTGTCAGAATAATAAGACAGAATATTGTTATACAAAAATATAATGGCACAAATGTCAATTACAAAATATTGTGAAGGTAAGTATAGGTACATTTAAATTTACTATTCATAACTCTACATCCATGTACTGTAAACATATGTGCATTGCTGAGGTACATATATGTGGTATTAATTGTAGTAAACCTACACATACCAACATATTATTGCTTTTACAATGTTTTAGTAGTTTATATTTAGGCCACAATATTTTTGTATCACAATATTCTGCCCACAGTATTCTGGTAGACAAACACACAGGACTTTAAGGGAGGAATAAGGAATCTGAGGGCCAATTACTTTTTATTTGGCTTTTGATCAGATAAACCTGCAGCCACCATTGTGGTTGGGGTGAAATTCTGCAGTAAAGGGGTGAATGTCTGAAGAAATCAATACAGCAGCATATTCCATACGTACAAAAGGGGAAGGTATGTTCCACACATCTTCAAGTCACCTTATTAGACCACACCTGTTTCTGATCAGAATCAGGTCTATTGCTTACCCTGATTCAACGGTGTCTTATGTTTCAATATATTTTGCATTGATTCCTACCATGCAAAATTGACACAATGATAGTTTTCCAGTTAATTTTAGCCAGAGACATGATATTAGAAATTTGATAAATTACTCTTTTGAAGTGTGTTCATAGAGCCCTGAGAAGTGGAATAACAATGCAAAGTCTTGTGAATCTCAGCCAATCTCAACCCACACAAATCACATTCTTGCCACCAAGTGAAAATATCTCAATAGTCACAATAATATAGCTTTCCAAATTTAAATCTCATCTGCCACCTGAAAATGTATACGCCCTGTTAAACTAAGCATGTCAAAAGTTCAGATGCTGAACTTTTGGTGCATGTAGTTCTAAGACTATTTTAGAAAGCCAAAATAAATAATGATATTTCTGAAATGAATCAACATTGCACTGAAAGACTGTGGAATGTATTTCTAGTAATAGCCAGGCCTCTTTGTTGCTGTGTGTACACACACAATGTTCAGTGATCATAGTGTTATGCTTGAGCTGCATTCTGACATGCATGTCTCCTATTAGGACTGAATAACCCAACAATATTGACAGCGGTTTCCATTTATTGTGTTAACTTCCTTTTACCTTACTGTTATGCACGCTCAGCATAGTTCAATACAAACTGTAATAAGTACTAGACACATTAGTCATTACATCCATTAGACAGCAGAAAACCAACAATTCATCACATAGTATTTATTTTCAGAGAAGGACATTTTTTCAAGGAAGGCACTTCAATTCTTCCTCAAGACCTTTGTTATATTCCCGAATTAGGCCCATGTAGCGAAGCAGCTTATTTCTTACATTGTCCTATTTCGCAGAAGGAACCTTTTTCATATATTTGCGGTCGGACAAATGTTGGATTAGTTTCCCTGAAACTAGCCTTGTTTACACATCTAGCTTAGCACAACATTATTACAATGTCCTGAGCATCATGTACAAGGTCTCTTTTTGTACTATGTACAAATATCATCTCAGTCTTCATCCACTGGGCGACAGGGCTATCTACATATCCATAACATCCCTAATCTATGCGCACATCACAAGACTGCTTTCTATTATAAATAGGAGCATACCAATAGATTAGCAGAGAAGGCACTCCAGCTGACACCAGAGGTCCGTGCATGCTCACGCAGCGGTCTGACATCTCGTGAAGGGTGTCCAGTTCGGTCCTAAACTGGTTTGCCTCTTTCCTTCAAAACCACACACAAATGATCAAAGTTAATCATGCCCTCGCTTCCAGTACCCCTCTCCTGATTGGAGTCCCCCAAGGTTCTATGCTCTCGTCCACTCTCATCAACCTTTGCGGTCATGCTTAACTGAGCGAACATTCAATACAACATGTATGCAGATGACATGCAATTATACCTGAAGATCTCCTCGCAATAGGACATAAAAACTTCAAATACTGCACTTGCCCAAACTCAACAATGGTTAGCTCAGAACCATCTCCTACTAAATGCTCTCAAAATTGAATTTCTTTTGATCACCTCTCCTAATCATTCAGCTCCTACCCTTGACTGGATTAAACACCTAACTGCTCTAAACTGCACACCTCACGTCGTAGACTCTGCCAAATCTTTAGGTATCACCTTAGATAAACACCTAAACATGGAAGCACACATCAGTGCTACTACTACGGAAGCCAATTTCCAACTCAACACACTGAAGAAAATCAAACAATTCCTACCCCCCAGTTCAATCACTGACTATCCTTAGATTGGAATATGGGCTGGTGACCCTAGCAGGACTTCCCAAAGCTAGCTTGGCCCCACTCAGAGCTACCTTGAACGCATCAGCCAGACTTTTAACGGGCTCGTGGAAATTTGATCACATTTCACCCGACCTTTTGCCTCTAAATTGGTTATCTATTGAAGCTAGAATCCGACTCAAGATAGCTCGTCTGACTCATAGAGCCATACACCACAATACCCCATACTACCTAGCAAATAAACTTGAACTATGGAGCTCCAGCCGGAACCTCAGAAGTACATCCACCCTTCTCTTGAAAACTCCAAGATTTAAAAAGAAAAGATTGTACAACCGTGCGTTCACCGGTCTTGCTCTGAGAATCTGAAACTCCTTGCCATTCGAGATCAGATCCAATCCTTCAACTAATACCTTTAAAAAACTAGTCAAAAGGCATCTAATGAACGAACGTTAACGCGTTGATCATGCTTGTGTGTTTTGTTAATAACCAAAATCTTGAATCATTTTCACTGATGTTCTATTTTATGTTTCTTTTATCTTCGTTTTGTTCTAGTCCTCGATAGTTACTGTTGATTTTTGCTTGCTTCCCTTTTTGTTAAAATTCCCAATGCACATTGCACATCTTGGTTCTTTCTATTGTATGATGTTTTACTCGGAGCGCTCTACGACACCTCTGATACAACCTATGTTTTATTCTTGAATGTTTTCCCACAGGTTGTAACTTCACTTACCTTCTTTATGTTTTGTATACTTCCTGGTGCCAACTCTGTACAGCGCTCTGATACCCTTTTGGGTCTTGTTTGTGCTATATAAAACTTTTCAAATAAAATAAATAAATAAAATAAATAAATGACAAAGACGGGGTCCTTCATTTTCACCCTCCAGGTAATGGGGTTGGATCGTCCCTTGGGGGATTCTTGGCTCTACACCTATACACACTCTAGGTATAGAGTAGGGTTTGCATAGTACATTTATTTTCGATTACTGCCTTGTTTTATATGCCAACACATTGTTTTAGCCCCATGGTAGAACTATATCTACAATTCGCGCTTTTTGTGCTTGTAATCACTTTTATCTGCTTCTGTCTATTAATCATTGCAGCACATGTATTCTGTACCAGAATAGCATTGGATCAATAAATATATTGAAAACGTCCCACTGTGTATTCTCTGTCTACTTCTCTGAGAATAAGTAAGCACGAGTGACTGAGCAAAAGTTTATGTACTGTGTCCATCAATCCTGAGGGGTCAGAGTTGGCATGTTCAGTGATTGCCAGAAACCATTCGCTTCCTTGTAGGTTGAGGGTCTTACAGTGGCATTGTGAGCTACCTGGTGTATAGGCCAACGTATCCTGCGGGGTGTCCGGAATCAGTCTTGGCTCAAGTCCCTAGTTTATGTTGTCCAAACAATGCAGAGATCTTACAGATTAGTAGGATTTACACGACACCTGAACAGGAAAATTTAATTAAAAGAAAGTGTGTGTGCGTGCCTGCGTGTGTGTGTGTGTGAGAGAGAGAGAGACCTGGAACCACCCGTACTAAACCTCTATTTAGCGATTCTAGAATTGCAAATTTATGAAATCACAAAAAAGGATAATCGCTAATTTGTGTATACTTGGAGATAATGCAATGGAATTATGATTTCATACATTTCGCTATTTCAAATTGCGATTCCCCAATGGTGCTTTCTTTATAGTTGCAATTTTGCAAATCTGTCGCTGTAGCACTTTCTGACGACCTCTTAAGGGGGAAGTGAACCATCCTTTCAAAGTTCTTGTGGTTATTTTTAAGTTCTTTGACTCCTAACGAACAGATTGATAATTGATGACTCTCAGAGAGCTGATTCCGCATGGAAAAGAAAGAGATTATATTCAAAAATGGAACTAGAAATCATAGTACAGGAATGTGTCGTTCAATAGCATACTATTCCGGAAATGTTCACTCACTGTTCCCGATTCAACAAAAATACGTATTTGACAGCAAACACATGAATGGATAAAGCTGTAGGAGTTTCCGCCAAAGGTATAGAAGGGATTTGTAAAAGATGGCATGATATGCATTCCAGAGCCAAAGACAAGGTTGCAAGTCAGAGATAGGAGACATCTCGCACTGGGGTGGACTATCTACAGACTCACATTCAACCCCACTTGAGGAGCCAATTGAAACTACATAAGCACATGAGTCTGTGTCAGTGGAGTGAGTGACATTAACACTTTTTCAGCACCACCAACATTCACAAAATAACTTTTTTAATGAAAACAATCCATAATATTGTTTTTGCTCAGAGCAATTCATTCTAGGAGTTGAAATCATTTAACATGTTATTGCATTTGCATATAGATATCAGTTTATCCCAACTTCAAGAATTAAAGGAAGGTTGAGATATGGTGTTGGGAACTGCAGTTGGAGTGGTGTTTGGTCAAGTAAGGTGTGGTACTGTGTTATGAAATAAGGTAGGGTAGGAAGTTTTGAAGTACAGTTTGGGTGGACGGGAATGATGTACCGTTGGGGTAAAATGTTACTTACACATATATATGAATTTAAGAGCAACTTTAACATGTTTGTAGGAAATCATTTAAGTGTCCTTACTTGCAGATACATTACCAGTGCGGGCAGTGGAAATTGGTGATAAATCTGAAAACATAGATGAAAAAACCCCGGAGAAGATGACACAAAGGACCATCTTTCAACTAGCCACCTTTCTCAACCTATTAATACAGGTCACAGTGTCATGTAACACATCTGGTGATGCACAACAGAAGCACCTCAAACAGGAGTAAGGAAAGCACAAGGACTGGCAGCTAGAAGGGAATGCCAATCCCTGCAAGGTGCTTAAATACGCAGCACAGCTAGATTGAGAAGGGGTGCACATGGACATCACTGGTTCTGGAATACCACGTTTTCAAACAACTTGGATCAAATGATGCTCTGTGTCAAAAAAGCAATATAAACCAATGCATTTAACAATGCAGCAATCAATGTAAAGTCACTCACAGATGCTATTTCTGCCTTTTGTATTGCTGTCAATCATGAACATTTTGCATGAAGACGTGAAGGGATTTAGCCGATCGGTAGAAAGGCTGCAACAACCACCATTTTACTTTCTCACCCAAAAAATGTATTTCAACTCCGAAATAGCTCACAGCAGCAGTGATTTCACCAACATTTTGGGTGGATTGCAACTTCAATGTAAGTTATGCAAGCATCCCAAATGCCTCATAGAGAAAGTATAAACAGTGCCTCAGTGGTTTAGGTAACTACTGATAGGCACAGACAACTTCTCAATGAGGAGTCATATGCTATTGAGGCTGCAACATTTTCACAAAGGCTTACTGTTAGCGAAGGATGGAAGAAGTAAAATGCTCACTATGGTTTGATTTTACAAGTTAAACAAAATATTATTTTTCACATTTTCATTATGTGATGTTTGATTATTATTTTTTCTTCTTGATTTTTCAACGTAATATCTGTGAATAAAAACAAATATTTTTGTCAGCAGATTAAATATAGGGTCTTGTGCTTAATTGCTTTTCTATGTCTTTCCTGTCAGCACTTGTGACGTCTTGTCATGTGAGTCAGGGGTACAAAAGTTTCAAAATTTGAGCTGCTGGATGTGGGTATGACTTTTGTAGTTGGAATGTTATGTAATGCTGCACACGTGGCAACAGTATAGCATAACATTTCTGGTGAATACAGAAGCACAACTCCACTTTTATATAAGCATTAGAACCTACTCTTTAGCAGCATAAAAGTACAGTCTACTAAAGAACATGGGCATCTTTGTGCAATACAGTTCCCAGTGTGGCAGTGCATTGTGGAGAAGTGTGGCTCAATGGTTAGAGCGGCAGATCTCGATGCAGAGCACTGGTCTGGGGCCAGGGTTCGATTCCCGCCGTGGCAGGGTCTCGGGCTATAAATTCCTCGGACTGGATATTCTCGCCTCAGTGCCTATTCTAATCATGGGTCCCACGCTGCAACTCTGGGCAATAGCTTGCTTAATCTCCACAACGGCCTCAACAGCACTGGGATGCCTGGCTTCACCATGGGGGTGCCCAGGAGTGGACACTTCATACGGAAAGCCAGGAAGGGTTCCTTCAGCGGTATGAGTACAGCGCTGAAATACCCCCAGGGGTGATTCGGCCCTATATAAGTACATATACATTTACATTGAAGTGTGGAAGCATATAGCAGGATCGTATAGCACAGGAACTTTCAGGAAAATAATAAAGTTATTGGAATTGTGAGGTTACTTTGGTAAGATCAACAAAATTTGATAAGCTTATATTGATTGACTGCAAGCTTATCCTAAAGAGGTAGCTTAGGAGGCGGGCGTGGCGCAGGTAACAATCTAGGCAGTGTTACTGATGCGGTAGAAACTGTAGACACAGGGCATGCGTCTTTAGTAAGTCCCACACCCTATCCCCCCACTAACAGAGTTAGGGATGCAGAAAACCAGGGGAAATCTACCACCTGCTTTAAAATCATCTCGTGGAATATTGTAGGATTTCGTTCTAAGATAGGGAATGGGAATGACGAGTGGCTAGGGTATATCAGAGGCTTTGACCTCATTTGCCTCCAGGAAACCTGGTCCACAGATGATATATCCTTGGATGGCTCTCGCTCCTTCTGCGTTCCTGCATTACCTTCTGACCTCATTTGCCTCCAGGAAACCTGGTCCACAGATGATATATCCTTGGATGGCTCTCGCTCCTTCTGCGTTCCTGCATTACCTTCTGCCGCAGGAAGGGCTAAGGGATTACGGTTTTTATATCAGTAAAATATGGATCTCTAATAGTCAATAATATAGGCTCATCACCCTAGCATTAACTAATTATGATCCATAATTTAAATACGGCCAACATACTCCTGGTGAATTGGTACCACAATATCTTTTATACAAACAATTGTAATGCCATCGAGACCCTACATCATGAGATTATGCAAATCACTGGGAAGTGGCAGCCGTTATGCATCATGTGGGATAGGGGATTTTAACTGTGCAATTTGTAAGCACAGCTCTCAACGTGTGTGTGGGCTGGAAGACACAAAAGTACAGCCACAGCCCCATTTTATTTACTCATTCAAGGGAGGAGACCTAAATTGTGTTTTACTAGGGAACGATATAGGCCTTATTTGTTGTTGGGCCAAGGATCTTTAACTGCAGTGTCCCACTTATGTTTGCTGTGGCAGGGCTAGTTCCATCGATTTTATACCAATATCTAGACATTTTTTTGAACTTGTTCTTGTCTTTTTGGTGGAACCTCACTGTCTGAGTGATCATAACCCCCTTATCGTCTCCCGCAATTTAAAGACCCAGGTGGGGGAGGGCGATGATCGCCCAATCCATTACCACCAGAACAAGGAAGTCAGGCTGAATTGGGAAAGATCGATCCCCTCAAATTCGAAGGAGATATTATCAAAGGCTACCCCCACTTAATTATGGGGTGTTTGAGGTCCTGGTTGTTCTAGGGCCCATAAAGATTTAAAAAGGGTGCTTCATGTTATTCCCCGTACCAGAGATTTAGTTAAAGCAGCAAGGCACAAATGTAAAACAATAATTGAGGCTAGAAAAGCAGAATTGAGAAGTCTAGCATGGGAAGATTAAGAGAGAGCAGGAGCCCTACAGACATAAAAAAATGTGGGAAATTATATCACCCATTATTTACTGAAGAAGCCAGGCAGATGGATTCACTGATCCTGGGAGATGCTTGGGCAGCCCACTTTACTGGCATCTTTAACCCCCAAAATAAAAGGGTTGAGGAATACATAAGGGATTTGCCTGTAGATTTTTTTGCAGCTACCCAACTCAGTCTACCTTTTACAGTAACATAGGTTGAAGAGGTATTAGCCCAGGGGTCCCATCTGAAAGCACCAGGTCCTGATGGGATCCCCCTTGACCTTTTAAAAAAAATCCAAACTTTTTGACACCCCTGTCGATGAATGTACTTAAGGCAGTAATTACTGGGCCAATGCCCGCATCCTGAAAGGAGGGAATAGTGGTTCCCGTTTTTAAAAAGGGTAATTTTGCTAATTAATACCATAGCTAAGGTATTTGGTGGAGTTCTCCTCGCCTGTTTCGAGACCTGGGCAACCACCACAGGAGTGATTTCCAACACGCAATATGGTTTCAGGAGGGGGCTTGGCACGACCGAGCAATGCCTTAATTTGTCCTTAATTATCATCAAATGCATGAAGGCCAGCAAGGGCTGGATCCACCTGGCCTTCATGGATTTGTCTAGTGCCTTTGACACTGTTAACTGGGAGAAACTATAGGATAAGCTGGAAAGTTTGGGTGAGGAACAAGCACTGGTGTCGCTCATCCATAGGCTACATTTTAATACTTCAGTCTCCATAAGATACTGCACTTAAGGGGAAAAAACTGAGCAAATAGCTTCAACAGAGGGTGACCGTCAAGGGTACATCCTAGCCCCTTTTCTGTTTTTAATATACACAAACAATCTGGAGGCTTTCCTATTAAGGGGCCGATTCCGATGTCGGACGGACTCAGGTCTGTCCGTCATCGGTCAGGAACCGTAACCGACTGACCTGCTGTCGTCAGTTACAGCCCTGCTAGTAGGATGCGACCGAACAGGGTTCGGTCGCACTCGTATACAAGACAAGACAATGCCGGCATGCATTCCGAGCGGAATGCATGCCTGCATCCTGGAAAGCAGGGGTGCAGTTCATCCCTGCACCCTGTGGGCGGCACCCCAAGGTGCCTGCCACCGGGTGCAGGGATCCATAGAGGGGCACCTTAGGTGCCCCCAGGCTGCCATTCGGCAGCCTCGCACCCATGGTGCCCCCAAAGACAGTTTCCAAATGCCTTTTCGTGCTGGAAAAACCAGCACAAAAACGCAGTCAAAAGCTGCCATCGTACTCCCTTGGTTGCAAAGAGGCGGCCGGGAGAGTACTGGGAGATTTACGGACAGCGGACGGGCTCTCTGAGCCTGTCGGCCGCAATCCAGAAATCCGTGTTGGATTCCTTTCCGACCGAGCCCATCGGAATGGCTCAGTCGGAAAGGAATCCGGCCGACAGGATCCAAATCAGTCAGTAGGGGTTCGACCATCGGTCGGAGCCCTTCCGACCAGAATCAGAATCGGCCCCTCAGTAGGAAACTTGATTTTCCCAAAATTGGGAGCAAATCTGTCCCCTTGCTGATGACACTGTGCTAATGGCCATGACAGCGAATGGCCTTCAGAATTCCCTAGGTACTTTTATTGATTTTATGTTGTCACTTGATCATAAAGTAAATTTTATTAAATCATATATTATGGTATGTGGCTCAAAGAGTACAAAAACAAAACTTTTCTTTGCAAGGGGCAAGAGAATAGAAAAGGTTGAGAATTGTATGCACCTGGGGAACTTACTAAAACAATAAGCTAAGTTGGGACCCACTTGTGACAGTAAGAGCCCACCAAACAACTAGAGCTGTGGATGGGCTATTTTGCTTTACATGCAAATTAGGCCATAAACCTGTTGGGGAAATAATCACCCTTTATAAAGCCAAATGCCTTTCGATTGCAACATATGGCGCAGGGGTGTGGGGGCATCACAATATCCACCAGCTACAAATAGTGGAAAATAAATTCATTAAAAGGCTTATGATGACACCTAATAGTGCCCCTAACCGCCTATGTCATGACAAATTGGGATTAGAGCATATTGAAGATCGCATATCTTGTGCCCCTCTGCTCCAATTGATGAAAATGTGGCTATTTGAAGAACTAACGTTCTCACAAGAAATAATAAAAGATTGTCAAAACTTGGCCAACTCTCTAAAAATACCATGTCTTTGTTTCGTGAAGGATAAATATTATGAAATAGGATAGGGACATTTCTATGATAATACTGAAAGCACCTCACTGAATGCCAAAGTCATTATCAAAGAGGCATTACATTCAAGGGGAAACATGAGTTATCCACACCAAGATGAGATCGGTCACATGCACTGTCCCCTGCTCCATTGCAATATTATTTAACATTCACCACTAATCTGCAGATTAGATTCTATTTAATTAGATTACAGTTAGGTACTGTGCATTTTTTGCTGGCGTTTCCATGCCAGAGTGGTTGGGCGAATGATCTCTCATCTTGTCCATGTGATAATCTTACATGCCGAAGCACTTTGCACTTTATCTTATTCTGCACGTTATATAAAACGGCAAGGAGAACATTTTTAATCCCACTGTTAAAGAAATTTGCCCCTGCACATATGCTGATGGTTTTAAATTCTTGCACTCACTGGATACCCCTGATATTTGTATTGCAGTAGCCAATTATATAAAAGTATCTTTAACCATTAGGAAATGTTATGAGTAAGAATTCCCTGAGTTGTCTCACAGTAACTAACGTATTCAAAGAGTCACATGTCCCAGGTATTTTATGAATTGTTTTTAACATATTGTTCAGAACTGTTTATATGCTGTGATAATGTTTTTGTAAATCCTAATGGTGGTATGAATTGATACTAGGGGGCCCATTAGGATGGCGGTTGGATCGCCCCCGCTGGGCCGGTTGTAGCCACCGCTGGCCCGGCGGGGGCGATCCGCTCGCCATTTTTGCCTGATTGATCCCCTGCCATATTAGTATGGCTGGGGGGTCCGCGGCGGACGGAAAGACCGTCCACCGCTTTCCCCCAAGTCGACTTGTCGAGCGGGCGGAAGAAGGGCATGATATGGTGGCGGTGTCTGCAAGACAGGTGGCGGTGTCTGCAAGACACCGCCATCCATATCATGATGTTGGCGGAGATGTGCCTTTCCATGGCGGTAACAAAAGGCATGCAGTTTCTGCTTTTGGGGGCCCGTTGCGAGTGTTGGGGGGGTGGAGAGTGCACATGGGGGTAGTACCTATGGTACCCCCCTACATTGGTGTGGACAAGGTGGCAGGCACCATGCGGTGCCTGTCACCTTGTGCATGATAATGCACAACATTCATCCACAGAATTGTGGCGGGCGGTGCTGTGAGCACCGCCCGCTACAATGTTGTGGATGGGGGATGCCACGGTGGCATCCTAATGGCCACAGCGTGACCACTGCACCTCTGGCGAACGGTCCCGTTCACCTTTACGGTGTCCGCTCGCCATCGTAATAGGCCCCTAGGTTGTTGTCATTAAATTTTAAGTAATATGCACTTTTTAAGGTTATAGATTTTAATCAACTTGGACATTTTGGAGGTCTTTTCAGTTGACATAACGGCCACTAGAAAAGCACCTTAACTTAGGAATTGACATGGGCTCATAGTTTCCCTTTGGGATGTTTTTAAGTGTCTGTTTAATTATCGCATGTTGGCATTTGAAGCCATCACGTTTGACCCAGCAAATGAATTTTAGTGAAGTATGTAATTGATGCTACTGTTGTTGATGCGCTGAATGCCCTTTTTTGTACTCTTTTATGGCTGACTAAGCCAAACAAAGATTTATTGATGATGGTTGATAAGGTTGTGTCTGGCTATAATGTTCTATTTTTTTGTGATGGTACTAGCATGACTAAGTAGAACTGATGGATCTCACTAGTATTAATTTGTCCTTTTATTCAAATTTTTAATTTGATTGTGGTTGTGATGGCTGGCTTGAGGTTTCAGAAGGGGCCTTGTTATTTTACATTTAATTTTTTATCTTTTGTAAATGAAAAAGGTTGCACAGTTCAGTATATTTTCCCCATATTTTTTTACGTTTGCACTAGTCATTTCGTTTTCTGTGTGGCCTAGTCTTCCCACGGGCCATCCAGATAGTACTCATCATTTGGTACATGAAACAATTGGTTTTGTTGTATATGTTGTTTTAAATCATCATTTAGGCCAGGGATGGTATTGGAGTAAATTGAAAATGTAGATTTTATCAATTTCTTTGGGTATTTCACAATTTTTTAGCAAAATATATATGCCTCACACACATGTTACTTCTTTTTGAGGTTTTCACAATGGAAATCAGCAAGGAGGATAGTATGATGAGCCAATCAATCTCGTTGTTGCATCTGCTACAGAACCAGTTAAAAAAGGTGTTTCAAAGGTTCGCTGGTTAAAACAAGGAAGCTCGGGCATATTATCAAGAAACGGCGTTAAAACTATCGCTGCTTTAGCGGCAGAAAACTGCAGCTAAAGCGGCGATATTGGGCTTGATAATATGCCCTTGAGAATTCCCATAGAAGCCCATGTTCTGGTGTCAACATGGGCTTCTATTGGAATTCTCTGCGGCATATTATCAAGCCCATTATCGCCGCTTTAGCAGCAGTTCTCTGCCGCTATTGAGGCGATAGTTTAACGCCCTGCTTGATAATATGCCCCCATATGAGCTGGTTCAGAGCTTAATCCTGTGCTTGGTTGTTAATACAAAGCTGCATAGAGAGATTGTGTCCTCCAAAGAATACATTTGTGTCACAATACTTGATCCACGGTCCAAAACATACTGCCCATTTATATTCGTTTTTCAGGAAGGGATATCTCACAATATAAGACTTTGATTGTTGACCAAGCAAGAGACCTGGAAGAAAACTGGCTGCAAGTTAAAGGCCAGAGAAGAAGTTCTGGCATTCAGCCTTCAACCTCTAGAGAGGGCAGTGCTGTTGTCTCACAGCAGCCAACACCAGAAACAGAAGTATCAGACCCAACCTCTGCAATGCCTTGGTTTCAAGTGGCAGTCCTTAAGTCCAGTGTAGAGGTGAAGACAACAGAGGTCAAGCAAGTGGCAGCACCAATGACCATTCAGAGGATGGTCCAAAACTATCTGCATAACCTAAAAGAGGTCTACCTAGATCAAAACCCATTGGTCTTTTGGAATGGGATAATGCACCATTTGCCAGAGCTCGGCAGGTTGGTAATAAAGTATCTGGCTTTTCTGGTAGCCAGTATGTCTTCTGAGTGTGTGTTCAGTGCAGCTTGCACGGTTGTCACAGTTAGAAGGACCAGTCTCTCACCTCAAAATGTGGAGATATTGACCATGATTAACATTAACCAACATTTCATACCACCCAATTACATTGTTCCTGAAACACCACAGGAGGAGGAGGATGAAGGTGATTGGTCAGACTCAAGTGCCTTAGCTGACCAACATCTGGGTTAACCACCAGAGTTTGAGGACGTACGCTACTTTTCTGACTGAGTAGGCCACCATAGCATTTTCCAATTATAGTCGAACTGCTTTGCCAAAAACAAAAAAACGGATCTAGCTAGAGGAACATTATATATTTTTTTTCTGACTTATGCAGCCCCACCATTTATTCACATGTATGTCCAGATTGGAGTTGGACCAATGTGCAACGAAGAAGCCTGAGACTCCCCATTCCCTTCAAGGACATTGGAGATAACGCCTGCCTCTGTCCCATGCATATCCTTCTTTCTTTCATGTCCTAGCAGGGCTGCCCCAGTAAAGATCATCATTACTTTACAAGACTGCCAATGTGTTGCTTCCATGTGAAAAGAGCAGCTACAACAGTAAGACAATTGTGTACCACTCTGATAGCATTGGAACAGGTAACTAGGGCACCAAGGAGTGATATATTATTGTGTGAGCGTGAGGGTCTTAACACATTTGTAAACTTGATTTTGATGATTTGCTATGTTTGGGGGATGATGGGGGATTTTGCCTGAAGGGCATTGGCCTTTTCACACTTAGCTGGATTTACTTGCATGGTCCACTCCTTGCTGTATGTTTTTCCCAGTTCTTTACAGGCCAGACTGTCAGTTTAGTTAACAAATAAAAAATATCACAAAATGCTCAAATTCTTTTGCTCTTCTTGTTTATCAACAGTGCACCGCAGGTCTATCTCTCACAATCTCATTTGGGCTGGAGGTCACATTGATTTGTTACTCTGAGTCAGGACTCAGTGTGGATTACCTCAACAGCCAGAAGAAGGAAATGATCTGCTTCAAATGGAAACCAACATGATGATGACTCTAAGAGGCCTACTCAGCCCTGTGGAGTGGAGAGAGGTGTGTTGATTTGGGAAATGCTGAGTAGTTGTTGGGCCAACTACTCTATTATGTAGTTGTGGTTGGGGGGGCTGCAGCTGGAGACAAACATGATATCATTTCACATCATCCCATGATTTACACACTTGGCTAATTGTTTTAACAGTTGTGGGATTGATCAGCCAGTGCAAGCACTTGTCTTTATTTGGTTGTAAAATTGCTCCCACTTCTCAGTGTATTGCACATGAGTCAACATGAATGATTGTAGCAGTCTAAGCTCTTGCTCTGCCTCTTCTTGGTCCACTTGTCATCAAGCTTACCTTTGTCCTTCTCCTTGACTCTCCAATATTGTTACTGTTTTACACCCACAGGCCTTCTCTTCTCCTGCACGAAATGCGAAAGCTCCATAACACACCTGCTTACCTTCCCTGACCGGTCAGCCAGGTACCCAAGACGGGTATTCCAAGAAGAATGCAGATGCAATGTTCAATTTGGCATTTATATACAGTATCTTTTTTCTTTTAACAATCATAATACTCAGTACTATGTGGGTCCAGGCCTCCATAAATTAGTATTTTCTGAACCTAGATGACACAACATTTAAATATATATATTATAACTTGGGTCTCTGGGGATGAAGAATTGTTTGCAATGCATTTAAGTGAACTGCCATTCCTTATTTTCCTTTCACAAATTATTTGATGATGATGATGATGATAATGTTATGCTCCTCATCTACTGGATGAATACTGTTTCTGTTTTGTTTGTCTTGGTTACACCCTTCCCCAACTACTCGTTCCCATCCATTTATCAAACCTCTAACCTTCTTCCCCCAGGATGTGTGATATATATTGAGGTGTGACTTATGAATCTACAACATAAATGGATCATAACACTTAGGGGCCGATTCCGATACCGGGTCGGACAGCTCCCGAGAGCTGTCCGTAGCCTTACCGTGCGACCGACACGTACCCGTACCCGGTCCGTCCTGCAGAGGAAGTACGATGTGCGTAACTGCCAAAAACCCGACCGACACATAGGCTGTGAGTCAAGCTCCCTTCTCCGTCCGAGCCGTAACTCCAAACGCTGAACCTGAGTCGCCCGGAAGCAGTATCCATAGCAGTTTCCGGCCTGACAAGTACGATGCGTACTTCATACGAGCCGGGCGGGTCGCCACGTACAGCACGTCACAGCATCCGGAAAACAAGCATATCAGCTACGATTCGCACCACAACTCAATACATGGCTACGAGACGGACCAGCTTGCAGCGGCAATGAGACGGAGCAACAAGCAGCTTGTACAACACGAACACATCATGAATCACATCTCACAGGTCATACCAGTACTCTACATCTATGACCAGATCAGGAATCGACGCCGACAGTGCAGGCGGTAAGTCAGACACCTACCACACAAGCAAACGACTCGTACCCGCAAAATGGCACACACAAACAGGGGATCCACATCCTGGCCACAAACAACAGGCCACCATAGGGGTTGTATGGCCAGCACCACTACCACCCCCACCCATAGGGCTTATGTTCCCCAGCACTCCTGCCACCCCCAGCCATAGGGGACCTGTTGCCCATCACCCCTGCCACCCCCACCCATAGGGCTTATGTTCCCAAGCACTCCTGCCACCCCCAGCCATAGGGGACCTGTTGCCCAGCACTACTGCCACCCCCACTCATAGGGCTTATGTTGCCCAGCACCACTACCACCCCCACTCATAGGGCTTATGTTCCCAAGCACTCCTGCTACCCCCAGCCATAGGGGACCTGTTGCCCATCACCCCTGCCACCACCACCCATAGTGGACCTGTTGCCCATCACCTCTGCCACCCCCACACATAGGGGACCTGTTGCCCATCACTACTGCCACCCCCACCCATAGGGGGCCTGTTGCTCATCACCCCTGCCACCCCCACTCATAGGGCTTATGTTGCCCAGCACCACTACCATCCCCACCCATAGGGCTTATGTTCCCCAGCACTCCTGCCACCCCCAGCCATAGGGGACCTGTTGCCCATCACTACTGCCACCCCCACTCATAGGGCATATGTTCCCCAGCACTCCTGCCACCCCCAGCCATAGGGGACCTATTGCCCATCACTAATGCCACCCCCACTCATAGGGCATATGTTCCCCAGCACTCCTGCCACCCCCAGCCATAGGGGACCTGTTGCCCATCACTACCGCCACCCCCACTCATAGGGCTTATGTTCCCCAGCACTCCTGCCACCCCAAGCAATAGGGGACCTGTTGCCCAGCACTACTGCCACCCCCACTCATAGGGCTTATGTTGCCCAGCACCACTACCACCCCCACCCATAGGGCTTATGTTCCCCAGCACTCCTGCCACCCCCAGCCATAGGGGACCTGTTGCCCATCACCCCTGCCACCCCCACCCATAGTGGACCTGTTACCCATCACTACTGCCACCCCCAGCCACAGGGGACCTGTTGCCCATCACTACTGCTGCCCCCACTCATAGGGCTTATGTTCCCCAGCACTCCTGCCACCCCCAGCCATAGGGGACCTGTTGCCCATCACCCCTGCCACCCCCAGCCATAGGGCTTATGTTCACCAGCCCTCCTGCCACCCCCAGCCATAGGGGACCTGTTGCCCATCACTACTGCCACCCCCACCCATAGGGCTTATGTTCCCCAGCACTCCTGCCGCCCCCAGCCATAGGGGACCTGTTGCCCATCACTACCGCCACCCCCACTCATAGGGCTTATGTTCCCCAGCACTCCTGCCACCCCCAGCCACAGTGGACCTGTTGCCCAGCACTACTGTCACCCCCACTCATAGGGCTTATGTTGCCCAGCACCACTACCACCCCCACCCATAGGGCTTATGTTCCCCAGCACTCCTGCCACCCCCAGCCATAGGGGACCTGTTGCCCATCACCCCTGCCACCCCCACCCATAGTGGACCTGTTGCCCATCACTACCGCCACCCCCAGCCACAGGGGACCTGTTGCCCATCACTACTGCCGCCCCCACTCATAGGGCTTATGTTCCCAAGCACTCCTGCCACCCCCAGCCATAAGGGACCTGTTGCCCATCACCCCTTCCACCCCCACCCATAGGGCTTATGTTCCCCAGCACTCCTGCCACCCCCAGCCATAGGGGACCTGTTGCCCATCACTACTGCCACCCCACTGATAGGGCTTATATTCCCCAGCACTCCTGCCACCCCCAGCCATCGAGGACTTGTTGCCCATCACCCCTGCCACCCCCACCCATAGGGCTTATGTTCCCCAGCACTCCTGCACCCCTGGCCATAGGGGACCTGTTGCCCATCACCCCTGCCACCCCCACTCATAGGGGACCTGTTGCCCATCACTACTGCCATCCCCACTCATAGGGCTTATGTTGCCCATCACCCCTGCCACCCTCACCCATAGGGCTGATGTTCCCCAGCACCCCTGCCACCCCCACCCATAGGGGACCTGTTGCCCATCACTACTGCCACCCCCATCCATAGGGGACCTGTTGCCCATCACCCCTGCCACCCCCCCTCATAGGATGGGTGATGAACCACACATCCATTATACTCCAACATTAGGCATGTCAGCAAAATACATCCCCCCAACATCATGACAACAGTGTGTAGTCTGTGACAAATGCCCACAACAGTGATTATGACTTCGAACATACAATGTAACTAACAGCACATGTGTGACCAACAAATGAGTGTGCCCTACACAAGGCAAGCATCACTATAGCAACGTGTCAATGTAAAAAGAACACCCCCTCACTGTGTAGAACAAAATTTAAGTGTGGGCTTCCAAACTGCAGCAGATGTTGAGCATTTTGGTGATGGGGTCTAACCCCCCCCTCATCACAGTGACCAAAAGGTAAGTGTCATCATGGGTAAAGCTACAAATAACAAACAGCATGTATGATCCCTGCTCCCAACACATTAAACACCTCCGGGGCAAACTAGTGGTTGTGTCCCATTTGCACAGAGATGTGGTGAGGCTAACAGTGATGTGAAAACCTAACACACTCTCGGCCATGTGCAGACAAGCACCACACATGGGGGCTGACAATGCATACAGTGTACAGTGACACAAGAGCAGAAGTGACCATCACCAAGCATACACACATCTCAAAAATAAACACACTAATCAAAACAACCAGTGTAGACTGTAGGTGTCAGCTCACAAACTCCCATCCCATGTCAGCAATGGCACCTAACAACCAGGATGAATGTGCACAATGATGTGATATGACTCACAGGGACAGCAGGGAAAATCACAGAAACAGCATCCAGACAAAGGCCCACAACAGCAATACCAATGCACTGGTGCAGATGCACAAACACAAACAGCCAACCTCACACTGCACATCTAGCACAGCATGTGTGTGTGTGTGTCTCGGTATCCCCAGGCAACTACACAACACATGAGGGGGGCTGAACCACAGTGACACAGATGTGGACACAGTGCCATACAAAAGTAAACCATCATTGGGACACCCTTAGTGGGCAATCAGGCATTGTGAGATGAGAGGGAGCACAACAGACACATGTGACACAAGCTTGAATGAACACCAACTAACACAGCAAGAGACTGACACACAACAGCACTACCCCCAGGGACCAGACATTGGGGTTACACAAGCATGCATGCCACCTCCACTGTGATGACAAAGGCAGATGTCGTACAAACTGGGAAACCCAGACATGTGTCCTGTTCCACAAACGTACATCACACATACACAAACAAAAATCACTCTCCATGGCCCCTCATCCATGGACAAACGGGAGCTAGGGGACCATCCATGCAAACATTTACACCAGTCCAGCCTCAATACCACACACCCTGAACTGCAACAATGTGCATCTGTGAAGCCCACATGGGCAGGTGGCATTGCACATGCACAATGTAACAGTAACTTCCTAGGCAATGATTACATTTAATACATTTCTTTATCATATGTGTCAAGGCAATGTAACAACAAAAGTAGTTAAAAAATACAAATTATATTTAGTTTTCACGATTCAATTATCACAAAGTATTTAAAAAGTCACATTTGTACAGTGTAGACATGCAGTGTTATATCATTTGTTATAATGATCTCATTAAAAACACAGTTCTTGTGCACATAAAAAGAAAGAATGACAATCCTGTGGCACAATATTGCACATGCACCCATGACAAACACAGGAATGTTGGGAGGGACTAAGGTGCACAGACACATCACACAAGGACAGTTTACAACCCTGGGGAATGACAGACATACTGCACAGTATGCGGTACATGGCCTTGACGTCAAAGCGCACATAACCTTCAGAATCCCTGCCACAGTCCCAGGAGAATGCAGAAGCCAAGGAGAACCACAAGGCCCACATGTTGACACCTGCCAACATTGCAGCCATGAACCCAACAAGTGGGAGCAGTCACACACACATACAAATGTCTCAATCACTGAAAGGTACCACCTAGGGACAACTACATGGTTTTGCGAATAAACAGGTGCCTTGGGGAACCCTGACTGTGTCCCATCTGTGTCTGACAACATCATCACCACTCAGAACTGACAAATCCCAATGATGATACTCCAATTAACAGTAGTGTGTCATGCACACACACATCTGGTAGCCCATGGCAAAGTTGTGGGATGAACTCAGTACCACTCAGCAAGCATCAACAACAGGAACATATCAAGGGAACACTGCCTGTGTATGAACAGGGATGTGGAGACACACACATGCTCATACAACACACACCATGGGCCCAGGCTATGTCACGGAACAACACACTTACTTGGGGGGACCCAACTCCTGTGGAAGCCCAGCTGTGCCAAACATAATCACAGCACGTCACGTCTCACTCATGTCTGCAGAACACTTGGGCAGTCAGCCATCAGTTACCAAACAATGAAGGCTCTGGTCACAACAGCCTGGGTATGTGTGTCTTCCCTAAGTCCTCTGCACATACTCAAAACATATGTCTAGCAAGTTGCACAGAGGACCCAGTTGCTCCTATACCAATGATGCCCACACCTGTAGGTCCAGTGGTGATGCGCACAAAGTCTGTGGAATAGACAAATTGGACAATGGGAAGCACATCATATGTGCATGGGTGCAAGCCAGAGATGTGACCATGCAAATGAAAAGGTCACAGAGATGTCCACAAATAGTTGATCATGACACACCCAGGTAGCTGCAAAGGATGACATGGACACCCACAAGAATAGGATACATTTCTCATGGACCACACGGAGTACCTCACAGCAACACATCAGTATTAAACATTGGAAACCAGGTGCAAGGGCATGTTAAACATCACCAGCATAATGTACAGCTAAATCAAGTTCACAAGGATAAAGAAAAAAGCTTTATTCAGCATATTAAAAGTTAAACGTCCGTTCTAACAAAAGGCCAATGGCCAGTCCATGTCCAAATGCCAAGGAGTGAACTAGAGTGACAACTGTCACACCTTGCTTGCCTGCACTGCTAAGGACCGCGGTCATCCCCTCGGAGGGGCATACATTGGGGCAGGCCAGGCACCGCAGGGACAGGATCAGAGCACCACAGAAGGTGGCAGTGAAGAAGTGGTGGATGTAGGCGAGACACTTGCAACTGCAGTGGAGCTGACTGAAGTGGTGGGTGCTGTCACAACTGTGGGGCACAAGTCAGATGGGGTGGGTGCCGGCACAACTCCAGTGGACAGGTCAGATGGAGTGGACTGGGTCTCCACTGCAGTGTCCAAGTCAGACGGAGTGGTCATGGACTCCACTGCAGTGCCTACATCCATGGGAGTGGAATGGGGGGCAGGTGAGGTCGGCAGGACAGGGGGGACGCGCTCCCCACATCAGTGGCACTAACCGTCTGACCAGGTGTGGAGGAGCAAGTGGTAGGAGGGAGGGCCTTAGCATTTTGGGGATGGTGTGTCTGTGGGTGGAGGAACCCGGGGCAGGGAGTGGCGGGGGAACCTCTGGAGTGGTGGCCTGGGGTATGGAGGACGGAGACTTTGCCTTGGAGCTGCGTGGTGGCGGGGGCGTCTTGCTCTTCCAGCTCCGGGGGGACTTGCGGGTGGGGGTCTCAGTCTGACTGTGCCTGGGGGAGGGTGTCTGGGTGTGAGAGGCACTCCCCTCTGTGTGTGGGGACTTCCTCTTCCCCTTGTAATCAGGATCTACTGGGTTGGTGGGGAAGAGGCCAAGGTCACAGTGGAAGAGCTTCTGGGGAGATGGGGTTGCAGGTGATGAAAGGGAAGGGGGCTGGGAGGGAGAGGTCTCGGAGGACTGCGGAGTCGTTGTGGATGACTGTGTGTGTGTCTGGAAACCAGCCCCTGTGAGTGTGGTATCCGTTCCCTGCACTTGCTTGTGTGCACGTCTAGCCCTTGGTTTGGGTGTTTGTGTGTTTGGGACAGGTAGGCTGCGAGGAATTGTGGGTGGTGCAGGGGTAAGAGGGGTGCGGGACTGTTGGAGGAGGAACACTGCTGCCATCAGGGAGGAGGCCACGGACTAATTGGTCCTCTGTAGGGCAGACATGCCCGAGGAAATGCCCTCCATGAACGACACCAGTTGTGTCAACAGACGTGTGTGTGCATGGAGGACCATCAGCATTGACGTCTGCCCCACATGGATCTGTCTAAGTGCACAGACTCCTCACTCAGGGCAGCAGGGGACACAGGGGTAGGGGGTGCAGTGCCTGGTACAAAGGAGACATGCTCACGAACACGGGAGCCTACAGAGACCTCTGGGATGGGAGCCGATGAGAGGGTGGTGGTGGTGGTGGTGGCGGGGACAGCCTCACTAGCTGGGGTTTGGTGGCTGCTGACACCTGCCTCCACAAGGGAGTCATCCTCAGAGCTGCCGTGGCCCTCAGCTGGGGGGTATGGTGCTGACAACTCCTCTGTGTGGCTCCACTCGCCCTCCGTGCCACTGGGTCCCCCCAACTCCTCTCCTTCTGTCCCTGTCAGGCTCTGTGGCTCCTCCTGGTCCATGGAGCTGTCCCCTCCTTTCGCCGTAGATGTATCTGGATAGGAATAGGAAGTAAGAGAACAACATCAGCCACCTGCACCGATGGCACACACCACAGTGAGTATATCACATCACAGGGCAAACACTGGCATCATCAGCTGAACACAGCTCAAAGTGCCAACACTGTTTAGAATAAGCCAATTGTCATTCTCAACATCAACCATGGCACACATATCCCTCCTTGATTTGCACACATATGTCTGTTGCATGTTGGATGCTAATACCCCAATGTGCCAACATGCATCACCCACACCTCATTTGGACATGCAAGTGAACATGTAGGAGTATGTCACTAAATACACAGCACATCTCTTGCTACTGACTCAGTACAGGTGTCCGGATGAAGGGATGGGCAGAGACTCATTTCACATGCTTGTGATGCATGCCAGCAACACACACTATGATGTTCTCATGTCCTGATGGGCAATGCCACAATGGAGCGCATGGTGCACACTTGAACACAATGCAGGATCACTCATAGCAAGTTAAATGCCATGGCACTGGGATGCCCTGAAAGTCAGTCAACACTGTCTTCTGTCACAGGGGCAGGGCATCCAGACAACAACAATATGCACTGACTCACAATCCTAGCTCAGGGGTAAAGCTAACTCTGCAGATGACCGGCGCACTTGCCCATCCCCTGCAAACAACATATACAGGATCATCATACAAATCAGACATATGAGCCTCTGCAAACACAAGTCCCTGTACATTAACACATCACAGTCTGCCATGCATGTAACCCAGCTGCATGAAGGACACAGTTGCATACACCATTGTGCGCTGTCAGATGATCACACACCTATATGTCACACAGGTCTTGTCTCTCACAGTCACATCTCAGATGTCATGCTGACCCTCTGAATCATGGACACCCCAGTTGTACGTAAAAACAAGCCACACCCTAATGACACAGAGGCAGACACCTGAGGGCACATGTCAGTAAGCACAACCTGTAATTTGATACACAGGAGTGGGATTACAGAGTGTTTCTAAATGCCCTTGAGGAGGCATGACTGGCCAGGTCTACATGAAACAGTGTTTGGCCCTGGACAGTAGTCATGTGGCTAAGCAAGTGTGACATACTTGATATACATACTCCTGCGGCCCCAAAACTGGAGTCCCCTGCTGCATGGGTTTGTTTGGAATACCCCAGCCACATGTGGCGAGTCAGACCAGCAATTGGAACACATCTCAAGGGCACA
Organism: Triturus cristatus; assembly: GCF_964204655.1. Taxonomy (NCBI): domain Eukaryota; kingdom Metazoa; phylum Chordata; class Amphibia; order Caudata; family Salamandridae; genus Triturus; species Triturus cristatus. Next base: position 378,121,944 of record NC_140588.1, read on the forward strand.
CACAGATCACATGTCAGATCTCAGGCATTGTGCAAACAATTGACCCACCCATGAAACACACAACAGAGTTACGGGAACAGATGCTGTCTAGTAGCTGAAGCATAGCTGATTGCAGGGACACAGTGCCCTAGTGACACAAGCAACAGACTGTAGGGGCCACACCTGTGGAACAGATGAGGAGGGTGCATCACACAATTGAGGGATATGAGTATTGGACTACAAGACCTACGTAATGTGGAAGTGTGACCAGGCCAAAAGACTGCAATTAGCATGTCAGGCATAGTACACCGATTAGGCATGGACTTACCCCCTTCCTGCTGCTGTCTGGCCTTCAGATGCCTATCCAGGTCCGGGAAGACCACCTCCAGTATCCGGAGCATGTGGGGGGTCAGGGTCTGGTGTCCGCCCCTCCTGCACGGAGGTTACAGCTTCAGCTTGACTCTAGCTATCCTCCAGGTACAGCCCCAAAGGTCCTGCCACCTTTTCTGGCAGTTGCGGATCTGGCGCTTGTAGACCCCCACCGAACGAACAGCCCGGGCGATGGTCAGCCATATCTCCTGCTTCTGGTGGGCATCAACCTGTGAGGATGACAAAGTTAAAAGAACATTAACACACATGCCCCAGATTTGTGCTGAACACATTTGGATATACATGTCATCATCACAAAGGGAAATGAGTGACACAGGTAGTGCAACCATGGGGAAGGACAAATCACCTGCATGTCTGACATGTTAACAATGCCTGTATAGTTTAAGCTTGCACTAATGCACTTTAGCAGCAGGACACCTGTTCATTACATGTACCTACACACTTTGGGGGATGAAAGTACTCAGTGAGAATGCTTGCCACTGGTGTACACACTGCTAGTACTGCTGGTCAGACAACATGCATAATTAGGAAGGCAGTGGACTGCACACTCACCTGCTCCCCTGGTTTCCCATAGAGCTTGCTGTACTGTGAAAGGAGCCCGTCCAGCAGGGCCTGGTTCTCCTCCTCAGTGAATGATGGGGCCCTCTCCAGAGTATGTGCCATAACAGGAGCCAGAGGATGCAGAGACAGCAGCAGTGGTAGCAGGGATGTGGTCCAGTAGCATGTAGTGCAGGCAAGTGAGCTCCCTGGGGGCCTGCCAGCCTTATATCTGTGCTGCAGGGGCAGAATCTGTGCCATTTGTCCCAAGTGATAGGTCCAACACGGTTGCATTCTATGAATTCGGCCAATTCATTTAAATGTACGACTCGTACACGCCTTCCGCATCGTCAAATCTTCACCTTCATGAAACACTTGAAATTGCAACATTGTTGTAGGCATCCAACTGAATTTCAAGTGCACAACTCGTACAAGTTTTGAATCCGCATCCGTCTCCATGACAGTCCGGAGCAAATGGGTGCGCCCGGCTCGGTCAACTGACTGTACAACGCGTATTTTGAGAATACACATGCACCCGTCTCCATACGATTCAATGGCCAAGGAGTACGCCTGTCTCGGACCATGCCTGCCCGATGCGTATGCATGATAGTCACCCGCGTCGGACCTCATTGCATTCAGTGGCAAAGCGTACGCATGGCTCGGTCATGAACCGTGCAATGCGTACGCATTGTCACCCGCATCGGACCCCATTGCATTCAATGACAAAGCGTACGCACGGCTCGGTCATAAACCGTGCAATGCGTACGCATTGTCACCCGCGTCGGACACCATTGCATTTAATGACAAAGCGTACGCACGGCTCGGTCATGAACCATCCAATGCGTACGCATTTTCATTCGTGTCGGACCTCATTGGTGTGACTATTCTACGGATTCAACACACATTTACTAGCCAGGGACACCTGTGTACACCTACCACACTACAGCATTGCCCACACAGTGTCCCATGGCATGTAAGACTGCACTCCCTGGGTGTTTGGGGGGGCACATCTGTTTTTTGTGTGGCACTTTTGTGCAGCCACTCCCAGGCTATGCACGTGTACATGGGGACAGAATCCTTTGTGTGTTGTGCACATTACCACTGTGATGTGCAATTGTACAGTAATGGGCATGAGTCATGGACACAGTTTCATGTTGGATATGTTTTGGGCATGTCACATACACCCTGAGTCCAAGGGGTGATGGCATGTACATCACAGTGAGACCTGTAGCCACAATACTGATGTGCAACCACAGTCTGTGTGCATGTTGTGTCTCAGATGTGTCTGATCAAATGTGCCCAATGGGTGACAGTCTCCACATCCATGTGGTATATGAATCAACCTTGATGGTGTGTGTGTCTAAGAGACGTGCATGTAGGGCCGGCAGGAACAACCGTGGTCACTACCTGTGGGACTTGCGCTTGCCTTGCGGTGTGTACGTGATACACTATGTCCATGCCAGTGTCGATGTGGCAAAACAGGGACCCTGGGTTTCTGCATGGCAAAGATCTGTGATGCCTGGGAGACATCAGGCCTCACTTGTCACTGTGGTGTGTGTTTGGAACGTCACATCAGTACATAGGTTGGGTGACACAGCCAGATGATTGGCCATTGCACTACATGGGACTCATGTGCACATGTGGAATTGAGATATGAGGTGGTGTTCTTGTAGGTGACATATGTGTCCATGCCCAACAGCACATACCTCAGAACATTGTGTAATGTCATGATCTATGATGTGATATTGAGCCTGGTCATGGCCACATTGGTGGATGAACTGACAATCTTCCTTTGTACATCTCTGTACTGCAGGGCACCAGCTGTCCATAGACCGTTCCCAGACCTTGCAACCATGCAGGAACGCGACTGCATCAGACGGTACCGCTTCACCAGGCCACTGAGGAGTTGGCTGAGCAGTTGGCGCCACATCTGCTACCTGGCCGGACATACCCTACAGCACTGACCCCAGAGGTGAAGGTGATGGCAGCCCTCCACTTCTTTGCAACTGGTACCTTCCAGTACACTGTGGCTACTGCTGGTGGTATGTCGCAAACGATGTTTAGTCGTGTGCTACGCGATTTCTTTGAGGGGATGTTGCATTTCCTAGACCTGTATATAAAGTTCCCTAGCCCAGCTGAACTCCCTGAAATAAAGGATGCCTTTTATACACTGGGGAGGATGCCGAACGTCATCGGATCTATTGATGGGACACATGTGGCCCTGATACCACCACAGGCACATGAGCAGGCATACCGGAACAAGAAGCACTACCACTCCATCAATGCTCTGGTGGTCTGTCTTGCTGACTTGTCTATCACACATGTGTGTGCACGGTTCCCTGGTTCTGCGCATGATGCCTACATTATGAGGAGTAGTCGCATCGCAACGCTGATGTCACAGATGCCAGCTCAGCATGCCTGGCTTCTCGGTGTGTACTGACTGTTTCTCATAGTGTGTGTTTGTCAATAATGTATTCCACACTCCTACAAAACTTAGCTACTTGTTCATTTTTGTGTGTGTAGGTGACTCTGGATACCACAACATGCCGTGGTTGCTGTCACCCCTCAGGAACCCTGTGACACCAGGCGAGCTGCGCTACAATGAGGCACATGGTCGGAGCAGGAGGGTGATTGAGTGGACATTCAGCCTCCTGAAAAGCCGCTTTCGCTGCCTGGACAAGACCGGAGGGGCCCTCCCATATGAGCCTGCAAAGGTGTGCAAAATAATCCTTGTCTGCTGCATGCTACACAACATGGCAGTGCGGAAGGAGGTGCCTCTCATCCAGGATGACGATGACGATGACCAACCTCCGGCACCTGTGGAGGATCCCGGCCTGGGCCAAGATGCCAGTGATGATGAGGATGAGGGTGACGTCCACTTACAGCTCATCAACAACTTCTTTACCTTAATGTAAGTTTCAAGGGTTGCTATGTCAATGTATGGAGGTAACCTGGAATGTGTTGTGGCAGTTCTGTTGCTGTCTGAGTGTGTCTGGGTGCCACTTGACTGGATGCGTGCAGTGATGTGTCCATTCATGTGGTGTGTACTCCACAATAGGGTAATACTGCTAACTTGTTTTTGTGTAGGTTTCTTGCGACATGTTTTGTGCATGTGTATTGCATTTCTCTCCTGTTCTGCTGTGCTTTTGATTGTGTCTTTTGTCTGTCCTTCCCAGGGTACTTTGCCTGTTGTTTGGTCAACACTGACCCCAACACCCAGAATCCAACACCAATGTGGAAGTTGTCAATTCCCATCAACCGATGTACCACACATCCCTGGACTTCAATTCTCCAAAACGTTGTGAGCGTGTGTCCACTGTTACGTAGAATTACCGTGCAACTATTGTGGAATAAACGCGTTGCTGATGTGTAATTAACCTGTGCTACGCTTTGTTATGTGCGTTGTCTTCCCACATCTGACTGACATCTGCTTACCTCACCTGTGGACTTGTTACCACTGACTGGGGTTGGTGTTGTGTCTGTGCATGCCAATGTGTTTCAGGTCAACATCATTGTGTGGGATGAGTCACATGGCCATGGTGAGTATGTGTTGTGGTGCCATAGTGGTGTGTCTCCCTCACATGTGTCACATCACCATGACTCACCTTACGTTAGTCACATTGTTACAGCATTTGGCATGCACTGTGTTGTGTAGCAGATTAACATCTCCCTGACACATGACAAGTTGGAATCACAACTGAGGCAAGTATGGTGTACTGATGAGTTTATTTTCAAACATGTGTGAGGGAAGTGCACAGGATGGTGGGTGCTGTACATTGGTTTTGGAATCCAAAGTTCATAGGTGAGTTGGAAGTGCTGGTAGATGAAATGTCCAGAGTAAAGTCCACAGTTATCTGCTACATTGGCCCAACATGAACCCTCAGTGTAATGTGGGCGAGTTGTGTGCGATTGGACAAGGTGAACGGGTTGCGCACAAAGAACATTGTCCAGAACAGGTTTAGAGGCCCTGGGGGATGTGCTGTGACATCTCCTTCTCACATGTCCATCTTCGGATGGCCCCTCTTCTTCTTGGGGGGGGGGGATCCTCAGGTGCAGGCCTCTGCGGTGCAGGGGAATCTCCGCCAGAATCCTCCTCCCTCCCTGTGGTGCTGGCAGATGGTGTTGCGTCAGATATTGTGGCCACACAGGGAGGTGTGGACAGGTTTGTGTTGATCTGGCGGAGGCATTGGAGCATGTCCCAATGCACAGCAGTAAGGGCATCCCACTTGGCCTCTATGCGGGCATGGTGGGCGACCTGCTCCTGTTACATGTCCTTGAGGATCCCCACTACCTGGCCAAATCCTCCAGTGCTATCCTGGTACGCATCTATAATGCGTGCCAGGTGGGGGGTCATCATGCAATCCAGACCCCTCTGCAAGGCACGCCCTCTGCCTCCCACCCTTCCCAGCACCCTTATCCACACGGGCAGGACCAGCGGCGGGACGCACAGGTGACACTGGGACCCCTTGGGTGGTATTGCTGGTGGTGTTTGCTGTAGCTTCCGGGCAGTCCTGTGGGTCCTGTGTTGTGGGTGTTCATTGGCCTTGGTCTGTCCGTGTTGGCGGGGGTGCCCTGTGAGTTTCCAGATGCCGGAGGCATGGGTACAGCGGGTGCAGATGTTGATGCTGCTGGTGCTGCATGAAGCCTCACACCGGAGAGGCCAGGTTGGTCGTCGTCATCTGAAGAGGTCAGACCAGAGAGCTCAGTGTCCGCCAGAGTCTGGGACTGGGACTGGGAATCCTCATCATTTGGTGCTGGGTGCCCAGCACCACCCATGTTTGGAGGAGACACACAATGTGAGCTATGTTTCTACATGCATCGATGGTTCACAAACAGATGCCTGCCTGTACACTGCTTTTTCCCAGCTTGTCACGGACAGAGTTTGATATTGTTGTTGGCCATTTCCCAGCATGGCCTTGTGCTCCCCACAACAGAGCTCAGTGTCAGACATCTTGTCAGTCCCTTCACACTCCCTGTGGGGTGAGTATGGTTCAGTGTGAGCTTGCTGGGCCAGGTGGGTGGGTGTAGATTGTCATACTCTTGGCTACACCCCCCTTCCCAGCATGCACATACTTCCTTCCTCTTGACTCTACTTCCCTGTGAGGGAGTGTGACAGCAATGGCAAAATGGCTGACTATGAAATCCTGGTGTTTGTTTGGCTACAAGTCCAAAGAGAGCCCCTGTGCTTCACACAGCAGCACCCAGTACGGGGTATCTTTTGCTGATATTTCACTGAGGTGTGTGTCAATGCATTCTACCCGGTAAGTTGTGTGGATTTTGTGTTGGGGGGTGTCTCCACATGCTGGTAAATATGCTCAGGGCTGTCAGTCCTCCTTCCCATCATGAAACGTGCTTCCATTGTAGGGCGTGCAAGTTGTCTTTCAAGATGTCAGTCAGTGGTGTCCTGCTTCTGATTTGCACACAACCCCTAGCAGGGCCTTGTGCTCCCCACAGCAGGACCCAGTGTCAGCCATCTTGTCAGTCATTTTCCACTCCCTGTGATGTGGGCATGTTTCAGAGAGGTCTTGATGAGCCAATCATGTGGGGGAGCATTATCTGTGACTACAGGCCCCATCATGCTTTTGGATACACTCACTTCACCTGTATCCCCACTATTCCTTCCTGTCAGTCAGCTGCACTGTGAGGTAGTGTGTTTGGGGTGGCAAACTGTGTGGCAGTGTTTATTTAGCTTTGTGCCACTGGCTTGTTCTATTTGTTGGAAGGTTGGTGCATGTCATGACACAGTTCCAAGTCACTATGAGATGGCAGGTATTGTGTTTGTCTGACTGGCATACACATCTTGGTATGATTATCTATTGGTTAGTGTAGCTTTGCTTGCGGTGCATGGTTTCACTGTCCCCTTGCCACACAATCTTGGGTATGTTGTTTGTGTACTCACCAGGCTCTGGTTTGTCTGTTAGCCCATTGACGCATGTCATACCACCTGTTCTGGATATCGTCCTTTGTGCGCCTTGCTAGTGCTTGAGCGTTCACCTTGTCCACAATCCTTGGCCACATCTTGATTTTCTCTGACATGGGGGTCCTATGGACTAATGTACCAAACAAAAATGGCTCTACTATGATGATCTCCTCTACCAGCACTTCAAACTCACTATCTGTGAACTTTGGATTCTTCTTTGGGGGCATGGTGATGGGTTGTGGTTGTGAGGGATGTGTGTGTGAGGGTGCAAGTGAGGGTGGGTTGGTGTTGGTTTTGCTGGCTGTATGTGTGTGTGCTTTTATATGAAGTGCTGATGGTGTGTGGGTTGTGTGATGGGTGAGTTGTGAGTGTGCATGTGGTTGCTGTGCACTGGTGTTTGCTGCTGGCTGTGTCTCCTGTTTGCAAGGGATGATGGTAGTGATTGTAGTCCTTTATGTAGTTGGAGTTGTGGGTGTGTCTTAGTCCCAGTTTTTTTTTTGTTTATATTTATTGGCTTTGTCATTGCTTGTTTGGTCCTTTTTTTGTCTTTTTTCCTTTGGGTTTTTAAGCATGAAGGAGACGTTCATGTGACGGAAATGGATGCTGCTGTTGTCTCGTGCCGGCTTCTCCGCCTCGTTCACGCTGCCTATCTTCTGTGTTTCATACGCGTCGGTCGTGAATGTCTCTATTGCTTGTGGGCCCGGTTGTCTGTGCGTGCCCGTCATGCGGCTTGGTCTCTATGTGACTCGATCTGGTTTTACATGCATTGCATCGTACTGCGCGGATCAGACATCGTGGGTACGGGTCGACGGGTTCATTCCGGGTTCGTGTCGGTCGGTGAAAATCATGTCGGTTTTCTGGCCGGATCACTATTTTCCCTACGGCTCGTCGTACGGCTTGTATTCCATACGTGTTGGTTCTAATTCACTCGCGTTGCATCGTACTGCATGGGTCGTACGCGCTGGTCTGTGTCGGTTGGTATTCGGTTCGGGTCTGTGTTGGTCGGTTCGTTTTGCGGCCAGAATCGGAATCAGCCCCTAGGTGGGGCAGGTGTGGTGAAAGCTACACCAACTCACTGCAGGATCTTTAACTGAGCAATAGCCCACACCAGCCTCACTTACGCACCTACACATAAAAGGGGTCAAATATTTACATACATAGCATCATTCATCAACATCATCATTCAGGCCTTGTGTGGTGAAATGCTTCACCTTGTCTTGAGACAACTCCTCTTTACTCAAGGATTTCATGAGTTTATTTTTAACAGTTTTAATAAATTAAAATTAGCTCTCCATAGCTCAGAAGAAGTTTCTACTGTTAGTTTTTGTTCTCATATCAGGTCTTTGTGTCATGGTTGTAGTCTGGTCTCCGTCTTTCTTAATTTATGAGATAAATAAATAACCCACTAACTCTGTGGTTTCTTCCAATCTAATTGCCTGTGATGGATAATTATTCAGTTGGAGTTCATATAGGTGGAAGTGGGACCTCACATGTAGGTGCCGATTCCAATCCTGTAAAACCCGGGTACGATTCGTCGCTCCGTACGACTCGTACTCGGGAAATCCACCGTACAATCCAGCAAGAACGATTCGTACAGAAATAGCATTTCCGTACGATTCGTACAAAACACGTACGGCTAAAAAATACCTACGAGTCTGATCCTGGATATTGGAATGGCTACGGAGGGCCACGCCTCCGTGTAGCCACAGGTGATCTCTGCTCCGCTGACCCGCCCATCGTAATGGAGAAGCTGGCGTTCTGCCGTTCGGGACTCTCGACTTTCGAGCGCATGAAGGACTTGGTGGATTCCTCCTGCGCGTGTTATCGGCATGTCTGACTCTGGTCGTGCAAAATGAATATTTGCTGATTTATGGCGTTGATCCTGTTCGAGGGTTGCTAGAAGGCGAAGAATCCGGCAATACGGCTGTTTAGACTGGGCTCCAGGGAAGGAAAGGAGACTGGCGAGAGGAGAAGAAACAGTCTAACGTGGAGAAGCTCAGCGTGCCGGTAAGCTGGTGAATCGAGTTGAAAGTCGCCGCTCCCGCTTACTGGTTCACTGTATAAGGGGAAGGATACAGAGAAACTTTTGTACCTCATCTCCTGTCTTTACCCTCAGCGCCTGTCTAAACTTGAAGTGCTAAAGAAACGAAGGAGCACAGGGAAAGTCTTTCAAAAATAGCTCTGTGAAAAGACTCTTTCTGGAAGAAAAACGGATACATTTCTCTCTTTTTTTTTTTCTTCTTCCGAAGTTGAAAGCAGAAACAGTAGGGAAACAAGAAAGGTGAAAGAAGAACAGAGGAAAGAGAGGAGTAGAGGAAAATTGATAGCAAAACAAAAGGAGGGGAGTTTAAAATATGGGAAAACCGTTGAAACAAGGAGGCACGGCTGCGAAATTTGACACGGAGCGGTTAAAGACCAAAACTCGCCGAGCCCAGGCAAAAGAAATTTCACGCTTAGCCACAAAAGGAATCAGAGAAAACAATATCAACCCACAAGGGCTTGACAGCACTTTGGAGAGCTCAGAAGAAGAACAATCCTCTACTGTATTTTTGGAATCCGAGGGGATAGGGATTGATCCAGACAATGTGGTTTTAGACGGCCCAAGAAGCAACTCTAACGGGACTAAACAGTTCCCATTATTCCTCAAAAAGGTTATCCCTCCATCGCCCTTGTTAGAGCCAATTTTAGATAAAACTTGGCTAGTCGAACCAGCGCCCTCCTCGGCGGCTCCAGTCTCCCCAAATGCAGAAAGAATTCAACTGGACAAGGATTTTATCTATCAAGTCTCCCCAGAAGCAGATAAAGATCAAGATCAAAGCCAGGCTAGCCATCAAAGCCAAGAGCCTAACACTTCACTGGCATCTGCAAATTCCTCAGAGCTAAAATTACAGAATGCAATCACGCCTAAGCGTCAGCCTACTCAGGGAGAAGCTTCAAATGGAGAAATAACTATTGCTACAGTCGAAATGCAGAGCCATTCTGATCTGTTATTGATACAGCAAACACACATCAATTGGACGTTAGGGACATGTTGAATTTAATATTAGATGAAGTTCGCTAAATAAAAAGGACTCGGAAAATGGAAATCGCGGCCTTACTGGGGAAAATCGAGGAGGCAATGTCTGGATTCCCTGTCAAACTTCAGGAGGCAGAAGCTAGGATTTCAGTGTTGGAGGACCAAGTCAATATGGTTATGTGTGAAGTGAAGGAAGCGACAAAAAAAGGAAATATCTGGAAAATAGACTTGAAGACATCGAGGGACACTCACGGAGGTCAAATCTAAGAATAAGGGGGGTTCCGGAAGGCATTGAAGAATCGCAGACACTACAATGGGTAAACTAATTCATCAAAAGGGCAGTGCTTCCAGAATTCGAAGGGGATCTCACAATCACCAGGGCCCATCGGGTCCCTGCACATCCCTTCACAAACTCTACAATACCGCAGACAATCCTGCTGAATTTTGCTGATTTTCGAATCAGGGAGAAAATATTGATGAAAGCTATTCAGCAGAGACAGTTTTCTGTTAACGCAACTTCTAAGTGTCGTATATTTGCTGACATGACTGCCTCTGCTGCATGAAGAAGGAAAGAATTTGTAAAACTTTTCCAGCTATTTAAAACCCACGGTGCCCAAGCCTCTATAGCACAGCAGTCAAAATTAAGAGTGCTAGTAAAGGGCAAGTTCCCTTTATAAAGGAAAAAATAGAAGTAGGGAAGGGGTAGGAATGGGGAGGGGGAGGTGAGGTGAGAGGGAGAAAAGAAAAGCACAATGGTATTTTATAATTTTGATTTTTGAATTCTTCTTTCTCTCTCTTTTTTGCTTTTTTTCTCTGTCTCCTCTCTGGTCTTGGGGCTTATGGGGGGGGGTCACAGGGGCAGCAGGGTCACTCAGGGTATAGCATCATGACACCCATGAACATAGAAGGGAGGGGGGAAATGTGGTTGGCGTGGTTGGGGAGGGTGTTTCCACATTTCAAGGGGAGGAAGGGTGGGAGGGGGAAGGGAAAATCAGGGCAAAAAAGAAAAGGAGCAAGAGTAAACGATATAGAAATTACTTTATTAGAAACTTAAGGTTATCTGTAATTAGAAATTTTGATGAATTTTAGCAATTGCAAAATCCTATCAGTCAATGCCATTGGTATGCTAAATAAGCAAAAGTATGGCGCTCTCATAAAATGGTTAATATCATCTGACCCCCAAAAGGTATATTTTCAAGAGACACACCTGAAATCAAACTCTCCCAAACTATTTATACCTAGATTCTTCTCCCACGCATTTTTTTTGCAGCTGGTCTGGCTCAGAGGGGAGTCGCAATTTATCTTTCCAGAAAAATACCTTGGGAAATCCTACAAGTGCAGAGAGATGTACAGGAGAGATGGATATGGGTAATGGCTAAGTTGCAGGGGAAAATTATAAACTTGGTCAATTATTATGGTCCGGTTACGGACGAGATTGAAAGCCTGGTTAAAATTAGCAAGCTTTTGAGGGGAGTACCAGGACAGATTATAGTAGGAGGGGATTTTAATTTTATACAAGACCTGAAGAAAGACACATCGAATAAAAATAAAAAACACCTAAAACCAAAAGCTCAAAGAATTGTGGAGGCCCTCAAAAAAGAATGCCAACTGGTAGATCCTTGGCGACTTAGAAATCCCGATGAAACTAAGTTTACTTGTTATTCATATCGTTTTTCAACGGCATCTCGAATTGATTTTTATCTTATATCAAGATCCTTCCGAATTCTAAAAATTGATTGTGGTTGTAATCCTTTTTCTGATCACGCCAGAATTGAACTTAAGATTGCATTAGATGGCTGGAAAGGGGAGCGGCCGAGGTGGCAGCTAGACCGCACTCTTCTCCAAAATCAGGACTGGGTAAAGGATTTTAGGAAATGGATCTCAGAATTTTTTAAGATAAATGAAAACACCGCTAATGTGTTTTCGGTATGGGGTGGGTTTAAAGCGGCATCCCGTGGCCAGAGCATCGACTATACGGCGGCCCAGGCAAGAGCAAGATCGCTTAAAATAACTCAACTTCATGCTGCTGTCGAAAAAGAACATGTCCTTCGGGACCGGCAATGTCCAAATGAATTTGAACAGGCAAAAACTGCCTTGCGGGATTTTTTCGTCTTAGAAGAAATTCGTAGCTCCAAAATGTACCAGCAAAAGGTTTACGAAGAAAATCAGTTAGTAGGCAAATTGTTGGCAAATATAACAAGGGAAAAACAGGAGTCAGCTTTTATTTTAAAGATACAAGTCCCTCAGTCTGGCCGAACTGAAGTCGATAGGGCAAGGATCTCACAGATTTTTGTCGAACATTATCACTGCATTTATTCAACAGAATACTCAACAAGGGACGATATGATTCTTCACTATTTCTCTAATGTGGTTATGCCGGACCTCCCAATTAGAATTAGAGATAGAAACATTAGAAATATCAACTTCTGTAAAAGAAACAGAGGGGGGAAAGCATGCGGGCAAGATGGATTTCCCATCGAAATTTATAAATTATTTTTAAATGAATTGCTGACACCTTTGAAACAACTATTTAATCACATTAAAGAAGGAGGTTTTATACCGGAAACTTTTAAGGAGGCGATAATTGTGTCATTCGTAAAGAAAGATAAAAATCCAGAAGATATTAATTCCTATCGGCCCATAAGTCTTTTAAATTCAGACTACAAGATTTTAATGAAAATATGGGCCAAACGTTTTACATTCGCGGCTCAAGAGGTGATTCATACTGACCAGACTGGATTCATAGCTGGAAGATCTATGGCAGCAAACACCGAGTTTTTAATACAAGCTCTAGATTATTTTAATATAAACTTAACTCCGGTATGTATTGTTATAGTAGATGCCGAAAAAGCTTTTGACTTAGTTAATTGGAATACCCTGTTTTTTACTTTAGGAAAATTTGGATTCCCTGCCCAGATTGTTGATATGTTCCGCAACATGTATCAAGGGGCCTCGGCCCAGGTTTTTATTAATACGAAAACAGCTGGTTCAATAAAAATAAATAGAGGGACTAGGCAGGGATGTCCTCTTTCGCCGTTGCTTTTTACCTTTTTTATTGAACCTTTAGTAATTAAGATAAGAAACAATGCTGCTATCCGATCCCCCGTCCCCCGAATGTCCAAACTAAAATTGTATGCAGACGACATTATTTTATATTTGATGCCTAATAAAGAAAATATAGAGAGGGTGTTGAGAGAATTTAGAGAATTTGAGCAAATCGGTGGCTACAAAATAAATTCTAATAAAACAGAAATACTGGCATTGATTATCGATTTAAATTGTCTTCCATCTGGTTTGCGGACACAAGCAGCCAACAAAGATCCGATTAGGTATCTAGGAATTTACATCAACTCTCAATACCACCAGTTGTATGAACCAAATTTTATATAGAATGAAAGATAAAATTAAGAAACTTTTTGATCAATAGCTCTTATTACCCCTTTCAATAGTGGGCAGGGTATCTTTAATTAAAATGTCGATACTACCGTTGCTCATATTTCTATTTAGCAATATTCCTATAAAAATTAATCTCTCCTTTTTTAAAGAAATAGAGGCGATATTTAGAAGTTTTGTTTGGGGGAGAAAATTGTCTAGGGTTAAACTCCCAATAGTACAATTATGTACTGCACAGGGAGGTTTAGCCCTACCAGATGTGAAAATATATTATGAGGCCGCCTTTTTAGACATAGTGGCGGGTCTGATGGGTTCGACATATAAGCGAGATAGCTTTTTTTTAGATAAAATGTTACAGGAAAATGGTTCCCAACTACAAGTATTTTTAAAAACTTCCAAATATCCCAAAAAAAAACGATATAAGACTGTAAGGGAATATTCTTTTAGACTTCAGTTTCTTTTTTAAAAAACAGACTCCTCCGGCATGCAATATCTGAGTTTGAGGGAATGCTTTGATCTCGGTCTCCAATTGAATAAAAACCATCTAATTAAGTGGGAAAAATGCGGGCTAAAAGAATTAAGACACTTTTTTATTCTGAATAGAATGATTTCATGGCAAGAGGTGATGATCAGGGCAAACAGCCCGAACAGACCTTCATTTTTTGAATATATACAAATCGTATATTTCATAAGGAATATGCATGGCCTTTTTAATTCTCCATCTGAACTAGCGGTAGCCCTTTAAGGGGTCAAAATGAAGGACATAGGAAATTGGTATAGGTTGCTACACCGACAGAAACAAATGCCACTGGTTGAAAGCCACCTAAGAAAAATACACCACGTGACACAATGTAGCTTTTTATGCAAAGACTGGGAAACGATTTGTCATCTAGGTATTAAATCATTACGTGCGGCTAACTTCAAAAGGATGGCTTTTGTTATCTCGCTGGTTAGCCTATTTAACTCCGGAGGGCCTGGGGAACAGATACCCGGAAGTTGAAAATAAGTGTTTTAGATGTCTTGCTAATGGTCATGGTGGTTGGCATCATATTTTCTTTTCTTGCCCGAAAATTGAATCATTCTGGAAAGAAATTTTTGCGGACCTAGGAAGAGCAATGGGCAAGAATATTCAGCCCGAGGCTGAATCGGCTTTGTTCGGCATCTCTAAAAATAGAACAATATTGAGTAGGGCCGAAGAGACCTTTGTATTTATCTCTTGTACTGTTGCCCGCTCCGTAATCCTACAGAATTGGAAGTCTACTGATGCTCCCTCTCATTTGAAGTGGTGGAGGAAAATGAGAAGAACTTGTCATTTTGAAAAAGCTTATGCAAGCTGGGTGGGGGACATTAAGAAATTTGAAAAAAATTGGAAGTATTTTAGAGATTTGGAAAAAGCAAAAGGGAATTGAACAATGCTTTGGTGGTGTTGTTGAAATTGTAGTAGCTTCTGCAAATAAGAGCACTAGCACTTTTTTTGGGATCATTTTTGCGAAATATCAAAACTTTTGTTTAGTCTTTTGCAATTTTTCCACATTATTAAAAGTTACTATATGTATTACTGTGGCATTTTATGGTTAAGTATAGGAAATTGAATTATATCTCTTTGAAAATTGTAGCAGTTTTTTCAAATAGATGCACCAGCACTTTTCTCAAGTGATTATACTCGAGAAGCACTAGCACTTTCTTTTTTGCAATTGCTGCACACTATTATAGATATTATATCTTTTGCGACAGCACTTTATTGTAGTTGTTTTTGCACATTATGTCCCTTCTTAAATATGGTTGAGATCATTGATTATTATAATACTTAGTAAGATGAAGGAAGGAAAGAAGGAACATAGAAGGGAATGTGGGGGAAAAGGCTATTTAATATATATTTTTTTTGTAATTCTATGTCAACATAAATTGGATATTGTATATGGATGTTATGCTTATGGTCTGCTCTATTCAATAAAAAGAACTATAAAAAAAAAAGAGTCTGATCCTGGACAGCGCGTACGCGACGTCCGTACGGAGTCAGTGTCAGGAAGCAGGGAGCACGAGCGCTGGGATCGCGCGCCTGCATTGCCTACAGCTCCCAGCTTGCCCACGGTTCGGGAGGGGAGGAGTCACGCCTACAAAAACGAAGAGACGCCCCATTGACGCTGTGCGTAATTCGAGGAAGCACGTCCGTCGTCGAGCCAGTGGGAGATGCGTCCGAGCAATGGCGTTATACCTGTGAGGTCGGAAAGGAATTCGTGGAGCCTGCAACAGCTCGAGGTCATGGAGAAGAAGCGAGCGTTCAGGAGACAGGTCAGCGGGTTCTCATTCGACGGAAGAAGCATTTCGGAGGAGGCACCCAGAGTACAGATAAGTGCACCATTCTCTCGGACAGGAGAGAACCGAGTTGGACCCTTAGGATCAGTTATTGTGCCAGAGAGCAGGCAGCTGGATTCCCAGTCGCTTAAAGCTACTTTGCCAGAGAGCAGGTAGCAGGATTCCCAGTAGTGTAAAGTTACATTTTGCCAAAGCGCTGGGGCGCGTGTTAGCTTTGTATATCGAGCATACTTTTCAGCCAAGACAATACACCCCCGCTTCCCATTCCTGCAGTAAAAAGGATATGTCTCGAAAGTAGGGGGGTGGTGAGACTTTGTACTTTAAGAGAGGTACTGCCCACTAACGAGACTTTCGTACCTTAGCAAATTACTCTGGTCAGAACTGGGATCAGTTCATCTGTATTAGTTTGTCATATTTTGGGTCTCTAAAGGAACGGATAGAGGGAGCCCCCTCTTTTCAGACGTTGAGCAGGTTGTTTTTGTATAAACGTTAAAGCTCTTGCCTCTGCTAGTACCTCATATTGTGGACTGTATGTTGACGCTCCGGTCAAAACTATATCCTCAGAACCTATATCAATGTTTTCAATGACTAATCAAAATGCATGTTGGTAATCTAATGTTGGCATAGGCTGAAAGGCGGTGTCTTTCCAGAGGTATAGCCCACAGACGGGTCTGAGGTTAGCGAGAAGTAATGAGAGTAGCATTACGTACAGGAGATATAAGTTTGCTTTGTGTATTTTTTCGTTACAGATTCTACTCCCCGCTGTTCCCTTCCTTCCCTTCCCTCACTTGATCGCCCTATACCTCCGTGCCTTTAGTGCAGGAGTTGGGGATATCAAGAGGTGGATACCATATGGCATCGCTCGAATCCTGAGGAGTACTGGACCGTGGACGGATCGTGACAGAATTACGCACCCACGTATTAATACTCCTCCCGGTTCGGGGGGTGGCTATAGGGCCACAGTATGGAGGAAGTTTTGCAGGCACTAGCAGCAGTTCAGCAGGAACTGTCAGCCTCCAGAGTAGAAACTGCTGCATTAAGAGATCAAGTAGACAGGTTGTCTAGAAACCCCTTTAATGTAAGCACAGGATCTAATCCCATTCATGTGACTGTGCCCCCACCCATTCCATTAGCCAACCCTGAACGCTATACTGGAGACCCCCAGAAAATTCAGGTATTTTTAACACAGATCTTGATGCATTTTTCCTGCAGACCATCCTCCTTTCCAAACAACCACTCAAGAGTGGCGTTTGCCATCTCTTATTTGGCGGGAGATGCAGCCAATTGGGCAGTGCCGTTGGTCAGGAACAACGATCCGATATTGTCCGATTGGGACGAGTTTAGGGTCGCTCTGGAAGGAGTTTTCGACTTACGCACGACAACATTCAGTGCAGACAGGGAGTTGTTAGAACTAAGACAGGGACGAAATGAATTGGTGACTTACTTGACATCATTTAATCGGCTGGTGGCAGAAGCCGCTTGGCCTGAAGAAAAAAGGATGTCACTCTTCTACCAGGGGCTTTGTAATGAGTTAAAAGATGTCATACCCGCATAGACCCTCAACCGCGTACATGTGCCGATCTGATCAGCTTGGCTCTACGGTTAGATGGGCGCATGTCAGATAGAGGTGGGGATAGGTTTAGGGGAGAAAAAGGCAAGAAAGAGACGGCAGGTACCGACCTGGCACCCGAACCCATGGAGGTAGGTGCCATTCGTGCCTAGTTGTCTCGTACGGAAAGAGAGAGCAGGAGAACTCAGGGGCTCTGTATGTATTGCGGGAAGAAAGGACATTATGTTCGAGAATGCCCGGCTAGGCCCAAGAAACCAGGGGGAAACAATCGCTATAGGAAAAATATAGCAGCAGTCACCAGTCCTGAAGGGGGCCCAGCTTCATCGGAAGCTCCAGAGACGCCGGAGGGCAAACTCTGGAGAATCCCTTCTTTGGCTACCACGCAACAGGGACATACCGAAAGACTCATAGAGTTGGTTATGTGGTTGGACAACGGCCGTAGCCTTTATCAGGTGAAAGCCATGTTGGACTCAGGAGCAACAGGAAATTTCATACATACCGGGTTGGTGGAACAGTTGGGTATTCAAAAGGTGGCTAGGGAGATTCCCGAAGAAGTTTTGGCGGTGGACGGAAAGCCGCTTACCTCAGGTTTACTCATTGAACAAACAGAGAACCTAATCCTAACAACCAGAACGGAAGAAAGGAGACATGGTATGGTTGTCTACCAAAAATATACGTTTCAAACTGAGGAGTGTTTTCCACCCCAGATATATCGGTCCGTATCAAGTGATAAAAAGGATTAACCCGGTGGCTTACAAATTACGCCTTCCAGGCTCTCTTC
This sequence comes from Triturus cristatus, assembly GCF_964204655.1. NCBI lineage: Eukaryota > Metazoa > Chordata > Amphibia > Caudata > Salamandridae > Triturus > Triturus cristatus. The sequence goes on from NC_140588.1 coordinate 378,139,846, forward strand.
GCACACCCAGTATTCCACTGCAATCTCCTGAAGCCGGCCAAGGGGGGTGTGAAGAAGGCTCCTCCGGCAATCTCTGCGGAAGAAGGACAGGAGTACGAGGTACGGCGAATAGTGGATGCCAAATACCGAGGTGGTAGTCTTTGGTTCTTGGTCTCATGGGCAGGATACACGGCAGAAGAGGATTCGTGGGTGCCATGTCGGAACGTCCATGCCCCGGCCAGGATTCGGTCCTTCTATCAACGGCACCCTGACAAGCCCGGTTCTAGGAGGCGCTGGGCAGGGGGATCTACTGTCAGGAAGCAGGGAGCACGAGCGCTGGGATCGCGCGCCTGCATTGCCTACAACTCCCAGCTTGCCCACGGTTCGGGAGGGGAGGAGTCACGCCTACAAAAACGAAGAGACGCCCTATTGACGCTGTGCGTAATTCGAGGAAGCACGTCCGTCGTCGAGCCAGTGGGAGATGCGTCCGAGCAATGGCGTTATACCTGTGAGGTCGGAAAGGAATTCGTGGAGCCTGCAACAGCTCGAGGTCACGGAGAAGAAGCGAGCGTTCAGGAGACAGGTCAGCGGGTTCTCATTCGACGGAAGAAGCATTTCGGAGGAGGCACCCAGAGTACAGATAAGTGCACCATTCTCTCGGACAGGAGAGAACCGAGTTGGACCCTTAGGATCAGTTACCGTGCCAGAGAGCAGGCAGCTGGATTCCCAGTCGCTTAAAGCTACTTTGCCAGAGAGCAGGTAGCAGGATTCCCAGTAGTGTAAAGTTACATTTTGCCAAAGCGCTGGGGCGCGTGTTAGCTTTGTATATCGAGCATACTTTTCAGCCAAGACAATACACCCCCGCTTTCCATTCCTGCAGTAAAAAGGATATGTCTCGAAAGTAGGGGGGTGGTGAGACTTTGTACTTTAAGAGAGGTACTGCCCACTAACGAGACTTTCGTACCTTAGCAAATTACTCTGGTCAGAACTGGGATCAGTTCATCTGTATTAGTTTGTCATATTTTGGGTCTCTAAAGGAACGGATAGAGGGAGCCCCCTCTTTTCAGACGTTGAGCAGGTTGTTTTTGTATAAACGTTAAAGCTCTTGCCTCTGCTAGTACCTCATATTGTGGACTGTATGTTGACGCTCCGGTCAAAACTATATCCTCAGAACCTATATCAATGTTTTCAATGACTAATCAAAATGCATGTTGGTAATCTAATGTTGGCATAGGCTGAAAGGCGGTGTCTTTCCAGAGGTATAGCCCACAGACGGGTCTGAGGTTAGCGAGAAGTAATGAGAGTAGCATTACGTACAGGAGATATAAGTTTGCTTTGTGTATTTTTTCGTTACAGGTTCTACTCCCCGCTGTTCCCTTCCTTCCCTTCCCTCACTTGATCGCCCTATACCTCCGTGCCTTTAGTGCAGGAGTTGGGCCAGCAAGTACGATTCGTCCCTACGTCACTCCGTACAGCTATTTTTTTACGGCAGCCAAAAAATGCCGGAAAACTGAGTCCGACGCGAAAACGGAGCCCCGGTACGCGACGGACAGCCATGGACCCCATCCTACGTGTTATCCCGGCCTTCTTAGCCTACGACCTGGTGCACCGAACCCGACGCATACGCCGCAGAAGGTGAGAACAACACCCAGGGGCCAAGGGGGGGTGAGGGGCAGGAAACATACCCCCTACCCAAATTAAAACCTACAATATTGAGGACATACATTACCTCCAGGGTCTGGTCACTCCGGGGGGCGTGTCCACCAATCCCCGCGTCCCGCAACAACGGAAGTGGATGTGTATGCGTACCTCTATGGCAACACTACAATAGTGATACGCACCGTACTCACACATCCATAGCGTGTGTACGGCCCGTATCACTATAGTAGTGGTGCCATAGAGGTACGCGTGATACGGACCGTACACACGCTCTCAGAGCGTGTGTACGGTCCGTATCCCTATTGTAGTAGTGCCATAGTGGTACGCGTGGTACGTACCGTACACATGCTCTCAGAGCGTGTGTACGGTGCGTATCCCTATTGTAGTGGTGCTGTAGGGGTACGCGTGGTACGGACCGTGCACACGCTCTCAGAGCGTGTGTATGGTCCGTATCCCTATTGTAGTGGTGCTGTAGGGGTATGCGTGGTACAGACCGTACACACACTCTCAGAGCGTGTGTATGGGCCGTACCACGCGTACTCCTACGGCACCACTACTATAGTGATATGGACCGCACCCACACATACATAGTGTGGGTACGGGCCGTATCACTATTGGATTGGGGCCGTAGGGGTACGAATGGCACGGACCATACACACCCTATGAATGCAGGGGTACGGTCCGTATCACACGTACCCCTACGGCACCAGTACATTTGGGATATCAGGCGTACGCCATGAATGTTGGCCTACGGCCTGGTGCAGCATATTACCTTTATATTGGTGTGTGTGTGTAGGCCCATGACAGCAGTGTACTGCACCAAGGGGGTGGGTGGGTGGCTGCATAGGATTCCCTGCAGTGGACAGACATGTGAGGGGTGGGTGCCGAGGACTCCCAGCAATGGACAGACATATGTGTGTGGGTGCAGAGGACTCCCAGCAGTGGACAGAGACATGGGGGTGGGTGCATATCCCTACCAGCAGTGGACAGAGACATGGGGGTGGGTGCAGAGGACTCCCAGCAGTGGACAGAGACATGGGGGTGGGTGCATATCACTCCAAGCAGTGGACACACATATTTGGGTGGGTGTAGAGGACTCCCAGCAGTGGACAGAGACATGGGGGTGGGTGTAAATGACTACCAGCAGTGGCCTGCAATATGAGGGGTGGGTGCAGAGGACTACCAGCAGTGGACAGAGACATGGGGGGGTGTACATCATTATCAGATGACCCCAACTCCATGGGTGTATGTTAGGGGTGGGCAGAATTTGCGAAATTCACTTTCGCAAATTATCGCGAAACTGTTAAAAATCTCCGCAAACACGCGGAAATATCGCGAAGATGCGGAAGTTTTCTTCCCGCCCGTTCGCGGTATTTTATGCATGGTCGCGGCTCGCCAACTTACCCATGCAGTTGCTCGCGGGCGCAGCCATCTTGTTTTCACTTGTCTCGCGGTGCATGATCACGAGAAGAAAGACGTGATCGCGCGACGAATGATGTTACTGCGGGCGCGAACTGTTGCGAGACAGCGCAAATGGCTACCAACAATCCAACATCTCATGGAGAATGCGACCGGATCGGGAAAACTTGTCAGCGAACGCGGGGATTTAGGTAAGGCGATCACGCGCACGCGAGAATGTATTATGTTACAGCGCGAGCAAGCAATACATTTCCGGTAAAATGCGGATTGCGAAAATTTTGACATTTTCTCGCTCTCCGCGGAATGCGAAAATGTCAAATTATCGCAATTTCCACGAGCGGAACGGATTTTTAGCCCAGGCCTAGTGTATGTACGCATCCCTAACTTTGGACAATGATGATAGTGCCATAACAACACATCACTGACAGCAGTGTCCCACTCCCAGGAGGATGGATGTCTTTCCCCCACTGCATGACACACCACATGTGGGTGTGAGGACAAATAACACATGCATACCCACCCCTGGCAGATGCAGCACAATACACACACTGAGATCATGCCACAAGACTGTATAGTCATGTCACTGCCTACTAAACTAAGAAAGCCAAAGGGAACACACACTGTCACGCACATCCCAGGACTGAAGGGAATGTACAGGTGCTGGGCCAGCCACCAAGACGTTGTCTCTCATGGAAGGAATAGGGTGGAGTTCCCACAGATACAATGCCCACAATTGTGAGTCAGGTGCCCAAATACCCTGCAGAACAAGTACCATATGTGTGCTAGGCCGGGAGTACACACATGCATAGTGCTGAAAAGGGAGAATTTCTCCATGAAGGCATTTCAACATACTCAATACACAAGTACAGTGACTAGCAAGGACGGCACAGATGATGCAGCCGGAGACATTGCTGAGCAGGCATGGCCATAGTTGAAGGGATCCGTCACCAACAAAGGAAATGTAGACACAGGTCAGCACAACAATTGCGCAACTCCTTGCAGGGAAGATGTCAGGTGCCACAGAGGAAGGAACACTCCTTGGGACAATGTCTCCAAACCAAAATAACACACACTACCATTGATTATTTGCAGAGACCTTGTGATGGCACGCAGATACCATGGTCCACCTCATGACCACCAGACTAGAACGTTTCTCAGAACCATGACACATTACCACAACACCAACTCCTGGAGCCTCAGCACCAACATCAATACCTGAATTGCAATAGTGTTCAAAGTAAAAATAAAATGCTTTATTCAGCATAAAAAAGAAATTATGAAATCACACTATATACAAAGGCCAATGGCCAGTCCATAATAGAAGTCTTTGGGGGGACACATGGGCACGCGTCTCCCCTAGCTTGCCTGCACAGTGGAACCCTCTGGTTCGTCGACCGGGGGGGGCATCATGTGGGGAAGGACCAGGCACCGCAGGGACAGGAGGGGGAAGGGTAGGTGTGGTGGGTGTAGGGGTGGACGTCTCCACCACAGGGGGTGGGGCAGCGCCAAAGGTGGAGGTGAGCTTGGCGCTCCACACTGCTGCCAGGGTATCCAGGGTAACCCCTACACTGGAAGAAACCCCAGGGCCAACGGAGGGGGGGTGGCCAAGGGATGGGGTGCAGCGCTCTTGGGGGAGGGGGTGGACTCAAATACCCTGCCCGGGGAGTTCCTCGCCCGCTTTCGGGGTGGTGTCACAGTGGGGGTGATGGGCAGTTCATCCATGTCTACCTCTTTGGGTGTCAGTTTGGCAGGGGAGCCAAGGGGAGTGCTTTTGGAGGGACTGGGTTGTGAGGCATGCGGACTCAGACTGTGGCTGCGTGTACGTCTTTTTGCCCCAGACCCAGTGAGTGTGCCTACATCCCCCTGAGTGTGCGTGCCAGGAGGTGTGCGCTTGCCCTTAGTTGGTGGTGTGCTGCCTGTGTCTGGTGGGGTGTGTGCTTGGGAATGTCTGGGTGTGCATGGGACAGGTATGGGAGAGGGAAGTGTGGATGGGGTAGGGGGGACGAAGCGCTGCAGATGAGTCACTGCTGCCATCAGGGAAGTCCATGGACCGCAGAAACCTGCGTTGTTCAGACATTGTTGCTGACATGCCCTCCATGAACGACACAATCTGTGTCAGCAGTGTGGTGTGGCCATGGAGGACAGTCAGCACTGATGCCTGCCCTACCTGCAACTGCTGCAGTATGTCCACAGACTCTGCACTGAGGGCAGCAGGGGGGACAGGGGCAGGGGGTGCGGTGCCTGTCCTGAAGGGGACATTGCGGGGCCCTGCACGGACAGAAGGGACCGGAGCAACTGGGAGGGCAGTGATGGGAATAGAGGAGGCGGGGACAGATGTTGGGCTGCTGCCAGGTGTTGTAGCAGCCTCCGCCCCCTCGATGAGGTCAGCCTCTGACCCGTCTGCGTCATAGTTGGAATCGCCACCAGACAGGCCCTCCGACTGACTCCCCTCGCCCTCCGTGCCACTGGCTCCCGCAGACTCGCCAGCACTGGTGGCACTGGTGCTGGGTCCCTCATCCAGGTCCGTGCAGGTGTCTCCCTCGGTTTCCAATGATAATGCTGTGGGCAAGGTGAAGATACAGAAAAACATACGTCACCTGTATACATCTGACACATGAGTACAAAATCAATAGGTCACAGTGCATATCAGACAATGCATCATGAGTAACAGCTAGATTACTCCGCACATATGTAAGCCCTGTACTCCCCAGTTGGTAGACCCACCAAGCCACTTGGACACAAGGAAAAATAGGTCACACCAGCCCAAAACATGAATGAGAAATACACTGAGGAGCTAGTGTCTGGGAACAGGTGAGCACAGCAATACAATGAAGTCATGCCACCTCTTGTTTACCCTGAAAGAAACAGTATTGGTGCACCCAAGGCAAAGTAACACACCTCAATACCAAAGGTGTCCCCACACTCCGAGACCTGTAAGTACTTTGGAACACAAAACGAAAAAGTGTTGGTCCCTTGGGAATCACAATACTTTACACAATCGACATGGTCAGAATGTGGGAATGTGCCATTTTGTGAACAGAACACACATGTGCCTCCATAAAAGATGGCTCCCAAGGAGGTGCACACAAAACTACATTTACCCAGTCATTGAAGAAGCTGGCAGCCTTCTTTAAAGAAGCCACTGTTAGAAAGAAATGGTGTTGCAGAAAGTACATATACATGGGCCCACAGAGGTCTTGATGACTTGACACTCGTAAGTTGGTATCACCAACAACCAAGGACTTACCCAAATTCCACAACACTGGGGGAACATGTATATGTATAATCTGAAAAACAGTCTCATTAGAACAGTGCCTTCTTTTAAAATGTACCAGCGTGTTCCCTGAAAGTGTAAAGGTGGTTTGTTGTGCACTTCCTTGGGAGACATCTGTCATGCAGGCACATTATTGTTCTTAACAACAAAACATCAAATTAAAGCATTTAAAACATGAAGACCTGTTGACAAGTGTTGTGAGGGCCAAGGTACAATACCTTTTGACTAACAACTTGAATTATGTCAGTTGTCACATGGCCATCCGTTACCTGATGACACAGTTGGCAACACATCTGACCCACTGCCTGTCATGTGGAGTGGCACACATGTCCAAACCCAGGACAATGCATAAGCTAATGGGCCTGCAATTGTGTCGTAAAAAGGCATACCTGCACTGAGGAGACACCCTCATGGCAAGCCAGAATGTCCACACAGATGTCAGCACACAAACCGCAAACTACGTAGCATCTGGACCACACACTGGTGCAAAAAATGTATGAGCAGGAATCATGTATTTAAACAATTGACACATGCTGCAAAGCACAAACTTTAAACCCTGCACAACATCACTGGGTCACTGCACGTTGAGTCTCTGTCCAGCCAATTATCACACACAGGTCAGACCTGGCAAGGAGACATAAGGTTTGGCCATGTAGGCCTCGCCCGCACAAATCCCCCATACCTGAGACAATGTGATTGAGACAGATCAAGAATGACACCTCTTAATCAGGGTTTACAAAAATGTGCTGCAAGAATTCCCAAATGTACTCCACATCACCTTGTGAGGCTGCCAACACATATTTGTGACAAACAACCATCGACAGATAGTTGTGAATAGACACACAGGCACTGCCCAGTGTGAGTATGTGCAAGCCAAATGGGGTCTCCCTGTCCAGTGGACACATGTAGCACACTTTGGATAAATACAAATGAGGCTAGGGAACAATGCCACAGAGGCAAACATATGCTGAACACACTGAGAATGGACACAGTGTTGGATGACACACATGATTACGAGGCAAGGGTGTCTCAGGGGACTGTAGTGGGCACACTGCTCCTTGTTCCTGGAATGATCTGACTGTAACATAAGCAACCGTCCTGGCACTATGCATATCTCCCACTCATGCACATCATGTCTGAGGCCACAACATTGACATGCATGCTGCAAGTGTGTTCATTTGAAACCTCACACTCCCATGTTGAGACTCATCATCAGTGCCAACAAATATGGACCCCAAACAGAGTGAACAGGACAGGGCACAGGCAAGGTACCAACACATGTCACAGACCACCCTCCCACATGATGCAGAAAGCAATGTGCACTTGGATTAACTGGCAGCCTAGGTGACCATGTGCAATTCTGATTACACACAGACCAGGGGACACATGTGAAGGAGGTGAAGGGATGAATAAGAGCACCGGTTGACTTTGGGGAACAGAATACGCACTGCACATATAAACCCTGGCAGTGTATCCAGGCTACAGAGCACTTCCAAAAGCTGGGGAAACACAACACAACAAACAGACATGTACCTACCCCCTCCTTGCTGCTGTCTCTCCTGTAACTGCCTATCCAGGTCAGGGAAGACCACCGCCAGGACACGCATCATGTGGGTGGTCAGGCGAAGGCGCCCGCCATGGGGGCGTGGAGGTGAGAGCCCCAGCTGGACCCGGGCGATCCGCCGGGTCCAGCACCGGATGTCCTGCAATCTTTTTCGGACTGGGGCTAGGTGCCGACTGCGACCCCCCGCCGATCTCACGGCCCTGACGATCTCCTTCCAGATCTCCCCCTTCTCGTAGGCAGTTACCTGTGAGGATGACAAAGTGAGACAACATCACTACACCTGCTCCATGTCACAGAGACACACATTTGAACATCTTTGATATGTTGAACAGGGCATAGGATGCTGCCAAGGAATAGCATCTTTCTCATATAGACATTGGCCTCTGTGGAAGCCCCAATGCACTACATGGCATTGAAAGTAGACAGGTGGCAGGAGGGGTGCGACACACTCCCTGATCATGGCACACACTGTGCATCACATGCAACACCAGGCTGATGGACAGCACCTCAAAGCAGTTACATGCCCCAGGCCACTGACGCAACCTCAGCAGAGTACACAGACACACACAGGCACAGATCAATCACCTGCCATTGGCAACAGAGGATACAAACCTCACTCTGCACATGTGCCATTTGCCTGTGGGGTGTCACAGGTGTTGGGCTAGCTCAGCAAGTCAGACACACAGCATGGCTTACTTCTCACATCAGATGGGTAGAGCTGTTGCCTCCTCCATGCAGCTGTGGTGCAACACTTCACATAGACACTCACCCACATGACAAGGAACCTTCACACACATCAATGTCCAGGAGGGCATACACATCACTTGGACACTCTCACCACAGCTCCACTCAACTCATACACATCTGTGGATACAGTCACCTGCCACACCGGGGGGACCACTGAATCACCTCAGGACAATATCCAGAAAATGCCACCAAGGATTTGCCAGGCTGAATGTGTCATGCACTATGCAGTGAATGTCACAGTAAGCACAATGCAAGTGAGGAGTGCACACAGGAACTACCTCATGCTCTGCATGAGAGACATAAGCCTTTACCCCCCCTGGGACCCACTCTAAACCACATTGCATGTCTGTCACACCTGGACACAATGCCAGAAGTGACAGTCACAAAAAAGATGCACAGTCAAAGGTAGTGGAGTCAGCACTCACCTGCACCCCTGGTCTCCCATACAGGCTGGGGTACTGTGGGAGGAGGACATCCAGCAATGCCTCATTATCCTCAAGTGTGAATGGCTGGGCCCTCTCCACAGTACGCAACATGGTGCCAGAGGAAGCACAGACAGCAGCAGTGTGGTCGACAGGAAAGTAGTGCAGGCAAGTGCCTTCTCATGTGTTCTGGCAGACTTATATCTGTCTTGCTGGGGGCTTTCATTTACAGGAGTACAGGGTGATTGGTCAGACTCATTTGCATCCTACGTTTCCAATCCCTTTAAACATACACCAATGACACAAATTTGCATGGTTAAAATTTTGAGCATCATAGCAAGGCAAACACCACTTTGCAACATTGTAATTTTTGGGCCAACTGACTTTTCAAGCCCACATGATGGCCACATTGCAACTGAAATCTCTGTATCCATGACAACCAGCATGCATTGTGGGCCTAATACTTGTCCCCAATGTAATTTTCGATTCCAAAAAACATATACGGTGCCTTTCACATGTACCCGTACACGTACGGCATCACTACAATAGTGATACGCACCATACTCACACATCCATAGCGTGGGTACGGTGCGTATCCCTATAGTAGTGGTGCCGTAGGAGTACGCGTGTGTGTACGGTCCGTACCATGCGTACTCCTATGGCACCACTACTATAGTGATATGGATCGTACACACGACGTGTGTACGATCCGTACCACGCGTACCCGTATGGCACCACTACTATAGTGATACGGACCGTACACACGACGTGTGTACGGTCCATACCACGCATACTCCTATGGCACCACTACTGTAGTGAAATGGACCGTACACACGCTCTGAGAGCGTGTGTACGGTCCGTACCACGCGTACTCCTACGGCACCACTACTATAGTGATACGGACCGTACACACGACGTGTGTAAGGCCGTACCACGCGTACTCCTACGGCACCACTACTATAGTGATACGGACCGTACACACGCTCTGAGAGCGTGTGTACGGTCCGTACCACGCGTACTCCTACGGCACCACTACTATAGTGATACGGGCCATACACACGCTCTCAGAGCGTGTGTACGGTGCATTTCACACGCTTACACTGGTGATAGGAGGCGCATATGAAAGGAATGGAGGTCTCCGACTCGCACAAGGCTGTACATCAAGTCATTGTCATTGCAGACTTTCATGTGCAGGGCCTAGGTGTGTCAGGCAGTGATATTGCACATGTCTCCTCATGTAGTTGCACAATTGATGTGTGATGACCTGTGTACACATATCATGTGTGATGGGGCACTATGTGGCACACTTCCCCTTCACACTTTGCACATGTGTGCCTGTAGTACAAACATGTCAAGCACAGCATCACTGGTATGGCACAGTCACCACCACCTGCAACTGTCCCCTGATGGCAGGGACAGAGACACTAACAACTGACATTTCACAATCAGCGTGCCCCGATGTGACTATGTCATGTGTGTGTCATGTGTTCCCATGAGCTTGCTGTTGGTGTTCCGTCAACTACATCTGCTGTTGCTGCATCCAACATGTGTCTGTGTGGAGATGGGCATGGCACACATCTACGCACACCATGCCACATGTGGATTCCCACGTAAGCAGGGTCTGTATGCATCGGACATGATATTTTCACATGAGGACAGATCTGCGTCATCTCAATGTCTGTGTTTTCTGTTTTCACGTGTACCCCTTCATCGCAATGTGTTTGATCTGTACATTTGACATTCCATGTGACCTGTGCGTCTAGCTTGCCGTCAGCTGTCTGTATGAGATGACATCCTTTAAATGCAGCTATGTGGATGTATGTCACTCCTGTGATGTCTCTGGCTGTTCACTCAGACTGGCCCCCAGCTCGTTTCAGGGCATGTCATGTAGACTTGCCAATCAACGGGTGTATCACCAAGCTTGCATACGTGTCCTGGATGTATTGCACAGACCAGACACTATATTTAGCTGATGTGTAGTAGCAGTTTAGCATGTGCTCTGTTCATTGACATTGATGTTGTTATGCTCTCAATGTTCGTTATTCAATATAATTTTCTGCAGGGCACCGCCTGTCCCCCAACCAATGCCAGACTTGGGTGCCATGAGAAAACGTGCCTGCATCCGACGTTACAGATTCACTCAACAGTTGATTGAGGACTTGACCGCCAAGCTGACACCACACCTCCAACCGCGACACAGGTATCCTACTGCGCTGACCCTCAAGATGAAGGTGATGGCACACAGGTACGTTTCAATTCACCATAGCTGATGTTGGTGGCATGTCACAGACAATGTTCAGTCGTGTCCTGCGTGATGTTTTGGCAGCCATGTTGGAGCACCTTGATGAATTCATCCATTTTCCTACTCCTGAGGAGTTGACAGGTGTCAAGGGTGATTTCTATGCCCTGGGAGGGATGCCCCATGTCATTGGGTCCATTGATGGGACACATGTGGCTTTGGTACCACCACAAGCACAGGAGGTAGCCTATCACAACCATAAACATTATCACTCTATAAATGCCCTTGTGGTGTGTCTTGCTAACATGCTGATTTCCCATGTCTGGGCACGTTTTCCAGGGTCAGCACACGATGCCTACATCATGAGGCGTAGCAGGGTGCCACAAATGATGCTGCAGCTGCACAACGAACGAGCATGTCTTGTTGGTGGGTATACTCTGTTTGTCCTGTGTGTTGCAGTATCGTTGGCTCTTACGGCATCTCCTGACCCACTTATTTACATGATGTTTCCATGTAGGGGACTCTGGCTATCCCAACATGCCATGGCTGATGACGCCTCTCCGCAACCCAAGATCAGCTGCAGATCACTGGTACAACAATGCACATGGGCAGACCAGGCGAGTGATTGAGAGGATGTTTGGCCTCCTGAAGAGCCGATTCCGGTGCCTTCACAAGACAGGTGGGTCCCTCCCATATGCACCGGCGAAGGTCTGCAAAATCTTCCTCATGTGCTGCATGCTGCACAACATGGCAGTGGAGAAGGCAGTGCCACTCATCCTGGAGCAGGATGAGCAGGTACATCCACCCGTGGAGGATGAAGGGCTTGGTCACGAGGCAAGTGAGGAGGAGGAGGAGGATATCCGGAGTCAGCTCATACGCAACTTCTTCTCATAATGGTGAGTCACTGGGTCTGAGTGTGCACGCTTGTCGCCTTGGGTGGCATGTGTTGCAATGTGTGTGTCCAGCTGACTGTATGCTAAGTGACTTAGATGTGTGTTCTGATGTGTCACTCGAGTGATGATGTAATTCCACACATTTTAGTAGAGACACTTTCTTTTAAATTAGCATGGGGACAACATTGTTCATGTTTAGTATATGACCATGTATGCGGAGAAAAATCTTTTCACTGATTTCTTGTGTGTCTGTCATTCCCAGGTTCATGTGCATGTTGTCTGCTCGTGTCATCGTTGTCCTCCTGCTATTCCTCATGAGTATTGCAACGTCTGCTGAATCAGCGTTCCATGCACGGACATGGGGAATTGTCATTTTGGGTAAGGATTGCAGCAAGGCATTTTGGGGGTGGTACATGTTTGGAATGTGTAAGGACTGCTTCTGTGCATGTTGTGTTACCATGCATACATGTCGACTCACCATGGGGCATATAACATGTAGCATGACTCCCATGAATTGATAGTCACCCTTCGTGACAGTCATCTGTAATGGATATTGGATTCTGATGAAGGCATCAATATGTGTAAAACTCCCCTCTGAAACATACGGGATGCTATGGGTGGACATAGTGTGGGACATCCCCATAACAGGCTCAATGGGGAATTGCAGCCTCTCCGTGTGCAGCAGGAGGTGTTTGGCTCATTCCCTTAACTTGTGTGCCAGTTCATTTGGATTTACAACATCTGTGTTGTGAAGGGGTGTCCATCGTAGGTCCCACATGTTCAGTCAAATGACCTGTGAGTCTATTCATCTTGATGCATTTCCCTTAGTGTGAGCTTGAGTAATAAAGGTGTTCCTCACCCTCCAAAGTGCCTCATCTCTGTCAATGCAGGTTTCTTGCCACTTTGCATGCGTCATCTCTGGCATAGTTGTCAAAGATTGTGCATATGAATGTATGTGTAGTTCGGCAACATGCATGCAGTTCTTCATGGCTAATAATCTCTATTGTGCATGAAGTCCATGGTTGTGTATGTATTTGGGCAGGTTGCTCCCCCCAACGGGCCGTCAATGCCTGCTGAGGGTGGTCTCCTGTGCGCAGCTCAGCCTTCTGTTTCCTGATCCTGTGTCAGTCATCTTTGGTCATTGTTCATCAATTTTCTCTGGATGAGCCATGAGTAACCTGACACTCCTTCCTTTACATACGCCTGTTGCAGTTGTCCTTTCTGACATCCTTGTCTTTGTGTGCTACTTTCGGCCTAGTTTCCAGTACATGCCGCCTGCTGCTGCGGCCCCTGTGGCAAGGGCCCACCAAGTTCCCGGATTCTGCAACCCACACGCCTCCAAGATGCTCCTCCCTTCCTCCCTCCACCCATTCATTAGGCTGTCATCAGCTTGCCTGTGCCACTGTTGCAGCCACGCGGTGCCAAAGGCAGGACTGTTAGCGCATGCAACGTGCACATTGCACGACCCTCATGTCCTTGCATGACCCACATCACACACCAGTCTCATGTTGCAGCCACCCTCCAAGCAATGTCCAACCGAAAATCAACCGCCTGCTCTCAGGCATACCCTAAGCGCACACACGACACCTTCGCATGCTGAGTGTGCAACTCCAACTGCCTACACAGCGCTACCGCGCCTTCCAGGCCCTGTCACACCAACCAGGTCATGTCCCTCCTACTCCACACCAGCTCCGTCCAACAGAACGCCATTGGACTCTGTTACCTCCTCAATACAACAGGCCCACACTTAACCTTCATGACAGTGACCTGGATAAAAGCATCCTCAGCACACAACTTCTTCATTGCCATCTCAGACGGATACAAGAGCACCCGCAGGGACAGCACTAACAATCCCGGAGGATGAATTCATATCTATTCCCAAGTACGCACTCAGGGTCACAAATCCGGTTTGGCACAAACCCCCTGCAATCCCTCAGAGTAACACTCATCTATAGATCTCCAGGACTACATCCACAATTCTGCAAAGCCATCAACACGTCCATCGTCACGCACGCCCTCACATCCACAGGATACATGTGGCTGTGGGCCAGGAACTTCTGGCTGGATGAGAACCACAGTAATACAATATCCCAGAAAGAGTGGGGGTCTTAGGGATAAGTGTAAAGACTTAAACAGTTTATAATCCCCAAATCAACGTATAATATATATAATAAAAACTGTAAGTCTAGTATTCTGTGTGACCTTTGAGCTACAAAAAAAGATGAACTAAATGGTCAGTAGAGTCTGACTAAATATGTATATATTACCTACTGGCGGTCGCCAATAGGTAGTTATAGTTAGGACCACGTTTCCATAGGAAATCCGCAACATTCTATTTTGAATAACTTTGGCGCCGGTTGACGAATCCTCGCGAATTTTTCAAAATAGGTGGGGCGCTACGCTCCGCTCCTACCCTGACAGTCTCGGGGGGATTCGTCAAGCGGGGGCTGAGATAAAAGGGGGGTCCCAAAACGCGTTTTTCCCATGCATTTTTCCATAGGACCTTTAGACACAGCTACAGCCCGAACGGCTGAACAGAATTACTTAAAATTTGGCAGAGAGGTAGTCCTCAGGTCAAGGAAGTGCCTTTTGTAGGTTTGGTGTAAATCTGTTCAGTAGATCCTGAGAAAATAGCATTTAAAAGCATATATATATGTGGGCGGAGCCTAACCACACATCTCATCCTGAGATCTGATTGGCTGTCAGCACTTCATCCAAGAAGTGTTGGCAGCCATCTTGGGACCAATATACATGATAGCACCTCATTAAAAAGCATTGCAGTTAATAGAAGGTTTTAAGACTTTAGTTACATTATAAATCATTTGTTGATGGTACCATACTCATTTTAGGAATTGTGGTATGTTCTAAGGTGATTTCACCATGTGAAAAAGCCTTCTGCTGGGATATCATGATTGAGAGAAAAATATTTTCTCATGCTTTTTCCACAGAGGTTTGGAAGGTGATCTATAGGCTAAACTGAGAGCTTATTTTCTGTAAATTCACATTATCTTTCTCAGTCATGTGAGAATGAAGTCTGACATTCTCAGTAAAACATGTACATCCAACAAGGGCAGAGACTGTCAGTTGATTCCTTTGTGTTCTACTGCAGCTTCCCAGAGTGTTCCAAAGAACTACTAGAGCGCTAACAGTCCTACTTATGATAAACGTATGGCACACCTGAAGCCATCTTGCTTGGATTAAAGTGGTAACTCTTAAAACATTTAATTTAAAAATGAACAAAATGAGGGGGTTCATTTTTCAATAAAAAGTATGATTAGTGCTGCAGAAAGAAAAATTAGGGCACATTTTGAGTGACTTCTCAAATCCTCTTCTATTTCATTAAAAAATTCTGACATGCAGACTGAAACATGCACTTTCAATACCAGCAGCAGTTTTCCCTGGTGAGCAGTAGCTTTACTACAGTGATCTAATGAGCAAAAAGAGTGCTAACATTCTGAATTTATGGCAAATGTGTGACACATCTGAATGCCTTCTTGGTGGAATCAAAGTAAAAAACTGAAAGTATTTCCTACTGAGGAGACTGCAGTAAATGAGGAAATTAGGAAACTTCATAACAAATAAGTCTCCCAAGATGGCCACCAGAGACAAAAGAGCCCAAATGTAGCCCAAATATCACCCAGATGTAGCCCAAGTATAGCCCAATGACAGAATGTCCCAGAATGTTCTTAAAAACAACTAGAGCGCTTACTATCTTCATTATGACAAAAGTATGGCACACCTGAAGCCATCTTGATTGGAATAAACTGGTAACACTTAAAACATTTAATTTAAAAAGGAACACAATGAGGAGGTTCATTTTGCCTTAGAAATTATGATTAATGCTGAAGAAAGAAAATGAGGGCACATTTTGAGTGACTTCTCAAATCCTCTTCTATTTCATTAAAAAAATTCTGACATGCAGACTGAAACATGCACTTTTACTACCAGGAGCAGACTTCCATGGTGCAGTAGTTTTACTACAATGATCTAATGAGCAACTAGAGTGCTAACATTCAGAATTTATGGCAAATGTGTGACATATCTGAATACCTTCATGATGGAATCAAAGTAAAAAACTGAAAGCATTTCCTACTGAGGAGACTGCAGTACATGAGGAAATTAGGAAACTTCATAACAAATAAATCTCCCAAGATGGCCACCCGAGACAAAAGAGCCCAAATGTAGCCCAAAATCACCCAGATGTAGCCCAAATATAGCCCAATGACAGAAGTGTGCAAAACACTTATTATTTTGTGTTTTTGCAGTGTTATATAGTGCAGACTTGTCAGGTATTGGAGTGCTTTACATGAGCATTGGTTACATCACACAAGAACACATTCATTTTGGTTGTAGACATGGGGAGACTAAGTGATTTGACCAGAATCACAGAATGTCGAGCTGAAGCAGAAACTTCAACCTGGTTCCCCAGTTGCAAAGTCTGCAGTTCTGGAAGTAACACCACATCATCTCCCCTAAGTGCAACATTTAATCAAGTGGTCAACTGGATAAAAAAACATAAAGATAACAAATAATTTAAAAGTGCTTTGTCGCTATTTGAAAACTCAGAAAATATGTCCTTATTTTAGCCTTTTAGAGCACTAACCATAATTTTGATGCCAATAAGACCCTCTCATATATGTAATTTCTAAAGGAAATGCTCTAGGTATTACAGTTTTGATTACATCAAGATGATGTCAGGCGTTCCACACTTTTGTAATAAATATAGAATGTTAGCAATCTAGTTGTTCATTAGGATACTGTTGAGAGGCAGAGGCCAGGGGCACGGACTCTGAAAATTGAAGGCAGGTAGGAGGGTGCAAAGGCAACAATTTAACCACACTGAGCAGGCAGGAAGGGCCGTGGAAGCACAACAGACTATGGAGGGCAGTGGAAAGGGGGGCAGGGGCAACAAACCAACAATACAGGACTTGCAAGAGAGGCTGTTGGAGGCAAGATCTATTACGGGTCAAGGAAGCTAGGGGCGGTCCCCAGATCCCCGGGAGCCACCACAGAACTGAGCAGGAGAGTGAGTCAGGGACAAAAGGGGCACCTTAATTTGAGCCGGGGTGCTTAGGAACGCTTGCTCCAAAAATGAAGAAAACAGACATATGAGACATGGAATTGGAGGCAGAATACAATGGCAGTTTAATGAGAAGATGCAACTTCAAAGAAACCGCAGAATAGAGACATAAAGTACAAAATACAGAATCCAGATAATCATACAGCTGTCATGATATTCTCTGTATCTCAATTAATGTACTGACAGAGAGAGAGAGAAAACACATCTATAAATGCATCATGAGAAACAAGTTACACCAAGGAAAATGTTACCTAGGAACACTCACGTTTACTCTTAGAGCAAGCATTCCTGCAATTACAATACAAAATCTTTTAAATGCAAAAGTAAAGAGAACAATGGTTAAACATAACATGACATTTCATATAGGTAAAATAGAATAAGATACTTCAAGCAAAGCAGAGCAAGACATTTTAAGCAAAGGAAGACAAGAGCTCCCAGCTCTTGGGGAAAACCTGCACTGCCTGTTAACCTACATACAGACGGCGAGGTAGTCCGTCGATATCTGTGGGTGCTCCCTTTTTATATCATTTTGTGGGCTCCTTTGCACGCTACATCTACCTACGTATGCTACCCAAAAGCTTCGTCTGCAGATTTTACCAGACATTTCATCATTTACCCACTTAATGCTGACAATGGACTGGGTGAAAAGGTCAGTCTCTCAGGCCAATCGCTTATCGTAAGTTCCATAGAGCAAGCAGAAAATAATGGGTATTGTACGGGAATTCAATATATTCATGTATAAAATCTCCTCAGTTCTCCTAACTTGACGCTCTGCGGTTGCCACTTCCTTAAAAGCGGGAAACCTGCCCAGGAAGCAAGTACCAGTCCAGGATGCAGCCTACTGTATGTCGACAGCTTCAGGGGGATGTTGAACTTTGATACCGAGCACGGAGCACTCGGGTAGGGTGGGGGCTACTGGTTTGGAGCAGAAGGCCTCGCAGACCTGCCTTCAGACTGCTATACACTAAAATTGCAGAGCTATGGTCAATTTAACAAAGAGGCCTACATATTGAACAGAAGGGCCTACACAGGGGTTTTATACTGGCTGAGTGGTAAGGATGTCTCAGGATAATTATATAGCAACACAGGACCCGCTGGTCAATTTAATACGGCCTACAAATGCAGCTGGCAGGGCAAGGACAAGGGTCTCATACTTCAGGTGTGGACAGAACGGGCCAGGGGCCCCCTGTGATACAAAATCTAACCTCCTTCAAGCCTGTGGCAATGTAATAGACCATTGTGGGCAGAAGGAAGAGGCAATGGTAGTACAACCATACATGCCAACAGACCCGATTCAGCCAGGAAACGTCCAATGTTTTTATGCTCAAATGGGCTTTATTTGATCTGTCTCCTGTCTACAATATCCTCTTTTTCAATGTAACTCAAAGGGGAAAATCAATACCCCAGTTTTTTTTCAAAATCTCCCTCTTACCAAGTTCAAAATGTTCGTAAGTATGGTACATTGGATCATGGAAGGAAATGGGATAGGGACATGGACTTGGATAACAGAGGACAGGAGGGACATGGAGAGGTGCACCAAACTGACCCTGCAGGGCAGGCATCAGGGTTTGCAGCAGCACAATACGCCACACGGGAGTGCAGCACAACAATCCATAGAAAGCAAGAGGGAGGGGACAGGACCATGCACATGGACAACAGAGAACAGAGGGGCAAGAGGCAATGGTAGCTAGCTGACCATAATGGACAGACAGGAGAGAAAGCTGCAGCATAACAGACCATAAAGGGCAGGAGGGACGGATCAGGGGCATTACAATGGAACAGACAAGCCTGGAGGGAGGGAGTAGGGCTGGGGGCAAGGGGGCAGGGCAGGAGCAGCAAGATAGCCATGGAGGTCAGGCAGGATGGGCACTAGAAGCAAGACACACCATGAAGAGCAACAGTGAGACTGTGATGGCATACACACAGACCATGGAGGGAAGGTGGGAGGGGGTCAGGGGCAGCTAACTGACCACACAGGGAAGGTGGGAGGGGCCATGGCAGCACAGAAGACCATGCATGGCAAGTGGGAGGGTTAGTGGCAGCACAATGGCTATGATGGGCAAGAAGGAGGGTGGAGGGGCATGCACAAAGGACGATGGAGGATAGAAGGGAGGGTCAGGACCTGTGCACAGACAAGAAAGTTCAGGGGAAGGGACCTCACAACAGACCACACGGGGCAGGCAGGAGGAGCAGCTGCAGCACAACAGACCAGGGAGGGCAGAAGGGTGTGGCAGTACAATGGACCATGTAGGACAGGAGGAAGAGGATAGGGGCATGGCATGTGGACAGGCAGGGTGGAGGTGACAGGGACAGGTTACAGTCATCTGACAATGCTAGGCAGGTGGGAGGGGAGTGGCAGCTCAACAGAACACTCAGAGTAGATAGGAGTGGCAGGTCCATGGGACATGGTGGGCAAAAAGGATGGAGCAGGGGCATGCACAAAGACATCGGAGGGCAGGGGGAAGGAGAATAGGGGCAGCAAGCTAAGCACAGAGTTTAAGCAGGAGGTCAATGATGGGGCATAGAATTGGGCAATGGAGGGCAGGAGGAGTGGACTGGTACATCATACTGAGGGCAGTGGCAGCACATCAGACCATGCATGGCAGGAGGGAGGAGGCTAGTCCATGGATTCACACAACAGAGGATAGGGAGGAAGGGGATGGGGCAGCAAGCTAACTGTTCAGAGAAGGCGGGTATTAGGAACTTTATTGTTTTTAAAACATTGTGTCTGTGCGAACTACTTAAAATATGAACAAGTATGCAGCATAATCTCACTTTTATTCAGGAAGAAGAGGACGTTTGTGACTGTGACTCCGGGCTCACTTGGCAGAAACACCCCCTGACCCTCCACCCCCTATCGCAAAATGTAATGCCCGTGAAAAGGGTAGGTGAACACAGTGTTATATAGAACATAGTCCTGAGAGCACGATTGAAAATGAAAACTAGATATAGTGTATGGTATAAACTATGCACCAAAAAGTGTGATATAAGATGAACCGGGCGTGAAATATAATATGCAATACATTGTGCGCAATGACAGATTCATTGGAGAGCGCGAGATAGCACAGGCACTAGCGCGTGCTATGCGATATGCGCCTTGGAGTGTAATATGCACAGGGCAGTGTTGTGTAACCTAACTAGTCTCTAAAGTTGTAATATAAAATATGTGCTGGGGAGTGTAAGGTTGCATATGCACTGTGACAAAGATATGGATCCCAGATTGTAATATGTATGGCATAGCACTGTGCGTTATAACATAGGCATCGAGAAAGGCTCGTTAGATGGGGCAATATAACCCGTGCGAAGACAAGTGTGGCATGACATATTCACGGGGTGGTGTTACAGTGCACATGGGCTAGAGAGTGTCATAGCATATGCGCTAGCTAGTGGAATACAACACAGAGGTGTGAGGCACACGGCAGGCAATGGTGGGTGTAACACAGCATTGGGCTCTGTCAGGAGCGCGCTGTGACTCTCAAGTGATGTTCGTCCCCTTTCCAGAGAGTAAAATAAAAAGTATTACACATCCGGCAGTGGATGTGTGTTTTATTAACCGTGAGGGGGGTTTCTTGCATAGTTTTGGTCGAATTTTTGTCGAATCCCCTTTGAATGGCTTGGTGTGCATGTGTATTAAATGTGCCCGTCAATAGCTACCCAAGTTTGTATAAATAAACGACAAGGGTGTCTACCGGGATTAGGCACGGTAGGGCATCAGACATGTCAGAGCTTCACTAGTGGTGTAAATACATTCCACGTGGATTCATT
Source organism: Triturus cristatus (assembly GCF_964204655.1). NCBI lineage: Eukaryota > Metazoa > Chordata > Amphibia > Caudata > Salamandridae > Triturus > Triturus cristatus. Next base: position 378,160,887 of record NC_140588.1, read on the forward strand.
GCATGCATAGTCGCCTTTTAATGAATATCACGCAAATCGTCATGGTGATAGGTACGTACGGTTTGTCCAGCATGTCCTAGGTGTGTCTATAAATATATATTTTTTAAAAATAATAAAAAACAGTGGCCGGCCCTGGGGATTGGGGTCAAAAAAATATAATTAGGAGACTGGCCCTGGGGGATGGGGTCATCAGGGCCAATAAATTAGAATAAGAAGGGGAACCAAACAGCCCCCCTTCTTAAAAAACTAAAATAAATAAAAGACTGGCATCGTGCCGGAGGCCATGCCCCCTCCGTGCAGCACTCTGCAAACGCGCCCCCAACAGGTATCTCCAGTATGCGCCAGGGAGCTGCGCTGCAGCCAGGTGTTCTGAGGCCAAGCCCCTTTTTACACCTCTCTGCAACGCAGCTCTGTGGCGCTTACTGGAGGTACCTAGTGGTCTAGTTTGACCCTAGGGACCCTTAGGATTCAAGGGGACTTAATCTCTCAACTTAGAACAGCCACAGGGCGCGTTTACACAGTGGTGAAGGGAGGGGACGGGGCCTGAGGTGACGTGTGCAAACACGCACTATGGCACGTTTTAAATTGGGGATATAATTTCCCTTCAATACTGAGGGCCCCTGGGGGCTAACTAGCCCACCAAGTGCTTCCAGTAAGCGCCACTGAGCTGCATTGCAGAGAGGTGGTCCAGGCCGTGCCACTTTTTACACCTCTCTGCAACGCAGCTCTGTGGCACTTACTGGAGGTACCTAGTGGGCTAGTTGGACCCCAGGGACCCTCAGGATTCAAATGAACTTAATCTCCCAACTAAAAATGGACACAGGGCGTGTTTACACAGTGGTGAAGGGAGGGGACGGGGCCTGAGTTAACGTGTGCAAAAACGCCCTGTGGCCTGTTTTAAGAGGTAGTTTTAATCCCCATGCCCTCTTATATACTAGGGGCTTACAGAGGAGGTCATGCTAATCACAGGGGGACCCCAACGCATAATGTTCCCTAGTGTATGTAGGTGTTTTCACTGTATTCTAAGTGTCTTTTAACATAGCACTGGCTCTAGGACTGGTTAGTCAGGCTCAGTTACCACCAGTATCCGTCTGAAAAAGTTGAGGGTACAGGATGATTTTGCAACAAGGCTTCTTTCTGCTCTTCTTTTTGTTCTTTCTGCACGTTATCCTTCTTCCTGCAGTTATCTTCGTATTTGAGGACTTCTGTTGCTTCTTTCTGCACTTCTTTTGTTTCTTTCTGTGCATTTTTTCTTCTTTCTTCACATGTCCTATCTCTGTAGGCATAGTTAGAAATTAGCATTTAAAAAACCTTTGAAATTCACAGAAAAAACCATAGGTTTCAGGCACGTTATAGTTAGGAATTAGCATTTAAAAAACCTCAGAAATTCACTGAAAAAACCATAGGTTTCAGGGGTGTTATAGTTAGCTGGACTTTTCACTTGTACAAAACCATTGAAATTCCCCCGTTATAGTTAGTTCAGCTAACTATAACTCGGGCGCCCGCAATGCACTGCTGATGACGTCACATATTACATCACTCATGACATGGTCAGTGACATCACTCATGACATCACTGATGACATCTCAAATGACATCACTGATGACATCACTGATGACATCATCCTTGTGATAGAGTGGCAGACCTCCTCTCACCCTAATATAACCTTTGATACACACATTCAAAAATAGAGACTAATATTTTCAAAACAATGGACATACCAATACCAGTTACAACAACCTCTTCAGTAATTCTAAGATCCACATACACATCCACTCATTCACCAACAGTCCTATACAGTCACTCATACATGTACTCACTCATCATATGTACTCATACACCTATACATCCTGTTACACAATGCCACTCATCCATAGAGTTACTCACACACATAGTCACTCATGCTAATAAAGAATCAAACATACATTTACTTGCATATACAGTTATACACACACCACCATACTTACTTCTACGGAAACTTACACATACTTGGTCTTTTAAACAATCACTTATAGAAACACATACTTATTCATACAGGAACTCTTTCAATCTCTCACTCTCACATATACTCACATATATACACCAATAGTCACATATACTAGTTTAAAACATATGTAGTTACTCATAAAGACACTATTGAGACAGTCATTCACTCACTAACACACCCATACACACACTCATCCACCCATACAGTCCTGCACACATGCTGTGTTCAACACATACAAACAGTGAGTCACTCATTCATGCACCTATGCACTACGTAATACCCCCCACCGAACCATGCAGACACTCAGACTGATACTCAAAAAACCAACTAATAACCTATATAGACACCCATGTAGCTACTCACCAACCCATGCAGCCACTTATACACAAAGTGAGAGACTGATACAGATATTTACATATTTAAACCTTACTCACTAAGCCATGTATTCACTATGATACACTTAATCAGTCAGTTACACAATCAATTTTTCAAAAACAAATCATCCATTTAGACACTTATATACCCATTTATTCTTCCATCGACCTTGAGATATACATATATAAAACATATTTAATTTTCAGAAAAACACACATTCACTGGATGATGTCATCAGTGATGTCATCAGTGATGTCATTTGAGATGTCATCAGTGATGTCATGAGTGATGTCACTGACCATGTCATGAGTGATGTAATATGTGACGTCATCAGCAGTGCATTGCGGGCGCCCGAGTTATAGTTAGCTGAACTAACTATAACGGGGGAATTTCAATGGTTTTGTACAAGTGAAAAGTCCAGCTAACTATAACACCCCTGAAACCTATGGTTTTTTCAGTGAATATATATATATATATATATATATATATATATATATATATATATATATATTCACTGAAAAAACCATAGGTTTCACACATGTTATAGTTAGCGGAAATTTTACTGATAAAAAACCAGTGAAATTGCCCCGTTATAGTTAGTGCTGGCAACTATAACTCACGCGACCGCAATCCTCTGCTGATGCTAATACTGTATTTAGACACTTATTTGCCCATGTCTTCTTCCATACATTTTTAGCTATACATATATTACAAATATTTTTTTTTCATAAAGACACATATGTCATCAGCAGAAGATTGCGGTCGCGTGAGTTATAGTTGCCAGCACTAACTATAACGGGGCAATTTCACTGGTTTTTTATCAGTAAAATTTCCGCTAACTATAACATGTGTGAAACCTATGGTTTTTTCAGTGAATTTGCAAGGTTTTTTAAATGCTAATTCCTAACTATAACGTGTGTGAAACCTATGGTTTTTTCAGTGAATTTGTACGGTTTTTTAAATGCTAAGTTACTTTACGCCATTCGAGGCGTGCACGCCCACTTAACGCAGTTCGTTCCGTGCACGGTTTTTATCAACTTTAATAAGCCCTGTACATTTGGTGGCCTTCGGCCACCAAAAGCACAGGGGGTGGGGTCAATGTGGATAGTGTTTTTTTTATTTCGATTTTATAATTTCATGTTGCCAAAATTTAGTTTTTTTTACCTATTGATAAGCCCTGTACATTTGGTGGCCTACGGCCACCAAAAGCACAGGGGGTGGGGTAAGTGTGGATAGTGTTTTTTTTTTTGTTTTTTTTTTACCGTACGCTTACGGTAAGCGTACGGTAAGCGTACTCGGCGAAATTGCCGAAAAAAAAATAAAACCGTTTTTGCTCTTGGGGGATGTTTGGGGACTCCCTCAACATGACTATGTGGGAGGGAGTTGTCAAAACAGCCCCGTAACATGTTTTTGGCCATCTTGTTTGATAAACAACACTCAGTGCGAGAGACAAAATGGCGGCCGCCGCTTCCTGGTTTCGGACGATTCGAATGTTTACTAAGATCTAAGAGCCAATCAGAATCGCGCTCGCGCACGCCACCGTACGCTTACGGTAAGCGTACGGTAAGCGGGCTCAGATATATATATTGATTTAAAGGCTATTTTCTCAGAATCTACTGAACAGATTTACACCAAACCTACAAAAGGCACTTCCTTGACCTAGGGACTACCTCTCTGCCAAATTTCTAGTAATTCTGTTCAGCCGTTCGGGCTGTAGCTCGTTCTAAAGGTCCTATGGAAAAATGCATGGGAAAAACGCGTTTTGGGACCCCCCTTTTATCTCAGCCCCCGCTTGACGAATCCCCCCGAGACTTTCAGGGTAGGAGCGGAGCGTAGCGCCCCACCTATTTTGAGAAATTCGCGAGGATTCATTGACCGGCGCCAAAGTTATTCAAAATAGAATGTTGAGGTTTTCCTATGGAAAAGGGGTCCTAACTATAACTACCTACTGGCGACCGCCAGTAGGTAATATATATATATATATATATATATATATATATATATATATATATATATATATATATGTGTGTATGAAAAAAGATTCCCATCACCCACTGAAAGTGGCTCGCTTCATCATCTGGGAACCAGGAACTAACAGAGAACCATCTTCTACTAAGGTTATGTAGATATTGGTTAAGTGTCTGTCCCAGATATATATAACAGTGTATTTCTTAGTGAAGGAGGCAATTTATGTTGTAGTTTGGGGTGATGGTTGCAGTGCAAATGATGAAGAAGAAAGGGTGCTGTTTAAAATTGACTGTCACATCAGCCAACACCTACTAAGTCTCCACTGGCTCCCTGTGGAGAAAAAAGTCACTTTCAAAATCCTCACTCACGCCCACAAATGCCTACACAACGACAGACCCAAATACCTCAACGACTGAATCAACTTCCACGTACCCAAAAGAAACCTCCGATCTTCCTACCTCGCACTGGCCGAATCCCCGCATATCCACTGAGCCAGAGCAGGTGGAAGATCCTTCTCTCACATTGCAGCCAAGACCTGGAACGAGCTACCGGCAGATATCAGACGCACCCCCTCCCTGAACACCTTCAGGAAGACCCTCAAGACCTGGCTCTTCGGATAAATAGATCTGCTGAATGCCCCCCACCCCTCAGCGCCTTGAGACCCTCACGGGTGAGTAGCGCGCTTACAATTCCCTGATTGATTGATTGATTAGTATGTTGGATGCCTTAGCAACAAGTGCTATTATTGGCTGTTGTTTAAAAAAAGAAATAAAATACAGATATGGATAAGCTTTTGAATGTGTGGAGTAGACCACACCTGCTGTATCTTATTTGGAAGTTTCATGTTCTTTCTAGAATTTCCTATGAACTTGTGACCTACTGGTTCCACTGGGTTGCTTGGTAGACTGAGCTCAGTGTGTAAGAGTGCCTTGGGGTGAAGGTTATTAAAGAGACATAAAAAACATTTTAAGTTGAGGAGTTATGACACAATTTAAGTAATGGCAATCTTTAATTTGCAACTCAGGACTATGTAATAAACTGTTGTTCAGTATTTACATAAAAAAAATCTGAAGCTAAATATCGGTTTGGATTCCTGTTTTTTACGCGATGATCGTGAAAACATTGCAAACACGTGTGGAGAGGAAACTCGTTTTAAAACAGAGGGGAAGAGTTAACAGATGCAAACCATTCACAAGTGGAGATGCTGTAGTCTAAAATGAGCAAAAGACACACAATTGATGGACGGAATGCAGAACAAATCAAAACATTCACCCACAGTCAAGAGATCTGGGTTAAATCCATCATTCTTTTGCTCACCATGCCACCCCAGTTTGGACCTGACTATATGCAAATCAGTCTTAACCCTGTTCCTCATGGGAACAGTCCAGCCCGAACTGCCAAGCCAGGTCCTCCCTGGACCGGAAACAAGCATCCTAGGACCGGTTTCGGGGTTCCACCCCTCTTCAGCCAGGATAGCTTGATTCCAGTGGCACAGTGAGCCCAGGACTCACGTCTGAGCATACCTGGCGCACTTAGGGCGAGAAAGCAAAAGACACACAATTGATGGACGGAATGCAGAACAAATCAAAACATTCACCCCCAGTCAAGAGATCTGGGTTAAATCCATCATTCTTTTGCTCACCATGCCACCCCAGTTTAGACCTGACTATATGCAAATCAGTCTTAACCCTGTGCCTCATGGGAACAGTCCAGCCCGAACTGCCAAGCCAGGTCCTCCCTGGACCGGAAACAAGCATCCTAGGCCCGGTTTCGGGGTTTCACCCCTCTTCAGCCAGGATAGCTTGATTCCAGTGGCACAGTGAGCCCAGGACTCTCGTCTGAGCATACCTGGCGCACTTAGGGCGAGAAAGCAAAAGACACACAATTGATGGACGGAATGCAGAACAAATCAAAACATTCACCCCCAGTCAAGAGATCTGGGTTAAATCCATCATTCTTTTGCTCACCATGCCACCCCAGTTTAGACCTGACTATATGCAAATCAGTGATAACCCTGTGCCTCATGGGAACAGTCCAGCCCGAACTGCCAAGCCAGGTCCTCTCTGGACCGGAAACAAGCATCCTAAGACCGGTTTCGGGGTTTCACCCCTCTTCAGCCAAGATAGCTTGATTCCAGTGGCACAGTGAGCCGAGGACTCACGTCTGAGCATACCTGGCGCACTTAGGGCGAGAAAGAAAAAGACTGCCAATTGATGGACGGAATGCAGAACAAATCAAAACATTCACCCCCAGTCAAGAGATCTGGGTTAAATCCATCATTCTTTTGCTCACCATGCCACCCCAGTTTAGACCTGACTGTATGCAAATCAGTCTTAACCCTGTGCCTCATGGGAACAGTCCAGCCCGAACTGTCAAGCCAGGTCCTCCCTGGACCGGAAACAAGACTCCTAGGACCGGTTTCGGGGTTTCACCCCTTTTCAGCCAGGATAGCTTGATTCCAGTGGCACAGTGAGCCCAGGACTCACGTCTGAGCATACCTGGCGCACTTAGGGCGAGAAAGCAAAAGACACACAATTGATGGACGGAATGCAGAACAAATAAAAACATTCACCCCCAGTCAAGAGATCTGGGTTAAATCCATCATTCTTTTGCTCACCATGCCACCCCAGTTTAGACCTGACTATATGCAAATCAGTCTTAACCCTGTGCCTCATGGGAACAGTCCAGCCCGAACTGCCAAGCCAGGTCCTCCCTGGACCGGAAAAAAACATCCTAGCACCGGTTTCGGGGTTTCACCCCTCTTCAGCCAGGATAGCTTGATTCCAGTGGCACAGTGAGCCCAGGACTCATGTCTGAGCATACCTGGCGCACTTAGGGCGAGAAAGCAAAAGACACACAATTGATGGACGGAATGCAGAACAAATCAAAACATTCACCCCCTTTTGTACCGCTTTGTTCGCCATAAGTTGGCAGGGTATGCTCAGATGTGAGTCCCTTGCTCACTTTGCCACTGGATTCAAGCAAGCCTGGCTGAAGACGGCTGAAATGCCAGAAACCGGTCCTAGGAAGCTTGTTTCCGGTCCAGGGAAGGCATGGCTTGGCAGTTCGGGCTGGACTGTTCCCATGAGGCACAGGGTCAGACTGATTTGCATATGGCCATGTCTGAACTGGGGTGGCAGAGTGGGCTAAAGAACGGTGATGGATCAAACCCAGATCTGTTGACTGGGTGTGAGTGTTTGATTGGTTCTGATGCTCCGTCCATCACCACCCCCTTTTTTACCGTAGTCTAAAATGAAACACGTGATTTCATTTATTGCCTTTCTCATGATCCTAGAGTGGAAAGTTGAAGAGGTTACCATTTTATAGCTGCTTTCTATGACAGTGGTGTACCATTCCTGTGCTTAGTTTTTACAAATCTTAATAGTGTCAAAACTATCCAGAAAGAGCTAATAGAACAATATGATCTATGAACTCAATACATTGGTATGTATATAACTGTTTAATTATTTAAAAAATGCAGATTAGAAATAAAGATGTATATGGGAGTTTGATTAAAAAGAGTATCACAGTGATGTGAAAAAAATAAATCAGATGAACTGTATCTGGCAGCCTGTATGTGTTTAAGATATTAGTACCATTGAAAATTACCATGCTCAAAGAAAACTGACAATGTTTTAAATGTCTAAGCATTATGTGTAGAATTGATACATCTATATTATTTGCATTCTGGGAGCTGTGGTAGTTTTAGTCACATTATTAAATAGGAGTAGTGTAGTCAGAAAAAAAAGATAAGAAAATGTGCTGCGCCTGTATATGAATTATAAAGTAGTAATCCTTGTTAGGTATATATTAAGAAGTGTTTGTCACTGTGGTTTTTAACTTATATGACCGGTTTGCATGCACTTAGATGGTGAGATATGGTCGTCGATTGTGTATATCTATTATGAAATCATATACATGTTTGCATGGTGATCTATGTTCTTGAAGGCTGTTGGAAATGGCATGTATATGGTGAGAGTGGTGTTCTTTAAACATGCTATGTATAAAATTGAGAAGGGTTAACAGTGCAGAATGTCTCTTGAGAGTTCGTGTGCTAGCTTCAATTGGCGTGTAAATTTTTGTGACAAAAGATGAATATATGTTTTAATGACACAATAAATATTTGCAAAATGATGTAAGTATGCTATTAAGTAAAGGTTTTGTGCTTTGAAAAAGCTAGAATTGTTGTTTTCAGTTTTATAAACTTACTGATGCATGCGCACTCTGAGTAACAGAGACATGTATGCTCTTAGTGAGCCATGTATTCAATTATGTATCAAGTGTGATATCTAGACTTATTGAATCATCCAGGAACTACACATGCACTCTTCCAATCACACAGGCACTAATTATGTACTCATTGAACTACGTAGGAAACACCCTTGTGTTCATCCAATCACCCAGAAGGTAGCGATATAGACATGTGAATACACAGAATATGCAGACATGAAACTACCAATATAGTTCCTACCAATGTAGTTCCTACCAATGTAGTTCCTACATACTCAGGGAATCATGCAGGCACTGCCTATGTTCTGAGAGAATCTCCTAGGCACTATGTATGCACTCATTAAATCATCCAGGAGGTATTTTTGTACTCAACCAGAAACACATGTATTTACAAGTTTTAGTGAGGAATATGTACTCTTTTATATATGTAACCTGTCACACACTGTTTGCATGTACATATTACATCACTGTATTCAGATACTGTTAATAAGTCAGTTATACAATTAATTTTACAAAAAAAACATCCATTTAGACACTTATTTACCCATTTATTCTTCCATTAACCTTTAGATATACATATATAAAAAATATTTATTTTTCAGAAAGACACATATTCACTGGATGATGTCATCAGTGATGTCATTTGAGATGTCATCAGTGATGTCATGAGTGATGTCACTGACCATGTAATATGTGACATCATCAGCAGTGGATTGCGGTCGCGCGAGTTATAGTTAGCTGAACTAACTATAATGGGGGAATTTCAATGGTTTTTTACAAGTGAAATGTCCAGCTAACTATAACATGTGTGAAACCTATGGTTTTTTCAGTGAATTTGCAAGGTTTTTTAAATGCTAATTCCTAACTATAACGTTTGTGAAACCTATGGTTTTTTCAGTGAATTTGCAAGGTTTTTTAAATGCTAATTTCTAACTATAATGTGTGTGAAACCTATGGTTTTTTAGTGAATTTGTAAGGCTTTTTAAATGCAAATTTATGTATGTATTATTATATTTTTTATATATTTATTTTACAATAAACTACCTATGTATATAGTTATAGATTGACTGTATCCTTTAATATGGAATGGCTCAGCTCTTTTATTTTGAATTTGGATTAAATTGAACAGCATAGTTAATATCTTCTATAAACTTATAAACAGTTTAAAATGTTTTTTTTTTTAAGGGTTTTTCACGGTGCGCGCACACCCCGCGATTTGTTGAAAAAAAATAAAATGCTTCAGTGATTCGTCCCTTATGTCCCTCCAGCGACTATGCACCTCCACATGACCTCCTGAGCCAGCTACCTGAAATTGGGAGCCTCCTTGCCTTTGTCGGTATGCTCTGCTGGTAGGCGCCCTGTTGTCAACCCGGGACCTGCTGGTTAGCGGTTCCGACCACTTTCAGCTGCCCTCTCCACCTCTAGTTTCCTTCTGATCCAGGCGCACAATGGGGCCAGTGTTATTGTGTCTCCCTCGGCGCTCTGAAGCGTCTCACTCGGCCGCCATCTTAAGGTCAGGCACCGAGCCCCGAGTAAGCTTTACTGTTGAGTGCCCTTCGATTCACCGTCCCCTCTAACCTGCAGGTATTGCCGTCATATAAATCGGGCCGAGTCCCGGTGAGAAGCCGCCTCATTTTGTGGTCTCTGTAACGGCGGTGAATGAAGCCGCTCATAGAGGTTCCTCCATTGTTTTCGCCCGGCGCGTGATCCCCGCTCTTATTTCCAGCCTTTCCATAGCCTCTTCAATTCACAGGGTTGCCCCTGCCCAGCGCACCGCTCGACATGCCTCCAGTCGCTCTCCCTCGATTTTGTGGATCCACGCTCGGCGATCATTCGTGGCCCGCGGCCGCCATTTTGTCCGCCTTCGGCGCTCGAGTCACAGCTCGATGTCACGCGTTTCTGGGGTCTAAACAGCCTCACCACCGTGACATCTGCCTCTCGCTCTGATGGGGAGGACGTCCCGCACGCTCCCGATTAAGAAGACAGCAAAGCCGCAGGAAAATCGCGTGGCGCAGTACTTCCAGACACTGTCCAGGTCCACCGACGAGGGGGGTACGAGCGGAGGAGACGGTATGGCCTTAACTAAAGATGACTTGGTGGCCACTCTACGGGACTTCAAAAAAGACCTCTGCGGGGAGCTCAAATGGGACCTTCACTCTGGCTTGGACCAACTACGTGGGGACCTGACGGAGAAGCTTGGCGACTTGCGCCGAGATGTGGATGCGGTGGGATCCCGGGTCCTGGAGGTGGAGGAGAAGATGCAAGCCTTGGATAGGGCCTCCTTGGCCTCCCAAGCAGAATGTAAAGAGCTTCGCACACAGCTGGCGCAGTCAGCCCTGAAGCTGGAAGATATGGAGAGCCGTACCCGGAGAGAGAATATACGGGTGAGAGACCTGGAAGAAGGCGCAGAAGGCACGGACCTGGAGGCGTTCATTATCGGCCTCTTTGGTGAGTTGGTGAACCGGCCAAACATGAAAATAAAGCTTGAACGGGTGCACAGGGTCGGACCACCGGTTAACGGAGAACGCAGGAGACCTAGGGACATCCTGGCTAAGTTGCATGCCTTTCCAGTCAAGGGGGCCATCTTGGAAGCTGCCAAAAAGAAGAAGGAGGTCTCGTTCCAAGGATACAGCTGCTCTCTGTACCAAGATTTATCGCAAGCCACTCTGGTGTGTCGCCAGCAGCTCCGCCCGGTAACCAGCAAGCTTCGAGAGGACAACGTGCGCTACAGATGGACATATCCCTTCGGGCTCAGCTTTGAACGGCAAAATAAAAGACATCATATAACAGAGCTGAAGGAGGGTCTACGCATTTTGGGCCTACCCACAGAGGCAGAGGATGCCGAGGTCCCAGAGTCGTCAGGCACCAAGACAGCCAGACCACAGGGTGAGCAATGGCGCCGGGCTCCTCGCCAGAGAGGAGGGCCCAATCGTGAGTAATAGCCGAGGAGCTGCGACTAGAGATTCATCAGGAGGAAGGAAGGTCGCACCCTCAGGGGGTCTCCCGACCTGAGAGCACTGGTCTCCCCGCAGCGGTCCCAAGATGACGACGACAGGGCTGAGACAGGACCATTGAGAAGAGCGGCCGTCTCTAACTGGACACTGAGGTTTTTGTTTTTCATTTGCCTGCTATCTAGCACACATGTTGATGTTTCCGCCGGTTGCGGAGCAAGTGGGTTGGGCCTGGAGACCGTTGGGGCTGGGTCTTGTTTCCCTTCCCTGGAACTACTCAAGGTGTGAGGTGTTCCATGGTCTGGTTCCTTTGGTTGGGGGGGGCGGAAGGGGGGGGGAGGGGGGAGGTAGGGGGGACGGGTTGGGGACAGAGGTGTCAGGATGCAACGACGACACAGAGGGGGCAATCTGGGGGGAGGTGAGGCATCAAGGGCGGACAGGTCGAGGCAGAGGCAGACAGGCGCCGCAGACTGGGGCGGATGGAGCCAACAACACACGTCGAAAGGGAGGTTTCTGACTACACATGAGCAGAGCAGGGAGGGGGATAAACATTTAAGATGGTGACATGGGCTACATGGAACGTGAAAGGGCTGAACGCACCCCAGAAACGCCAGAAGGTATTAAAGTATATTATAGTCAGGCAATGAAGGTAGTCGCCCTGCAGGAAACGCACCTTAAAAAGGAAGACACTGGTCGGCTCAAACATAGGGCATACCCACGGATTTTTCTCTCAGCTGCCAACACAAAACATAATGGGGGGGCAGTGCTGTTCCATAGTTTCACCCCCTTTCAAGTAGCGGACACGAATAGAGATAAGGATGGGAGATGGATCATGCTCAAGGGAAGACTACAAGACCAACTCTGTACAATTGCGGTAGTATACGCCCCGAACACTGGACAGGCGGCGTTCACAACACGCCTGTTGGATTCCCTCGGCAGTTTTGCAGAAGGTGTAATCATATTGATGGGGGACTTTAATTTCTTGTGGGATGGACACCTAGATGGCTCCCAAATTACAGGAGAAAGAACGACAGTGTTTCCAACACGAGTCAAAGAGCGCTTCGACTCCCTTGGTCTCCGAGATGGGACATGGGAATAGAAAGTATAGTCTTTCTATTCCCATGTCCATCGGACTTACACTCGGATAGACTATATTTTCTTAAGTCAAGCATTGGTGGGGAAGGTGACAGGAGCGCAAATTCTCCCCATATCGGTCTCGTATCATGGGATGGTTATCCTGGAGTTACAATGGGGAGGGAGGGGACACGGACATAGCAGATGGTACTTCCCTGGGGCCGTCTTGAGGGATCAGGTTCGGAGGGCGGAGCTGAAAGAGACCATAGAGGCATATTTTCAAGGCAACCTACCTGAGGACACCTCATATCAGAATACGTGGGACGCGTTCAAAGCGGTGTTGAGGGGCAAGTGCATTCAACTGCAGGCGTCACTGAGGAGGCAACAGGCGCTGGAACGGGAAGCGCTAGAGGAAGAGCTCAAAGAGTTGGAGGGCAGACACAAAGCTACGCCCTCACCCGTTTTACTGAGACAACTTACGGCGGTGAGGGGTAAATTAAGGGCGATTTACAATAATAGGGCGGAGTATACACTGCTGAGGCTAAGACGCGCGGGATACGAACAGGGTGACAAAGTGGGGTCGCAGCTGGCACGTAAGCTTAGAGTTCAACGTGCAAAATCGTATGTGGGAGGCATCCGGATAGGGCCTGACCGGGTCACACATGAGGAAGAGGCCAAGACTAGAGCTTTCCGGGATTTTTATGGCACTCTATATAGCGGGGACACGCTTGCGCAGGACCACCAAAAGGCGTATTTAGAAGGGGTGGAATGCCCTCGGCTCTCGTCGACGGAAAGAGAGAGTTTGGAAGAGCCCATTTCTGGGGCGGAAGTGCGAACTGCCATAAAGCGTCTCAAACTACATAAGGCACCTGGCCCAGACGGCATCACAGCACATTTTTCTAAGCACTTCGCAGACGAATTGGTCCCACATCTGACAGCCTTGTTTCGGGCAGTGGCAAAAGAAGCACGGGTTTCCAACTCTATGACGGAGGCAATGATCACGGTTCTGCCCAAACCAGGCAAAGATCCGCAGTCTTGCGCGTCCTATCGTCCCATAGCTCTCCTGAACCTGGACGCCAAGCTCTACTCCATGATCTTAGCTAGACGCTTGGAAGACATGCTACCCCGGTTAATCTACCCAGGCCAATCTGGCTTCATCAAAGGTCGCCAGACACACGATAACATACGGCGAACGGTCCACATCATTGAAAAAACTACTAGATTTAAAATTCCAGCAGTGGTGGTCAGGTTAGACGCCGAAAAAGCGTTTGACCGAGTGGACTGGCCCTTTCTATTCCTGACCTTACGGAAATTTGGTTTCGGGGATACCTTCATAGATATGGTACGTGCTAACTATGGCCGTCCTTCCGCGAGAGTCGTGGTCAATTGGATTGCTTCCGAGCCCTTCCGACTGACGCGGGGTACTAGACAGGGGTGTCCGTTGTCCCTCCTGCTCTTTGCCCTAAGCATAGAGCCTCTCGCCCTTCATGTGAGAGCAAACGCGAACATTAAAGGGATACAGTTTAGCGGAGAGGATCACAAACTCTCCCTCTTCGCAGATGATGTTCTACTGACCTTGGGGGAGCCTCGCCTCTCCCTATCCGCAGTGCAGGGGGAATTGCAGGACTTTGAGAAAGTGGCGGGCTTTAAGGTAAACATGACCAAGTCCTATTTATTGAATCTCACACTCTCAAGCGCGGAAGTAGCATCGCTAAAAGCCCAGACGTCGCTCTCATGGGCAGCGCATTCTCTACAATATTTGGGGGTTCAGCTTACGCCAAAGATTTCGGGGCTGTATGGCGCCAACTATACCAAAGTCTTACCGCACTTGCAACAGGAGCTGAGGTGGTGGAAACCTCTGTATATCTCCTGGATGGGGCGAATCAATGCAGTAAAGATGATAGTGCTGCCCGAGATCCTGTACCTGTTTCAGGCTTTGCCGATCCCGCTGGAGAAAAAGTTCCTACCGCAGTTGAAATCGATGATCACGAGGTTTGTGTGGCAGGGGGGGAGGGCATGGCTCCCTTTTACAGTACTTCGAAAACAGAGGGCAGAGGGAGGAATGGGCCTTCCGGACTTCGAGCTCTACTACCAAGCGGCCCAATTGCGGGAAGCATTGGAATGGACAGCACGCGAATCGGAGAAACATTGGTTGCATATGGACCGCGCGATCGCCGGCAGGTATATTTGGGATCTACTGTGGAAACCACGGAGGGACAGACCGCCGAATGCCTATCTTAGCACACCTACATGCACTACCTTGGAGGTCTTGGACAGGGTTACACGGAGAGAGGGGTGGACGACATTCCCTTCGCCATACACCCCGATACACTTTAATCCGGCTTTTCCACCAGCCAGAGAAGAGGGCCCTTTTGACAAGTGGCATGAAGGGGGATGTCTAAAGTTGGCGGACCTGTTTACAAATGGGGAGTTCCGCTCTTTCCAGAATTGTAAGGAAGAATTCAGGGTTCCCGATAGTGAGCACTACCACTATGTACAACTAAAACACTGGGCAACGCAGCCACCAATGAGGGAGGCGGGATGTCCGGAACCCACTGACATGGAGAAACTGGTGCTGAACAAGGCGGGCTCTATGAAGGGGGCAATTTCGACTCTCTACCGGATGCTACTAACTACGCTGCACACACCCAAGGCCCGATATATGGGGTTTTGGGAGCAACTCTTGGGGAGAGAGATCACAGACGCGGAGTGGAGGGAATTGTGGCGGGACATACCCAGACATAACATATCGGTGGGCTTGAGGGAGGCCCACTACAAAACCATATTTGATTGGTATCTTTACCCAACGAAATTGGCCAGGATTTTCAAGGGGACCTCTGCACTCTGTTGGCGAGGATGCGGCCTACTGGGGGATTTTAGACATATCTGGTGGGACTGCCCCAGCATACGACCTTTTTGGGAGGAAATCCTAGCGCAGATTAAAGACATCTTGGGCTTCACACCCCCCGGGGGGATCGAACACATGGTACTAGGACTGCGGGGTGAGGCTTGGGACGGAGTGTTCAGGGATGACTAGGCAATATGGTGGCTCTGCGTGGGGGCGGCGAAGCTTACAGTGGCGGCGGCGTGGAAAAACAAGGCGCTCCAGCACTATCTCTTTGGCACGCCCGCCTGTGGCGCCTGCTTTCGTTGGAGCGCCTGGCATCGTTTTTCCGAAACGATCCCTCTGCCTTTGAAGAGTCTTGGGGAGCCCTACTGTCTTACCTGTCAAGGGGTCTGCCTGCGGCAGTGTATCCGCCCACCTTCAGAGCGTTACGTCTCTTCCAGACCTGACAGGGGATGGGGATGGGAGGGGAAGGGCTGCGCAGCAAAAATGATTGGGATTCTGGGGGTCCCACTTCACTCCAGACTGGCATTTACCTGTTCGGACGCTTTGCAGATGCCACGGGGGGAGGGTGGGAGGGGGGTTGGGGGTTGGGGGGGAAGGGTGGGATATCGGAGGGATTGGGGGGTGATTTCCAGTGGCTGGACAAGGAGCATCTGCACCACCTATGGAGCATCTTACAGACGCCTAAGGCCGGGGACACCCTGCAGTTAATAGTTATTGTATGGTTGTAACTGTGAACTGATAATGATGATGTAAAAAAGTCAATAAAAAACGATTTACACAAAAAAGAAAAAAAAAAATTTCACCCTTCGGGGTCCTTCAGGGACCCCCTGACAAAGGCTAGGGGGTCAGGAATTCTCTACTCTGCCCCCTTTTCACATTCTCCACCTTTCTTTTTCACTGTCACACACAAGATGGCGTCCGACACTTCCTGATTTCGACCGATTCGAATGTTGACTGACATCTAACCACCAATCAGAATTACGCTCGCGGACATTTGGTGCGCGCACGGTGCACGCATATAGATATTTATGTACTTTTAACTGCAATTTTCTCAGGAACTACTGAACAGATTGACACCATATATGCAAAAGGCACATGCCTGACCTGAGGACTACCTCTTTGCCAAATTTCATGTAATTCTGTTCAGCCGTTCGGGCTGTACCTTCGACTAAAGGTCCTATGGGAAAATGCATGGGGAAAACGCGTTTTGGGACCCCCCTTTTTTCTCAGCCCCCGCTTCACGAATCACCCCGAGACTTTCAGGGTAGGAGCTGAGCGGAGCGCCCCATTAGTTTTGAAAATTTCACGAAGATAAGTCAACCGGCGCCAAAGTTATTCAAAATAGAATTTTCAGATTTCCTATGGGAACTCGGTACTAACTATAACTATCTACTGGCGACCGCCAGTAGATAATATATATTACCTACTGGCAGTCGCCAGTAGGTAGTTATAGTTAGGACCTATTTTCCATAGGAAATCCGCAACATTCTATTTGGAATAACGTTGGCGCCGATTGACGAATCTTCCCTAAATTTTCCAAACTTTTGGCCAGCTCCGGTCCGCTCCTATCCTGACAATTTCGCGGTGATTCGTCAAGCGGGGGCTGAGAAAAAAGGGGAGTCCCAAAACGCATTTTCCCCATGCATTTTCCCATAGGACATGTTGACGCAGCTACAGCCCGAACTGCTGAACGCAATTACACCAAATTTGGCAAAGAGGTAGTCCTCAGTTCAGACTCGTGCCTTTTGCTTAAATGAGCAACTAGAGTGCTAACATTCACAATTTATGGCAAATATGTGACACATCTGAATGCTTTCTTGATGGAACCAAAGAATAAAAATGAAAGTATTTCCTACTGAGGAGACTGCAGTAAATGAGGAAATAAGGAAACTTCATAACAAATAAATCTCACAAGATGGCCACCAGAGACAAAAGAGCCCAAATGTAGCCCAAATATCACCCAGATGTAGCCCAAGTATAGCCCAATGACAGAATGTCCCAGAGTGTTCTTAAGAACAACTAGAGCGCTTACTGTCTTACTTATGACAAAAGTATGGCACACCTGAAGCCATCTTGATTGGAATAAACTGGTAACACTTAAAACATTTAATTTAAAAAGGAACACAATGAGGGGGTTCATTTTGCCATAGAAATTATGATTAGTGCTGAAGAAAGAAAAAGTAGGGCACATTTTGAGTGACTTCTCAAATCTTTTTCTATTTCATAAAAAAATTCTGATATGCAGACTGAAACATGCACTTTTAATACCAGCAGCAGACTTCCGTGGTGAGCAGGAGCTTTACTACAGTGATCTAATGAGCAACTAGAGTGCTAACATTCAGAATTTATGGCAAATGTGTGACATATCTGAATACCTTCTTGATGGAATCAAAGTAAAAAACTGAAAGCATTTCCTACTGAGGAGACTGCAGTAAATGAGGAAATTAGGAAACTTCATAACAAATAAATCTCCCAAAATGGCCACCAGAGACAAAAGAGCCCAAATGCAGCACAAATATCACCCAGATGTAGCCCACATGTAGCCCAATGACAGAAGTGTGCAAAACACTTATTTTTTGTGTATTTGCAGTTTTATATTGTGCAGACTTGTCAGGTATTGGAGTGCTTTACACGAGCATTGGTTACATCACACAAGATCAAATTCATTTTGGTTGTAGACATGGGGAGATTAAGTGATTTGACCAGAATCACAGAATGTTGAGCTGAAGCAGAAACTCCAACCTGGTTCCCCAGTTGCAAAGTCTGCAGCTCTGGAAGTAACACCACCTCCTCTCCCCTAAGTGCAGTATTAAATCAAGCGGTCAACTGGATAAAAAAACATAAAGATTACAAATAATTTTAAAGTTCTTTGTCGCTATTTGAAAACTCAGAAAATATGTCCTCAATTTAGATTTTTACAGCACTAACCATCATTTTGATGCAAATAAAACCCTCTCATATATGTAATTTCTAAAGGAAATGCTCTAGGTATTACAGTTTTGATTACAACAAGATGACGTCAGGCAGTCCACACTTTTGTAATAAATATAGAATGTTCGCAATCTACTTGTTCATTGGGATACTGTTGAGAGGCAGAGGCCAGGGGCACGGACTCTGAAAATTAAAGGCAGATAGGAGAGTGCAGAGGCAACAATTTGACCACACTGGGCAGGCAGGAAGGGCAGTGGCAGCACAACAGACTATGGAGGGCAGTGGAAAGGGGGGCAGGGGCAACAAACCAACAATACAGGACTGGCAAGAGAGGCTGTGGCAATATAATAGACAATTGTGGGCAGAAGGAAGAGGCAGTGGTAGTACAACCATACATGCCAACAGACCCGTTTCAGCCAGGAAACGTCCAATGTTTTTAAGCCCAAATGGGCTTTATTTGATCGGTCTCCTGTCTACAATCTCCTCTTTTTCAATGTAACTCAAAGGGGAAAATCAATACCCCAGTTTTTTTTCAAAATCTCCCTCTTCCCAAGTTCAAAATGTTCGCAAGTATGGTACATTGGATCATGGTAGGCAGGAGGAATTGGGGTAGGGACATGGACTCGGATAACAGAGGACAAGAGGGACATGGAGAGGTGCACCAAACTGACCCTACAGGGCAGGCATCAGGGTTTGCAGCAGCACAATACACCACACAGGGCATGCGGGACGGGAGTACAGCACAACAATCCATAGAACACAATAGGGAAGGGACAGGACCATGTACATGGACAACAGTGAACAGAGGGGAAAGAGGCAATGGTAGCTAGCTGACCATAATGGACAGACAGGAGAGAAAGCTGCAGCATAACAGACCATAAAGGGCAGGAGGGACGGATCAGGGACATTACAATGGAACAGACAAGCCAGGAGGGAGGGAATAGGGGTCTGCACATGGAAACAGAGGGCTGGGGGCAAGGGGGCATGGCAGGAGCAGCAAGATGACCATGGAGGTCAGGCAGGATGGGCACTAGAAACAAGACACACCATGGAAAGCAACAGTGAGACTATGATGGCATACACACAGACCATGGAGGGAAGGTGGGAGGGGGTCAGAGACAGCTAGCTGACCACACAGGGAAGGTGGGAGGGGCCATGGCAGCACAGAAGATCATGCATGGCAAGCAGGAGGGTTAGTGGCAGCACAATGGCTATGATGGGCAAGAAGGAGGGTGCAGGGGCATGCACAAAGGACCATGGAGGATAGAAGGGAGGGTCAGGACCTGGGCACAGACAAGAGAGTTCAGGGGAAGGGGCCTCACAACAGACTGCGCGGGGCAGGCAGGATGAGCAGTTGCAGCACAACAGACCAGGGAGGGCAGAAGGGTGTGGCAGTAAAATGGACCATGGAGGACAGGAGGAAGGGGATAGGGGCATGGCATGTGGATATGCAGGGTGGAGGTGGCAGGGACAGGTTACAGTCATCTGACAATGCTAGGCAGGTGGGAGGGGAGTGGCAGCTCAACAGAACACTCAGAGTAGATAGGAGTGGCAGGTCCATTGAACATGGTGGGCAAAAAGGATGGAGCAGGGGCATGCACAAAGACATCGGAGAGCAGGGGGAAGGAGAATAGGGGCAGCAAGCTAAGCACAGAGGCTAAGCAGGAGGTCAATGATGGGCCATAGAATTGGGCAATGGAGGGCAGGAGGAGTGGACTGGTACATCATGCTAAATGGAGGGCAGTGGCAGCACATCAGACCATGCATGGCAGGAGGGAGGAGGCTAGTCCATGGATTCAGACAACAGAGGATAGGGAGGAGGTGGATGGGGCAGTGAGCTAACTGTTCAGAGAAGGTGGGTATTAGGAACTTTATTGTTTTTAAATTGTGTGTCTGTGTGAACTACTTAAAATATGAACAAGTATGCAGCATAATCTCACTTTTATTCAGGAAGAAGAGGACGTTTGTGACTGTGACTCTGGGCTCACTTGGCAGAAACACCCCCTGACCCTCCACCCCCCATCGCAAAATGTAATGCCCGTGAAAAGGGTAGGTGGATGCAGTGTTATATAGAACATAGTCCTGAGAGCACGATTGAAAATGAAAACTATAGTATATGGTATAAACTATGCACCAAAAAGTGTGATATAAGATGAACCGGGCGTGAAATATAATATGCAATACATTGTGCGCAATGACAGATTCATTGGAGAGCGCGAGATAGCATAGGCACTAGCGCGTGCTATGCGATATGCGCCTTGGAGTGTAATATGCACAGGGCAGTGTTGTGTAACCTAACTAGTCTCTAAAGTTGTAATATAAAATATGTGCTGGGGAGTGTAACGTTGCATATGCACTGTGACAAAGATATGGATCCCAGATTGTAATTTGTATGGCATAGTGCTGTGCGTTATAACATAGGCATCGAGGAAGGCACGTTAGATGGGGCAATATAACCCGTGCGAAGGCAAGTGTAGCATGACATATTCACGGGGTGGTGTTACAGTGCACATGGGCTAGAGAGTGTCATAGCATACGCACTAGCTGGTGGAATACAACACAGAGGTGTGTGGCACTCTGCGGGCACTGGTGGGTGTAACACAGCATTGGGCTCAGCCAGGAGCATGCTGTGACTCTCAAGTGAGGTTCGTCTCCTTTCCAGAGAGTAAAATAAAAAGTATTGCACATCCGGCGGTGGATGTGTGTTTTATTAACCGTGAGGGGGGTTTCTTGCATAGTTTGGTCGAATTTTTGTCGAATCCCCTTTGAATGGCTTGGTGTGCGTGTGTATTAAATGTGCCCATCAATAGCTAGCCATGTCTGTATAAATAAATGACAAGGGTGTCTACTTGGAGAGTACCCACCGGCGGGGGCGCCGGGATTAGGCACGGTAGGGCGTCAGACACTTCAGAGCTGCGGTGTAAATACATTCCACGTGGATTCATTGTATGCATAGTCGCCTTTTAATGAATATCACACAAATCGTCATGGTGATAGGTACATACGGTTTGTCCAGCATGCCCTAGGTGTTTCTATAAATATTAAAATAATAAAAACCAAAGGCCGACCCTGGGGGACGGGGTCCCTGGGGCCATAAGTGGCCTGAGGAGGGGGGCAACACAGCCCCCCTCCTAAAGAATAAAAATAAAAAAGCCATGACCCAAGGGTCGGGTCCCACTGGCTGATTAAGGCCTTGGGAGGGGGGCCACGCGGCCCCCTTCCAAATTTATTTTTTTCAACAAAAAACATTAGGCTGCAGGCCCTGGGGGATGGGGTCACCAGGGCCAATAAATTAGAAAAAGAAGGGGGGCCACACAGCCCTCCTTCTTAAAAAAATAAAATAAATAAAAGACCGGCATCGCGCCGGAGGCCACGCCCCCTCCTTGCAGCACTCTGCAAACGCGCCCCCTGGCCAGTTGTAAGTTGGGGAATTAATTCCCCTTCAATACTGAAGGTCCCTGAGGGCTAACTAGCACAACAGGTATCTCCAGTATGCGCCAGGGTGCTGTGTTGCTGACAGGTGTTCTGAGGCCATGCCCCTTTTTACACCTCTATGCAACGCAGCTCTGTGGCGCTTACTGGAGGTACCTAGTGGGCTAGTTTGACCCTAGGGACCCTTAGGATTCAAGGGGACTTAATCGCTCAACTTAGAACGGCCACAGGGCGCGTTTACACAGTGGTGAAGGGAGGGGACGGGGCCTGAGGTGCCGTGTGCAAACACGCCCTGTGGCACGTTTTAAGTTGGGGAAATAATTCCCTTTCAATCCTGAGGGACCCTGGGGGCCAACTAGCCCACCAGGTGCTTCCAGTAAGCGCCACTGAGATGCGTTGCAGAGAGGTGGTGCAGGCTGTGCCCCTTTTTACACCTCTCTGCAATGGCCCTTACTGGACGTACCTAGTGGGCTATTTTGCCCCTAGGGACCCTCAGGATTCAAGGGGACTTAATCTCCCAACTTAAAACGGCCACAGGGCGTGTTTACACAGTGGGGAAGGGAGGGGACGGGGCCTGATGTGACGTGTGCAAACACGCCCTTTGGCCCATTTTAAGTTTGGGAAATAATTCCCCTTCAATCCGGAAGGCCCCTGGGGGCTAACTAGCCCACCAGGTGCTTCCAGTAAGCGCCACTGAGATGCGTTGCAGAGAGGTGGTCCAGGCCGTGCCACTTTTTAAACCTCTCTGCAACGCAGCTCTGTGGCGCTTACTTGAGATACCTAGTGGGCTAGTTGGACCCTAGGGACCCTCAGGATTCAAATGAACTTAATCTCCCATCTTAAAATGACCACAGGGCGTGTTTACACAGTGGGGAAAGGAGGGGACGGGGCCTGAGGTGACGTGTGCAAACACGCCCTCTTGCGTGTTTTAAGAGGTAGTTTTAATCCCCTGCCCTATTATATACTAGGGGCTTACAGAGGACGTCATGCTAATCACAGGGGGACCCCAACGCATGGTGTTCCCTAGTGTATCTAGGTGTTTTCACTGTATTCTGAGTGTCTTTTAACATAGCACTGGCTCTAGGACTGGTTAGTCATACTCAGTTACCACCAGTATCCGTCTGAAAAAGTTGAGGGTACAGGGTGATTTTGCAACAAGGCTTCTTTCTGCTCTTCTGTTTGTTCTTTCTGCACGTTATCCTTCTTCCTGAACTTTTCTTCGTCTTTGAGGACTTCTGGTGCTTCTTTCTGCATTTCTTTTTTTCTTTCTGTGCGTTTTTTCTTCTTTCTTCACATGTCCTATCTCTGTAGGCATAGTTAGAAATTAGCATTTAAAAAACCTTTGAAATTCTCTCAAAAAACCATAGGTTTCAGGCACGTTATAGTTAGAAATTAGCATTTAAAAAACCTTAAAAATTCACTGAAAAAAACATAGGTTTCAGGGGCGTTCACTCGTACAAAACCATTGAAATTCCCCCGTTCTAGTTAGTTCAGCTAACTATAACTCGCGCGCCCGCAATGCACTGTGCTGATGACATCACATATTACATCACTCATGACATGGTCAGTGACATCACTGATGACATCACTGATGACATCTTAAATGACATCACTGATGACATCACTGATGACGTCATCCATGTGATAGAGTGGCAGACCTCCTCTCCCCCTAATATAACCTTTGATACACACATTCAAAAATAGAAACTAAAATTTTCAAAACAATGGACATACCAATACCAGTTACAACAACCTATTCAGTAATTCTAAGATCCATATACACATCCACTCATTCACCAACAGTCCTATACAGTCACTCATACATGTACTCACTCATCATATGTACTCATACACCTATACATCCTGTTACACCACTCATCCATAGAGTTACTCACACACATAGTCACTCATGCTAATAAAGAATCAAACATCCAATTGCTTGCATATGCAGTTATACACACACCACCACACTTACTTCTACAGAAACTTACACATACTTAGTCTTTTAAACAATCACTTATAGAAACACATACTTATTCATAGAGGAACTCTTCCAATCTCTCAATCTCACATATACTCACTAATATATACACCAATAGTCACATATACTAGTTTAAAACATATGTAGTTACTCATAAAGACACTATTGAGACAGTATGCGCAAGGGAGCTGCGTTGCAGAGAGGTGTTCAGAGGCCACGCCCCTTTTTACACCTCTCTGCGACGCAGCTCTGTGGCGCTTACCAGAGGTACCTGGTGGGCTACTTGGACCCCAGGGACCCTCAGGATTCAAGGGGACTTAATCCCCCAACTTAAAAAACGCACCACGGAGCGCGTTTGCACAGTGGTGAAGTGAGGAGGCGTAGCCTGAGGTGACATGTGTGCAAGCTTGCCCTGTGGCGCATTTTAGGTTGGGGAATTGATTCCTCTTCAATCCTGAGGGTCCCTGGGGGCCAACTAGCCCACCAGGTTCCTCCAGTAAGCGCCACAGAGCTGCGTTGCAGAGTGGTGTAAAAAGGGTCGTGACCTCTGAACACCTCTGTGCAATGCAGCTCCCTGCTAAATGCTAATTTCTAACTATAACGTGCCTGAAACCTATGGTTTTTTCAGTGAATACATATATAAATATCATGTAATTTAATAATATTTATATTAAGAGTTTAATATAGGTTGTACTTTCATGGGGTTTCTCATATATATATATATATATATATATATATATATATATACATATTATCTACTGCCAGTTATAGTTAGGATCGTGTTTCCATAGGAAATCCGCAACATTCTATTTGGAATAACTTTGGCGCCGATTGACGAATCCTCGCGAAATTTTCAAAATAGGTGGGGCGCTCCGCTCTGCTCCGCTCCTTCCCTGAAAGTCTCGGGGGGATTCGTCAAGCGGGGGCTGAGAAAAAGGGGGGTCCCAAAACGCGTTTTCCCCATGCATTTTTCCATAGGACCTTTAGTCCAAGCTACAGCCCGAACGGCTGAACAGAATTACTTGAAATTTGGCAGAGAGGTAGTCCTCAGGTCAGGGATGTGCCTTTTGCAGGTCTGGTGTAAATCTGTTCAGTATTTCCCGAGAAAATAGCATTTAAAAGCATATATATCTATAAGCGCGCACCGTGCGCGTACGGTAAAACTTACCATACGCGCACGCTGCCATGCGCGAGCGCGATTCTGATTGGTTGTTAGATCTTAGTAAACATTCGAATCGGACGAAACCAGGAAGTGTCAGCCGCCATTTTGTCTCTCGCAGTCTGAGGGGGTGAAAAACAAAGGTGGAGAACGTGAAAAGGGGGCAGGGTGGACAGTTCCTGACCCCCTAGCCTTTGTCAGGGGGTCCCAGAAGGACCCCCAAGGGCCGAAATTTCCTTTAATTTTTTTGCGAAAAATCGCGGAGTACGCGTAGCGTACGGTAAAAACGGAAAAATTCTGCGAACTGCGCAACGTGGGCGCGCAATGCGCGAAGCGCACCGCGCGCACACAGCGCGCGTACGGTACGCGAAGCGCACCGTGCGCGTACCGTACGCGCACGGTGAAAAACCTTAAAAAAAAAAAAAATACGTAACTTAGTATTTAAAAAAACGTACAAATTCACTGAAAAAACCATACGTTTCACACACGTTATAGTTAGGAATAAGCATTTAAAAAACCTTGCAAATTCACTTAAAAAACCATAGGTTTCACACATGTTATAGTTAGCTGGACATTTCACTCGTGAAAAACTATTGAAATTTCCCCGTTATAGTTAGTGCAGGCAACTATAACTCACGCGACCGCAATCCTCTGCTGATGACGTCAGATATTACATCACTGATGACATATGTGTCTTTCTGAAAAAAAAATATTTGTAATATATGTATAGCTAAAAATTAATGGAAGAAGACATGGGTAAATAAGTGTCTAAATACAGTGATGTAATATCTGACGTCATCAGCAGAGGATTGCGGTCACGTGAGTTATAGTTGCCTGCCCTAACTATAACGGGGGAATTTCAATGGTTTTTCACGAGTGAAATGTCCAGCTAACTATAACGTGTGAAACCTATGGTTTTTTAAGTGAATTTGCAAGGTTTTTTAAATGCTTATTCCTAACTATAACGTGTGTGAAACGTATGGTTTTTTCAGTGAATATATATATATATATATGTATGTATGTATATATATATATATTCAGTGAAAAAACCATAGGTTTCACACACGTTATAGTTAGCGGACATTTCACTCATAAAAAACCAATGAAATTCCCCCGTTATAGTTAGTTAAGCTAACTATAACTCGCGCACCCGCAATCCACTGCTGATGATGTAACATATTACATCACTCATGACATGGTCAGTGACATCACTCATGACATCACTGATGACATCTCAAATGACATCACTGATGACATCATCCAGTGAATGTGTGTTTTTCTGAAAATTAAATACGTTTTATATATGTATATCTCAAGGTCGATGGAAGAATAAATGGTTATATAAGTGTCTAAAAGGATGATTTGTTTTTGAAAAATTGATTGTGTAACTGACTGATTAAGTGTATCTTAGTGAATACATGGCTTAGTGAGTAATGTTTAAATATGTAATTATCTGTATCAGTCTCTCACTTTGTGTATAAGTGTCTGCATGGGTTGGTGAGTAGCTACATGGGTGTTTATATTGGATTTTAGGTTGTTTTTTGAGTATCAGTCTGAGTGTCTGCATGGTTCGGTGGGGGGTATTACGTAGTGCATAGGTGCATGACTGATTGACTCTCTGGTTGTATGTGTTGAAGACAGCATGTGTGCATGACTGTATGGTTGGATGAGTGTGTGTATGGGTGTGTTAGTGAGTGAATGACTGTCTCAATAATGTCTATATGAGTTACTAAATATGTTTTAAAGAAGTATATTTGACTATTGGTGTATATAAGTGAGTATGTGTGAGAGTGAGAGATTGAAACAGTTCCTGTATGAATAAGTATGTGTTTTTATTAGTGATTATTTAAAAGAGTAAGTATGTGTAAGTTTCTGTAGAAGTACGTGTGGAGGTGTGTGTATAACTGAATATGCAAGTAAATGGATGTTTGATTCTTTATTAGCATGAGTGACTATGTGTGTGAGTAACTCTATGGATGAGTGGCAATGTGTAACAGGATGTATAGGTGTATGAGTACATATGATGAGTGAGTACATGTATGAGTGACTGTATAGGACTGTTGGTGAATGAGTGGATGTGTATGTGGATATTAGAATTACTGAAGAGGTTGTTGTAACTGGTATTGGTATGTCCATTGTTTTGAAAATTTCAGTCTCTATTTTTGAATGTTTGTATCAAAGGTTATATTAGGGTGAGAGGAGGTCTACCACTCTGTCACAAGGATGATGTCATCAGTGATGTCATTTGAGATGTCATCAGTGATGTCATGAGTGATGTCACTGACCATGTCATGAGTGATGTAATATGTTACGTCATCAGCAGTGGATTGCGAGTGCGCGAGTTATAGTTAGCTTAACTAACTATAACGGGGGAATTTCATTGGTTTTTTATGAATGAAATGTCCGCTAACTATAACGTGTGTGAAACCTATGGTTTTTTCACTGAATTTGCAAGGTTTTTTAAATGCTAATTCCTAACTATAACGTGTGTGAAACCTATGGTTTTTTCAGTGAATTTGCAAGGTTTTTTAAATGCTAATTCCTAACTATAACGTGTGTGAAACCCATGGTTTTTTAAGTGAATTTGTATGGTTTTTTAAATGCTAATTCTTACCTATAACATGTGTGATTCCCATGGTTTTTTCATTGATTTTGTATGATTTTTTTAATACAAATTGTTATATTAAACGTGTTTTTTTTTTTTATTTGCAAGCTTTTTTGTTATTTTTTTTTTACTTTATATTCTCTTAAAACACTATGCTTAATTTTAAAAAATTCTGCAATATATTATTTTTTCTCATTTTTTTTTTTACCAAACAGGTAAGATATATTAGTATAACATAGAGATTCTTTTTTTCCTTTTTTTTTTATTTTTTTTTTATTTTTTTTTAAGTGCGCGTACGGTAAGCTTACGGTAAGCGTACAGTTTGCGTAATGTTCGTAATATTTCTACTCTTTTTGCGTATGGTTACGCAATTTACGTAGCCATGCGTACTGCGTACGGGGCGCGTAAGCGTGTACGCTACACGCGCACGTTACGCGGAAGTGTTGGGGCGTGCCTGTTATGCGCATGCGCGCGAGCGCATGCTTTTTTTACGCGCATGCGTACTTTTACCGTAAGTGCTCCATAAGCGCTCCGTAAGCGTAACGTACGCGCACGGTGGGTCATGTGATCATGAAACAAAACTTTTGATTGGTTCAAAGTAGTTTCAGTTCTAGAACTCTCCTACACCACACCCATTCCCCTCATTTCTGCTTGTGATCCCTTAGGAGAAGAAGCTGAGTTGTCTTTGGGATACGATGGCAGACCAGCACTCTTCTGCTGAGAGTGAGGCTAGCAGCACCACCATCAGGCAGAGAAAGAGGAAACAGAAGAGCTCTTTTATATGGGAGTATTTTACTTTTCCTGAGGGCGAGAAAAAAGTCAATGCTGCCTTGGTGACTTGTAAGCTGTGCCAGCGTGTACTTTCAAGAGGTAATCCTAACAAGAAGTATTCCTTCGGGAATCACACTATGTTACGACACCTTGAGGATGTACACCCTAGGACACATGCACGACATACTAGAGGAAACCCTTCATTAAGTCGAGCAAGCACATCCACAGCAGCTCAGCCGAGTCCATCTTCGGAAGCTCAGCTGAGCCCTTCATCTGTGGGGGCAGATTCTCCTTTTTCTGGTCCTGTGGAAACAAACCATCGGTTTGCGAGGGTTACAATGCGGTGTTCATTTTGCCATGGTCTAATTGTTCATAGGGAGACCAGTCTTCCCCTCATTAACAACAAAATAGACCAGCACATTTGTCCTACCAGCTAATGTTCCCATTCTTCCTTTCCTCTGTCCCTGCATGAACACAACGGCTCTTTTAAGAGCCAACCTTACCTCTCAACTTTTATTAATTTTTTCTTAAAAACTTTTTTTTTTTTTTTTACCGTACGGTAAGCGTATTTTTTTTTTATTTTTTTTTAAAAAACACTAAAAAACAATTACCACATTACAAGGTCCTTGAGGGATTAATAACTAAATACTGAAAATCTGTTTGAGGAGAAGTGGAAGAAAGGGACCATCTAATTTCTGACTTACCTGACCCACCCAACAATTGAATTTTTAATTAAAATTTAATTGAAATTACTTGTAAAAATGGTTGTTTTTTTCGAAAATTTTCTTTCACAATCTGAAAAAAAAGAAAAAAGTATTAATATTTAATAAATCATTATATAATACAGTACACGTATTTACATATTTTCCTAAAACAATTTTTTGCCATTTTTTTGCTGTTTTCAGAATATATTGCATCTCACTATAAATCGTGAAAGCAATTGCATTCATCACTTAACAGCGGGCAAAAAAAAAAATAACAATCTCAAAGATTGTTTTAAAAAAGCCCAGAATCTCTTTTTACTAAAACATAACATTATAGAAATGCAAAATATTCTAACAAAATATCATCTAAGAACAATAACTATTTCTTTAAAATACCGTCTGACAATTTTGTTACAGAAGCATAATCACAAAAATAATATATCTCAAATAACTCCACAATACATCTGGTTACATTTCCTTTAGGCCAAATGGTAATTTTAAAATTCTTTTTTGATTAAATTTCCAATGGTAATCTAATAAAATTCCAAAATTTAAATTGTACAGATGTTACCGATTCTCTCTAAAATGTTGTTTTCCAAAAGATTAATTAATAATTAAATAAGTCCACAATACAATTGGTTACCTTTCCTTATGGCCAAATGGTAATTTTAAAAATCTTTTTTGAATACATTTCCAATGGTAATCCAATAAAATTCCAAAATTTAAATTGTACAGATGTTACCGATTCTCTCCAAATTTTTGGTTTCTGAAAGATTTATTAGGAATTAAATAAGTCCACAATACAATTGGTTACCTTTCCTTTAGGCCAAATGGTAATTTGAAAAATCTTTATATTTGAAAATTCCAATGGTAATCCAATAAAATGGTAAAATTGTTTTGTACAGATCTTGCCAAGTCTCTCTAAAATTTAGGTTTCAGGAAGATTAGATAGGAATTTGCTAAATCAAAAGGCAAACGTTGCTTGAAAATCAATTGGGAATCATTACACAGTGTCCAGCCTTTTTCACATTTAAGATGAACTGTGTAATGTCCAGAAGTTACAGTAGGTCCTTCATGGAAAATTATTGCAACTGTTACAAAAGTTTTTCCTGAAATTGATAATTGCTGTCCTATAAACTTCTTTATTAAAGTATCCAATTTTGAACCATCAGCTCTACATCGTTGCATCATTAAAATTACATACTGTCCGTATTCCTTTAAAATTAACGTTGAAAACATGTCAGATTTACACTCACCGCATTCCATGCTATGATTAGCATCTTTAACTAATTTAGCAAAAGTGACTGTTTTACTGTCTGGCAATGTTAAATAAATAAACCTTTCAGAATCAACATTAGAGCCACATGTATTGAAACAGTTTTCACAACTATGTTCCCATTTATAAGAGACACCAAACATATTTTCAATTTGTACCCCTTCTTCTTCCAGTACCTGAAGAAAATACATCAAGAATTCCTGTGCGTCTTGCTGTACATTTTGAGAAAACTGTGTTCGTCCTGAACATACATCTAAAAGTTTTCTAATTTCAGTAGCACTTTCTATTTGAGTTTTATCATTACTCAGCTTTTGAAAAAGGAGACTCAACTCAGAACAGAATCTTTTTCTCTGATTTACTATTATCTGCTCTTGCAAACTTTCCAGATAAAATGCAACATTCAGCACTACATTAGCGTAGCAGTTGACACCAGAGCTATTTTCAAAATGACAACCTACAACCTCTTCAACATTTTCCTTTTTCTTTTTGCTTGCAATTACATCACTCCTCTTTTTTTTCCTCCTCTCTACATCCTCAATACAGATATTCTCAATTCTCCTTTTTCGAGAAACTACACGTTTCTCCAACACAGGATACTGACCTAAATGAGGAGCATAGGTTCTTCTTAATCTATTATACTCCTTTACACAGTTTGTATCAGCACTAACTTTTGAATCATCAAAGTCTATCATGAATAAACCAGATAATGTTTTCACTCGTGACAAAGCTACATAAGCCATACCTTCTTTGAACACAGTTGAACCAATGTTTACAAATGCACAATCTACAGTCAATCCTTGAGACTTGTGAATTGTTACAGCATATGCTAGAGAAAACGGAAACTGTTTCCTACGTACATATAAGTCTTTCACAAGCATGAAACGAACTGTACAACGACAAATGTCTATAACTTCTTCTATCTGATCAAATTTTATTTTTAAACATTCAATTCCATCTTTTTTCTGATAATTAATAAAACCCACAACTCTTCCCATAGCTCCATTTACTAAACCTTTTTCAACATCCAAATTTCTCCTTAAAAATACTCTACAGTTCATGCAAACATATAGATTTTTTTCTAATCCAGCAGTTTTGGAAATGTTCTTCTCTAGTGAATCCAATTTATTTTTCAGTTTGCCTGTTAATGTGATAGTAATTCTTTCATCCTGAATTTTGTCCACTGCTTCCAATTTCCTAATCTCTTCCTTTTCCAATTTCAAAAGCTCCTCATTGAATATTGAGCATTCACGTAGAGTTGGCATTAAGCAGATGACACTTTTCTTTTCTGCAATGTTCTTGTATATCTTCTCTGCAACTATTTCTTCCTTTGGAAATAAATTATGTAGCAACCGACTCTGTAATGCTTTCGTGCCAGCTTCAGTGAGTAGTTCAATTCTGATATCTTTCAGAATACTTCCATATTCTTCATCGTTTGCTTGCCTCATATTAGTAGTAAGTTCCTTGTACTCAAAGAAGGACCAAATATTTGCATTACCAATGCTTCCCAATGACTTCTTTGTGTCTTCATGTGTCACAGTATTAAACACTTGTCGTCCTTTAACTGGAGTAAGCTGTAGAAGATCCCCAAAAACTATGACATGTTTTCCACCAAATAACATGTCATAGTCTGTCCTTAGAATTTGCTGCATTCCTAAATGCACAAAGGCAAGCATTAAGTTTGATACCATGCTCACCTCATCAATAATGAGAACTTGCATCTTCTTCAATACTCTTGAAACTTCCAAGCATGCTTCTCCTGTTAGCTTGTGGTATTGTATTTTGTTCTCATGCTCCACTGGTAACATTAGCAAACGATGTAAGGTGATTCCTTTTATGTTATATGCTGCTAACCCAGTTGGAGCAGTAACCACACAAGACAAAGTTGAATCCGTTTTTTGCTGTAGGTAGCTTCTGATGACTTTTATTAAGAAACTTTTTCCAGTTCCAGCTTGTCCGCTTACATACATCCTGATTGGTTGAAATGATGTGCATGAGCACTCTTTTTTTTCATGTAGTAATCCGTGATCAATTTTGTTTCTGATCTCTTCATAAATTTGTTGCTGCTCGTCATTCAGTTGTCTTTCCAAATTTGGTAAGTCTATAAATTCTTCTTGAGCTTGATTCATAGCCGTTTCCACTTCAGTCATAGCTATTGCAGCTTCATTTTCTACGATTGGTTGTCCTAGGGGATCTTGACTGAGTGTTCCTGAACTTTGGCTGTCTTGAGAACTGTCTCTAGCTACTTCAGCTGCAATTGTAGTTTCCTGTTCAATTTCTTCATTTAACATTTGCACATAATTTGTGAAACTACTGCATTCTATGCTGTCTTTGCAAGCATTAAAGGAATCTTCATAGCTTTGAAATTCTCCCAGTAGTTCGTCCTCTGTACGCCATGGTTTAAACAGCTGTAAAAGAGCCAAGTAGTAAAATTCCTTTTTGTTAGTAGTGTCGCAACTCAGCTTCCTGTGATTTATCAAACTTCCTTTTGTTTGCTTCACCAAACATCCTTCTTCACCAAACATCCTTCTTCACAATTTTCCATTGTTGATGTCTTCTGTGGCTTTCCGTGAATAAATGTAGTTCGGCAGCACTTCATAGAGACACATGTTCTCTAGATGAAGACTTCTCTTGGGATAATATGTGTCCAACAAGTTTGATTTCAAAATATCTGTACTTTCTGGTTCATTCTCGGCCAAATATTCAATTTCTCCAACAGATTTCAGTACCCGATTTCTCATTGCTGCAAGGCCTAAACTTGCCCAAATTATTCTTCTTGATTTCGAGTAGAGACTTGCAGAAGATAACCTATCTGAACATTCGTAGGATCCAATTTCTCGATGCGATAACATCTTTAAACTGAAACTGTACAGCTTCTTACTGACAGTCTTCTCGTGAGAAATCTCTTCCCACATTTCTTTCAATTCAGTTTTTTCTGATTTAGTAATGTAAGACGTTACATATCGAGCAACAGCAATGGAATTGTCAGCTACATACTGTATATCCATGTTAGCATTCCACATGGATAAAATGACTGGGTTGTAGTCATTTATATTTTTTGATTCTTCTTTTCTTTTAAGGTTGTAGGTATTCTTAGGTGATTTTCTTGTAATAGTATGTCTCACAGATGACATAAAACTGTTTACTCTTCCATTTGAAAGAACAGGTCTAGGAAATCCAAATCGACATTTAGTGTAGTATTTATCTTTGCTCTTGTATTTCCGTCGACAGTATTTTCCACACCGATGACTTTGGAAACGTAAAACTTGCTCCTTTAACTTTTTCTCTTCTGTGCTTTTTGGTATAGCACATGTTGCATATTCTTCAATGAAAGATAACACTGCTTCATCAGTATCTGTTCCAAACTTTGGGGCATCCTTGATCCACAACAGCATATGAATATGAGGAGCACCTCTTGCCTGGTACTCTTTTCTCCAAAAGAAATCCACTACTTCTCCAAGTGGTGGATTTTTTTTATTGCAGATGAAGGACATCATAGCCTCAAATCTATGATTGAAATATCTGCAAACATTAAGCGGATCCAATGAGCACAGTTCTCCTGCTGTCTTGTATTCGATGTTTTTATTGTTTGAATTTGCCTCTCGTAGAAAATCCAGTAAATCATCCCAAGCGTGCTCAGCACAGCTTAGGGTAAGGAACCATGTTGGTGTTCCTAAATTCCATAACATGCATTTTAATTCACCATGGCGTCGGTACCAATATTCATTTGTCCCACGCTGACAAGCCATCAGATTGATCAGTTGTGTTTCCAAATGATCATCTCGGTGCTGCACTTTCTCCATAAAATCCTTAGCAGATACATTTTGTAAATGTACTCCACTTTTTAAAATGTGATTTACTGCATATGATAATGCAGACAAGTCGCTTTCAAATAAAAGATGGAACAAATAAGGAATACTTTGTCGAAATCTTGGATCTTCTGCATATAGTCTTGTAGTTCGATACTCAGAAGCTGGAATCTGTTCTGGACGTTCATCGTATCGTCCTCCTTTTCCTGTAGGAAACAGCTGGGGAAAACATCGAGCTTCCAAGCTCTCCTTCCATACATTCACAGGAGTTCCTTTTGCTTTCTTCATCTGAAACAGATCAATATTGTCTCCCATAACTTATTTTGAATGAAGAGGATGTATGCTAAAATGTTCATAAATTTCTTCTTCCTTTGACTTGTCCACTTTTTCAATTTGTCCAGTTGGTGTTTCTGTGTCTTCTTGTAAATCTTCTTCTTCTTCTTCTATATAAATTGATTCATACCATTTGTTATTCCTTTTCAAATACAAATTTGCTCTTTGTACTTTCCGTACATCTACCAGCTCCTGCCAAATCTTCTTACTCTTTGTAGGTACACCATTAACCAGAATAACTAATGGTTCAGTTTCCAAAGTATCTGCATCAATAGTTTCCATATTTTTTTTCAAATCCAAGGGCAAATACACCACTCTACCTTTTAAACCTCTCAGTAAATCTGAAGGAGGTAATTTACCAGTTTTGGGCTCCATACGTACTATGGTCTGGAACGGATGAACACATTGAATAAGTATAGACTCATATGTATTTAATTCAGAAAGTTCGGCAGGAATAGCATCCAATTCTAAATTATTATAAACAGCTCTGGTCGGCATTCTATTTTCTTCTAACTTGTTGTAACAGTATTTACAAATACGCTGATCTTCACCCAATTCAAAACAATTTTCAAGAAATATATATGTGGCAAAATCCTTCCACTTATAATTATCTTCATTTTCACTTTTTCTGTAGAGATCAACATTCCTGGTTTGTTTTCTATAATGAGTTCTGCGGCAACAAATACAAGTAATATTTGGTCTTTCATTAGAGATTATTGCAAATTTTGTTATGTGATCATTAAATGTCTTACTTACAGAGGGTTCTACATTCTCTTCCACTTCTTCCTCATTTACTGTGTCCTTTTCTGCACTTTCTTGTTCAGGACCAAAGTAACAAAACTGAATTTCATCAGTAACCTTCTCTACATCTGATACCGATCCACGGAACAGAGCCCTACTCAATTCATCTAACTTTATTGCTGGACTTTTAGGAAAATACAATCGTCTCACAAACTTTCTCATTTCAGTATGATGAACAGCCAGCATCCTAAAATGATGAAAAACACTTTTACACACTTTTCTAGATAGACAAGCCAGAGAATGTCCCTGCAAACCAGTATTCTCTCTCACTCTGCATGGATCTAGACTTTGAAGCACCTTAATCTTCTGTTTAACACTTTTTTTACTATATTCTCTTAGAAACTCACGAAATTTATCAATAGATTCCTGACGCACAGTGCAAATACTACTACAATTCCAAGTGTACACTGGGGCTTTAGGACGTCTCCCCATAGCCTCATCCGCCATCACTTGTTCCTCATCTCTTGGAACCATTTTCTCCTTCTCCATTATACAACCATTTTTCACTTCATAAGCACGACCTCTGGTGTTAACTGCATGCAGCAAACTATTACTTTGAAAATAACTCTCTTCATTAAAAAAAGGTTCACTACTTGAACTATGCATCCATTCTCCTAAAAACACTTTACAAAAGTTTGTTCTTTTCACTAGTCTTTTCCTTTTGCTTTGTGATTTCAGTACATTGACCATTTTATCTAATGTACGCATCCTGTTCAAAATTAAAATGAATAGTTTCCTTTTTAATTCTAAAGCCTTTGCTGCAATGGCTTCAATTTCTTTTTTTCTCTTATAAAATTTAGCTTTTTTCTTATATTTCTTCACATCCTTTATCAAATTGGACATAACTCTTCTCTGAAACATTTTTCTACGAATCTCTTTAAACGCTGTTTTTCTTTTTAAGTTAATCTTTATTGTTTCTGAAGGTATATTTGCATTAACTAAATGCTCAATTTTTTCCTGTTGTTTTCTATTTAAAACATTCTTTCCAGTACAGACATTTTGTACATTTTTCCTTTTTTTGAAGATATTGTTTAAAAAATCTTTTGTCTGCTTACCAGAAGACTTTCTCTTTTTCCCAACATGAGCATCTCCAACTAACTTAGGTCCTCCAGTTGTCTTCAAATATAGATTTTTTTTGTGGTTTTTCCTTAGTCTGGATTTTGTAGGCATCTTAAATTTTGTTCACTGCTCTTCAGCAATACCTGAAAAAAACTAAAAAAAAATTCCTTTATTTTATTTAAATATATTACTACATTTTTTATGATCTTTTCAAATCTTAAAATACTATGTACCCCTTTCCTACAAGTGAAAATTACAATAACACCATCACAAATTAAATATCTAAAAACAATTCCTGTGTGCACACAGAGTCATGGTTTGAAATTAGGCAGAAAACAAAATTTCTTTGCCAATTGGAAAGCACACTTACTACTCTTTTTTTGGCAAGTGATAAGTACTTTTACAGTCTGACACATTTTGAATCCACTTTTCAGATTCTGAAAACAGCACATGTCCAAACAGCTTTTTGAGACCAGCAACATATGTAACCTGGGTGACTGACTACACTCCAGCAAGGGCAACCAGCCTTAGTGATGCTGAATGTATTTGCATTACTGACTGCAACCTCAAACCCCACTCGGTTGTGAATACTATGCATGATTCTACAGGATAAGCAGCTGGGTGTGTGCTAAGAGTCTGCTTCTGCAGAAAAAATAGCTCCCCCTTTCCTACTAATGCAAATGTAAAATTACCAGAGTAATACGCAATAAATCTCTGTCTATAATTCCTCTTTGCACACAGAGTCATGGTTTGATATTAGTCAGAAAAAGAAATGTCTTTGCCAATTGGAAAGCACACTTACTACTCTTTTTTTTTTTTTTTTTCTTTGAAACCTTTATTACAGAATGCAAAAGATATACAAAGATGGGCCTACAACCTTCGGGCCGGCCGCTAGCAAACAGTAAGAGCATAAAATACAGTTAGTAAACACACGCTGCAGCGTGAGAGAGATCACAGGAGTTGAAAGAAGCGTTGGCGGCCACACCGTCCGGACCCCCCAAATGGCGGTTCCATTTTTATATAAGAAACAACAAACAAATCCACAAGGCAGCAAAAGTCAAAGCAGCAGTACGAGCTCCCCTGGGGAGGACCCTACCGATCCACAGGAATAGCTGGGGGGGATAGGCTGGGGCGGAAACAAAGTGGACTGAGTTCCCAGAACCAAGGCGACAAGCAGACTAGGGAGACGGGGCCAATGCCAGCTCAGGCGTCAGTGGCGGGGTACAAATTCCGCCATGGTAGGAGTTCCAGGGGCCCCACACTTTCACCCATTTCCCAGGCTTACCTCTCGCAACATACACTACCTTTTCCCGAAACATACACCAATCCATGTTGTCCTTCCACGCCGAGACCGTTGGCGACCTCTGGGAGCCCCACAATTGCGCTATGTCACGCTTGGCTACCATATATCCCAGAGTCACCCACCACGTCTGCGGCACTGAGTAGTCAGTCGGCTCCCACACATTCAGCAGCCATCTCCTCGCCTCAGGAAGCAGCGTCACATGCGTGACCGCCTGCAACACCGCATGCACACCACGCCAGAATCGCGCCACCTCCGGGCATTCCCACAAAATATGGAAGAAGGTCCCTAAAGAACCACACCCACGCTTACAAAACCCATCCACGGCATATCCCATACGCATCAGACCCGGCCCCGTGACATAGACCCTATGGAGTATTTTGAGCTGGACGAAGCGAAGGCGGGCCGGTATGGCCACCTCTTTCGGGGAGGCCACCGCAGACACCCAGTCCTCGTCATCCAGCTCAATCTATCGGCGACCCACGCCTCACGAAGGCTAGTCAGCAGTCCCGAGCGATCATTGATGAGCTTTTTGTAAATCAATGAAATCGTGCCATCCGGTACATGCCCATCTAGCACTCTATCTTCCAGAGGGGAGTACTCCGGGATGGAGGCAACATCCGGGAATACGGAGCACAACGCGTGACGGACCTGTATATATCGAAAGTACTCCCTGTCCTGCAACTGGAATTCCGTCTGCAACACATCGAACGTTTTGAATCCCCCCCTCGTCCAGAGATCGCCCACCTTGCTGATGCCTATCATGTCCCACTTCTCAAAGCCTTTCGAGGTCCACAGGGAGCCCAGCCGCTCAGATGCATACAGTGACATCGCCCGGGTCAACTGATCCTTCCACCCCATCGCCAAGTTCGCCGCGTGCCACACCCGTACCGCGACCCGCGTAGGGCCCGTCAGTCGTGCGTCGAGCGGTCTAGAATAAAGCGCCCGATTATAGTCACCACCCGGCAGTAACAGTTTATCCATTTCAAAGGCCGGGTTAAGAGCGGGCCCATAAAGGCCGTGGTTTATCGCAGCCAGCTGGGAGGCCCAGTAATACTGTTTGATGTCTGGGAGGGCGACCCCCCCGTCGTACCACGGGAGCGTCAGCTTCGCAAGGGCGATACGCGGCCTCCCCTCCCAGAACAGGTGTCGCTGCAGACCCTCCACCTCGCGAAAGTAGCGCGCCGGGACAACGTCCATCGTGTTCTGTAAAGCGTATAGGAAAAGTGGCAGCGACATCATCTTAAACAATGCCACACGACCAAGCGGTGAGAGCGGCAAGCGCCTCCAACGCGCCACGTCCTCCTTCAGGCGCTGGAGGGGGGGGAGCAAGTTCTGTTTATATCGGGCCTCAGCGTCCAGGGTAATAAAGATACCCAGGTACTTAAATCCCTGCGGAGCGACCTGGATAGGACAACCCCGCGGTAGGATAGGAGCCTCCCAGGAGAGGACATACACACAGGATTTAGCCCAGTTGATGACTAAGCCGGAGTTGCGGCCAAATGAATGCAAAACATCCACTAGCACAATCAGCGATTTACGCGGGGAAGCGAGGTATAAAAGAATATCGTCCGCGTAAAGGGATACGCGATCCTCATACTCGGGGGTCCATCGGAGACCACGAATAGAAGGATGCCACCGCAGCCACTCCGCCAGGGGCTCCAAGGCAAGCGCGAAGAGGAGCGGCGACAGCGGGCAGCCCTGCCGCGTGCCCCTGCCCAGTTCAAACGGAGCCGACACTCTACCGTTCACCGCCACCTGCGCCAGCGGTCCGGAGTATAACAGTTTCACCCAACCAATGAATCCCGGGCCAAAACCAAACTTAGCCAGCGTCGCCCAAATATATGGCCACTCAAGCGTGTCGAACGCCATAGTGGCGTCCAAGGACGCCAAAATGGCCGGCTCTCGTATGAACGGGACCCGCGCGAGCACCCCATGCAAACGCCGCAGGTTTAGCGCGGTGTTGCGATGAGGGATAAAGCCGTACTGGTCCTGGTGAATCAGATCGCACACCACGCCAACCAGCTGATTGGCCAGCACCTTGGCTAGAATTTTGGGCTCCGCATTCAGCAGCGAAATGGGCCTGTAAGACGTGACCCGGTCCCGCGGCCTCCCCTCCTTATGAATAACCACGATAGTGGCCAGACGCTGGTCCAGCGGGAGGGAACCCGCCAAGCGGGCCGCGAGGAACATAGCACGGAGATGCGGCGCCAACGTATCTGGTCGTAGTTTGTACAATTCGATGGGAAGGCCATTAGGACCCATGGCCTTGCCGGAGGCGACCGAAAGTATGGCGAGGGCAATCTCCTCGGATGTTGGGGTCGCGTCCAACAACACTTTATCCTCCTCCGAAAGGGAAGGCAGCGCAATGTCTTTAAGCAGGGCATGGGAATCCTCTTCCGAGCGGGAAGATACCGGGGAATACACCCCACGGAAATATTCTGCGAAGCAATCAACAATTTCTCCTGGTTCAGTGACACACACACCATCCAATTTCTCAATCGACGGGACAACTCGACTCGCTCTCTCCTTTTTATCCAGCCACGCAATCAGTTTACCAGCCTTATCACCCACATCATACAGTCTCCCCTGTTGCTCTCTACTGAGGCCCCTGGCTGCCTCCGTGATGAGGGCCTTGTGGTCCGCCTGCTTGAGTCGGAGAGCATGCAATTTATCATCCGTCACCCCACACTCCAGATCACCCTCCAACTCAGTTATCTCAGTTTCAATACGGGTCATCTCCTCCCGCTCGCGCCTCCGGGAATGGGAAATGAGGGATAGGGCCTCCCCCCGGAGTACCGTCTTAAACGCCTCCCAGAGAGAGACCGCAGACGACACAGACCCCACATTGTCTTCAAAATATCGCTCAAGAGATTTAACCAAGTCAGCGCGAATTGTGGGGTCACGCAGGTACCAGGGATTAATCGGGACCACCCTCCCCTCCCCCCTCAGGACAATGTCGAAGTGCAACAGGAGCGGGGAGTGGTCTGAAATACCCCGCGCCAAATGTCGTACCTCCCCAACCCTCCCCGCCTGTGCCGCTGGCATCAGGACATAATCAAGCCTCGAAAGACTGCCATGAGCCCCGGAATGAAAGGTGTAATGTATCTGCGTAGGGTGTTTCAGCCGCCAACAATCCACCAGCCCCAAGGTATCCAAGAGGCCGGATAACCAAGTTTGGGCACGGGGGAGATCCCTGGGAGGGTGACGATCCTCAGTCCCGGAAACTACAGCGTTAAAATCCCCCCCAACCACTAGAATCCCCTCCGGAAGGCCAAGGAGGAGGCGCCCCAGATCAGCAAAAGTAGTTGTTTGCAACCCTGGCGGGACATAAACAGAGACGAAAACAATCACTCTACCCTCCAATCTACCCACCAGAGCCGTATATCGTCCCCTGTCATCATGGAGCACCTCATCAACTTCCAACGGGAGTGAAGTTTTAACCATAATGCCCACACCCCTCGAACCAGACGTGAAGCCCGAGTGGGCTATAAGGCGATAGCCCCGTCTGTTCATGGCACGAAAGGAGTTGCCAATGAGGTGTGTTTCCTGCAGAAATACTATATCGGGTGAAATTCGTTTTAAGAACTGCAGGACCACCCCCCGTTTTATCCTGTCCCCCAGTCCATTAACATTCCAGGACAAAAGACTCAGTCCCCTACCCCCCATCATAGCCGAAATCGATCAATCTCCCCCCAGAGAGCACTTTAGAAATAGCACAACAATACTTCTGCCTTGTGGTACAAATAAACAATACCCAACCCCAACCCAACAGCCCCAACAAAACTCCCCCCTCCCTGCACCCCTGCATGAGCCCAAGCAGCCCCCCCAACTTGCAGTGTGCCTGTCGCCCCTATGTAATTAAACTACTAAGACCCCCTAGAGGAGGAAGGAGAACCCCCTCGAGACCCAGCACCACCCCCAATGGAGGGGAAACCAGACACAACAGTCAAAAGACCCTAAGCTGGGCCGAAAGTGGCATCATCCGGGGTGAGCCCCCGTGTCAGTACCTCAGACCCGGTCCGGTGGGCACTCTCCTCCCGTCGCCCCCCCCCCATCCCGACCATGTCCTCCAGACAAAGTGTCCAACCAGTCCCCGGCCGTTTCAGGACGGTCAAAAAAGTGAGTACGACCATCCGCCTCCACCCGCAGCCTGGCCGGGAAGAGCATGGCGTATTTTAGGTTCATGCCTCGAAGCCGCCGCTTGACGCCCAGGAAACTCAGTCTCTGCTTCTGTACCGCCTGCGTAAGGTCAGGATAAAAGTTCACCTCCATGTTCTCCAGCTTAATCGGCCCTTGCAGTCTGGAAGCTTGCAAAATCGCATCCCTGTCCCGAAAGTTGAAAATACGGGCAATAAGAGGCCGCGGAGGGGCTCCGACCTTCGGCCTGCCACCGGGAACTCTATGGGCCCTCTCCACCGCAAAGAATTTACTCAGTCCTCGAGGCTGGAGATGGGTAGAGATCAGGTCCTCCACAAAGAGATCCGCCGCCGACGCCTCCCGTCCCTCGGGCACTCCGATAATGCGAATATTATTCCTCCGGGCCCTACTCTCAGAGTCCTCCAGGCGCCGATCCATGAGCGCACTTGCCTGACGGAGCCGGTGCACCTCCGTCTGAAGGGCTGCTACCTCAGTCGTGAGGCCCGACGCGGTGTGGGCCAAGGAATCGACCCGGTCATTTGTCTTAGAGAGATCGGCTCTGACAAGGTTGACATCGATGAGGACCGCGTCGAGTTTGTGTGCCAAGGTGTCGAATTGCTGGCCCACTGAGGTCTTCATCTCAGCAATGGTGCCCATGACGTCCTGCAAAGTCAGATCCGTAGGCAAATCCGGGGCATCCAGGGGGCACTCGGAGGACTTGTGCGATCCGCCGGGAGACCCCCTCGGGAGGGTGTAGCGGTCCATGATGTTGGCCTGATGTGCAGTGCCACGCCGGGTCGACTTGGCCTTCAACCGATCCCCATCCTGCTTCGTGGCCATCATCGTGTGTCTCGCACCCTCACCAGCCACGCAGTGGAGAGCAAGCAATCAAGGCCGAGAGCCCCGGTGGTCACCCCAGGACGGCAGAGCGGGTCACCGCAGGCAGGCAGGCAGGGTCTCTCAGCGAGGCCACCCCCACACAAAGAAGCGCCGTAATCCCACTTGCCATGATGGCAAGGGGACTCAAAAGCGAAAGTGAAAGTGTGGGGTACGCGACTCGCCAGGCCCAGCCCGCCGTTGTTGTTCACTTCGCCACTGGGTCGCCCCCAAACTCGAATC
Source organism: Triturus cristatus (assembly GCF_964204655.1). NCBI lineage: Eukaryota > Metazoa > Chordata > Amphibia > Caudata > Salamandridae > Triturus > Triturus cristatus. Next base: position 378,203,740 of record NC_140588.1, read on the forward strand.
CGGGGTCAGGAGAGAAGTGGGCCGCTAACTTCAGTCGGTGCTCACCCCGGCACCCGGGGTCCGATTCGAAAACGGAAAACGGGTACCACCTCGGCTCAGACTCACCGACACAGTCCCCTCAACCGATTCAGGATGAAGACAGGATAAACGTGGGAGGTTGCGGAGGTCCTCGGGAGCCTCGCACCTACACGGCCATCTTGGTTGTGCGCTAGGCTCCTCCTCTACTACTCTTTTTTTGGCAAGTGATAAGTACTTTTACAGTCTGACACATTTTGAATCCACTTTTCAGATTCTGAAAACAGCACATGTCCAAACAGCTTTTTGAGACCAGCAACATGTGTAACCTGGGTGACTGACTACACTCCAGCAAGGGCAACCAGCCTTAGTGATGCTGAATGTATTTGCATTACTGACTGCAACCTCAAACCCTAAAAGTATTCCTCATTTATACCAGTACACCTTAATTTATGGTGAAAACATAGTCCATATTATTTTACATGTTCCTTACATTTAAATTTCTCCCAAAACACAAAATGATAAACACAACTTCAACAAAAGGAATTCCAATTCTATTATTCATTTCTTAATTTACCATATACATCCCCTCTCAAACTCATAACTCACCTTTAAAATTAGTTAGTTGTGAAAGAAATGTGGCACTCAAACAGCAGATTATCAGAGCCAGGATCTCTGTTCTGTACACCTCTCTCCTCTCAGCAGAACCAGATAATGGCAATGTTTCCCTCTCTTTTTCCACACATATACATGTAAATTTCAAATCTCAGTGCTTCCCCCTTTTTTTCAAATGTAATCACACATTTCTATTGGTTGAAAACCAACCCTTTTCCAAAAGTACCCTTCCCCCAACTTGACTTCTGCCTAGTACCCTTCCCCCAACTTGACTTCTGCCTGCTACCATAGCAACAGCTCATGGAACACTGCTGTGTAGAGTTAGGTCAGAAGTTCACCACACAATGTTTCATTTCCAAAGAGCAAGAGTGCTTGACTTTTCAAACCTAACAGCAAATCCATAGTACTGTTCTTTGGTAACACATTTTTCTGTACCAATACAAAACATGCTTCTATAAAATGACACATACAGCCTAGTTTTTAGTGTAGAATGGTATGAAACAGCCAATGAGTTCTTTTTATTTTAAAAAAATATGTATGCCTCCATTTCCAAACTGTGTTTCATTTCTTTTTCCCATTCTACTGAAATACACCTCCTGAGTGCATCCAGATCTCCTTTGAAGATGTTCACAGTGTGGATTGTAGGGCACAGCTATGTCTTCTGGAGTGAAAAGTATGCAGAGAAAACAGGTATGGTGAGAGACCTTGCTTTGCCAAATGTAGACATTAAATGGATTGGTCAGAGAGGGTTAAAGTGGCACCAATTGATGCCATTGATGAAATCCTTCATGCAAATCCAACACCCTGACCTCATAATGGTGCACTGTTGTGGCAATGACCTAGGCACTTTGACTGGGGTAGGTCTGGAAATGCTTATGAAGGAGACCTTTGCACAACTGTTTTCACTTTTCCCTAAAACTGCCTTTGCGTATTCTAACATATGCCAAAGGCAAAAATGGAACTGGTCCAATCATTTTTGTCCGCATATTGACAAAGCAAGAAAGCACGTCAACAAATCTGTTTCTGCTTTCCTCAGAGACTATGGTATGGGTTCCATTTACCACAACAACTTGCGTTATGACATGCAAGACATTTATAGAGGAGATGGTGTACACTTCACTGATGAAGGGAACAGAGTCTTCCTCTTGAACCTTAGACTCTGCATCGGTACTTACTTGTAGGCACCACTAAAAAATCACTTCATAAACACAACGGCTCTTTTTAGAGCCCCCTAATATCTAAACACTTAAATCTGAATTTTATTTCTTTTTTTATTTTTTTTCTACCGTACGCGTACCCGCGATTTTTTTTTTAAATGAATAAATGTTTTTTTTGTACTTTTCTGTCCTTCTTTGACCCCCTTTCAAATGTTAGGGGGGTCTGTAACTCTCTTCCTTGCCCCCTTTTCAAGTTATCTCCCTTTTTTTTCTGTGTGAAACACACGAAATGGCGGCCGACACTTCCTGATTTCGTCCGATTCGAATGTTTACAGTCATGTGACAACCAATCAGATTTGAGCTCGCGCACGGCACCGTACGCGTACGGTAAGCTTACCGTAAGTGCACGGTAAGCGCACGGTAAGCTGCCACAGATATATATATTGATTTAAATGCTATTTTCTCAGGAACTACTGAACAGATTTACACCAGACCTACAAAAGGCACTTCCTTGACCTGTAGACTACCTCTCTGCCAAATTTCAAGTAACTCTGTTCAGCCGTATATATATATATATATATATATATATTATCTACTGGCGGTCGCCAGTAGATAGTTATAGTTAGGACCGTGTTTCCATAGGAAATCCGCAACATTCTATTTGGAATAACTTTGGCGCCGGTTGACGAATCCTCGCGAATTTTTCAAAACTAATGGGGCGCTACGCTCCGCTCCTACCCTGAAAGTCTCGGGGGGATTCGTCAAGCGGGGGCTGAGAAAAAAGGGGGGTCCCAAAACGCGTTTTCCCCATGCATTTTCCCATAGGACCTTTAGTCCGAGCTACAGCCCGAACGGCTGAACAGAATTACTTGAAATTGGGCAGAGAGGTAGTCCTCAGGTCAGGGATGTGCCTTTTGCAGGTCTGGTGTAAATCTGTTCAGTAGGTCCTGAGAAAATAGCATTTAAATCAATATATATATCTGTAAGCGCGCTCCGTGCGCTTACGGTAAGCTTACCGTATGCGTACGGTGCCGTGCGCGAGCTCAATTCTGATTGGTGGTTACATGACTGACCGCAATGCACAATGTGTCATTTCAGATGTCATCATTGATGTCATGAGTGATGTCACTGACCATGTCATAAGTGATGTAATATGTGACGCCATCAGCAGTTTACTGTGGGCGCGCAAGTTATAGTTACCTGATCTAGCTATAACGTGGAATTTCATTGGTTTTTTACGAGTGAAATGTACAGCTAACTATAACGTGTGTGAAACCTATGGTTTTTTAAGTGAATTTGCAAGGTTTTTTAAATGCTAATTCCTAACTATAACGTGTGTGAAACCTATGGTTTTTTCAGTGAATATATATATATATATATATACATATACATATATATATATATATATATTTTCTGCTCCAAAGGTTGTCCATCAGGTGAGTAGCACTCGATCAGCAGCTTTTTTTAAAATAGGCAGGGATGAGGATCTGCTTATAGAAGCCGCTCCGTAATGGAATTGCCTGACGCGTTTCGAAGCTCCATATGCTTCTCTGAAGAGGCTTGAACGGAGACGGTGTGTGCAAACGCTGAACCCACTTGGCCATTTTCATATTGCACATCCACCAATGGGAAGCTCAAAAGAGACTGTGCATTGTGGGAAATGTGGTCCGGATAGCACACAAATCTTGTCCTGTAGGGACCCTGCTAATGGACTCGTCTTCAATCCTGTTTGCCGCTGCTGGCCCACATTGCCAACATTACCTTAGCCACCTCCACTGTCGAACATACCCAGAAACAAAGAAAGGGACGCCACCAGGCACAACAGGGGAAATCCACCTGTGGTGGCAGAAGGGGCCCAGACTCTGCTAGCTAGATGGGTAGAAGTCTTGTTGCGGGCAATGGGATTGCTGATCGCTAGCCATTAAGATATATCCCAGGTCTGCTGTTTAAAGCCAAGTGCCTTTGGATTGCTGCTTACCCAATAGATCGATTAGAAATTTTTCTGTACACCATGCACTTTAAGATCTAGATGTATTGGCTGTTATTCCCTGAGGAGATTTGTTAGACATTGTATATATGTTTTTGACTTCCTTAATAATTGTTTTGATATTTTTTAATTATGTATATGCTGAAATGAAATCACCTTGTAACATTATTTATAAATTCCTCACTATGGTGTTTTATAAGACGTGAGCATTTATGGATTCCTCATTGTTGTACTGTGTATTTTTAGCTTCTCAGAAGCTAATTGTTAATTTCTCTTGGTGGTACTCTCTTCTTGTATTGCTTTTATGATAAAAAAAACTGCAATAAAAATATATATCTTTATTCATCAGAGCTATAGGTGAAAATCCAAACGTTTGGGCTCCTTGTGACCAGGAGTGGACTTGTCGCACCAAGAAACAAATGATTTTGTGCCAAGCTACCAAAGGGTTAAGCACATGTTTGTTTAGTGACTTTTGCGGTTCACCCTGACAAGGATTGGGTTTATTATTCGAGTGGGATTTCCACCCCCCCCCGCAACTCATGACCCAATTATTATAAATGCTCTTCCTCAATGATAAAGAGCCTTGACAAGAGTCACGAAAATATAATCAATAATATGATTACGGAAAAATATAAAAGTAGTGCCTGGAACAACCAGTAATAATCATAAAATGCTCTAGCAATCTTAGAAATATGGAGATACGCAGATGGGAGGTTATATTTTTAAATAAAGCAGATCAAAAATCCAAGTGGCAATGGAATCATAAAAAGGACATCGGATTATTACACTCCAAAAATATGAACAACCATGAAGATCTTCTATCCAAGGACTTATAGTATTTAATCGTAATAGAAAATCAAATAAACTTGAAATAGCAAGCGGGAATCTTTTTATGGCTGTGAGAGGATCACCAATAATTATAAACATAGAAAAGATATAATTTGTCTGGTTGTATAGCGATAAATTTGCACCTAGACGAAGAAAATTTGAAATGTCGTCAGATTCTTTTATTTTAATAAATAGCTACTTCCCACCTGGATGATCTAACGACAACAATTTACAAAAAGAAACAGCACTTTTGGTTAAAATAATCAAGATAAATTAGGCACTTCTACATATCACTGAAAATATCAAACCACTGGAGATGATAAGCATCAACTACCCTTGCAGTAGCTGATGTGTGCATTCTGAGGTGAACAAAAACAAACGTTCCCTCAAAGCATTGTGACTGGTTACTGAAATCATAAAAATAGCTTCTCTAAGCTATGGGTGACAAGAGACTGCGCATTCAAACAGCAGCTAGGGTCAATGTAATGAAGCTTTAAATAGTGAAGGGAAAACAGTCAAATTGATCCCTACCAGTGCGGTATCTTTGTACATGTATTATTTCACACTTGATAACTTATTACCTGGAACCTCCTGGTTGTGTCTCGAATAGTCTCTTTAGTCACCTTCTGCCAACCCTCCCCACCTTTTCTTACCCAATTCCACTCTCTTACCAACAGCTGTAAATCATTTCTTTTGCAAGTACCTACCGAATACTGCCTAATGTGGGGTTCAAAGCAGTAATATTCAATTTTTCACTCCTCAATTTTTGAATACCTGATTGTATACTGAACATAGGAAAATAAAGAACTGCTTTCCAAATAAAAAAGAAGAAAAGAAAGTTCCGTTTGCACTTTAAATACATTCCTAACTGGCCAATTTTTCGCTGCAGCCTGGTTTGCATGGAAATATATGATTCACATTCATTTCCTTGAGTATTCCTGTCACATTTTGTGGATTCTCTGACATGCGGAAATCTGTGCAAAACTTAGGAGAGACTCTTACATGTATATGGCTCAATTCTCAAAGTCGCTTATGAGTATGGAAAAAGAGGACTGGAGAAATACTCTTCTGTCTTACATGCCTTTGTCAATCAGCACTAGAACATCGAAATTCCCTGTTAGTAAATGTTTCTATTTGTACTAATCGTATATGCACATTCCCATTTTTTTTTCCATTTTCGATTTCTAGCCTTTCACAAAGGCATGCAAGAGTTTGTGAAAGACTACTCTAGTTGTACTACTCCTCTTGCTCTTAAATACTTTTGTGACAGACCCATAGTTTAATGCACTGTCACCCTATTTTATGTAAATCAGTCTGTTAGAAACAATAGATTCATCAAGTTTCCTTTGCTTGCCTGTTCTTTCAAAGTTCGCTATCTACACACCACTATTACTGTACATAGTATATGTTTATATAACCCCACTGTTTATTCAAGCAAATCGTTTTGCAAATTAGATACTCTTCGAGAAGCAAATGGCCACCTTAGGTCTCTAGGGAAGAACATTTCACAAGAACATTCTTCTTGAATTCTGTCGGAGTTCTGAATGATAAATTAATTACTTCCGTCTTCCTAATTTGACTTTGTTCTTTCTTTACATTTTCAAGGATCTGTTTTCAATTTGTTCAAAATAATCTTTCGGCCCTCTTGCATTCCTCATAATCCCTCCCTCCTAGTTAACCATCTCATTTCTTCCTGTCATCAAGACACTGTTTGAACTGCAAATTGCACAGTGACTCATAACTACATTTTGAATCGGATTTATTATTAGGAGAAGAACACGCAGCTACTGGTTCTAAAATAAGAAATTTAGGACAGTAATCAGTTTGCTCTGTACACTGACTATTACACAGTGAAGTGATATTGATTTCACGTTTTTTTCCTTTTACTGTATACATTTTGCCGACATCTGCTGGGACATTTGTCTTGCCATTCCTAACATATGTCTTATAATTCTATATCTCCTGCTTCCTTTTTTTTTATAACAGATTTACATTTATCCACCAGTGTTAGCGTTTAATGTAGGGTCAACCTTCCACTTCACTCATTATATGTAGGGATAGCTACGCAAGTGAGATCTTGCGTAATTCCAATTTTTCACATTAAATGATTTTTGCATTTTTCCCCCTTCCTGTTATGCATTTTCATATTATTTTCAGTTGAAGGAGACTGGTTTGATTAGAGAATAACTTGCAGCAACTGTGAAACTGATGTATGCCATGGCTGTGAGAAGATATTTTGCTTAACCCAGTCTCCAGCAAGTATCTCAAGTGAGAGTTAGGCCCCTGCTTACCAATTTCACTCAGTTAACCAGAGACATTAATTACAAATTGTGAGTGATAATCACAAACTTATGCATAATATGAGTTAAAAGTTACACAATTTTGGCCAACTCAACTTATTTTTAAAGTTGAATGTCTAATTCATAGACAACTCTGCTTAGGTTCAATTATGGGCATGCTCCTGGCCACAGCACCACAGACTGCAGTTTTACCGACCAATAAAGTGGGCCTGAAATCCTTTTGCATTTTACTAGACACTGGCCACCTATCTTGCCCCAGCAGAATTTCCCACTGTTATGTAGATTTCAAAAGTTAATAAAAAAGAAAAGATTTAAGAGCCTGATGTTCAAAGGTATTTTATGGCTTCAAAACCTGTGAATCGCAAAATGGAAATGCAATACCTTTTTTCTATTTACAAAAGCCCTTTTATGAGTCAAAACAATCTTTCTGATTCACAAAAGGGCTATTATGATCCATTTTGAATTGCAAATAGAAGAAGGTGTGAAATAGGCAACCCCCTCCTATTTATGATTCAGAGAGGAAAGTATCAAGAGTCTGTGACTGCAAATACAGTCGTAAACAATTTGTAAAATACCAACACCTCAAAGGGAGTGGTATCTGGTTCACAAAGGGGAAGAGGACTCCTGGTTGGGAGCAGTTCATGGTCCAGAGGGCCGCTGTCTGCTGTCCCTGATGTTGTCCCAAATGTTTTTTTTTAAACTTCATCAGTCACTTCAATGGACACTGACTGCTTTTGAAAAAAAAAACCTTAATTGCAGGGACAGAGGTCTGCTGCCCCCTGCAGGCCTCCTTCCCTGCTTCTAGTATCAATCAAAGGGGATAGTAAACTGTGAACTCCCACATAATTATTCATTAGGCAGGTCATTTTATGATACCTGAAAATGTAAAATGTGAATTGTGAAATATTAGCACAAAGGTTGCATCGCAAATTGTGCCCCTATCCACAAATAAGTGAGTGTGAAAATTGCACATCCCTAGTTTTCAAATGGGAATAGTACATCAGTGCCTTTGAAACGGCAGTTTGCGTGAGGCACGTCAGGTTGTTTGAATAGTTGCCACTAATGGAAACGTCTTATCTTTGGTGGACCGCAATAGGTGTTGTTTTCCACAATATGTTTCTAAGGTTTATATCATCCTGTTTGACTTCGGCTTTTGCAAATGCTACAGAATCAAACTCTCTCTCTCGCTTTGAGCATGTTAACATCGACTTTACAGTTCCCACGCCTTAGATCTAGTCACCAATTAAAAGATAACTTACATACATGAACCCCACGTGAGAAGGTCAATAATGCATTGAAGTTAACAATGCTACTAAGATGGTCCTGTATACATTGTAGAATGCCTCTCAGATCATAATTAAGGTAGCTCTCTGCTGACAATGCCAATGGCTCATGATGTTAAACCCCACATATAAAAATGAGGGTAAATGAGTGCTGAATTGAGTGTTTGTTGCGTTTGACCATGAACTGCCACCAAGAACATCTTTTTGTGAATCTGAAGAGGGTGAAGTATAAAAAAACTCATACAGTGATTGGTTCTAATATTAAATTGGGTTTATTGAACACAAGGTTAATGTTAATTTAAGGCATTGTACCTGGAAGAATGAACAAACACAGGGAAGTGCTCACTAAAACCTTACTTTATTGCAAAACTTTTTTCTGAAATCATAGTTTCAATCTCAGTTTTTCACAGGTCATGAACTATCTCAAAATTAACTTATTCTTGCTAATTTACAGTAGAGACTTGACAATAAAACTTTCAGTTTCAACCACGGTTTGCTGGATATATTCATTTTGATTAAACAAATGGCTCTTTGGTTCAGAAAACAGCCAAGTGACTTTGCTAGTGGCACCACTGGCATCTCCTATAGCACTCCATGGCTGGTCTCTATTGGCCCTCAGTTACATAGACATCTTGATCTTTGAACTAACTTAGAATGGGACTGATTTAGTAACCAACGCCAGGTATTGGTTATCCAGAACATACCACAGATCATCAACTGGTTTCCATTTGAAACTAACTTAGAAGTAAGCTGTCAGTTTCAACTGGAAGTCAGTAAAGTGGGGAAACTGTTCTCCCCAGCCACTGCTCTAGAAAAATCATTTAATTGTGTAGCTCAGTGGGGTGTGCATTTGAATTGCTAGCAAAGGTACTAAGCTGCTTTGTTAAATGCTGAAGACTGGGCTTTTGATGAGGTGCTCAGAACATCCTCCTGCTTTGGTTTCATTGATATTGTCTTGTTGAACATTTCATCAGTAAATGGTTGCCATCATAATGCACCTCTAAGGCAGAAGATTTGTGTTGTAGATGTTTTTCTCTATCTATGGTCTATCTCCAGGTATCTGATACCTACTAAAGGCTATATGATTTCTCTCAAACGTAGCTATCATTGCAGAAGAGGAAAATCTTTAAAAGATTGATATTGGAAGTCAGTAAATGGATACATTCGGTCAATGAGATTTGGTATGGCCGTAAGAAACTTTAGAAATGTCAGAACGTCCCCATACCTGATAGCAGAACGACGGATTTCTAAACCAACCTTATCTTTAGAAAAATGAAGATGATTAAACTTAAGCTTTTAGAGGTACACAGACAGTGGAAGAAGGAAATCAGGATTCCTCTGTGAAATTTGTCAATGTAGTCCAGTCAAACTGGTGTAAGACGTGGGCAAAATTGCAACAGAAACTTTGTAAGTGTGCCTTCCTAGAGTCCCTTGGTAAATTTTACTTCCTTATGTCCCTGGGCTGCCTACTCCTTGGATTTATAATCTGAGCTCACTGCCTCCCTTGTGATGCTGGGCACTCTACCTCCTTGGATCTGTGGTGTGAGTGCACTGCCGCCTTGTGCCAATGGGCACGCTATCAAGTTGGACCTGTGCTCTGCGGGCACTGACTCATTGTGTCACTGAGCCTGCTACCTCCTTGGATCTGTGGTCTAGGGCACTGCCTCGTTGTGTCACTTGGATCTGTGGTCTGAGGGCACTGCTCCTTGTGTCACTGGGCACACTACCTCCTCGGATTTGTGGTGTGAGGGCACTGCCTCCTTGTGTCACTGGGCATGCTATCTCGTTAAATCTGTGATCAGAGCTTGAATTTGTCTACAGTCCCAGAATATGCTGTCTCATTGGATCCATAGTCCCAGCCCTCTCTGTGACACTGTATGTGATGAATTTCCAACTCTTAATTCAAACCTATTTCCTTTACTAGGAGCATGCGTAGTGTGATGTGTATGTTGTCATGACAGCCTGCAGCAGTAGAATATTCCTTCTAAGAAGCTGGTTTTTAGCTCACATGTATTATGCAACACCCTTAGCCACATGGGCCATGCCTTTTTTAAATGACTCCAAGCTGTGTTTTTTGACCAGCCCCTTTTAGAAACACCGACCTTTTTCACCCCACTCGAAGCACTATATGCAAGATTGGTAACACATAGGGGCCTATTTACAAGAATGTGATGCAGTGCAGAAAGTAACCTTGCTGCGCTGCACTGCATGACAGGGAAAGGGCAGGAAGGCGCTGACTTTAAGGCAATATGGAACATTACTGCCTTTTTCCTTGTGCTGGTACCCTTTTGGCAGCCTAGTGCCAAATCAGGCACCCTTTCACCATGGTGCAAGGGTGCCTGAGTGGCATGGAGGATTGTTTTTGTGCAGGAAGGGACAAAAACAATCCTGAGAGGAGGAGAAATAAATATATTTCTCATTGTTATTCCTCACCAGAGAAGGCGTATCTTTTTGGCGCATTCCCAGGTCTACCAGTTCTGGTAAATCTGGGAATGTGTCAAAAAACAATGGGAGTTGCGTGAGAACACCCATGCAACGCCCATGGAATGCCTTCCCAGGGCAGAGTAAGGCAATGCAGTGATTTGTGCTGCGTTGCCTTACTCAAGAATTATGCAGCCACTCAGGGGCACGCAAAGTGGCATTGCGTGGTTTCATAAACGCCATTGCAAGAGTGATGCAAACTGGCTCATAAATAGGCCCCTTAACCCCTTGAGTGCCCCGCCCTTTCCCCGCCCTGTGCCAGCCCTTTCATTAGCGGGCGGGGTTCATGACGAGATAGTCTCGTCATGGGCACTCAAGAGGTTAATATAATAATGTTTGATTCGGCATGAGGTGCTCAGTCACTATAACCACTCAACGAATGAACAGCAAGTGACGTAGCACTTTATCATCAAATTGTCATGGCCTGAATTGATACTTTTAGAATGCATAAAATGCAAAAAAGCCAGCCGTTGATGTTTTACCCCAGCGTGGTTTCTTATGTGGGGGCTAGGCCCACGCATGTGATAGGGTGTTGAAGGATAGAGTAACAGCCCTACTCATGTTGTTAGTACAATAATTTAAAAAAGTAACACATCTTAAAACAGATGCCTTTAAAAGCAAGTAAAAAGAAATCGAAGTACGACTGTATCTCTATTGTTTTTTGTCTATTGAATTTAACCTGACTAAAACTCATAAGCGTGTTTGAAAAAAAAAAATTAGACAAGGGACCATGCCAAATGAGCTTGCACAGCTGGGCGCAAGGTTACAATAAATTAAATTAATGAGTTACCTCTTCGCTTTTCGTGGCATTTTGGTGTAAACATGGTGCTCTCTCGAGGACAAAAAACAAGAGCCACGGTGTATAAAAAACTGCAAAGTAAGAAACCCTCTTACTCTCAAACCACCATTTCTCCATGCAAAGAAACCAATTTCCATGCATGTTATCAAAAATGTGTTAAATCAACTAACATTGATATAACTTCAAGCAATTAGGAGCCCGCTGATAATGATACGAGTCTTCAGTTGTAAATAATTACACTGCCTTAAGGCTACGCTTTAATTCTTGGCTCGCTCTATCTATAAACAATAATCAAACTGCAAGGCGAGTTTTGCTGCTTTTTGTTCACAGTTTGCGAAATGATTCTTATTTCTGCCCTATAGTGATGCTGATGGCTATTGTGACCTTCGGGATCTCTGGCCGGGGCGACTGCGAGCTAATATGCGCTTTCATCGATCTGGGCTCGAGGGCGCCCAGCGTGCTGCCGCGTCTGCTCTGCGCGCGCACCAAAGCCGCTCGCGCCAATCAGTGTGTGTTGTGAGAAAGGGGCTTGCTGCTGTGACTCAATAAACGGGGACATTAGGAGGAAACGCTGTAATTGCTGCTACCCACATCTTGTTAATGAGTAATGTACAGTGAGACGGCGGGCAATTGTCGCTAAACTGTTTGTACAGTTTTTTCTTATGTCGCAAATAACATTTAACATAATGAAGTATCATAATTGTAGTCATTAGAGTGAAGATTAGATTTGTTTAATTAGAATTAAGAAAATGTGAACCACAAAAGCACTAGAGAAGGGACAAGCGGTGTAGGGTTTGGAATACTTCACACTAATATTGGAGAATCTGTTGGAGAGAGTGCAAATGCATGGGATTTTAACTTGTCGAACGAATCACGCTAACATCATGTTCTTCATACTCTAATGAACAGCAGAGAGGCTGAAATGGTTAGGCCTGGACTCCCCGTTTTTCCGCCAGGCATTTACCCAGTGGGCTGGGGCCTTTGGAAACCGTTTTTTTGGGCAGGGGGCTGCTGCCTCCATCTCTGTTACTTTTTACACACCCCAGGAAATTAGAGCGGAGGAAGAGGAAAGGGCTTCAGGAAATAGAGAGAGAGAGAAAAAAGAAAGGGGGGGAGATGCGAGAATGAGGAGGAAGGGAGTAATCTGCTTTGACTATTTTTGCCAGAACTGCTTTCGGTTCCCATTCTAGCCATAGAAATGATACTGTTCTGCAAAATAGGATCACAAGCCACAGTCAGCTCTGGAGTTCACTTTGATACAAGTCCTTAGATGTTACCTTCCTCCTCTCCGGCTTTACTTCCTGTCCCCACTTCAGATTCTCTGCTTCCATTCGGGTGTGTTGTAGGAACAGCAGGTGTATAAAGATCGCAAGGTGCATAAAGATCATCCTACGGGCAAATTGTAGTAGGCCTGGGTGGAGTTTGCGGAGTTCTGCGAACTGACCAAAAAATGTTGCTGTGCTATGCAGAGTTCCGCAAGCGGCAGAGTACGTTAGGTCACGTGTCCTGTGCTGGAAAATCAGCACAAATGGAACCATGTGTGGCGCAAGAGGGTGCTGCTCCTTCCTGCCACTCGAGTAGATGTTCTACTTGAGTGGCAGCTTCCTCAATGTGAAAGGACGGTTTCTCAACGTGCGCGGTAACGTATGTCCGTGACCGCCTGCATTGAGAAATCTTGCGAGGAGGTGGTCTGGAGTAAGATTTTCCTTGCTTGCCAACTTACCGCTGCGCGGAGTGAGAACAACTCTACAAACTCCACGAGCGGAATGGAATTTCACAGCAAGGCCGAAATTGTAGGAACAGCAGTTGTATGCAATGCAGGTTACCTTACAGGGAAAATCTAAGTGCAATCTTGGGATCACTTATTTTAATATATTTCATCAGCATTGCCAATAAGGGTATGAACTGAGTAAACTGAAGACAATATGAAGCTTGAGATCTTGATGAAAGCAATGTTTATCAAACCCTAGAATTCAATGTTCCAAAAACATCAGAGTTCTGCACTGGTCCAGGCTTCTGGATTGAAGAGACATTTGTTCACTTCTATCCCACCATGTGGAGGAGCTTAAGTGAAAATGTTGGTAGTGCATGACGGAAGGACCAGCTTACACACAGTGGTCTTTTCTTCACACTCCAAAGGACCTAATCGTTTATGGTGTTTTGCCTCAGCAACAGCTAGGTGACCAGGGCACACCAAATTGAAGCATTGTATGTCTCTTCAGAGTCTCAGTACGGGGTTATGGAAAATACTCTATTTAAAGCTTGTCTAATCAATATAGTGCATTATCAGTTGAGAAAACAAATATCATAGCTCCGACAGTTTTTCACAAATGTCTGACGCTTTTTGCAAGCCTTTATATTGTGTTGTACTTGCATCTATATAGCTCTTACTGCCCCATATGAGGCACTGAAGCAAGGTGCGGCAAGTAGCACACTTGTCTGGAACCCAAAGTTAGCGGTTAATCCGAAAGTTAATGGTTATTGTTGTTTACTGGTACTAGTCATTCTCCATACGCTAATAACTATTTTCCAAACAATTCAACCAGACATAAAAATGAGTAAAGCAAGGCAAAACTATGTATGTCCTTGGTGAACCTCATCAATAAACATTGTTTAGGAAGCTGACAGCATTATTTACAAAGCAATCTAAAGCCTATGCAGAGAATACCGTCTGGAATAGTTCTAAAAAATGACCAGCTAAAACACTGACGACCTATATATTTCATAGATGTACAAACATCTTCAGCTGGGATTGCTAGTTGGATGCTACTGTCAGTGACAGCTCGTTCCAGTTTGTAGTTAATCAAATGGAAGGTGGATCTGTATAAGGAACGTTTTAGGGTGACTACTGGGGTGATCATTATACATTTGGATTGCCTTTCTCATCTTACCTCAACCTATACTCTATATGCATGGCAAAAACACTCAAAGTATGCAGAACTGCAAGCATGGGGATACAAATATGGCACAGACATAAGAGGCACAAACAGGAGCAGGTTGCACAGTGACATGGCACAAATAGTCTCTGCACTTTTATACACGCCTATGTTTGCATATACCAGCATATTAAAGATAGATTTGTTGGGTTTTTCCAATGATTGATTTATTTTGTGTTGTTTCCTGCAAAAATGGTATCTTGGGCTTCCTGGGTTCTTCTGCTTCATATGTCTATATATGTTTGTATGACGAGTCCATGTGTGGCAGTGCACGTGCAGATGTGAATGTATGTGTGAAGGGAATATGTGGGCAAGCTGTGTGCATGTATATTTATGCACAGTAGCATACTGGGTCTATACGTCCTTTATCAGCTCCAAGAGTTGATGTAGAGTTACTCCATATCATAAGGACACACCGTTTTCAATCCTGATGTTTTTACTGAATCCTATGGCTTTATGTGGACTAAACTAATACAACAAATCCAGGAACGCACAGATGTGGTAAATGAGAACTTATGGCAGGAAACATGATATCCTCATTTGAAAATAACATAAATGCATCTGTGCGCAACCTGCTGGCCCAATCATTGACCCTCAGCAGCTTAGCAAAAGAACGTTACTATTGGCATGACAAACTAGATAAGTGTTGCTAAAGCAATCCCATAAAATACATTAAATATTACAGTCTGACCAGTAGTAGTCCGTTCGGTTTCCTGGCTGCCGAGAAGCCCATGTTTAGGTTTTGGGCCTAATTTGGTGACGTACATAGATGTGTTTTGCTGCCCAACCTTCTGATTTTGATAGGTCTAATAGGTTGATACAGGGCTTTAAGTGGGCCGGGTCCTGCCGGTGCTCAGCAGGTGCTGAGACGGGTCTCTATCGGGCTCTCCATTTTAGTTCTCATTCTCAGGATGAAACAAAAAAAATCTTTAACTCTGCAGCAGGACCACCCTTCACTGCCTTTAAGGTGATTCAAAAGAGACTTGTTATGGTTATTTCATAGTCTCATTTCAAAACTGAATCATTTTCATTGTTCTATACAATGAAGCTTTAGTTGTTGCTTATTTATCTTCTGCCATTAACAACCATTGACAAAGCCAATAGTCCTGTCTTGTTCTATGTGGAATGTCACTTGTTGTATTATGTATCTGGATGCAATGACAGAAGTTAGCAGACTGGTGACACACTATGCTAAATACATATTTTTTTTAGCATATTACCACCCTTAATTACATCTGCCGCACCCCTTTGAGAGACTCCCCCCCCCCCAGTTTTTTCACCCCACTCAAAGCCCTGGGTTGATGTCCACAGTGTCTCTTTAGAGGGGGAAGAATATGTGAACGCACTTCTCAGTTTCTACTCCTTGTAGTTTGAACAGTGTTGGACGGCCTTTGTTTGTGGCCACCTAAGCTGAATCTGAAAAGTGTTTGTTTTTCTGTGCTTTTGGTTCTTCGCCGCAGTGTGACAATTCTATATTTCGGGGTCATGGTGTGATCATGGTGTGATAACTTCCCATAATATGGCATCCCTTTTGAAAAAGAAGTGCTTGTAAGAAAACAACGTATTTCAACAAACTCATAGGAGCCTTCAGTGGCATTGTTGTTATCCGTCTGCCGCAGATAATCCAAGTCCATATTCATTCAAGTGCGTTTTCACTCACTACTTTAAAGTCGCGTGCAAGCTATGCACTGAAATCACTTCCCCTGGCCGTCTGTGGTATAAAGAACTAATATAAATGCAACGCAAGGTGTGAGCGCCAGCGCAAAACATTACTAAATAAGGGCGCTCATCTGCCACCATAGTGACTCTGACCCAGCAAGGTGTTCTCTTCTTAAAGGCTGAAGCCAGATCTCTTCTCGAAAACATGGCGCTAATGAGACTGTTGTCTGCAGAATGAGTGCATCGCCATTCTGTCTCTCCAGGACTGGAAACCACTCAAAGATCATAAAGCAAGGTGGCTTCTGGGATTAACCATCTGGAACAAAAATTCAGTAGTAGATACCATCCGATAGTTTGGAACAAATCAACCTGCAATTATTTATATCCTAAAGGCTGAGTCCCCCAGGGGAGAGGCCTCGAACCGGGTTTATTATTGGCATTAGCGCCGTGAAGCATTCCTGAAGTAAAAGTCTGAATACAGGAAGGCTGTTTCTTGTAAGTTTATTCATGTAAGAAGATCCCATCCAACAGCAAGGAGGCAGGAGCATCAACTGACACTCTCACCATGTTACATCATATTTCCCAGAATCCCATGACATACATATAATTCCAATCTGATGCAAGCACTTAAAGAAGAACTCCACACACCTCTCTCCCTTAAAACAACAAACAAAATATAGCAAAAGATAAACATACAATAATTATGCATAAACAGAAAGATAACCAGGACGTTTGACCGACCTAGTAGAACGACGTACATCAATATCTTTATCCATTATAATAGCATGACGATTGGAAGAACTGTCTAAATCATGTGAAGTTGAATTAAATTTTGTATCAAATTTTCCTCTAACCACCACTACTCTCTTTAAATTCCAAATGCGATGGACCTGGGTTTTAATGGCATTATTAAGAATTTTTATGACTCTGATGGGTTTCATGAATTTAGAGGGAGATTTTCCACCAATACCAGGGCGTTTAATCATAACCCAATCGCCCACCTTCACCTCAGTTTTTTTTACAGCTTGCTTACAATCAAAGTAGCTTTTTCTCTGCTTGGCATTCTCTTTTCTTTTTTGAACCAGAGTACTATCACACATCCTTTCTTTCCCCTTGGCTAATTCATATCTATTAACCCATGATGGTTCAACACACGTATTCGCCACTCTACCTCGGAATAATATGAAAGGGGTTTTTCCTGTAGTACCGTGAGGCGATAACCTGTATTCCTCCACTTTCTTGAGAACCTCACCTTTCCGATTCAAAGATAACAAATTAACCAAAATGATAGTTTCCTTAAGCACTCTGTTAAATCTCTCAACCATACCATTTGCCTCGGGATGGTAAAGAGAGCAAGTTTTGTGAGTAATACCTCTGTAGGCTAGAAAGTTCTCCATCTCTCTTGAAGTAAGTTGAACTCCATTATCAGTCAAAATGGACACAGGTATGCCTTCTTTTGCAAACAATTCTTTCAAACAAGCAATCACGTGTGTAGAATCTATTGTTGACAAAAAGAAAACTTCAGGCCAACGTGAGTACATGTCAATTATGACCAAAAGAAAAATGTGTGAACCATTACTATGTATGGGACCAAGTATATCTAAAGCAATATCTTGCCAAGGTCCAGTAGGATGTGTCCTTACAATCATGGGTTGAACTCTAGTACACTTAGATTTGTCGCTCAAAGCACATGGAACACAATCTCATAAAACACGCTCAAACATTTTGTCCATGCCAGGCCACCAATAAGACATTCTTAATCTTTCTTTGCTTTTGGTAAAACCCGTAGGAGCAGAATGAACTAAATCAATTAATTATTTTCTAAGACCACTGGGTGTAATCAATCTCGTGCCCCGAAACAATAATCCATGCTCTACAGACAATTAATTTCGTATATTCCAATATGGTTTAGTTAATTCAGATCCCACCTTATTGTTGATCCAGCCTTTTTGCATAAGAGCCATAACTTCAGTCAAAGTAGAGTCCTTAACAAGCTCTTCATTCCACCTCTTCTCAGAAATCACATCATGGTCCACCACACATACCCATTCATCACATTCATCAAAAACCTCATCCTCATGAGGTTCTTTGGGAATAAGATGTGACAAGACATCAGCAACACCATTGTCAACACCCGGAATATACTTAAGAGAAAAATTATACTCTTGCAGACCAATGACCCTTGAAATTTGATCAAGACTTTTTTATTAAAAATCTCCACTAACGGCTTGTGATCAGTGTGAACCACAAAGTCAATTCCCCAAAGAAATTTCTTCAACTTTTTAATGGCCCAAAATACTGCTAAAGATTCTCTTTCCAGTACTGAATAACGTGTTTCCGGATCTATAAACTACGAGATAAATACATCACTGTTTGCATAACAGTAGAACTTTGCTGTTGCAAGACCGCCCCCAATCCTTTCTCACTGGCATCCGTAACAAGAATGGGCTTGATTTTGGGGTTAAAGCTTCTGAGAGAAGGTGCTGCATTAAATTGTTCTTTATTATTAATGAACTATTTCTCAAAAAGGTCTGACCACTCAAAATCAACACCTTACATAACAAACTTCTCATGTGTATAGCGGAATCAGCAAAACACCTCACAAACTTGGCATAGTATTCAATCATGCCCAGATATTTCATCAGTTCACATTTGTTGGTAGGAGAACTCATATTTAGAATGGCATTAATTAATTCAATTTTGGGTCTGACTCCATCCCCACTTATGTTATGACCAAGATAGTTTATGGAATGTGATCTGATTTTACACTTCTCTGCCTTAACCGTAAGATTGTATTCACACATCTTTCCAAGAACCATCCTTAAGCGAGTATCATGCTCATTCACATCATCCCCAAATATGAGTATATCATCCTGATAAATAAATACACCTGTCAGACCTTTAAGTAAATTTTCCATGACCCGCTGGAAAAGAGATGAAGCTGAAACTAACCCAAATGGCATACGCATGAATATGAACGTTCCAAAGGGTGTTATGAAAGATGTAAAATCCCTACAAGATTCTTCCAATTCAATTTGGTGATAGGCAGACGTAAGATCGATTGTACTAAAAACGTTTGCCCTACCCAATAAAACCACCAGCTCATTAATATTAGGTAAGGGATATCGATCCACGATTACACACCTATTTAGCTGCCTCAAATCAATGCAGAGGCGCAAATCACCATTCGGTTTCCTGGCAGTCACTACTGGAGCCAACCATTGGGTCCCTTCTACTTCTTCAATGATGCCCGCTTTTTTTAACTTGCATATCTCTTTTTGCATATCATCTCTCACCGAGATAGGAACACTCCTCACTTTACAGCACACTGGTATGGCATCATCTCTTAATATAATCTTGTGTTGATAACCTTTCAAACATCCCAAATCCTGACTGAAGACACTGGGAAATTCATTTTATATATTGTGTATCAAATCATCATCAGCATATCCCGTGACAGAATTTATCCTATCTTTGACTTGAATGGGAGGATCAGCATAAGGATCAGGGAACACGCCTAATTCACCCTGGTGAATCCAACTGATGATGCTATCCCCCTTCTTGGATACATACATTTTTCCAGACACTATTCTGTTCTTATATTCAATGAGACCAATAAAATAACCATGGAATTAATGGGCTCACCTTCATACGCTAAAGGTATGATGTCAGGTTTTAGGAGTGAAGTTCTATCTTTCAGCTTTTTAAAATAAAATTCATTTGAAACAATTATGATTTTTGCACCCGAATCAAACAGGACTCTAGTGCTTTCCTCTTCAACAGTAATACAATCGAAGGGACAAGACTTTTAGTAATCCCACTTTGAACCTGCACCACCGCTTATCCAGTTTTTTTATGCAGATTTCATAGTCATTAAGATTAGCAGATTCACTAGAAGAAAGATCTGGAAGATGATCAAATACATCTTGGCCTTCTGAGCCTAAGCAATGTAAAAGTAAAAAGGATTTTCTTTCAGCGCTGAGTGAAGGACCACAAACTCTAGCGTACCTTTCGAATACCACTTTCCATTTTTTCCACTGCATAGGAGGAACCCCAGGACTAGACAAAAAGAAGGGAGCTGCAGTGACGTTTTGCATTCTAAATAAGATGATACCACTTTATAAATGATCCACGAAATTATTGTAGACTTAAATACAATCGCTCTAAATGGTTAAATTATATTGATATTACCCTTATGTTCTAAAATTACAGGTCTTTTACACTTTTAATGCTCACACAGCTGAAACATCACATCATAATGAATAATTTTCATAAGTGTAAAGCGCAATAGTGCTGAATTGCATAGAGACTGACAGGCCGTTTTGAATTAATTTCCTTAAGTGTGTGTATCACTGAGGTGACACACCGTGCTAAATCAATATATTTAGTGTGCGTATCACTGAAGTGATACGCAATCTTCAATGCCTCAATTTCCTTTAGTGTGCGTATCACTTCAGTGACACGCAAGTCTCAAGCTTCAATGCCTCAATATGCCTCAATTTCCTTTAGAGTGTGCGTATCACTGAAGTGACACGCAAGTGTTGTATCGTCAATTACTTTTAGTGTGCGTATCACTGAAGTGACGCACAAGCGTTGTATTCTCCTTTTTTGTGTGCGCGTATTACTTTAGTGATATGCAAGCGTCGCACACAATAACCAGGCAACGGTGAGATTGAAGTCTTAAATATGGCCGCCATGTACGTTCACGTTCGCGTAGTGACATCAAAGAGATACGCGAAAGAAGAACGTTGACTCTGTGCTGACGAAGAACAGAACGTACGCTGAATCCAAGAAGATGTTGCTAAGGTAAGCTCGCGCTTAGAGACTTTCAAAGCGTTAGTTTATTTTTAAAACACTTGCTCGCGCAGACAACTTGACATCGCTTATAAAGAGTGTACATTTGCAGTCAATGAGAGAACGAGATTGAACATATATACTGCCTCCATATAAAACCAGGAATAACACAAATAGCTCTATCCCAATGTAGCTATTTAAAGAGTTCCCATCCGATTCCAACGTAACACATGAGTCCAAATCTCTACTGCAATTATTTCAAAGTTTGCACATATAATCTTCGCGCTACGCTTAACGAGCAGCACAGATAAATGCAAGTAGATAGTAGAAGGAATCACCTATTCAATGTTTAAACAAGGATGAGCCCGCATCGAAATCATAGCCTCCCAACCCCAACAGACATTAAAGGGGCGAGTATTCGGCGAAGCTCCCAATCTCTAGACTTTCTAGATGATCCCAGTTAATCATGATGAGATAAAATTTATCATCCAAGGTAAAATTGTAATTGTTCTAGACCCAAGTATAGGAACTTTTTTTTCCTTTATATAAGTCTCTCACCAAATTCTTGTGTTGAGATCCTCTTACTTCATCCTGCCGACTATGCCAGTGAAGCATTCCTAAAGTAAAAGTCTGAATACAGGAAGGCTGTTTCTTGTAAGTTTATTCATGTAGGAAGATCCTATCCAACAGCAAGGAGGCAAGAGCATCAACTGACACTCTCACCATGTTACATCATATTTCCCAGAACCCCATGACATACATATAATTCCAATCTGATGCAAGCACTTAAAGAAGAACTCCACAAGCCGGTAGAAATGCCCATGAGCACAGCTGCTCCCTAGGTATACCCAATCCATTTTGGATCTTTTCTTTCTTTGCATTTTAGCTTCAATTCTGAATACTCTTCCTTCGTCCACATTAAATTTTGCTTTATTTTCTCCAGTGCAGCACTCTTGTTTCATGACCGGTAGTGCCTCTTGCCAGTATCCCAAACAGTTTGGGACAAACCATTTTTGTTAAATATTATATGCAAAGTACAGTTGGTTTCCAGTGTGATGGCAAATTCCGTTGTCTCTCCTTAAATATGATTTCTCTTGCACATACTGCGCGTGCGTGGAGAGGCACCAAAAACACATTTCCACACACTTTTGTTGAAATGAACTGTTAAAATTAAACTGCCTCAAATAGTTAAAGTGAAATTGTGTACATTCTGTTGTTACCGCAGGCCACAGGCCAGAGACTTTTTAAGGCATCGGCAAAGAGCCTTTCAGGCGCCCCCTGATGATGCCAGCTGTGTTCTGCAGAGAATCTTGCCCTGATGACCTTGATTAATTCTTAAACGGTTTGTTATAAATACAGTTTTCCTTTAATTAAGTTTTAATGTGGGGGATGTGTGAGAGCCTATCACAGACATTTTGCAGATAAATGTTGTGTTTATGATTGTTGGACCTGTCCCTTTTTGCAGGGTCATCCTGGAACTTTTTGCCTTCCTCCTGTATTTCTATCTTCTCTGACCTGCTTTTGTTGGTTTTAGGACTCTGGGCACTTTACCACTGCTGTTCAGTGCTAAAGTGCATATGCTCTCTATTGTAAACTTGATAAGATTGTGATACACCTGTTTGGCATATTTAATTTACTTGTAAGTCCCTTGTACAGTGGTATCTCATATACCCAGGGCCAGTAAATTAAATGGTACTAGTGAGCCTGCAGTGCTGCGTGCGCCACCCACCGCCATAGCCTTTTAAACCTGTCTCAGGCCTCTGCGTCTGCAGGGCCTGCGTCTGCAGTTTGCTGCCGCAGTGACGTGGTATTTAAAGTGTTTGCCACTTCTGAAACTCCCCTTTTAGTACACATAGGTCACCCCTATGGTAGGCCCAAGCTAACCCAATGGAAAGGGTGCTGTGTACGTAAAAGGTAGGACATGTGCCTTAGCTGTGTGGCATGTCCTGGTAGTGACAAATAGCCTATTTTGTTTCTCACTGCTATAACGCTGCCCTCTCATAGGTTTGCATTGGAAATTCCCTGATATGTGTTTCAGTGTTAATGTCTGTTATGAAAGGGGTAGCGTGACCATGTTTGGTATGCTTGGGATACTAGTAATAAATACTGCTTATTGGTAAAAGCTGATATGTTATTACAATTTTAGAAATGCCACTTTTAGAAGTGGGCATTTCTGTATGCTTATGACTATTTGTACCCTTCCTGGTTGTACTGAACGTCTGGTTTAGACTGACAGGAGAAGGGGATATGTATTCACTCTAGACAGTTACAAGGAGGGTTAATGTGTGTCCTGCCTTTCTTGGGTGACTCAACGCTGGGCTGAATAGACCTTGGCTGCATTTAGAGTGGTGGCAGGAGTTGCACCTGCACTTTAATAGGGCTGTACCTGACTTTCACAATGCTGTCTCCGCCCCTGTAGTGTGTCTGGGGCCAGGGCTTGGGTTGTGAATAGGGTTGTTGTTTTCACTAAATATTAACATCAAAACCAAAAACACATGGTCAAACCTGGGTAGTGAAAAGATAGAAAACACAATCAAGCTGCACATAACAGTTTGGATATTTGCAGTGTACTGACACAGCCCCTATCGACATTTGGTGGCGTTAGGCTCAAAAACCAGGCAATCAGATTAAATAACTAAGAAACAGCCACATCATGTCTGATAATGGATATCGGAGGCGAAAGGAATGGCAAATTATTTTTATGAGCTTCCACACGCTAAGGAACATTACAAAGAACACAGCCAAATTTTATTTTTCATACTAACCAATATTCATCATTATCAAGTAATGCATTGGACAAACTAAATTCAAGTAACCAAAGTCAAACTTGTGAATGATAATCCCAGAACTCTATGCAAGGGACGCTTGACACTGAGGGCCAGATTTAAAAATCTTTTGCTCTGAGTTTGTGTCACACAAGTGATGCAAACCTGTGCAAAATATTTTTCGTTGGATTTACTTTCCAGTGCAGTTTTGTCATGGGAAGTTGCCTGAAAGCACTGCTTTGAGCGGATACATTACAGAACTTTGCACATCCACCGGGGTCAGAGTAACGAATAATGAGGATATATTGGCGGAGTTGCAAAGTTTTAATTCACATTTATATACTTTCCGCTCATCTGGCCCCAAGACTGTGATCGTGGACTATCTCTTTGAAATTGCAATGGTGTGGTTAATGGATGGGCAACACAATTTCCTGGCAGAACCGTTGACGACAGAGGAGATAGTGCAGGCACTCAATTCAATCGATGGGACTCAGGTCCCTGAGCTCGATGGTTACACTGGAGTGTTCTATAAGGCATATAAGCATTTGCTAGCCCCGCGCCTTAGATACAGGTTCCATGCCACCTACACTCCAAGAGGCGGTACTCATATTGTTAATGAAACTGAGCAAGGACCCATGTCTTTTCTCCTCTTATCGCCCACTCTCCCTCCTCAATTTAGAAAATAAAATCCTGGCCAAGGTACTCACTACCAGACTATCTCTGTTGATGGAGCAGATTGTTTCCCCATTACAGTCTGGCTTTGTCCAACATAGGTCAACCTCTCTTAATGTATGATTGATGTTTGCAGTCCTAAATAGGGTGTCCCTAACTACCCCTGTGGTGGCGACTTTATTGGACGCCGAGAAGGCTTTTGACTCCCTGGAATGGCCCTTCCTTAAAGTGACACTATCAAAGCTGAGTATGCCTAGCTGTTTTATCGCCTTGATCACGCTCCTGTACACCCATCCATTGTCATGGCTCAGGGTCAACAGCTCACTCACAGATACTTTCATCATCACCAGAGGTACTACTTTAGGTCTCGCCTACGCAGCACGCATGCGCTGCTTAGGCAAAAAGACCTTTAGCGATCGCTTCGGCTTTTCAGCCAAAACCGTGCACGCATTCCATTGCCTTCAATGGCAACGCGTGCACGTCTGGAGATTCACTTGCGGGAGCGAGCGGCTGGCGCCATATGTTATCAATTATCGCGGCGCCAGCCGCTCGCTCCCGCAAGTGAATCGCGCAGGCCCCCTCCCCCTGCTGCCGCGCGAGGCACGCGTGCTTCGTGCACTACGAGCCTCCAGAAACAGTAAAAGTTTCCAATTCCCACCGCTTAGGCCAATGCATAATTGACCCTGGGGCCGCAAATTCAAGTGCTGAGGCAACTGCACACCACCAACACCCCCATGGTGCAGGCCTCCAGCACCTGCACCTATTCCCGCATGCGACCACCCCCCACGGTGCCAACTTTTCAAAACTGAGCAACAGGTATGAGTCTAATATTGCAGCAAACATTAAAGGGATTTGGGTATTCTACATATTACTCAGCGATTGACTATTTAACAGGCGTGTTTGTAGATCAGCTACATGAGTTACGATTCGCTTGTAAACACTTGAGTAATTTAAACACCACCACCTCCAATCCGAAAGAGGCAGATTGAAGTGTCCTTCCTCCTGAGGTCAGTATATTGAGCGTAGTTACATTGTGTTACACCAAAATCCATTCTTTATAGAAATGCTGAAGTGCCATTTAAAAAATATGTTTTTATGATTATATGACTGGATGCCTCTAGAGCTTGCATTCTTTTTTGAAACCCCAGCGACGGAAACCACCTCAGTTCCCTATCAATTCATTCTCCTTAAGGCAGCTGTTAGGTGAGTGGGAATGCATGTGGGTCCATTGTTCCCCCATCTTCATTGCTTTATTTTGCTAGCGAGAAAGTGTCACTCATAGTCGTTAAATGTCACTCATATTTACACAGAAATTACGAACATTTCACACATACGCAATCAAACCTTGACAGCAATGCAGCTTTTACCATCAAATAACCTTTAAGTACTCATTAGGCAGTGTCAAGATGTGATTGACAAAGTCTCAGTCCAATGGCTAGAGGAGGCCAGTCAAAAAAGCCAATGGGTGAAAGTTGTAGACTTAAAGTCCACTTTAAAACATGCCCAAAGGAACATGGCTGTAGGACATTATTTTGAATTATTTATTATGCTATACCAACTTTTGGTGTTCGTAGTATCTTATTTGCGTAATCATACTTAAAAACAAATGTGATGTCCTTCCTTTACTAAGTGTGATTGTCAGAATTTGGTTACGTAATTTATGTAACAGAGAGCTCTCCTTTCAAAGAGGGTTGATAGCAGTGGGCACTGATCAGATTCATTATGTAATCACAATAAATGCTCATCTCAAAGTGCTCTGTAAAAAGGGCACTTCATAATTATTTAATTAGAATTTGAAAAAATTAAGCTTCATTCTTTAGACACGACGATGGCAAAAGAAATCTTTAACACCATATCGCAAAGCTAGCTATGCAGCCTCAGTCCATTCCTGTCTAATATACGCAGGATGTTGCAATGAATGCCACACGCTCTATTCAAACTAAACATGACAATGTCTGGGCTCGCTACAGGCAAGGTAGGACAAGCATTTGCAATGCAATAGGTCTCGCAGTTACACGAGTTAAAGCTATTGGCATTGTAAATGACAATGTCTTTTATTTATGTTTTTAAAATGAAAACAAATATAAAAGGCTTTGTTATTTGCAATGTCAATAGCTCAAACTCGCGTAAATGCAAGACCTATTGCATTGCAAATGCTTGTTTTATTATAGCGGTGGACCCTTTGGTCGGCCATCTACAAGAACAACATCTGCACTGTGGCCTCCAACTTACCCACGGTCCGCTTCTGCTCTCTCTTTATGCAGATGACATTTTGCTGTTTGTGTGCCACCCCTCTGACAATCTCCCTCCTCTAAACCGCAAGATCCTTCCATTTGGTGGCCTCTAGGGTCTCCTCATCAATTAGACCAAGTCCAAACTCTTCCCACTTACCAACAGCACTACCCCGATACAGATGGACTATCCGTTGACTTGGGTTATGGAATCTACCAGATACTTATGCATCCACCTACACAGGAATAGGGATCAGGTGGTCCGACTCAATTATGGCCCTGTCATTGATCGACTTTCTTCATAAATAGAGCACTGGATTAAACTTCCCTTATGCCAGGACGGGCTGATAGCAATCATTAAAATGGTGGTCCTTTCTAGATTCCTGTATCTTTTTCTTAACATCCCAATTCCACTTACATCACAGTTCTTTACTTTTCTCCGTAGTCTTCTACCCTGGCTCATCTGGGCAGGCCTCAAACCCCGCAACAGTTGGGACACTTTAAAGCTGCCCTGCGAGTGTGGAGGCCTCGGAGTCCCACGTTTTCACATTTACTATCTCACCGCTCAATGTCAATATACATATCGCTTGTACCATCCAGATGCCCGTGTTCTTTATCTTCGACCAGAGAGAGGCCAACTCGGGGACACACCACTTTCATCTGTTTTACCAAAAGGCATCCCATTAGATGTTTTAGACATCCAAACTATATCCACCACCTGCTGGGCATGGCCGAAGCTCAGCAGGATTCTGGGAGGTGGCCTTCTGTATTCCCCAGCCTTACCGATAGCAGATAACCCTTGGCTTCCACTTGCTGGCGAGACACTCGTCAAGCACACATTACTGTGTCGTGGCCTTCATAACATCAGAGGCTTGTTCCCTGATGGTCACGTGCTTACACATGATGATGCCACCCGTTTTCATGATGCCTCGTACAAGTGCCACTTCATTTTACAACACCTACAGGACATGCTTCGCTCCTGCATTCCCACATAGCCCCTTGCCCCAGCTGACTTTCCCCCATCAACGCTTGTTATATTGGACACTCACAGCGATAGACTTGTTTCCATTTTGTATCATCCATGCCTAGCCATGAAGCCCGACTCCACCAAACTTGCTAGGGAGGCTTGGGGTGCTGATTTAGGACGCCCACTGACAGAATTGGTTGGATTGCTGTTCACAGACTAAACTCATTTCTGTAAATCATAGACATAAGCTTCTACACTTCAAGTTTCTGCACAGGGCTTACTTCACCCCCACTGATAGTGCACATTTTGGCCCCTCACATTCCACAAACTGTCTCCGGTGCCAAGCCCCAGGCGAAGACTTCGCCAATCTCACCTGGACGTGTCCACAAGTGGGCCATTACTGGTACTCTATCGTCTCCCTTCTCTCCATTATGATGGATGTCCCTATTACACTGGCTCCTGTGATAGCACTTTTGGGATATACTCATGATATCCCCAAATCCAGCCATAGACTTTTATCTATTGCATTACTTCTTGCAAAACGCGAGTTGGCCATACACTGGGGCAATGGGAGAACTCCTACAGAGTCAGCCTGACTCCAAAGCATGTCACATTGTGACAAGATTAGTGAAGACTATGTACAATTACAGGCGCACACCTCTCGGCCTAACGATTTTTGGCCGACCCTAAGAGACTACTTGTTTTCTTTGGAATCTGATGACTCTAATTGACCAAATAGTTTTCCTTTTAATGTCCATTTCCCTTCTGGGTATTATCTCCTTACTATGTCTGCAACCCCCTCCCTTTGTATTATATTATATGACTTTTCCTTTCAATGTTGCCAACACTTCCTTTAACTATATTGTCTTAGGATTTATTATAGACAGGTATATTTGATTTTCCCATGTCGAATACTGGTATCTTACACATTGCAATGTCTTTTGGTTCCCTTTTTCATGTATTATTCTTTTGTCTGTTGGCGGCATCTGTATTGTTGTAAAATTCAATAAACACATTTAAAAAAGAACTACCAAGCTACAGGGACTAATCTCATTGATTAATAAAATGACAATAAAGCTGGTCATGCAAAATAAAAAAACATAGAGTTGAGGTTTTGTAAAGTTGACATGATTCACACTTCATGAAGGTTGTGAGGTTTGCAAGCTTCATAAAGCTTCACTTCATAGAAAAAAAAAGATTCAAAAAAGGTTTGCAGAGGTATTTCCCGCACATAAACATTCTTGCAAAAAAATTCTCACTCTCAAGATCCTTTGTGACACCAATAAACTCAGTAACACCTACAGTTGAATTCTTTAAATCATTATTGCAATGTTTTCACAGAAGAATATACTAGATCAAGGAAGCTTTAAGATAACACAAGAGGCAAGTACTAGAAGCCGCTGCTGCTTGACACGCACTCCCTGTGATTGGAAAACAAGGCATCCAGTTCCATACATTCAACACTTGGGGCTACCACCTGTGATTTAGATGATAACCAATAAATGAGGCAGACTAACACTCATAATTCTCTCACCAGCCATGACACAGCAATAGTACAGAGTGGAACACCATCATAGCATGATACCTTCTGAGGAGCCCGAAACAGCACAGAAAGTAAACTTAAATTATGGACCCATGGAAAGAACAATTCTACATAGGAATTGCCAATACTAGAAGGGCATTGAAAAATACTTGGAGCAGAACTTATAATATGAACAAATACAGGTAAGCAAAACTGTTTATTGAATTATCATCAGCAATCATTTGATGAACGACTTACCAGGCAGAGACAGCAGAAGGCATATAGGATCAGTAAGCTACTCTGTATATGAAGTTAATTCTCTTCTGATAAGTGATGTACATATCTCTGTGATAGATGCCCCCAAAATATAGCTGGCAAGTCTCTGAGGCGCATGGTACAATTTCCCTTTCTCATGCATGCAATTCTTCCGGTGGTAGGCCATATCCAGGTTTCATTTATAGTATTTCAACTAAAGATGGGAATATAATCAGATTTAACTCAATGATTAACATAGTGCAGCTTCTCTCTGAGTAATACAAGGCATACATTACAATGATGCGTGACTACTTTGAAAGTACTAACAGTGACGGCAAGATGGCGGCCGCTTGAGACCGCAGTGCAGTCCGACCGGTGCTTACAGAAAACTGTGAACTTTGACTAAAGGCTAAAATGTAGCTTTGGAACCCAAGGATACGTTATTGGATATTTTGCTGGTTGCTGGATTGAATACTGAGCTGAGTTGCTGCAATATACTACGATAAGATGCTGGATGGGGAGATAACCGGGAAAAACAGAACACAGTGCCGAATTCCAGTGCTGGCCACGGTGACCGGCCTCTCCGTAATCCGACACCTGTGCATCATCGGTCAAAACTATAAGAATTGTTTCCAAACCTACCAGGGTGCTGTTGGGACGCAGGTGCAAGGCAACGATCTCAGCAGGATGGCACTGAAGAATGCGGCTGCTGTGGCAGCGGCGGCCACGAAGGCAAGAGAAGTGAGAGAAGCAAGAGCGGCGAGGCTGGCCACTCGGGAAGTAGTGGATACGCCTGCAAGGGGGCCTCATACTTCGGTGGGATCAGCGGAGAGGGCTCCCTCTAAAGCCTCAAGCAAAAGTCGTGCCGCCCGGAAGAGCGGCCCAAGTGCCCCCTCCATGATGGAGCTCCTCCGCGGGGTTCAGCGCGACCTCTTCCGGGTCGGGACGGGAGGAGTCAGCCAGGTCTGCCGTGTGCTCAGAATACGTCCGCTTCTCGGGCCGCTGCAGATACTGATGCAGACACTGTTGCGCTGATCGTTGTGGCTGACGAGGTCCAGCCTGTAAACATGCGGGCTCAAGAAGATACGGTGACAGGAGGGATCCTCCCCCAGGTAAGAGGGGGCGATCCCAAAGACTTAATAAATGGGATTAGACTCGAGCCTCAGGTGCATGCTCAGACCAAACTGAAGGATAAGAAAGATAATAATAATTTCCTCACAGCATCCACCACTGACCCTGGGTGTGCTCTCCCTCCGGGCAAACACCTACAAGTGGCTCTTTCTATCTCTGGGAGTTCGGAAATTCAAGTGGATAAATTAGGAAATCTCCAACCAGTCCCGGCTTTAGTAGTCCCCCTGGATGGTCCCCAGCCTGTCCAACTCGGCTCTGAAACTCTCAGTGAAGATGATCCCGATAAAGATAGAGAAAAGGATAGAGATCCTAGTGATTTTTATTCTTTCTCAGATGAGCTGGGTTGGTCAACTGATACTACATCTCATCTGAGCGAATCTAGTGATGAAGCGGGCATCACCGTCCGAGCTAGAACAGCCCAAAAAAAGGCGCTTAAATATAGAAAAAGCCATCGCGAATCGACAGATCTGACTTGGGACTATGCACCTACCAGCAATCTTCTTCCAGTGGTCATTCCTACACAAGCATAAGGGCTAACCTCCGGCCCTGTTCAGCATCAGGAGCCTGGAAACTCTCAAGACACAAAAGCACCAACGCTAGAAACTGTTTTGTTAGCTATAGCTGCACATAGGGAAGAGACATCCCATGATGGTCGTAAGGCTCAAGCAGAGATATGTAAGGTGCAGGGGGTGGTCCGCAAACTTTCAAGGAAAATTGGCTCCTTTAGCGACAGAATGACTGAAATGGAATCTAGAGTGCTGGTAAATGAATCAGAAACAGTCTTAAACAGTGAAAAGATCGATGCACATGAGATAGAACTCTCGGATATGATGTGGAAGCTCGAGGACATGGAAAACCGATTACGGCGAAGTAATCTACATGTCTTGGGTGTTCCCGAAGGAGCGGAAGGGGGGATGCTCGCTCCTTTATGGTTAAATTATTTCAAGACTCCCTCCCAGAACTGTCAGCTTGGAAATGGGATATAGAGGTGCAGCGTACGCATCGCGTACCCTTCACTTTGAAAAGTACACCCAAACCAGGAGCATATCCAAGGGCTCTATTGGTATATTTCGGCAACTTTCTCCTGAGACAGGCAGTCTGGGAAAAAGCGAGACCTGAGGCAAAAAAAACTAGTGGACATATAACCTATTTTGTACGTCCTGACTTCTGTCACACAACGGTTGAGCGGAGGTGGCGATTACGCCAACTCATCAAACCGTTTCAAGATTAGCAGCTTCGGGCATTCTTGAACAACCCAGCTTGTCTGAAGGTTATTAACGGTGACCAGACAAAATGCTTTACCTCTGAAATCAAGGCAAAGGAATATTTGGATAGCCTTTAGGGATGTATTTTTGCTTATATATAATGATAGAAATTGGAGGGAAAAAGTGAAGTTTGTGATTTTTCTCTCATCTTTCCCTTGTGTGCTATCTAGAATTTGCTTTTCCTTTGGTATGGTATGGTAAGGGTATGGTTTATCTTTAGGGGGTAAAAACAGGAAAGGTAAAAAAAAAAAGGGGGGGAAGATAAAAAAATAAATACAAATAAATAAATAAATTTGAAAAGATATGGGAGCATCGGTCAGGCACTGCACGTTCATCACTATAGACTCTTATGGAGTCTAATTGCCTCAAATATGGGAAGTCGGGGAGGGGAGTCGGGGGGTGAGGGGAGGGGCCGCAAGGGGGAAGGGAAGGGACAGGGGATGGGGGAAGAAAGCATATAAAAATGGCAACCGTAAGTCCAGAAATGTAAATAAAAATAGAAATAGAAATGGAAATGGAATTCATGAGACTATTGTTAAGTTTGGTCACAAAGTAGAACCTGACTGGAAAATAAATACAATAGAATATGGTTAGGTTAAAATTATGTTCCTGGAATATAGCAGGGCTTAATGATAGGGGGAAAAGGGATCAAATGTGTGGGATGATTACTCAAAACTCTTTTGATATATTGTGTCTTCAAGAGACCCACGTCCCATGGGCAGAAAGAGATGTATTGAGGGTCCCGGGGTTTAATTTATTGGTAAGCACTACCCACACCACTAGAACAAGAGGTGTAGCCATTTTGGCAAAATCTTTTTTGGGTCAGCCTACACGTAAGGCAGCTGATCCTTTGGGTAGGTGGGCGATTGTTGATCTTAAAATCGGAATTACTATATGTTCTGTCTATGCATCTAATCAGGATGATCCCTCTATCTGTACCGATCTTTAACTGGAGTTAGCATCATGGCCTCGTACATTCATATTTTGTGGGGACTTTAACATATCTTTGATCCAAAAAGGGCTAATATACAATCAAGATCAATTTAAATATGTTGGTCGCAA
The DNA here is from genome assembly GCF_964204655.1 of Triturus cristatus. Lineage (NCBI taxonomy): Eukaryota > Metazoa > Chordata > Amphibia > Caudata > Salamandridae > Triturus > Triturus cristatus. The sequence goes on from NC_140588.1 coordinate 378,236,464, forward strand.
ACCAAAGGTATATAGAGCCATTGTACAACTTAAAGAAAGTCTAGGTTTGGCTGATGTATGGGATATGAAGCATCATCAAGATCCGGGATATACGTATTTCTCACACCCGCAAAATAAATATGTGCGTATTGATTACATCTGGATGACTACTAATTGCGTCAATAAGACACAAATAAATAAACTACCGAAGACTATCTCGGATCGCAATCCCTTAGTACTCACACTCAGTATTGATAACACGTCTAGACCTCCGTCAAGTTGGTCCTTTGATAGAAAACTCTTAGCTAATAATGAGTATGTAGAATATATTAAGGTATGGGCACAGGGATTTATCGATTGCAATCGCTATAGCGCCTCACAAGATATGGTCTGGGACTGTTTTAAGGCCTCAATTCGTGGGGAAACAATAAGTTTTGTGGCCAGACAGAGGAAGGAACTTGCTAGGGTTTATGAATTACAATTTCTGGAACTAGCCGGAATAGAGGAGAAGCATACTGCTATAATAATGCAAGGTGGTGATGGAGGGTCAACTCTCAGAGAGATGAAGATCCTCAAAATGAAGATAAACAATAGGCTGTCTCAGAGAGCGGCCGAGACCTATCAATCTCACCGTAATAAGATCTACGAGGCAGGTGAGAAGGTCGGCAAGCAGCTGGCTCTCCGTACTCGCCAAAAACAATCTCTTAGTTTAATTACTAGCATTAAGGCAGATGGCCAAGAACATACAACATCTGAGACTATTGTGGAGGTCTTTAAAAAATATTATCAGAAATTATATCAAAATGAGGATACGCTAGATCCTGTAACAATTAGAGACAAACTCGCTAGGTGGGCAACTGAGCAGGAAGGTAATCTTGGAATGGAGACGGCTTTTAGACAAGACCTAGAAAGGGATATAACACAGTTGGAGGTACAAACGGCTCTTACAGAGCTCGCTTCAGGCAAGGCCGCTGGCCCGGACAAAATACCATTGGAGTTATATAAAATTTTGGGTAATATCACAACACAGCTACTTCTCGATCTATTTATAGGTATTCAAGTCCGTGGCTCCCCTCCAAGATCATGGATGGAAACGAATATAGTGATCTTTCCAAAGAAGGATAAGCCGCTGACCTAGCCTCATCGTACCACCCAATTTCTCTTATAAACCCTGACTCGAAGTTGTATTCTAAGATTCTAGCTAATCGCCTCAGGGGGGTCGTCGAACGCCTGGTCTCCCCGTGGCAGCACGGCTTCATCCCGGGCAAGGGCACTACGGTTCATATCCATCGTGCTATTGCTTTGTTTGACGCCGTGGGCAATACAGGAAATCGACCGAATTACCCAACTCTTTGGTCAGTTCTCTGGATACTCTCTAAATAGAGATAAAACAATGGTTATATGCACTCGCAATACTCAATTTGTAGACGTAAGAAGGGTCGAAAGTGCTGTATACTTGGGAGTTCGTATATCTCCCAAGATAGAGGAAATTATTAAAATAAATTACGATCCTCTTCTCCATAAAATTAAGAACGATCTGAAAAGGGTAGATGGTTTGCATCTCTCAATTATTGGAAGAGGGAATTTCCTTAAAATAAATATTTTACCCAGGGTCTTATATTTGTTCCGTGCGATTCCACTGTTAGTGGATGATAAAATTATTAAGGCCCTGGAATCCCAGATGGTTAAATTTGTCTGGGGCTATGGGAAGATAAGGAGATCTATCTGGTACATCTCTCTTCCAGTTATATGAGGGTTCTTGTCAATTCCCAACTTGGGATTCTACTTGTGGGCGACCATGCTTCAGCAGATGACTGTATTATTCTTTGTTAAAATATCTGAAAAAGTAATAAGGCATAAGTATATACCTTCTATTTATGAATTGGTTATTGGGGACAAGGCTAATGGCCTCCTGGTAAAGCAGCTGGAACCTTCATACTATAAGAAAGTTAAGTTTAAGATCTTATCAAGCGCTTGGGGAATCTGGAGGAAAACTTTGAGGCACTTAAATATTCCTAAATACAATAAGTACACCTCGCTATGGCACTCTACAATATTACCAGCAGAAATGTATGATAATATATCTAGAAGATGGGAATATTCGGGAGTATTAACGGTAGGTGATTTCTTATTGCCTGGGAATGGCAATAGATTTCAAATGCTGCAAAGTAAATTTTCTATCCCAGATAATAGTGTATTTAAATGTATTCAAATCAATACGATCTGGAATATAAAAAGCGCTGAGTTTTCTTTGGATAATATTCCCCTATTTGATTGCATGGCCAAATGTACAACCAGGATTGGTACCATATACGATATTTTAATTGAAAGCCTACGGGACGATCTTGAATACATGGAAGCGAGGTGGTCAAGCAAACTGAACAACCCTAATGTGGATATTGATATGTCTCTAACCCTCTTAATGAAGGTGTTTGTCGCCTCTAAAATGACAGCTCAGCTATATAAGACCATATTTGATCTGTATTTTACACCCGCCAAACTTCACTCTTGGGGGAAAAGAGCAACCTCCGAATGTCCGAGATGTGGTAAAACCGGAGAACATTTACTTCATATGCTATATGAGTGTGATAAACTTATAGATCTGAGAGGCATGATAGCAGGTTTTTGGCGGGAAGTGTTTGGGCACTCAGTAGCTGAATCCTCCACTTTATATATGTTGGGCTATGATAACACACTGAAACACACTAAGGAGGAGGAAACATGTCTTTTTTGGGGGACGGCGGTTTATAGGATAGTTCTTACAGCTCGTTGGAAGGATTTAGATTCCCCCAACTTTCAGGTCTGGCTTGCTCGGTTGTCAGGCATGTACAACCAAGAGAGGGCGATTTTTGCCTGTAAAGGCAAGACGGCTAGAGCCTTAGGTAACAAGATTTGGAAACCAATTGAGATTTGGAGTAACAATAATAGATCTTTATAATTGAATTATGTTCAATTCTGTTTAATTATATTTAATGAATTATCTTCCGAATTCTTTGATATTCTGCATATAATTTTTGATTTGTGACCATTATCTATGCTTTATGTCATATGTTTTAAAACTGGAATGAATTTTCAATGTAATTTCTAAAGGTTGCAATAAAAAGTAAATAAATAAACAAAACAATAATGCGTGTGAGATGTCTTTGATGAGACTTCTTTGTCATTTATTGACAGACTCATGTAAAGTCACTCGATTATTATTTGGTGAGATGTTGTTTTGCTATACTTTACTTATGTGCAGCTGGTTTTATTGGCGTTGTATACTGCATATAGAGTTAGCCACGGTTTATATATTCAGTCAGGAGGCTTCAATCGATGAATCTACTAGATGAAGTCACATGGGAAGGGTAGGCCTGGTAAGGAACACCACCATTTACATGCTCATGTTTTTTAAGTTGCCTTGTTTTTTACATACAATGACTTTTGCCATACATTTGTGTATGTGACAATGCAGGATAACATTCTCTGAATAGGCATTGTTTACATTTCTACTTTGTAGGCATACTATCACGACACCTTGAACATTCAGTACAAGGGATAAAGTTCACTGTGGAAATGTCATTATCGTCATTCTCCACGACGAAGCTATTGAACTGGAATAAACAATTGCAGCTGAACAGGGGTTGCAACATTGTCACATGGTGCTGTTTATTAAATACAAAATCAATTTCTTTTTTAAGGGAGAGGAGTACTCAGCTGACACTGCAAGGTCACTGCATGCCTGAATCTCAGCTGATTCCTGTTTACCAACACGAGGGATGTCCAGTTTTACGGAAAGCCTGATGACACTTACCCTCAGGTAATGGGGAGTTAGCCCACCTGGCGGGAACTTGGCTTATCACCCACCCTCGGCAAGACTAGATTAGGGAGCTATAGGTAGGAGTACACTATACCAAGTACCAAGCCTGCATATATTCACTGTTATAGTACAATGGTGGAATCATTTATGCTTTTCACTGTTTTCACTGTTTTCATAATGCTAATTACGCTAATCTGTATCATTCTACTGATTATCACAGCGCACATATTTTATATAAGAATTACCATGCTTCAATAAATATCAAAACGCCTAGCTGAATATTTCTTGTGTATTTCTTTGGCTATGCATGAAAGTCCAAACTAAAAGGTTCTAGATCTGTTACCATGATTTCATTGGGAGATCGGGGTTGTCATGTTCCAAGGTTGCACACACATTTGTTATCCTGTAAGGTTTGGCGTCCAGATGGTGCACTGCAGGCTAGCAGGGATATAGGCCAACATATCCTAAGGGTGTGCACAGAATCATTCTGGCACAATTCAGACATTTATGTTGTCCAACAAATGCGCAGTTTCACCGGAGAGGTACAAGCTGTACGAAATGGCGCAGCCAATGCTCTAGGTTGGGCTCTTATTTAATGGATCACCTGAGTAATTTTCTTTTGTGTACCCCGAGACCCCTACTCACCTATTAACAGGTGATGTCCTTGGTGTTAGGGGAAAAAATGCTCCTCAGCTGAGTTGGTTAACTCTATATATTGGCTGTAGGTTGTTTAAGCCTGAACGTTTGAATGGAGCACCCCATAGTGATACTCTCTCTGAATTCTAGATATTCTTATGGCTGAACCAACAGCACTAAACATATCTGAAAACTCCAGACATGCAGTTAGTCAGAAGCTGCTACAAAATGATCTCACACTTGTGGGTGGAACGTTACGTTTGTGGTTGAGGCACATGAAGCATTTAGGACAGAGGTATTCTATTCATGGGTTACATTCCCAGCAGCAAATGACCGGTCACGATTGTTTCACACTTACACTGCGACTGACAATCCAAGAAACTATACAGCTTATGAAGCTTTAGAAATACCATTAACTGAACAAGAGCATCAAAATAGGTTTGAAGGCACCCTACCATACACTACTGAAGAAGTTAGAGTAGGGCCCCTTAGCAATGAGAGAGCAACATGGCCAGTCTTAGCTGGTTACACAACACACCCAAAGGTAGCTAATATGACCGCAGCACAGTTACGAAGAATAGTCAGAATATATAGGAGGCTGACACAGTTCGTCATGCAAAAAATGACAGTAATTCCTGTGAGGACTGCTCAAGTTGCACAACCACAATTGGCTACACCAGGCATTAGTCCACAGACTATCAATGCTGTTTATGGGTACAATACCCACCATCCTTCACAAAAAGAGCTACAGAGGGAATTGACGCAGGTTGCCCTCCACTCACAACTCTTTCATCAAAAAAACCTGCGTATATCTCAGGATAAACATCATGGGCATACCCCAAACCTGCTCATGGTTATACTACTTAGGTACTACCTTAACAATGCTGTACACATTGGGTGCCCCTATCCCTGTTTTAAGTGTCTATTTTCCACAGGAACTAAATTGTGTGTGTTTCTCACTCCCCACAATTTCCCACATCCAACAAAAAAATGTGTGAAAGGAGGGGAGTCATCTCACGGAAACACCATCCAGGGAGCTACTGATAAGTTCTCATCAGTGTGCTCCTCTTATCATCATTGGCAGCCTCCACACCGTAAACAATATATGAAAGGATATGCACAACTAAATTGAAATGGAAGTGTGAAAAAAGGTAAAATACGCACCCAGAAAAGTATTTGTGTGCCTATCAACCCTGACCCCTACTATAAGAGCAACAGAAAAGGGTTTTTCTAGCTCCTACACTATAAAAATGTGCTAAACAATCACTGGCACTATTCAACCACCGGGTATTTGATTGTGATTTACAGTGTGACCAGGATTAACCCCTAGCCCTGAAGAAATTGCCGAAAAACATGAAATGGCAATGAAACATGTTGGCTTCTCTTTTCAAAGTGATGGAGCACGACAGTAGGTCTTGGTTTTAACGTGAGCAAACACACAGCAGTGATTAAAATTGGAAATAGTGCCAGTGATCAATGAATATTAATATTGTTTCAAATGGTTAACATTACTACATGTGTGAAGATTATTATCAGAACATTTGCACTAAATATGGCTATTCAGCATCAGTTTTCCTTTCTCATTAAGTGCACAATTTCACATCTACAGATGATAAAATTCAGAATGAAATCTTTCAATATGACACATAAAATTATCTAATTTACGTTAGATTTCATTAATTCTTTACACACATTACTATTTCAATGAGGACGATTAGGAATTTCATTACACGTGAGTACATCACTTTAACTTTATAATACACATTGAAACAACATGTTGAAGTGGGTTAATAAAATATGAACCTATCTTATTTAAATGAATATGATATAATCTATTCTACAATGATCATAATGTTTCTAGTATGCAGTTACTAAATTCTCTTACATTTATTTCTCATGTTTCTTTAGCGTGTGGTTAGTGCACGTTTATTTATAGGTTACTCAAAATGTCTCATAATCGGTTTATGTGTCAAGCAAGGGTTCCAACAGCTTTACAGCTGCATCGCCAGCAAAGAAAAGCATGCTCTCTGATACAAACCTGATGTAGTCTGAATCTTTTCTTTTCCAGTTGTCCACACAAGGGTTTGACTTTTGGAGAGTTACTGTTGATTTAAAGTCAAATCGAGGAATGAAAGATTGGCAGGGAGAAAAGGCATTATTTAGAGCATGCGAGATACCACATCAAATGAGTTTCCTGAACAAAACTCTGCAGAAGACATCATGTCTTGGGCTGGCTAAGATAAAAGATTTAAATTCACCAAACATTCTCGCATTTGCATGGTTTGTGAACTGGCAACAGTTCACAAATTACATGGAGGAAACATTGGACACCATGCTTCGCAACGGTTCATACAATTTGTCAGGTACCAATCGGGGGGTTGGTTAGTGTGGCTGTTAAATACTAACGGAAGTCATGCAAGTTTTCTGGGTGACACTGAGGGGTTTAGGATCAGCAGGCATGACCCATGTTACATGCAGCCTCAACACTCGAGGGTGGTAGCAACTTACAACCTCAAACCTCAATACCTCAATATTGTCCCAGGTGAAACAACACTTGTCCCTTCTTCCTGCTGACATGAAACACGAGTACATTTTATTAAGTCCTTTAAAATCATGTCAAAAGCACTTCTTGTATGCGATATACAATGAATTGTGGAAAGTTTCCCAGTAGGAAGCTGCTGAGAGACTGCCCCAAATGGACAGGGCAAATTTAGAAAGGGCTTTAGCAGTAGTTGATAAATGTATGACTCCATTATCCACGAGGATATACTCTCAGGGTAAGATAATGTAATCTGCAAAAGACATCATACAGAATAAAATGTCCTCTTTACAACATGGGCAGTCACAGCTTAGATCAAATCTATTAGTGAGCCGGACTCTTCATACACTTTGTGCCAGTCGCGTACCATGGCGACACCTTAATTCCACTAGCTTGTTTTTACCATACAAGTGAACAAAACTGCAAACCCTCATGGCAAAAAAGAATGCATCATACACTACGTTACACATAGATAAGGTGGAGGAACTACAATTTTCTGTTGCAGAAATACCTTCCGCAGATTGGATAATCCACAGGTGTATTTCTCTGCCAATTTTGACATTCCACTTCCAATACTGTTTACAACACCATCAGGTAGGCAGATACAAAGCGCTAGGAGAAGGATATGTGCATGTATCATGGATCTTTCCTTTTAGATATCGTTGTAGGAATGGCGAGACTGAAGTTTATCTTAGCGGGACTGACTGCAAGAATTCAATAGGGAATTCATTGTTGTGCAGGGAGGTTTTGCTTCGTGATTCATGTCAAATTTGTTCTCCACCTACAGTGATCCATCTGGCTTTCAGATTGCTCTTGAATGAGAGTTATTTGATGTTGGCTGATCAGAGCTGCTGTGGCAGGAAGCTGGGTATCATCTATCTGGTGATGGTTTCTGCAGAGATGACCTGTTGCACAAAAGTAATGTTTCCACCTGCCCGCACAGTTAGAGGGGCGACGCTTTGGCCTTCAATTATGCTTTTGAATGTACACTTGATGCCTTGAGCAGACTGAAAGCTCTATTGTTCCAGAAGGATGTGGCCTTAACATCTGCAAAAGAGAAGTTTGATCTTTAAATTGCAAGGTCTTCATCTGTGATACAGTCGCTACTTTGCACTAATTTCCCACTACATTTCGGAGTACTTCTGCACCGCTTTTTAACATGTCTAGTACTGTGGGAGTGAAACACTTTTTTAAGACGATTGGCTCTGGGTTGGTTAGTACCTTCCAGTCAGTCCTTGGAGTTATTCTATCATTCATATACTCCGTGCTGGGAAGCATTTTTGGAGGTTTTCCGCTGGTCCTGTTCCTGATTGCCAGGACTTTGCTTTTGGTTTTTCTGCACTGCAATGGATGTGTCATCAAGAGGCCAAATGGAACAGGCACTTCCACATGTGCTCCTGTGTCATGAATGCATGATACAGGGTTTTGACACACTCTTGCTTTAGGAACTAAATGAACACTTATTCTTGACCTTTCAACCTGTGTGGCTACACTGCATGCAGCTCATATTCCACTGTCTGCTGTACACTTTTGAGTGTGTCCTAGACATGCCTAGGAACCCAACCTGTTCAGTCTCCTGACATTGACCTACTGGTGAGCTGGTTAACGGCCCACTTGTACAGTTGTGCTTGTGCTTGCTGTTGCTTCTGAATGCATTCTACGAGTCCTCTGTTCCTATTGATCTGGATCTTGGCTCTGCTTGGGCCGATCCGCACTGGCTGCTCCTCCTTCAGTGTCTGCTGAGGGGGATGGATGGGAAAATGTTTGCTAGATGGATCTGATCTGTGGGGTGCCTCTGGGAACATTGTCTGAGGTTGCTGGGAACAGCAATGTTTCGTCTACCACTCTGAACCCATAAACAATCTGGCAGTTTAAAGCCGTGGGAATTCTAATTAGGCATTCTTTTAATGCAAAATTGCTTTTTAAATTTGTTTTAATACAGCTTTTATATTTTTAATGATTATTGAGTGGCTTTCACTATGCTCTTTGCTATTAAGGAAGTGTGATGCTTTTTTAGATTTTAGTAGGGATTTTATAATTATTGACCCTTATATTTTAGCATTTGTCTAGGAATAGCTGTTATCAACTCACGTCCAAGGAGTTGGTGTCACATGGTCAGGATAGGCCTGGTAAGGAACACCACCATTTACATGCTCGTGTTTGTTAAGTTGCCTTCTCTTTTCCACACAATGACTTTTGACACACATTTGCATGCGTGACAATGCAGGATAACATTCTATGAATCGGCATTGCTTATATTTCTACTTCGCAGGCACACTATATTGACACCTTGAACATTCAGTACAAGGAATAAAGTTCACTGCACAAATGTCATTATTGTTATTGCCCGGTAGGCGATGCAACTATAATAAACAATGCGGGCCTGACAGGGGTTACGACATGACCACATGGATGCTGTTTATTATATATACTGAACCACTTCCTTGTTTAAGGGAGAGAAGCATGCAGCTGACAATGCGAGGTCACTGCATGCCGGAATTCCAGCTCATTCCTGTTTACCAACACAAGGGATGTCCAGCTCTACACCAAGACGGACAGCCTGATGACACTTAACGGCAGGTAATGGGGAGTTAGCCCACTCGGCAGGGATTTGGCAGATCACCCACCCTAGGCAAGACTAGGTTAGGGAGGGTAAGTTAAGAGTACCCTATACCCAGCACTTGTAAGCCCGCATATTTCCCTGTTATAGCACAATAGTGGCATGGTTTATCCTTTCCACTGTTCTCATAATGCTAATAATACTATTCTGTTTCATTCTACTGATTATCACAGCAAACATATTTGATAAAAGAATCACCATGCTTTGCTGAGTATTTCTTGTGTATTTGTTTGGGTATGCATGAGAGTCCTAACGAAAGGGTTCTCAATCTGTCACCATGATTTCTTTGGGAGATCAGGGTTGTGATGTTCTGAGGTTGCACACACATTTGTTACCCTGTAAGGTTAGGGGTGCAGATGTTGCACTGTTGGCTAGCAGGAATATAGGCCAACATATCCTGATGGTTTGCTTGGAATCAGTCTTGCACACTCCTGATGTTTATGTTGTCTAACAAATGTACAGTTTTACCGGAGAGGTGCAAGCCGTCCGACAATGCCTTGTAGCAGCTCATGCCAGTTTACCAGCTCTTGCAATTGTATGTAAAACCATACTTTCTTTATTAGCTATTGCTGTGGAACAAAATGCTCCCCTGCAGGCCTTATAAAGTTATGTAATGCGTTGTGTACTTGTCAAGTGCACTATCAGCCACAAGAGTATTCTCAAACTGAGCAGACGTGTGTGCCTAGTCCTGCCTTTGTTATATTGCTCAATTGAAAAGCCTGGCCTTCAACTTCTTGCGAAATTCAAGAAGAAAGGAGGTGGCTCTGATATAGAGTAGGAGATCTTTCATGCTTTAGTCCTCCTGATATGGTTCTGTGTATGTGTGGGATGTGTATACGAGTAGCAGTCATGCGGAGCAGAAGTGTCTGGAAGGAGATGTGACTGTTGGGTAGATGAGGCCTAATTTGTGTTGTGCCTTGCATTTGTAGTCCACCTTGCTGGTGACCTAGATGTGAGTGGCAGTTTTTAAAGCACACATAAATATCCTTTCAGTCAGCTCACCTGACTCAAGTCACAACCTAAACCTAGAATTCTTTAAGGGGTATCAGAGCTGGATAACATGTTGTAGCAGTTTCTTAGAAGTTTATGAATCATTTGGCAAATCAGGAGCTAGACTAGGGAATTTTCATGAAAGACCTTGAGGACTAGAGCAAAAAATGGTGCTATAGAAAAATGCATAAAGCAGTCACTGAAAAGGGCTAATTCCACAGAGCTATTTACTTAAAAATATCACCAAGGGTTGATGAGTTTCGAAAACCATGGTAGGCTTAGTAATCTAACAATGATTGGAATTCTAAAAGGAGCAGAAATAATAAATGATATCAAACTGTTTGTTATTCATTTATTAAAATCAACTTTTCAGAAAAGTGATAACAAACTTGATTAGTTTAAGAAGCACAGAGTTTCTCTTTTCATAAAACCCTACTCGTGACAAGCTCTAAAAAATCCTCATTAACCTTCAAGCCATCCAAGAATCAGAGATGATTTTCAGTTAGGAAATTAGAACTAAACAAATACAGTCTGAATCATTTTACTGTGTCATTCCATCCTATATCATATAGGTAACCCAAGGATAGGAAATGGAGTCTAGGCCAGTTTATCCCTTGGTTTCATGGAGTTCAAGCTTTGCTAAGATTATCTTAATTTAAAAAAATGTGAGTGATGCAAACTGTTTACCTTCACAACTGTGGTGGAAAACTTACATTATTTTGCTGATACGGCCTCAGGCAAAGTTCATATATTCAGGTAATCTAATCATCTTGTTCATTTTAATCCTCATGAGGAAGTAGTGGTGGAAACCCAGGATAGTGAGATAGGTGGCCCTTCCCAATGGGCTTATAAAGAAATGCATTGATACATGAGGGGCAAAATATTAGGACTTCAAACAGGAAGGGAACATTTCCAGAGAGGATAGATTTTTTTCATGGTTGGGCAGTCCAGTTGTGAGAAAGGTAATTTTCTCTATTAAAACCATATCATTTGGACAGAAGAAAAAGTACATAGGTAAATGACTGACTGGATAGATTGCTTTGATTCCTCTCTTAAATGTAAAGTATCAGTGGGTCATCCTCCTCCTCCCCTGTTTAGTGTAAGGAATCAGCCTCTCTCCCTATTCAGAACTGGCACATGAGACATGGCAGTATGGGTAGGGAAACGCACAATGGCCCTCATGCACAGGAAGAAAATACTTGCTTGTCTGGTCCATTCTTTCGATTTGTTTTCAGAAAACAAACTGTCACTTTGAGAGATTATTTTCAGAAAACAATAAATGTCGATGAGCTGGCACATCTAACATGGCACCCTCTCTGCAATGGATCAGAGTCTTCAATTAAGCCGCTGCAGTGGCAGCTCCACCGAAGACTCTAAATCTGGTAGGTGGATCTCCTCCAGGAGAGCTCAGGCCATTGACTATTAGACCTATCCTCCTTAGGGTGGTCTTGCACCAGATGTTTTGCCTTTTACCTCCTGTTTTGCTGATTCTTTTGTTGGCCATAGAACTCTAAGCATTTTATCACTGTTAACCAGTGCTAAAAAGCATGTGCTTCTTGTAAGAAAGTGCCCACTTTTTGCATGGTTGCCCCTACGTTTTGCTAAACTGCAGATGTGCTTTGACTGAGTGTGCCCTGGGTTCCTTCTAAACAGGTACCCAGGGCCTATGTTCTTTCCCTAAACTGCATTGAAAACAAAACCCAATCGGCACTCTTTGGCCACAGGTCAGTCCCTTGTAAATGGTACCACAGGTTCCAAGGGCAATGTGGCCAAGGATGGCCTCTGAGGGCTGCAGCACTTATTGTGCCACCCCTAGAGGCCCTGTACCTTTACACACACACACTGCCTTTGTAGGCTGCATGTTTTGGTGCAAAACAAAGTGAAGAGTTAACGTGGCACACATACCTGTGTGCCATGCCTACAACCCACTGCCCCGGCCTAGGTCAGCCACCCCTCTAGGTGGATGCACTATACCAGTGGAGAGGGTACAGGTGCATGGGCCCTGTACCCCTACACTGTCTAAGTCAATTCTTAGACAGTATAAGTGCAGTAATGCCATTAAGAGTGTATGGTGCTGGAATATTGTCATTATGAACTCCACAGTACCATAACGGCCTTACTGAAAACTGGTATCAAACTTCTCAACACATTAAACCCACACTGATGCCAGTGTGGGATTTAATGAAAAATGCACACAGAGGGCCTCTTAGAGATGCCCCCTGAAAAATGACCTAACACTAATGTCCAGGCTGAGTGGCTGCTCGCCATCTGCCACCACCAGACATGTTTCTGGACCCCTAGGTCGAGAGCCTTTTGCTCTCAGGGGTCTGAAACAACGCACATCTTGGAACGAGGTACCAAGCCTCCTCCCCAGGATGGGCAGGGTCCATGAAGGGGAAGCTTCAAAAGCGTGCCGTCTTTGTCAGCTTCCCCAGGCCTTTTGCTGCTTCTAGAACCTGTAACCCACCGGTTCTGGCCCCCACTTTGGGCAGGAGAATAGGCAGGAAAACCAAGTGAGGAAGTGAGGTGTGCCCACTTTTGCCACCCCACCCCTCATGTGGGGTAGACGAGGTGAAGATAAACTCTCAGTCCCCGCCATCTTGCAGATGCAGGACCCAGCCAATCAGAGTGAGGCATCTGCTCCCCTCCCACTGGAGGGTGGCATAATAGGGGGTGTGTCCACTTCAAGGAAGGGACCATTGGTCCCAACCTTTACTTACCTATACCACCTCTAAATGTAGTATTTAGGGGCAACCCCAAACCTTGCCTACTCCGACAAGAACCGACCAAGAAGAAAAGAAGAAGAAGGACCGAAGAAGCCGTGCTAAAGCAAAGATGAGGAGGATGCCCACTGACTTGACCCCAGCCCTACTGGCCTGTCCCTACCTCGAACCTGCAGAAGCAAAATCCTGGTGTGCCCTGCAGCCAGCAACCTCAAGAACCCCAATGACCTGCCCTGCCTTCCACAAGAAAGACTTTGTCTCCTGTGAGCACCGGATTTGCTCACCCACAGACACTGACTCCGGCCAAATCCGCGAGTTTGCACCACTCTGCACCCGATGCCCACAGCCTGAGTTCGAGTGGCCCAACAGCACGAGGAGGTCTCCCCAGCAATCCTGACCTGAGATCTGGTGATCTCTGACCTCCCTCGACTCTCCAAGCGAAGCCTCTTTCTGGAGGATCCTCTCAACCACGACCGGAGCTGGTATGAAAAATCCGGCGCCTCAAGACACCCCTCCACCCTAAGTCCCACGGCCTTGGGTGGGCCAACCGATGGTGTCCCAGCATCCTCAGGCATCCCAACTTACCTCTCCAACCGGTGGTCACCTCCAGAAGATCCTTGTCCCTGAGCAGTCTTTGTTGAAACCGGAGAATCCCCATTGAAATCAACAGGGCACCCAACACCAAACCAGCACCCTGCACCAAGCTGCCTCTGCGCTGCTGTGGGTGTACTTTGGGTGCTAAAACGGCGGCCCCTGTGCCCAGAGCTAAACCCCAGGAGCTTTGCTCCCAGAACCTTGTGGCCTGCTCATGTGCAGCCACCAACCGGAGGCCCCCTATCCTCCATTAGATAACATTGGGCCTCAGCACTCTGCACCCGGCCACCCTAGTGCCGCTGAGGGTGTTTTGAGAGTGCATCCTTGACCCTGGGGGAACCCTGGTTTTAACCCCAGAATACCAACCGATAACTTCATTTCTCTCCATAGGAATACATTGACTGTTTTTCCTTTAAAAGTTTTCTGTGTGGAGTTGGTTTGATATTGAACTTTGAAAAACTGCAAAGAACTACAAATTGCTTACTTACCTTTTCTCTAGGAAATGTCCCAGTTTGATATCCAGGTGTATCACACTTAGTAAGAAAGTAATCTGCAAAGTAATTCAAAGGCATGCAACAGTAATTTCCACTGTATTGAAAGCATATACAAACCTGTAGCAAAGTCATTTTCATTCAGTTTGCTTGTATTGTTCAACCTGCCTTGAAAATTATCAAATACACTTACCTGTGCCAGGCTTGCTTGGTTCTAGGAAATAATGCAACTAAATAATATTTTTATGCAAATCAAATCGGTCTGAGTTCGTTCTTTGAGTGAGTGTCATCATTTGCTGATTGAGTGTGTACAATAAATGCTTAGCATTACCCTCTGATAAAGCCTTACTGCTCACCCACACTACCATATGTAGAGAGTAAGATGCTATCTACTTTTACCTCTGTCTACCTTTGGGGTTCCACTGGACTCTGTGCACACTATACCTCATTTTGGTATAATTTATACAGAGCCAGCTTCCTACATTGGTGGATCAGTGGTAGAATATACAACTTTGCATTTCTTGGTTACCACCTGATCACACGACAGAACACTTAACCCTTTCTATGCTCATGATGGAGCGGTTCCATCATGAGCCACGGTGGGCCTGTGCTCATGACGGAACCGCTCCGTCATGGCACCCACCCCTGGGGGAAGCGCTGGCACTCCCCCCATGGGCAGCCCATCTAGTCCCCACAAAGGGGGATGGCAGCGGAAGAGTTTCCACTGCCACGCCCTACCCCATGGCAATCCCATGATGTCAGTGTGCACATCGCTCGCCAACGTCATCGGGAAGCCCTGGACGCACTGGAAGCCATTTGTTTCCAGGCGTTCATGGAGCAAGTTAGGTGTTCCTGCTCAGAGGGTGGGTGTTACCCATTGAGGCATCAGGGGAGAGGAAAGAGTTTTTTCTGGCTTTCTCAAGCAGGGTGTATCTTGTCCCTTTTTGTGAATGTTGTAATGTGTTGGTTCCGTGCCTGGGGGTGTGAATGGTCTTGTGTGTATCACATACGAAAGGAGTGTGAATGGCCTGTAAAGTGGTTGGGGCCTTGACGCTGCTTTACAGCTCACGAGCTGTGAGTCACTGGTTCAGTTTTTTGTCCTTTCAATTATTTACAGTGCATTTAATTTTTGTGAAATCTCTTGTTAATAACATTTTATAAACTGAACCATCACTTGCCCTCGTGCCAAATCCAACCAGTATGTGTGTGTGCTTGAGGAATAGATGGTTGTGCAGTAATATTTGTCTTTTTTGTCTCTCTGCCAAGGTGTACATTCCATCTAAGAATAACCTACCAACTGTGGATATTGACGTAAACTAAACACCCATGGGAGTACATGGTGATGTCTCTCTTGTGGATCCCAACAAGTTATCTTACCCACATTGTCCTGCAAACCTCAAAATGTGACTGTCACTTTTTCCTTGCATTATTGTGCCAACATTTTCACGCTTCAGAAAGAAACAACAAATTTCCTACCACCGAGCATTTCTCCAAGTATCCCGATAGAAATGGTACGTCACTTGTGTAGGTGGGTCAAGTACCCGCAGCAGGGAAGGACCCAAAATGTATTGTGAAGACATCAAAATTACCTATTTTGAAAGGACCTGGTTTTGCAAGAGGGTCACATGAGTTTTTGGCCCTGGGCTCGGTGGCCAACTTGGTAAACCTACCAACCCCATACATTTCTGAAAACTAGACACCCTGGGGAGTCCAATAAGGTATGGCTTGCATAGATCCCCCAAATTTTCCTGCCCAGAATCCCCTGCAAACCTCAAATGTAGCTGAAAACAATCACTTTTTCCATACATTTTTGCGTGGGATCACAGTGCAGGAACAAATTTCCTACCACCTAGCGTTCCCCTTGGTCTCCCAAGTACAATGATACCTCATTTGTGTGGCTGGCCAATGCAGAATCAGCTAAAAACATATTGTTTTTTAAAAATGTAGCGCTTAGAATTCTCAGTGCTATACCCTTAATCCCTATGTTTTGGGCTCTTCCCAGTCACAGGCCTTTGGCCCACGCACACAAGTGAGGAATCATTTTACTCGGGGGAACAAGGGGAATGCTGGGTGGTAGGACATTTGTGCCAGTCTCTGGATTTATTTTCCCAATGGTTGAATAGTCAAGACCCGAATTTAAGATTCACTGGTGAATCTAATAACACCACTGTATCATACCTAGATTTGCGACTGTACCCTAAGAATGGGAGGATTCAAACTGAATTGTACCAGAAGCCTATGGCAAGGACTCTTTATTGAGTTACTATAGTTTTCATCCACGAGCTTTACTGAATAACCTCCCAATAGGTCAGTTTCTTAGGTTACGCAGACATTGCAGTGAAGTGTCAAGGTACAAAGTACATGCAAAGAATTTACGTGAAGAACTGTTGGCTAGGAACTACCCGAGTAAATTGGTACTTGGGGCTGAAAAGAGAGAACGCAATAACCATCAAGAGGCTCTTTTAGAGTCCTATGAAAGACCCGAGAACAAAAGGATGGTTATTGTGTGACTACTTTCAGTAATTTGTCAGACAATGTCAAAAAGGCTGTCAATAAAGCTTGGCACATTTTAAATACGGGGACATTGTCTTTGGAAAGACCTTTGTTTGCATTTAAACGAAGTAGCAATCTTCGAGATCTACTAGTACATACTAGACCTAAAAGTGGAAGACAGGAGACTAGACAAACAACATTATGGGGTGCTGTACCAGTGATAGGGCATTTTCTGTGTGGATCATGTTCTGTATGCCCTTTTCAAAAAAAGTTACACAGTTGAATTTGGGTCTCCACACTCCATGGATATTAAACTCACATACCAATTGTAACACGAGTGGGGTAATTTACATGATCACATCTCCGTGTTCGTTGGTATACATTGGTATGACCACCAGGATAGTGGAGCACCGAAGTGCTTTTCGGTGTGAGAAAAGGAATACTCGTATGACAAGACACTTTGTAGAAAAGACACGTACTGAAGATGATTTCACATGGGTTATCACTGATAAACCTAAATATGACATTAATATGGGGCCTTTCGATAAAGTACTCCTGTACAGGGAACATAGATGGGTGTTCCGCATGAAGAGTCATATCCTTGGCTTAAATGAAGACATAGCATGCAATATACTGTAGATAAATAACCTTACATGGTGCCTTTTTGACGGCGTTGCTATCTAGTTCTGATGTTGACATGCTGTTTCTTGATATATAAGGGCGTTTGTTTAAGTTTTTTCCTTTTTCCTTTTTACACTCCTTTTTAACCTTCATTTGCATGTGGGATATAGGACACACTACATATCCCGCAATGCACTGTGTTGGTAATAACATCCATCACCACATTGTTATAAATTGATCATTTTTAATATTCAGGAGATTATATACTGGCCACACATTTGGCAGAGTACATTGAATTTTGAGGAGAATGCTTTGAAATTGGTGAAAGCACCCGAGTGTTTATATTACTGCCGTTAATGCGCTCCGTGAACCGGAAGTGGTATGATGGACTTCCGGGTCGAGTAACGCTGAGTTAACAACTGTTAAAAACGGAGTCAGGAAATGCACGCTCTTCCTTCGGCCTTTATTTATGGAAGAGATATGCTGAGATATTTGGTGAGTTGAATTATTGATGGCCAATTTGGGCACCCGTACATCATTTCATTATGGCTTTTCCTATCGAGTGAGAGACGGGATTGTTATCTCGCGTCTGTTGTTCTAATGGAATCCTTATATATTGCTGCGGTTTTTTGGGGGGGTCATATATATCCTGACCCCAAAAAGTATTGTGATTTTAAGATAAGAGACTACGTGTAGTGTCGCTTAGCGCTGATATGAGCGTTTGTGTTAAAGTGACGCTTTTTGCAATATAGCCTTTTGGAATCTAGCGAGTGATGGTTGAGACGAGATTAAACATCTCCCACTTTAATTTAGACCTTTTTATTTGTGAGACGATAGCTGGTGACAACGATAGTGATGAGATTATAGGTAATGAGGAACTAACATACAACATCAACATTCCTTTTTTCTTTTATCGTTTTTTTTAAATATTGACCCTAACTGGCCTTTAATGTGTGATTTAATTTTACCTTCAGGTATCCGCATACAGATAAAGGACCTGTGTAAGGTAGAGGCAGATAAATTATCTGCTATTGGTGAGAATATCGATCTACTCGTGTGTCTTCACAATGGTGGTTTTTTGGCACAAACTTCACATACACCTGGGTATTAGTCACCTTTCTCAAGTATGAATATGTGAATAATTGAGGAATGTTTTTTATGTGTTACAGTAAGAAGACTAGACTGAAGTTGGTCTCGACAACATTTATATAATATATAAGTATGTTTTTTGTTTATCACTTTTCTAGCAGAGTGACAAGACAGTGGTCCTGAAGAATGCCATGAATTTTCGGTCACCTGGCAGAAACATGTTGACCTAGTCAGATAGGAAATATCCTTGCTCCTATCGTCACACTAGTTTTAACTCCATCCATTGGGGATAGTTATTAAAGCCTTTTTCCCCGTATGAGATGGTTTTAATACACTTTTGATATTATTTTTGCACTCTGCCCCTCATTCACATTTCACACCTCATGCTCCTCTCCAATGAGAGTTGTTGCCCACACAGCGCACCTTGAGGGCACTGTGTGCAAGAGGGAACCCAATGATGAAGCATTTCCCCTAGTGGTGAGTGAGGGTTCTCATCTTTAAAAAGCAAATGCCCCTCTCCATACTTTTTTGAGTTTGTTTTGTGCACATTGTGATTTACATTCCAGTGATTTTTCCATTAGGTTACCTGTTGTGAGCATTATATAATGGAGTGGTACCGTTGATGGTTATAATTTCTCCAAGAGATCTTGTTGTGAGATAATACTTAGGAGAAGTCACAGGTGAAAACGTTAGCACAAATGGCTGTTTTTTTAAAATCATTTTCAATTTTTTCTATTTTTAACTCTTAGTTTCTATACAAAAACCTGAAGGATCTACACAAATGATCCCCTGCTGAATTCAAAATGTTGTCTACTTTCCTGAAATGTATAGCTTTCAAGGATCCATCATTGCTTTCATACCCATTTTCACCATTCACTGGAAGGAAGTTGAAAGCACAAATAATAGCAAAAATAGGCTATGTCCCAGAAAAATGCCAAAATTGGGTAAAACATTTTGGTTTTCTGACAAAAGTCTGCTTGCCCCTGAAAGCTGGGAAGGTGGTGATTTCAGCACCACAACCCCTTTGTTGATACCATTTGCAGGGGAATAAACAAATACTTTCATCTGTAGCCCTTCTTTAGCATTTTTCCCAAAAAAAAAAAGATTTAGCTGCATTTTGTCTCATTTCTGGATCCACTCCAGGGGAATCAACAATCCCTGGGTACCTTTGAAATCTTCATGATGTTGGAAGAAAAGGACGCACATTTGGCGTGGATACCTTATGTGGTTAAAAAGTTACAGGGGCCTATATGCGAACTACCCCAAATAGCCATAAAAAGGCTTAGCACGGGGGGAAAGGCCGAGCAGCGGAGGGGTAAATTCTCTTTAGAATTCAGATTTTTGAATTGACAATTTTTTTTCCAAGTTACTAAGGGCCATATGTAGGTAGCCCAATACCGGTCGGTAACGGCCGATTTTCGGTAAATATACCGTTACCGACCGGTATTTAGGCTTTTGAGATGGAGGGGGATCATTTCTGTATTCGGTAATTTACCGAATCGGTAAAATTACCGAATCGGTAATTTTACTGATTCGGTAAATTCCGAATACAGAAATGAGATGTAGGGGGAGTGTGTGGTGGGTGTGGGGATTCGTTATTTACCACCAACTGAAAGTTGGTGGTAAATGACGAATGTCTCTGTAAATGCATTATTTGGCCCTTAGATGTGTGCAATGTGGCAGACACACATGCCCTCAGTGCAGGTATGTGTGCCACATGTGCACACATGCAGGAATCAGGGGTGCAACAGGGTGTCAATGTGACACCCTGCCACCCTTGATTGAGCTCCCCCCATTACCGATTCGGTATTTACCGATTCGGTAATGGTAACTGGCTTCCCATTGATTCCTATGGGCCTCCTGGGCCATAGGAATCAATGAGATACAGGTTACCATTACCGAATCGGTAAATACCGATTCTAAAATACCGACACTTACCGAATCGGTATTTTTTTACCTACATTACATTTACCGATTCATAAATACCGAATCGGTAAAATTCGGTATTTAAGAATCGGTAAATGTAATTTACCTACATAAGGCCCTAAAAGTCTAGTTAGGGCCTTGGTTAAGTCCCTTTAGAGTTCTAGAAAAATAAAAGTTCACTTTAGTTAGGGGTAAGAGGGGTTAGAACGTTTTGTTAGAATGTCTCTTAACAAGAACCCGGCTGTTAGTGAAGATAACCATGGCATAGAGAACCAGGTTGAGGAGCTCAACCTCACCCCTTATCGCCACTTAGAATTTAGGGAGATAAGGTTTCTATGCAAGCTAAAAAATATAATCATGGGGTCCCATCCCTCCCAACAAAAGCTCCACAAGCTGTTTGCAGGGTATGCTAAGAACCATCCTTCTGAGAATGGTGAAGACCCTCAGATGAAGAATTAGAGGGAGGGGGTGAGGATAACTAACAACTCCCACCACTTCATAGGGAGAGAAGGGCCCCAGTGGCCCTAACTCCAAGAATAAACCTCTCAGTACCTAGAGCCCACACACGTGGATTAGGTGCTGCTGAAGACATTGAGGACAGCCTCAATGAGGAGGACAGCCTTTTAGTAAGGTTGACTAAAAGATTGGTTCCAGAGACCAGACTCCTGGCTCTAGAGAAAGAGAGAGCAGAGATGAGGTTAGCTCCCATCAATGGTGGCAGCGATTTGCTAATAAGGATAAAGAACAATCTTATGATCCTAAAATCCCCAAAGGGATTGTCCCTAAATATAAAGAGGGTGCTGATATCACAAAATGGTCTACAGCCTTTGAGAGGGCCTGTGAAATTAAAAAAGTGATGACGTCACACTGGGGGGCACTCCTTTGGGAACTGTTCACTAGTAAATGCAGGGACAGGCTCCTGACCCTTACAGGGGCAGATGCTGGGTCGTATGACCTCATGAAGAGATGGTTGGTTAACTGAAATAATGTGCATGATTTCAGTGGACTTAACAATGTGTTTATGACATAACATATTTTAAGTAATTGCACTAATGAAACGTTACATCATCATCTGGTAGACCTAGGCCTAATTTCTCCCCAAGAATTGGGAAAGAAGGCAGATCACTGGGTCAAGACAAGGGTGACAAAACCAGCCACTGGGGGTGACAAAAAGTAAGGGGATACAAAACTTCCCAGGGGAAAAGTGGTGATAAACCCCAAGATAAAAAGCCTGAGTCTTCAAAAGTGCCCCAAAAGCCTGCACAGGGGGGTGGGTCCTAAACACTTCCCAGTCCAATAATAGGTACAGGGAAAATAATTGTGAACCTCTAAAGGCCTGGTGTCATAACTGTAAGAAGTTGGGACACTTAACTGGAGATGCTACTTGCCCTAACAAGAAGCCCACTAGTCCTCCTATAGCTACTACTGGTGTAGTCAGTCTCCAGATGGGACCGACAGTGTGCCCAGAACAAATCAGGAGTCACACTGAAGCAGTTCTAGTCACAGAGGGTGAAGTTGAGTTTGCCACTTTAGCTGTGTGGCCACCCAACTTAGAGAAGTATATACAATACCCCTGGATCAATGGGACAAGAATAGGGCCCGAGGGATACAGGTGCCAGTGTCACTATGGTTTCCCCAGAGCAATACCTGATTGGGAAAACGTACCCAGTCACCAACACTGACAGTGTTACCACTGACCATGCCATGGCTATGGTGACATTAGACTGGGGGTGTACTGGCCTGAAACAGGTAGTGGTCTCTCCAAAGCTTCCAGCTGCATGTCTGCCTGGTAATGAGCTGGAAATCTTAGCATGGGCTGAGGTAGAATTAAAAACCCATGCAACAATGCTGGATATCCCTGAGAATGTGTGTGTCAAGACTAGAGCACAGAGGCAAAAGCAGGGTGAATAAGAAGTGTTGGAGCATGAAAGAATGGTCAACCTTCCAAGAGGAAAGGTAAGAAGACTGGGAAACCAGCTACTGTACAGCAAAACAATCAGGACTCCTTTCTTCAGGGAGAGGACATGGAAGCCCCAGAGGGAACTGAGCCTATGGAACTTGACCCTTACCAGGTTGAGCTCTTAGGCCCAGCGTGACCCTCTAGGGAAGAGCTGTGCCTTGGACAGCAGGACTGTCCAACTCTTGAAAGCCTGAGACAGCAAGCTGCTACACAGGAAAAGGGAGATGTGAGTGGCACCCACAGAGTCAATTGGGAGGTGGGACTACTGTTCACTGAGGCCTGGGACCTCAACCCTGGAGCCACTAGGAGAGTGGTAGTGCCTCAGAAGTACAGGGAGTTCTTCCTAATTTTAGCTCATGCCATCCCCCTAGCTGGACCTCTGGGCCAAACCAAAACCTGGGAAAGGCTAGTCAGCCACTTATACTGGCTCCAGACGTCTCAGAAAGTAAAGAAGTTTGTCAGCTCCTATGTCACCAGTCAAGCCAGTGGCAAAACAGGTGGACACCCAAAGGCCCCCTTGATTCCACTACAAGTGGTTGGGGTTCCCTTTGAAAGGGTAGGTGTGGACATAGTGGGTCCACTTGAACCTCCCACAGCATCAGAAACCACATTCATGCAAATGGTAGTGGATCATGCGACTAGGTATCCCGAGGGAATTTTCCTTAGGACTACTACAGCTCCTGCAGTAGCCAAGGCGCACATTGGTGTCTTCACCAGGGTAGGGTTTTCCTAAAGAGGTGGTTTCAGAGGGTTAAACTTCATGTCTGTTTACCTAAAACACATGTGGAAAGAGTGTGGCATGCAGTACAAGTTTACTACACCCTATCACCCACAAAAAACTGGTCTCGTTGAGAAGTTTAACAAGATATTGAAAGGCATGAATATGGGGCTCCCTGAAAAGCTCAAAAGGAGATGGGATGTCCTGTTACCATGCTTGTTGTTTACCTACAGAGAGGTGCCTCAGAAGGGAGTAGGGTTTTCCCCCTTTGAAATTCTGTTTGGCCATCCTGTCAGGGGACTATTCTGCCTTGAAAAGAGGGTTGGGAGAAGACTCTCCAAGAACCCAAACAAGAGATTGTGGACTATGTACTGCCTAAAGTCCAGAATGGCAGAGTACATGGAAAAAACATCCAAACATCTCGAGGCCAGCCTGGAGCTCCAGAAGCACTGGTATGACGAAAAAGCTGAACTGGTAGAATTTCAACCAGGGCAGCCAGTGGCACCAGGGTCTGTCCAGGACAAGTGGATTTGCCCTTACACCATTTTAGAAAAGAAAAATGAGGTCACGTACTTGGTTGACCTGGGCACAAGCAGGGCACCCAAAAGCGTGATCCATGTGAACCGTCTTAAGCTTTTCCATGACAGGGCTGACATCACCATGCTGATAGTGACTGATGAGGATCAGGAGACATAGAGTGAATCTCTCCCTGACCTCTTCTCTTACAGCCCCAAAGCTGGGTCAGTGGACGGAGTTGTCAACTCAGACACCCTCTCTGCCCAACAGCAGGCTGATTGCAAGCATGTCTTGCAACAGTATGCTCAGCTCTTTTCCTTGACCCCTGGTCAGAAAAGCTGGTGTACCCATGATGTGGACACTGGTGCTAGTGTATCTGTCAAGAACAAAATCTATTGACAGTCTGCTCAAGTCAAAGAAATCATCAGGGTTGAAGTCTGCAAGATGCTGGAGTTAGGGGTTATTGAACCCTCTGAGAGCCACTAGCCCAGCCCAGTGGTTCTAGTCCCCCAAACCTCATCCACAGGGTGGAAAGAGAGAATTGAGGTTCTGTGTTGGCTATAGAGGGCTCAACTCTGTCACCAAGAGAGATACTCACCCTATCACAAGAGCTGATAAATTGATAGACAAGTTAGGTGCTGCCAAATGTCAAAGTACCTTTGACTTAACTGAAGGGTACAGGCAGATTGGCATGGAACCAGAAGCAAAAGAAAAGACAGCATTCTCTACATCTGATGGGCATTATCAGTTTACTGTTATGCCTTTTGGTTTAAAGAATGCCCCTGCCACCTTCCAAAGGCCTGTGAATCAAGTCCTTGCTGGATTGGAGGCCTTTAGTGCAGCATATCTAGATGCAATTGCTCTCTTTAGCTCAACCTGGCAGGATCACCTGATCCACCTGGGGAAGGTTTTAAAAACCCTGCAAACTGCAGGCCTAACTATTAAGGCATCCAAATGCCAGATAGGGCAGGGAACTGTGGTATACTTGGGCCATCTTGTTGGTGAAGGCCAAATGCAACCCTTACAGCCCAAGAACCAGGTCATCCTGGACTGGGCAGCTCTAACAACCCAGACCCAAGTCAGGGCGTGCCTTGGCTTGACTGGGTACTACAGGAGGTTTGTGATGAGATATGGGTCCAATGTGACTCCTCTCACAGAACATACCTCCAAGAAGAAGCAGCCCAAAAAGGTAAACTGGACAGTTAGCAGTCAAAAGGCTTTTGACACCCTGAAAGAGGCAATGTGCTCAGCACCAATTCTCAAAGCTCCAGACTATACCAAGCAGTTCATAATGCAGACTGAAGCCTCTGAGCTAGGGATAGGAGCAGTCCTATCCCAGGCCAATGATGAAGGCCAAGACCAACCTGTTGCTTTTATAAGCAGAAGGCTTCTCCGCAGGGAGCAGTGTTGGAGTGCCATTGAGAGGGAGGCCTTTGCTGTGAACTTCCCAGTTCAAACTGACCACGGACCTCTCAAATGGCTAATGCAGATGAAAGGTGAAAATCCCAAACCTTTGAGGTGGTCCATCTCCCTATAGGGAATAGACTTTGTAGTGGAACACAGACCTGGGACTGCCCATGCCAATGCGGATGGACTTCCCAGGTTCTTCCACATAGACAATGAAGACTCTCTAGAGAAAGGTTAGTCTCATCCTCTTTCTTTAGAGGAGGGTTGTGTAAGAAAGTGCCCTCTTTTGCATGGTTGCCTTGACTTTTTGCTAAACTGCTGATGTGCTTTGACTGAGTGTGCCCTGGGTTCCTGCCAAACAGGTACCCAGGGCCTATGTTGTTTCCCCAAACTGCAATGGAAACAAAACCCAATTAGCACTCTTTGGCCACAGGTCAGTCCCGTGTAAATGGTACCACAGGTACCAAGGGCCATGTGGCCAGGGAAGGCCTCTAAGGGCTGCAGATCGTATTGTGCCTCCCTTAGAGGCCCTATACCTTTGCACACACACACACTGCCTTTCCAGGCTGCGTGGTTTGGTATAGTACAACGTGAATAGTTGACATGGCACACATCCCTGTGTGCCATGCCTACAATCCACTGCCCTAGCATAGATCAGCCACCCCTCTAGCTGGGTGAACTATACCAGTGGTGAGGGTACAGGTGCATGAGACCTGTACCGTGTCTAAGTCAATTCTTGGACATTGTAAGTGCAGTAATGTCATTAAGAGTATATGGTGCTGGGAGTTTGTCATTACGAACTCCACAGTACCATAATGGCTTTATTGAAAAGTGGGAAGTTTGGTATCAAACTTCTCAGCACATAAAAACCCACACTGATACCAGTGTAAGAAAAATGTACACAGAGGGCATCTTAGAGATGCTCCCTGAAAGACGACCTAACACTAGTGTCCTGGCTGATTGGCTGCTCGGTGCTCGCCAGCTGCCACCACCAGACATGTTTCTGGACCCCTGGGTCAATAGCCTGCTGCTCTTGGGGTCTAAAACAATGCACATCCTGAGACGAGGTGCCAAGCCTCCTCCCCAGGATGGGCAGGGTCCACGAAGAGGCAGCTTCAAAGGCTTGCCGCCTTAGTGAGCTTCCTAAGGCCTTTTGCTGCTTCCAGCAGGTGGCCCCCACCAGTTCTGAACCCCACTTTAGGTCAGAGAATTAGCTGGAATACCAAGTGAGGAAGGGAGGTGTGCCCACCTTTACCAACCCCGCCCCTCAGGTGGGTGAGGCGAGGTGAAGCACAACTCTCAGTCCCCACCATCTTGCAGATGGGGGGACCCAGCCAACCAGAGTGAGGCATATGCCCCCTCCGTCTGGAGGGTGGCATAATAGGGGGTGTACCCACCCCATGGAAGGGGCTCGTTGGTCCCAACCTTTACTTGTGTGTAACACCCCTAAATGTAGTATTTAGGGGCAACCCCAAACCTCTCCTCCTCAGACAAGAGCCAACCAATAAGAAAAGAAGAAGGACTGAAGAAGCCGTGCTAAGAAAAGGAGGTCGCCCACTGATTTGGCCCCAGTGTTACCGGCCTGTCCCCACCTCAAACTTGCAGAATGGAAATCCCAGTGTGTCCTGCAGCCAGGAGCCTCTAGACCCCAAGGACCTGCCCTGCTTTCCACATAAAAGACTTTGACTCCTTTGAGCACCGGATTTGCTCACCCACAGACTCTGGCTCCGGCCAAATCCGCGAGTCTGCACCACTCTGCACCCGAGGCCCATGGCCAGATTTAGAGTGGCCCAACAGCACAAGGAGGTCTCCCCGCTGATCCTGACTTGAGAACTGTTGTTCTCTGGCCTGCCTCGACTCTCCAAGTGAAGCCTGCAACTTCTTTATGGAGGATCCTCCCGACCGCGACCAGAGCTGATAAAAGAAAGTGGACGTCTAAAGACACCCTTGCACCCTAAGTCCCATGGCCTTGGGCGGCCCAACCGACGGTGTCCCAGCACCCCAGGTATCCCAACTTACCTCTCCAACTGGTGGTCACCTCCAGAAGATCTTCATCCTCGAGCCTGCAGTTTTTGTTGAAACCGGAGAATCCCCATTGAAATCAACAGGGCATCTGGCACCCTGCGCCCAGCTGCCCCTGTGCTGCTGTGAATGTACTTTGAGTGCTAAAATAGACCCCCCCTTGCCCAGAGCTAAACCCCAGGAGCTTTTCTCCCACAACCTTGTGGCCTGCTCGTGAACAGCCACCAACCGGAGGCCCCCTATCCCCCTTTGGATCACATTGGGCCGCAGCACTCTGTACCCGGCCGCCCTAGTGCCACTGAGGGTGGTTTGAGAGTGCATCCTTGACCCTGGGCGAACCGTGGTTCTAACCCCAGAATACCAACTCCCACAACAAAGTACCTACCTGTTAGCCGATAACTTCATTTCTCTCCATAGGAATACATTGACAGTGTGGTTGGTTTTGTATTGAACTTTGAAAAACTGCAAAGAACTAAAAACTGCTTACTTACCTTTTTTCTAGGAAATGTCCCAGTGTGATATCTAGGTGTATCACACGGAGTAAAAAAGTAATCCAGGAATTAATATGCAAAGTAATTCAAGGTAATCCAACAGTAATTTCGACTGCATTAAATGCATTTACAAACCTGTAACAAAGTCATTTTCATTCACCTTGCTTGTATTGTTCAACCTGCCTTGAAAATTATCAAATACATTTACCTGTGCCAGGCCTGCTTGGTTCTGAGAAATAAATACAACAAAATAATATTTTTTTATGAATCAAATTGGTCTGAGTTCAGTCTTTGAGTATGTGACATCATTTGCTTATTGAGTGTGTACAACAAATACTTAACACTACCCTCTGATAAAACGTTACTTTTCGCCCATACCACACATAGAGAGTAAGGTGCTATCTACTTTGACCTCTGCCTACCTTTGGGGTTCCACTGGACTCTGTACAAACTATACCTCATTTTGGCATGGTTAAAACAGAGCCAGCTTCCTACACTTCTTCCCTAAACATGGTTAGATTAGTGTATACCTGATTGGCATACTTGATCTACTAGTAAGCCCATTGTAAAGTGGTATCACAAATACCCAGGACCTGTAAGTCAACTGCTACTACTGGGCCTGCAGCACTGATTGTGCCAATCACATACGTAGCTTTTCATACCTGTCTTAGGCCTGCCACTGCAGGACCTGTGTGCGCAGATTACTGCCACTTCAACCTGGCATTTAAAACTCTGTCAACGCAGATGGAGAGTCAGCCAGCATACATCTAAAAATGGCAAGCGGACCGCCATCAGCACGATGGAGTACCTGGGACTGCCGAAGCGGAACGGTGGTAAGACCACCAAGTCTACATTGGGCCCTATCATAACAAAACCAAATTCCACTTTTTACTCTCTTACCATCATTTAGTCTAAACCACCTGATCTTTAATTCACTCCTGCCCCCTGTGGTAAACTCACTCACTCACTTTTAGTGTTAATTAGAATATCACCATGACCTCATTTATTTCTGAAGTAGCCAAAACCAACCAAACTGAACTCCACTTGGTAAAGAAACTAAAACCCTTGAGACCAGCTGAAATGTCATAAATGTTGTCAATGTCTAAACACAAAATCTTTGCTTTCAAATTCTTAAGCATGTGTTTGGATCCATTTAATACCACAAGTGCCCCTGTTGATCTGACTTCTTCGAGACTATTAAGAGGGGATTCTTCCCGACACCTAGCACAGTGGCACCCCTTAAGTAAAGACAGCACAATTGTTCAAATTGCCAAGATAGCAAGTGGTACTAAGAACCCCTTTGTGCTGAAAGATGTGTTTGTTTGCTGAAAAGGCTATGATGGGAATCTCTAGCCCCATCTCATCACAGTGAATGTTTTATTTTTGAAAAGTGCTACAAAAAAGCCTTCTTTAAAGTGTAAACAACATTTTCCCAGCCGTGGTTATCTGAAGCTGATAACTCCTCTTATCAGGATTTTCTGAGAAGAATTGGCAACCAAATAGGTTTGCATATACAAATACAAATTAAATACATGAACACGTAACACACAATACACTAACGGCTTCCACACAACAACAGTGTGTAAATTAGATGTATATTTTGTATTTAAAAATCTAAAGTCTAATCTCCACTGTTATTATTTCCCACTCAGGCCCTCCCAAAATATGAGAAATGGAAGCCATCCCTTCTGAAAGTACTGGGCAAGTTTTCCCCTGCATCAGACTTATATGTCATCAAGATCATTAAATCCTTAAAAATGTCATCCATATCAGCTGACAGCTGTACTCCCATAATGACAAATGTTTGCTTCTAGTCAGCTACCCCATCACCAACGTTTTCAATGCTTTACTTGAAAGAGGTAGGTGCCAAGAATGTAAAGTCTCTATAAACCATCACTCCACCATTGCAAGGTCAATGGTGTCTAGAGAATCCATCCAACAGTAGATATGTTTGCACTCTCCGATGCATGACCATGTTTCTTCAATTTTTAGTCACTGATAAGCTAGTCTTCATCATCTGTATAAGAATAGCAACCTCTTTGTAGCATTTGAGAGCATAATACAGAGCATCTTACTCCACTGCCAAATAGTGTCCATGGCTAACACTGGTCCTGTTTTGCACTGGTTCAAGCCCTTCTCGTATAGAACAACAACTAAAGGCAAAAGGCTAAGGTGGCCTTGCACCTCTTTTAATTCTTTAACACTCTGAATGGTATTTCATGAGTATGATAGAATGTAATTGGCTATTGTACTCTACTGAACATACTCTCCTCCAGAAGGGGAACATTTGCCCTTGTTCTAAAATGGTTTTATTCATGTCCAGATTTCAACTGGTGAAAATATTCTACTTTAGATTGGAGAACAGCCCACTTTACTGTAGCATATCTCAAGAGCTGATAAAATCTCCCATGCCTCAAAAAGTGATTCAATCTCCCCATCTACTTAATGTGCAAAGGATCCGCTCATTGGAAAGCTAAATTCTGAAGAGATAATAATACACCAGTAAGCCAATGATAAACACATTTACATTAGCATTTCACACCAGTGGACATAAGAACCCCAAAAATTATTTTGTGAAAATGGATCAAACTGGTGAAACACATTTTAATTCAGATTTAGGGGTTGATTCAGGTCTTAGCGGATTGAGTCCCGTCAAACTTTTGTGGTGGACTTTCCACCCTCCGGGTTGGTGGTCCTCCCACCCTATTTAGTTGTTGTTGATTACTTAGACGAAAGACAGACGGGGTCCCACCATCACGCCAGGAAATCTCAAACACGTCGACGGCGGAATAGGCAAAAGCGGCTGTCGGAGGGAGTGCTGCCAGTTTCCCCACTGGCCCAATCAGGATATGCCTTCCCGCCGACGTGACTGTGATGGTGAAACCTACACTTCTGAGGTGGTGGAATGGAAGGGATATAAGGCAGAAACTCACATTTTCTTACTTTCACACATCCTGTTCAACCATGGATCCAATGTTCCAAGTGCTGCCACTACTGCTTGATGACGTACAAAACCAACACCACCGTGGGCACAATCAACGGTAAGCTCCACTTTTACCTGTTACCTTTTGACATGTCTGTTAACATTTGCACAGGACTCTTGCATTTATAAATCTCTCTTACAAGCAATATCATACCAGTTTCAGAAATTTAAAGAAACACTCCAGTGTGATCACAATGTATGTATACATTTGGCACAAGTTGCCTAAAAATATGAACACTTGCACAAAAAAAGGATATCCCCAAAAAATCAAAAAGTCACCATATAGGTGTGTTTAAAGAAATTTCTAAAGTTCCCACATTAAAAACATACACAACACATCATAGGGATAAGTGCAACGTAACATGATGTAGAAATTGCACTAGACAAGGTGTAACATTTACCTTAGAACTTAACATTAAAATCAATGCTAGTCACAAATTAGAAATATTTAACATATACATCCATGTAACATTTTCCCTTGTCTAGTGCAAGTCCTGTACTGTATACAATTTCAATAGTCACAACATTTTTCATACTGATCAGTAATCAAGGTGAAACAAACACACCTGTTGTAACACATCCAAATAAAAATTGTCTCATCAATTAGTTGGTGCAAGTGGTCATTACTATTTTGAATGCCTGCACCTAAATTCAAATGACCATCACATACTAACTTAACCAGTGTATGCACTTAACAAAGTAAACATAAAAACAAAATCAGTTGTATTACCTGCCATCATGGTAAAGAAAAATGAAGTACTTCACATTTTACTCAGAAACATCGTTCGGGATCAAACAATTGCTAAGGAAAATTAATGCCAGGACTAACTTGCTGAAATCAAAAGTATGGATTTATTCCATAAAATTAGATAATGCTCCTAAAATAATATTAAAGCCAAATGGCAGTCCATGAAGTCCAAGATTGTGCACTGTTGTGCAGTGGCACAAAGCTTGCCTCCTAATTCTCTGCCAAGGGGGAACCTCCTGAGGAAGGGGCATCTAGCAGTCAGAGCAGACAACTGAATGATCTTATATGGGGGGTTAGGAGGGGTGCCCTTGGGTTTGGGGGGAGTTGGGATGTGGAAGAGGGGGAATGTGGTGTGGAAGGGGTAGATTTGCATTTGGTAGGGGTGGGTTGGGTTGGGACATGGAAGGGATGAGTTGCAGTGTGGAAGGGGTACATTTGTGTTTGGTAGGGGTGGATTGGGATGTGGAAGGGGTGGTTTGGGTTGTTGAAAGGGTACATGTGCATTTGCTATTGGTGGATTGGGGTGTAGTAGAGGTTAGGGCAAGAGTAAAAAGGACATCTTCTTTGGGAAAATGCAAAGAGTGTTCAGCAGGGATTTGGGTTTGGGAGGTAGAGGGAGTGGGAGTGGGATTGGTGGATTTGCATGTGTCTGTTGAGGGTGCAGTTGCCTGTGGGTCTGGTGTATGTCATGCATGTTTGGGTGTGTTTTGCATCATATGTGTCTGTTGTTTGGATGAGCATGGGTGTTTGAGTTTTGTGGGCGTAAATTCTAATGTGTGTGTGGATGGGTGTGCTGTGGAGGTGCTGGATGTGGTTGTGGTACATATGGATGTGGTGGTGTTTGTGGTGTCTGAGGAGGTGCTGGGTGTGGTTGTGGTGCATGTGGGTGTGGTGGCGGCTGTAGTTTCTGTGAATGTGCTGGGGTAGTACATGTGTTTGGTGGCGGCTGCAGTGTCTGTGGTTGTGCTGGTGGTGGGGTGGTACATGTGGGTGTGGTGGTGGATGCGGTATCTATGGTTGTGCTTGTGGTGGGGGTTGTTCATGTGGGTATGATGGTGGCTGCGATATCTGTGGATGTACTGGTGGTGAGGGTGATGTATGTGTGTGTGTGGTGGAGCTGCAGTGTCTGTATGTTGGGTTGTGTGCCTATGTTTTTTGTGGTCTCTGTGTTTATGTGTGTGTTGGAATGGGTGTGTGCAAAAGTATGAGTGTGCTTGGGACAGGGCTGGGAATGGGGAACTGGGATGGGGAAGTGCAGAGGTGGGGCACAAGGTTGGGATGGTTGGAAAGCTGCATACAGTGAGAAGGTCAGATCTTAAAAAGACTGCTGTAGGCCAGTGATACCACTATGAATGCCTTCCAGGTATGCTAGCATTTGTTGCATATGGCAGCTAAGCCCCTGGAGGGCATTCAGGAGTATAGTCTGGCATACATCTATACTGCGGAGGAGTTCAATAGCCTTCTCACTCAGCACAGCCACTAGGGACTGGTTGCTTGGGGAGGCCTCCAAAAAAGATGTAGAGCTGGAGCCCTCCATGCCAATACCCTCACCCTCCATGGCACTTTGTCCCTCAGTGTAATGAGACACAGTGTCCAGCTGCTACCCCACCTTGGTGGCCAACATCTCCTTCACCTGCTTTGGATGATGCTGAAAAGACATATACAATAGTTGTATTGTAGATGTGTGAATAGAACTGATCAACAACTTTGGGCAAAAGACATTTTCCTAGTTTCCATGTTGCACCTGCCACAAGCCTCACAAACCTTGGAGGTTCTTTACATCATCATCATCTTGAATTTAGGGAAAATCTTTAGACACCATTTGCTCACAGTTCTGTAATTTTCCATGAAAGCTCAAACATTAAATATGATCTTGTCTCTTAACCATAATCATTTCTCTAATGGAACTTTTGAACACCTCTGAATGGTTGGCCTTTGTTCTCCAGAATAGTAAACTTATGTCACCAATTAGGATATACACCAAATATACCTTTGAACGACTGTGTGTACAAGGTCCAAAAAACTGCCTTAATGACATACACTAAAAGTAAAATAGGAATCAATGTGTGCCAACAAATACTGCAATGTACCAATATTTGTAGAAACTGAAAGCCTTTCTCCTTTGGCCATTTCTAAGCCTGGTCAGAGTTTGCTGAGTTTCGCTATGCGGAACTCCACGAAGTGCAAAAAAACCTCAGCTGCACTACGTGGAGCTCCGCAAGCGTCGAACTGCATTAGATAAATGCTGTTTGCGATGATTTTCAGTGCCAGGTTTTTGTCTGCACCGTGCAATCATCACGAACAGCATCGTGCATAGTGCAAGCGGGCGCTGCTTCCTTTCTGCTGCTTGAGTAGATATTTTACTCGAGTGACAGATTTCACAACGTGAACGGATGGTTTCAAAATGCGAGCAGTCGCGAGCAAATGCGACCACTCGTAATGAGAAATCCTACCGCCCGCATTGAGAAATCTCGCTGGGAGGTTGATTTGCCACGCTCGCCATTTTGATGTTGATGATCGCCGGGATGTGGATTTTCCTCACTCGCGCTTGCCAACTTGATGTTGACGAGTGCGAGCGAGGAAAAAAACATTTTTCAGAACTCCGTTAGCTATGCGTAGCGTGGAATGCTGAAAACTCTTCAAACTTCGTGAGCAGAGCGGAGCCTTTTCTCAATGGTAACACTTACCTCAAGTAAATCAAGTATTATAGAAATGTAAAACATAATATATGCTTTCAGTACTAAAGTAGCTTATCAATGTAACACACAATATGCATTTACCCATGCTGTTGAAGAAATGTAGACACATTGTCATTGTGGATTGACAAATGACTCCAATAGCATAAGTAAATACATAGGGTGTGATACATTACTAATCCACTTTAGTACAGAGCAACTACGTATTTACATTTGACTCCAAATCTCAAATTAGTGCAACGTGACGTTGGAAACATCCACTGTATCATAACTACATAGAATGCAATGTCACATGTAATTGGTCTACCATTACATCATCCACAATAGTGAAGGAGTAGCACACCTGACACGACAAAGACTATTTGCCTGTATGGTTCAACTGTCCCTCATGACATCAAATAACCTGATGTATATATCTAGTTAGTGAGTCATGTGTCTGCTCAGAACAGTCCTTTGGGAGTGAACAAGAATTAGGTGGGATCCTTTCCAATAAATTTATAGACAAAGCACATCATCATATACATTGAGCAAAACTTACACCTTCATGAACTCTCCTTGTGAGTTGGACATGGGCCACCAAACCTGGCTGCAACAAAAAAGTAGTCATGTAACATGTGAAACTCACATAAGAATGAACCCCTTTGTTGTTGCTAAACCAGATTGGTCGCACACTGCTACACCTACCAGGCGTGTTCCCCCAATGAAAATGGTCCCTGAAGGTCAGCGTCGGCGGATACACCTATGCTCGAGTGTGAATGCAAGTATGCGTGGCGTGTGCCATCCCTGGACACGTGTTTCGAGGTAGTTGCCTCTCGTCAGCAGGGAGTAGGAAAATGTGTGGGGTTGCTGTGTAAGCTGCTAAAATCGTTATCAGGTGTAGTACCTCTCGTAGCGCGCAGGTGCGTAACCATGAGTCCGTCGACTCCACCGGCTCAAGGGAGCCTGAATATAAAGTTAAACCAGATTGGTCGCACACTGCTACACCTACCAGGCGTGTTCCCCCAATGAAAATGGTCCCTGAAGGTCAGCGTCGGCGGATACACCTATGCTCGAGTGTGAATGCAAGTATGCGTGGCGTGTGCCATCCCTGGACACGTGTTTCAAGGTAGTTGCCTCTCGTCAGCAGGGAGTAGGAAAATGTGTGGGGTTGCTGTGTAAGCTACTAAAATCGTTATCAGGTCTAGTACCTCTCGTAGCGCGCAGGTGCGTAACCATGAGTCCGTCGACTCCACCGGCTCAAGGGAGCCTGAATATAAAGTTAAACCAGATTGGTCGCACACTGCTACACCTACCAGGCGTGTTCCCCCAATGAAAATGGTCCCTGAAGGTCAGCGTCGGCGGATACACCTATGCTCGAGTGTGAATGCAAGTATGCGTGGCGTGTGCCATCCCTGGACACGTGTTTCGAGGTAGTTGCCTCTCGTCAGCAGGGAGTAGGAAAATGTGTGGGGTTGCTGTGTAAGCTGCTAAAATCGTTATCAGGTCTAGTACCTCTCGTAGCGCGCAGGTGCGTAACCATGAGTCCGTCGACTCCACCGGCTCAAGGGAGCCTGAATATAAAGTTAAACCAGATTGGTCGCACACTGCTACACCTACCAGGCGTGTTCCCCCAATGAAAATGGTCCCTGAAGGTCATCGTCGGCGTATACACCTATGCTCGAGTGTGAATGCAAGTATGCGTGGTGTGTGCCATCCCTGGACACGTGTTTCGAGGTAGTTGCCTCTCGTCAGCAGGGAGTAGGAAAATGTGTGGGGTTGCTGTGTAAGCTGCTAAAATCGTTATCAGGTCTAGTACCTCTCGTAGCACGCAGGTGCGTAACCATGAGTCCGTCGACTCCACCGGCTCAAGGGAGCCTGAATATAAAGTTAAACCAGATTGGTCGCACACTGCTACACCTACCAGGTGGTCCCTGAAGGTCAGCGTCGGCGGATACACCTATGCTCGAGTGTGAATGCAAGTATGCGTGGCGTGTGCCATCCCTGGACACGTGTTTCGAGGTAGTTGCCTCTCGTCAGCAGGGAGTAGGAAAATGTGTGGGGTTGCTGTGTAAGCTGCTAAAATTGTTATCAGGTCTAGTACCTCTCGTAGCGCGCAGGTGCGTAACCATGAGTCCGTCGACTCCACCGGCTCAAGGGAGCCTGAATATAAAGTTAAACCAGATTGGTCGCACACTGCTACACCTACCAGGCGTGTTCCCCCAATGAAAATGGTCCCTGAAGGTCAGCGTCGGCGGATACACCTATGCTCGAGTGTGAATGCAAGTATGCGTGGCGTGTGCCATCCCTGGACACGTGTTTCAAGGTAGTTGCCTCTCGTCAGCAGGGAGTAGGAAAATGTGTGGGGTTGCTGTGTAAGCTACTAAAATCGTTATCAGGTCTAGTACCTCTCGTAGCGCGCAGGTGCGTAACCATGAGTCCGTCGACTCCACCGGCTCAAGGGAGCCTGAATATAAAGTTAAACCAGATTGGTCGCACACTGCTACACCTACCAGGCGTGTTCGCCCAATGAAAATGGTCCCTGAAGGTCAGTGTCGGCGGATACACCTATGCTCGAGTGTGAATGCAAGTATGCGTGGCGTGTGCCATCCCTGGACACGTGTTTCGAGGTAGTTGCCTCTCGTCAGCAGGGAGTAGGAAAATGTGTGGGGTTGCTGTGTAAGCTGCTAAAATCGTTATCAGGTCTAGTACCTCTCGTAGCGCGCAGGTGCGTAACCATGAGTCCGTCGACTCCACCGGCTCAAGGGAGCCTGAATATAAAGTTAAACCAGATTGGTCGCACACTGCTACACCTACCAGGCGTGTTCCCCCAATGAAAATGGTCCCTGAAGGTCAGCGTCGGCGTATACACCTATGCTCGAGTGTGAATGCAAGTATGCATGGCGTGTGCCATCCCTGGACACGTGTTTCGAGGTAGTTGCCTCTCGTCAGCAAGGAGTAGGAAAATGTGTGGGGTTGCTGTGTAAGCTGCTAAAATCGTTATCAGGTCTAGTACCTCTCGTAGCACGCAGGTGCGTAACCATGAGTCCGTCGACTCCACCGGCTCAAGGGAGCCTGAATATAAAGTTAAACCAGATTGGTCGCACACTGCTACACCTACCAGGCGTGTTCCCCCAATGAAAATGGTCCCTGAAGGTCAGCGTCGGTGGATACACCTATGCTCGAGTGTGAATGCAAGTATGCGTGGCGTGTGCCATCCCTGGACACGTGTTTCGAGGTAGTTGCCTCTCGTCAGCAGGGAGTAGGAAAATGTGTGGGGTTGCTGTGTAAGCTGCTAAAATCGTTATCAGGTCTAGTACCTCTCGTAGCGCGCAGGTGCGTAACCATGAGTCCGTCGACTCCACCGGCTCAAGGGAGCCTGAATATAAAGTTAAACCAGATTGGTCGCACACTGCTACACCTACCAGGCGTGTTCCCCCAATGAAAATGGTCCCTGAAGGTCAGCGTCGGCGTATACACCTATGCTCGAGTGTGAATGCAAGTATGCGTGGCGTGTGCCATCCCTGGACACGTGTTTCGAGGTAGTTGCCTCTCGTCAGCAGGGAGTAGGAAAATGTGTGGGGTTGCTGTGTAAGCTGCTAAAATCGTTATCAGGTCTAGTACCTCTCGTAGCACGCAGGTGCGTAACCATGAGTCCGTCGACTCCACCGGCTCAAGGGAGCCTGAATATAAAGTTAAACCAGATTGGTCGCACACTGCTACACCTACCAGGCGTGTTCCCCCAATGAAAATGGTCCCTGAAGGTCAGCGTCGGCGGATACACCTATGCTCGAGTGTGAATGCAAGTATGCGT
The DNA here is from genome assembly GCF_964204655.1 of Triturus cristatus. Lineage (NCBI taxonomy): Eukaryota > Metazoa > Chordata > Amphibia > Caudata > Salamandridae > Triturus > Triturus cristatus. Next base: position 378,274,295 of record NC_140588.1, read on the forward strand.
GGCGTGTGCCATCCCTGGACACGTGTTTCGAGGTAGTTGCCTCTCGTCAGCAGGGAGTAGGAAAATGTGTGGGGTTGCTGTGTAAGCTGCTAAAATCGTTATCAGGTCTAGTACCTCTCGTAGCGTGCAGGTGCGTAACCATGAGTCCGTCGACTCCACCGGCTCAAGGGAGCCTGAATATAAAGTTAAACCAGATTGGTCGCACACTGCTACACCTACCAAGCGTGTTCCCCCAATGAAAATGGTCCCTGAAGGTCAGCGTCGGCGGATACACCTATGCTCGAGTGTGAATGCAAGTATGCGTGGCGTGTGCCATCCCTTGACACGTGTTTCGAGGTAGTTGCCTCTCGTCAGCAGGGAGTAGGAAAATGTGTGGGGTTGCTGTGTAAGCTGCTAAAATCGTTATCAGGTCTCGTACCTCTCGTAGCGCGCAGGTGCGTAACCATGAGTCCGTCGACTCCACAGGCTCAAGGGAGCCTCAATATAAAGTTAAACCAGATTGGTCGCACACTGCTACACCTACCAGGCGTGTTCCCCCAATGAAAATGGTCCCTGAAGGTCAGCGTCGGCGGATACACCTATGCTCGAGTGTGAATGCAAGTATGCGTGGCGTGTGCCATCCCTGGACACGTGTTTCGAGGTAGTTGCCTCTCGTCAGCAGGGAGTAGGAAAATGTGTGGGGTTGCTGTGTAAGCTGCTAAAATCGTTATCAGGTCTAGTACCTCTCGTAGCGCGCAGGTGCGTAACCATGAGTCCGTCGACTCCACCGGCTCAAGGGAGCCTGAATATAAAGTTAAACCAGATTGGTCGCACACTGCTACACCTACCAGGCGTGTTCCCCCAATGAAAATGGTCCCTGAAGGTCAGCGTCGGCGGATACACCTATGCTCGAGTGTGAATGCAAGTATGCGTGGCGTGTGCCATCCCTGGACACGTGTTTCGAGGTAGTTGCCTCTCGTCAGCAGGGAGTAGGAAAATGTGTGGGGTTGCTGTGTAAGCTGCTAAAATCGTTATCAGGTCTAGTACCTCTCGTAGCACGCAGGTGCGTAACCATGAGTCCGTCGACTCCACCGGCTCAAGGGAGCCTGAATATAAAGTTAAACCAGATTGGTCGCACACTGCTACACCTACCAGGCGTGTTCCCCCAATGAAAATGGTCCCTGAAGGTCAGCGTTGGCGGATACACCTATGCTCGAGTGTGAATGCAAGTATGCGTGGCGTGTGCCATCCCTGGACACGTGTTTCGAGGTAGTTGCCTCTCGTCAGCAGGGAGTAGGAAAATGTGTGGGGTTGCTGTGTAAGCTGCTAAAATCGTTATCAGGTCTAGTACCTCTCGTAGCGCGCAGGTGCGTAACCATGAGTCCGTCGACTCCACCGGCTCAAGGGAGCCTGAATATAAAGTTAAACCAGATTGGTCGCACACTGCTACACCTACCAGGCGGTCCCTGAAGGTCAGCGTCGGCGGATACACCTATGCTCGAGTGTGAATGCAAGTATGCGTGGCGTGTGCCATCCCTGGACACGTGTTTCGAGGTAGTTGCCTCTCGTCAGCAGGGAGTAGGAAAATGTGTGGGGTTGCTGTGTAAGCTGCTAAAATTGTTATCAGGTCTAGTACCTCTCGTAGCGCGCAGGTGCGTAACCATGAGTCCGTCGACTCCACCGGCTCAAGGGAGCCTGAATATAAAGTTAAACCAGATTGGTCGCACACTGCTACACCTACCAGGCGTGTTCCCCCAATGAAAATGGTCCCTGAAGGTCAGCGTCGGCGGATACACCTATGCTCGAGTGTGAATGCAAGTATGCGTGGCGTGTGCCATCCCTGGACACGTGTTTCAAGGTAGTTGCCTCTCGTCAGCAGGGAGTAGGAAAATGTGTGGGGTTGCTGTGTAAGCTACTAAAATCGTTATCAGGTCTAGTACCTCTCGTAGCGCGCAGGTGCGTAACCATGAGTCCGTCGACTCCACCGGCTCAAGGGAGCCTGAATATAAAGTTAAACCAGATTGGTCGCACACTGCTACACCTACCAGGCGTGTTCCCCCAATGAAAATGGTCCCTGAAGGTCAGCGTCGGCAGATACACCTATGCTCGAGTGTGAATGCAAGTATGCGTGGCGTGTGCCATCCCTGGACACGTGTTTCGAGGTAGTTGCCTCTCGTCAGCAGGGAGTAGGAAAATGTGTGGGGTTGCTGTGTAAGCTGCTAAAATCGTTATCAGGTCTAGTACCTCTCGTAGCGCGCAGGTGCGTAACCATGAGTCCGTCGACTCCACCGGCTCAAGGGAGCCTGAATATAAAGTTAAACCAGATTGGTCGCACACTGCTACACCTACCTGGCGTGTTCCCCCAATGAAAATGGTCCCTGAAGGTCAGCGTCGGCGTATACACCTATGCTCGAGTGTGAATGCAAGTATGCGTGGCGTGTGCCATCCCTGGACACGTGTTTCGAGGTAGTTGCCTCTCGTCAGCAGGGAGTAGGAAAATGTGTGGGTTTGCTGTGTAAGCTGCTAAAATCGTTATCAGGTCTAGTACCTCTCGTAGCATGCAGGTGCGTAACCATGAGTCCGTCGACTCCACCGGCTCAAGGGAGCCTGAATATAAAGTTAAACCAGATTGGTCGCACACTGCTACACCTACCAGGCGTGTTCCCCCAATGAAAATGGTCCCTGAAGGTCAGCGTCGGCGGATACACCTATGCTCGAGTGTGAATGCAAGTATGCGTGGCGTGTGCCATCCCTGGACACGTGTTTCGAGGTAGTTGCCTCTCGTCAGCAGGGAGTAGGAAAATGTGTGGGGTTGCTGTGTAAGCTGCTAAAATCGTTATCAGGTCTAGTACCTCTCGTAGCGCGCAGGTGCGTAACCATGAGTCCGTCGACTCCACCGGCTCAAGGGAGCCTGAATATAAAGTTAAACCAGATTGGTCGCACACTGCTACACCTACCAGGCGTGTTCCCCCAATGAAAATGGTCCCTGAAGGTCAGCGTCGGCGGATACACCTATGCTCGAGTGTGAATGCAAGTATGTGTGGCGTGTGCCATCCCTGGACACGTGTTTCGAGGTAGTTGCCTCTCGTCAGCAGGGAGTAGGAAAATGTGTGGGGTTGCTGTGTAAGCTGCTAAAATCGTTATCAGGTCTAGTACCTCTCGTAGCGCGCAGGTGCGTAACCATGAGTCCGTCGACTCCACCGGCTCAAGGGAGCCTGAATATAAAGTTAAACCAGATTGGTCGCACACTGCTACACCTACCAGGCGTGTTCCCCCAATGAAAATGGTCCCTGAAGGTCAGCGTCGGCGGATACACCTATGCTCGAGTGTGAATGCAAGTATGCGTGGCGTGTGCCATCCCTGGACACGTGTTTCGAGGTAGTTGCCTCTCGTCAGCAGGGAGTAGGAAAATGTGTGGGGTTGCTGTGTAAGCTGCTAAAATCGTTATCAGGTCTAGTACCTCTCGTAGCGTGCAGGTGCGTAACCATGAGTCCGTCGAGTCCACCGGCTCAAGGGAGCCTGAATATAAAGTTAAACCAGATTGGTCGCACACTGCTACACCTACCAGGCGTGTTCCCCCAATGAAAATGGTCCCTGAAGGTCAGCGTCGGCGGATACACCTATGCTCGAGTGTGAATGCAAGTATGCGTGGCTCTGTTCCTACAACAACATATGAATACACAAGAGGTTCAGCACTATATACTTATGTAAAATCTCCTAGTATTTAAACCCTTTTGTATCTTTTCAAAGTGACAAGTAAACTCATGATAAAGCATACGACACATATAGCATGTTGAGATTTTCTTCTTTATTGATTTTAAGTGAAGATTTCTTCCATGTCATATTTCATATTTTCATAATCATAGCCAACGCGTTTCGTCTCCCATGAGACTTCGTCAGGGCTATCAAGAGAACATATACGATTTTTTTTTTTAAAAAACACTACTAACATCTTTGGACATAGTTTAAAAATAGTTTCTTGATTCCTTTACAAAACCAACACATAACATTTTTTATATATAATTCGAAATTGACCATATCTTTCACAGAGCGTTTTACATGCACAGATGGAGGGCCTAGCCTATGCAAGGCAAAAGAAAGGGATATCAGTCTTGATGATTCTCAGTAATAACTATTCTCTACATTGTCGTTTTCATTGCTGGTTATCTTGCTTATTTATAAAGCACATTCAAAGGCTATTTCAGTGCATCTAACTTCATTAAGAGGTGCACAATGATATTTACTCTAATGTCACATCTTCATTGTCAGCATTCTATGTTCAGATTTTGATATATGTCACTGAAATCATGCAGGGCAGACAAGCTAGGTATTGCATGGTTCGATAATCTGAATACATTCTATCTGTATATTACATCTGAACCGTTTCATTTAATCTAAGTTGATCAAATGCAGAACAGGAATACACATTATCATTGCTATTGCATGTCATCCTCTACAGCCATATCTAATTCGCATACCTCAATAAAATAGTGAGTGTACTTCTTATTCAATCTCGCCGTTCTTTTGGATATGGTTTTCAAGATGCAGGTTTTGTCTTGGTCATAGAGTATTCTATAATAAATGTATTTATACAGCCTTTAAATATTCATTCGATAATTGTTACGTTCCTGATTTTATACTTAGTCACGTATTACCTCTACATATCAAAATACATTATATTTGCATTATACATCTGAACCGCTTCACTTAATCTAAGTTGAACAAATGCAGAACAGGAATATACATTATCATTACTATTGCATGTCATCCCCTGCAGCCATATCTAATTCGCATACCTCAATAAAATAGTGAGTGTACTTCTTTTCAGTCTCGCTGTTCTTTTGGATATGGTTTTCAAGATGCAGGTTTTATCTTGGTCATAGAGTATTCTATAATAAATGTATTTATACAACCTTTAAATATTCATTCAATGATTATTACGTTCCTAATTTTATACTTAGCCACGTCTTGCCTCTACATATCAAAATGATTTTATGCTTGCCCATTTAATCAGTTATACTGTCCATCTACTGATGGCCTAAACTTTTTTTTATATATAAAGAATAAAACCATACTACACAATCACGTAGTATCATCGCTAAAAATAAATATTAAAACATACACTTCATTTTAAAAGCTATAATATGTAGCATATTTGAAGATGGATCAGTACTGTAGTTACATTTAGGGCTTAAGATATTGTCAAATTTATCTTTGAAAAGATGACAGTGAAACAGATAAATTTCACAACTAATGAAGAAATATTATTCTATTATCCCATTAATTTCACAAGATAGCACAGACAAGAATGCATTTACTTTGTTAAAGAGCAATAAACGTCTAATAACGCATATCGTCTCCCATGAGTGTAAACATGATCGTGATGCTAATTGAGAGTCTTCACATTAAATATAGTTGATTAAAAGGCCAGATGCCGTGAAAATAACAGCCTATATGATTCCAATAATACCAGTTAAGGAACATCGCTCCAATTATGACCGTGTTGGCATGTATTAAACAATCTCCTCATCTGTTCATATAAATGCGGAGTAAACTGTACACGCGTGTAGCAGAAAGTCATAGGAGTGGGAACTAATTGTGAGGATCGTACCTCCTGCTACTGTTCGTGCCCCACCTATCCCGTGTAGGTATAAAGTGCTCGTGAAATAGGTTGCATCTATTAAAAATAAAGATGAAGCACATACATCTATTTTTACAATTACGCTAGTTAGGCTGTAAGAAATCAATATGACAACCAAGTTCTCCCCATTTAGAACTGCAGCTATATCAAACCTATGTTACTTTTAAGTTTAACAAGGCTTCTCTATCTATTTAACTTACTTGTGACAGTCTGGTAACCACCAACTCAGATCATGATTTCAGCGAAGCCGTGTACGTATTAGTCTCGGCTTTTTAAATGCAGCGCCCAACAGTGTCAGTGTCACGTGCCCTGTGCGTCATTTAAAGTGTTTGTCAAAGGTGCTGGTGCAAAACTGTCGGCCATCTTGGAACAATGTAGAAATCCCGTATATTGTGAATATCGTCACATGCATTCAAATACTGAATGAACGCTAATTCAAATATCCTAAATAGCATAACAAGTGTGTGCTGCTTCTTATTGTAGTTAGTAATTTAGTTTCTTTCATTTAGTTTTATGACAATTATGACCATGTCATGTGTCTTACATGACATACCGGTGCATGTTGTTGAAGGTATCTAAGTTACTGGTGCGGCCATCTTAAAAAAGTGGCATGATTATCTACTCGCCATATATCTTAAAAAACAAGTGAAGGCAAGTCACCCTGTTATAAACGCCATTCCAAATATATATTTACACTTTTATCCGAGTTCGATAACTCGCAATTCAGTGTGTTGTAGGTATCAATAAATACGACGTCGTGCATTTCGTCATAGGTATGGGGGCTACTGGTGCGGCCATCTTAGAGTGGCAAAGTGATCTATTGTGTTGAGGCCATATATCTTAATGGGCAGGTGATGGAAACCCACCCTATTAAAAACCGACTTTCCAGAAATATAATGACAGATTAAGCGAGTTCAATAACTCGCCAATAAGGATATTGTTTACATGGCAGTAGTAAATACAATACCGTGAATATTACAGCCATGGCGAATCCATGTAGGACAGTGTGTGACTTGTTTGTTCCTATTAGAATATGTATCCATTATTATTAATGATTGGTATACATAAGTTAAGATGTGAACAAGGTTTTGACAGGATAGATATGCACATCAAATGTCTTTAGATAAATAAAATATCAATATGTCAAAAAACATGATTAGAGTTAGTACTGTCCTGAGTCATTATTAAGACATATCTTTATGAGGTTACTAAAGATTCATATACTCAATTGAACAAAAGAATCAAAGAGTTTGGATGAAGTAGATAATCAGTGTGCAGTTGCAGTCATCTGTAGACAGATCAGGTTCAGTAAACGTGTGGCATAACATAATGATATCATATGTTGATAGCTCCCTTCCCTAATAGAGTTATAGGAAATGATGCATCTCATCATTGATATTAAGGCCAAACTGCACAGTTCTAAGACGACATATCCATGACGCCTCTCGTTGTCGCAAAATCAGTTGCCTATCCCCTCCACGTTCTGGCATCTTAACATGATCGATGCCAATGAATTTGAAGTTTTTATCATTAGGGTGTTCACATTGAACATGTATGGAAACTGGATATTTATCATTGCCATTCTTTATGGCTCTTGCATGTTCTTGTATACGGAGTTTCAAACTGCGTATACTACTTCCAATGTATTTTTTCTGGCAGGCACATATGATCATGTACACCGTGAAGTCAGTATTGCAGTTAATGAAGCAGTTTGTTGTGTATTCTCAGGAGTTATTGCTGAATTTCTTATTCCTATTAATGCCAAACTGGCATATACAACAATTACCACAGATATGGAAGCCCACAGGTTTATCTGGCAACCATGTGTGTATAGATGTCTGTGGGTCCATGATGTAGCTTGGACTCAGGACTTCTTTTAGGGTTCTGCTTCTACGATAAACAACTCTCGGTCGCTTCGACATTATCGTGCTTATCTGACTATCCTTAGAGAAAAGGTGCCAATTTTTCTTTAAGATGTTATATACAAGATGACTCTGAGCATTGTATTCTGTGATGAAAAGTATTCCAGAATCATTCCTCTCTTTAGTTGATTTGTTTGTGCCTTTCACGGCTAATAGCTCCTTCCTTTTGAGGGTCATGGCCCTCTTTTCAGCCTTATTTAAACATGCCTGGTTGTAACCTCTCTGTCTAAATCTACTCTTGATTTTATTGATGTTACTTTTGAAGTCAGTTTCCAAACTGCAATTGCGTCTTGCGCGAACCATTTCACCATATGGAATGGCTTCTATGGTGGATCGTGGATGCGCGCTAGTGGCATGCAAGTAGCTGTTACATGCAGTTCTCTTCCTATATATATCACAGTGTATGTTTCCATCCATGACAAACAGTTTTAAGTCTAGAAACTCTATATTTGTTTCAGAGTGCTGGATAGTGAGTTTTACATTAAAGCTGTTTGCGTTAAGGTAAATGTGATACCCCTCTAACTGTTCAATTGTGCCATGCCATATCATGATAATATCATCGATATAACGGGCATAGAAGATTACATTATCAACCCAGGTTTAGGCGCCCGGGCCCCAGACATGCTCCACCTCGTACAAACCCATAAAGAGGTTGGCATAGGAAGGAGCAAATCTGGAGCCCATCGCAGTCCCGCGTCGCTGTAGGAACCATTCTCCATTGTGTAGAAATGCATTATGTGTAAGGATCATCTCTGCCATGTCCAAGAGCATGTCCGTGTGTTCTAGATGTTGCGCGCCTCTCCTAAAGAGAAAGTGTTTAAGAGCTCTCATACCCTCCTTAATATGAATGCAGGTGTAGAGACTCTCTACATCCATTGTAACAAAGTGTAAGTTGTCCTGGTCCCACTTAAAATCTTCAAGTTTGCACAGAAGGTCAGAGCTGTCTCTCAGATAGGAGGGGAGATTCTTCACAATGGGTTGAAGAAAGTTATCTACATATTTAGCGATATTCTCAGTCGGTCCTCCATTTCCAGAGATGATGGGGCGCCCTGGTGGAAAAGGGCCCCCTTTATGGATTTTAGGTAGGACGTAAATACAGGGTGACCGGGAGTGGTGGGCCTGTAAGAATTTATATTCCAAATCAGTTAGTAGACTGGACTCATGCCAATCCCATAAGTGTGCATTGATGTTTCCTTCTATCCTGGGCAAGGGATTCGTTTTCAATTTATCATAACAATTGATGTCATTGAGTTGTCTCTCTATTTCTTGGAGGTAGTCTATTCGGTTCATAAGAACGATGTTTCCACCTTTATCTGCCTCTTTTATAACCAACTCCTTGTCATTTTTCAGAGATAGTAATAACTCACTTTCTGCCCTACTGAGATTTTTTGGGAATGCACACCTACGTTTGCTATAATATGAGTCCTCTAATGCATAGAGATCTTTTGTTACATTTCTATGGAATTCATCAATGGCAGAGTTTCTCATTTGTGATGGTATGAATTTGGAACTACATCGTAGGCCACTGTCAATTGTATAATCCTGTGTAATATTTAGATGGTTAGCTATCTGTCTCACGTCCCCAACCTCCTCCTCGTCATATAATGTTGCAAGTAGGTGTGTATGGTGTAAGTCTGCAATGGATGGTACATTGATATCATTAGACATTAATGAAGGAGTGCAGTAAACAGATGGACGATCATCAAAAATTTTTTTAATCTTTACCTTGCGTAGAAATTTAAATAAATCAGTGTGCAGGTTTACAAAATCACATTTACTTGTGGGACAGTAATTCAATCCCTTGCTCAAAACAAGTTCTTCCTGAGGTGACAAGGCTCTTTTAGACAGATTTACAATTGACAACATATCAGAGTCAGTGTGTATCTCATTGTCAGTGTCCATCACTGTTTCTTGTTGCCCGGGTTTTGTTCCCTTGCTCTCACTCCTGACCTTGTGTTTCTTGCCACCCCTTCGTCTACATCTTCGTTGGGTGGTCTTACCCTGTTTCCCAATCTGTACCTCCGTACCTCTTGTAAAAAAACAGATGGTGGGTCTGCATTAGATGTGTTGCTAGTTCCTTCTCCAGGATCACTTCCCATAGAGGAAATCGAAGTGTTACTTGAAGAAACACTACATGGTTTCTCACCAGTGTTTCTTTCTGTCTGTTGTGATTTCTGAGGTAAGTCATCATATTTTCTTGCATATGTGAAAATGCGCCCCCTTCTATAATCTCCCTCATCTCTCAAGATCTTCTTATGTTTCTTTTCCTTTAAATACTGTTGATAATTACTTATCTCTTTCTTTAGGATTATCATGTTTTTCTGTATTGTTTCCTTCTGATTACTCTCATTGATCTCTACTTCTAACACTCTAATTTCCTCTTTAATCTTAGTGACCTTCCTCTCAGCATTGGTGATTAACGTCCCCATCATTTTATACGATGCTTCATACAATCCCTCCTCCCAATCTTTTAAAAGATCAGGATCCAGATCCTCAAAGTTGGGGAAGATAAGGATTCTGAGCCCTCTGGGGATACGTTTATTCTCAATTTATTTTTTTGAGAGTGGCTCCATCCCACCATTTGCCTAATTCTGCCTTCTTAAGTTTCTCCAATCTCATAAATTTACTTTTCAGGCCCTCATTTTTATCTGTACAAACACCTTTTTGTGGTGCCTTTGATGACGGTCTGTCATTGAATAGGTCTTCTAAGAGTTCCTCACGTTTATCATCATAATCCATAGTTAAGAATGTTTAAACCCAAAATGTTAGTGCTGGCAGCCCAAGAAACAATAAGTACACAAACGGAGAGGGTTGAGGCTGATTAGAACCGCACCTAACAAATACTAGTGGTTAACGTAAATAACTCAAAGATAGTGCACGAGACCAGAGAGTACTACCCTCTTTACTCTCAACAATGTGGGACAAAGTCCTACAACAACATATGAATACACAAGAGGTTCAGCACTATATACTTATGTAAAATCTCCTAGTATTTAAACACTTTTGCATCTTTTCAAAGTGACAAGTAAACTCATGATAAAGCATACGACACATATAGCATGTTGAGATTTTCTTCTTTATTGATTTTGAGTGAAGATTTCTTCCATGTCATATTTCATATTTTCATAATCATAGCCAACGCGTTTCGTCTCCCATGAGACTTCTTCAGGGCTATCAAGAGAACATATACGAATTTTTTTTTTTAAAAACACTACTAACATCTTTGGACATAGTTTAAAAATAGTTTCTTGATTCCTTTACAAAACCAACACATAACATTTTTTATATATAATTCGAAATTGACCATATCTTTCACAGAGCGTTTTACATGCACAGATGGAGGGCCTAGCCTATGCAAGGCAAAAGAAAGGGATATCAGTCTTGATGATTCTCAGTAATAACTATTCTCTACATTGTCGTTTTCATTGCTGGTTATCTTGCTTATTTATAAAGCACATTCAAAGGCTATTTCAGTGCATCTAACTTCATTAAGAGGTGCACAATGATATTTACTCTAATGTCACATCTTCATTGTCAGCATTCTATGTTCAGATTTTGATATATGTCACTGAAATCATGCAGGGCAGACAAGCTAGGTATTGCATGGTTCGATAATCTGAATACATTCTATCTGTATATTACATCTGAACCGTTTCATTTAATCTAAGTTGATCAAATGCAGAACAGGAATACACATTATCATCGCTATTGCATGTCATCCTCTACAGCCATATCTAATTCGCATACCTCAATAAAATAGTGAGTGTACTTCTTATTCAATCTCGCCGTTCTTTTGGATATGGTTTTCAAGATGCAGGTTTTGTCTTGGTCATAGAGTATTCTATAATAAATGTATTTATACAGCCTTTAAATATTCATTCGATAATTGTTACGTTCCTGATTTTATACTTAGTCACGTATTACCTCTACATATCAAAATACATTATATTTGCATTATACATCTGAACCGCTTCACTTAATCTAAGTTGAACAAATGCAGAACAGGAATATACATTATCATTACTATTGCATGTCATCCCCTGCAGCCATATCTAATTCGCATACCTCAATAAAATAGTGAGTGTACTTCTTTTCAGTCTCTTTTGGATATGGTTTTCAAGATGCAGGTTTTATCTTGGTCATAGAGTATTCTATAATAAATGTATTTATACAACCTTTAAATATTCATTCAATGATTATTACGTTCCTAATTTTATACTTAGCCACGTCTTGCCTCTACATATCAAAATGATTTTATGCTTGCCCATTTAATCAGTTATACTGTCCATCTACTGATGGCCTAAACTTTTTTTTATATATAAAGAATAAAACCATACTACACAATCACGTAGTATCATCGCTAAAAATAAATATTAAAACATACACTTCATTTTAAAAGCTATAATATGTAGCATATTTGAAGATGGATCAGTACTGTAGTTACATTTAGGGCTTAAGATATTGTCAAATTTATCTTTGAAAAGATGACAGTGAAACAGATAAATTTCACAACTAATGAAGAAATATTATTCTATTATCCCATTAATTTCACAAGATAGCACAGACAAGAATGCATTTACTTTGTTAAAGAGCAATAAACGTCTAATAACGCATATCGTCTCCCCATGAGTGTAAACATGATCGTGATGCTAATTGAGAGTCTTCACTTTAAATATAGTTGATTAAAAGGCCAGATGCCGTGAAAATAACAGCCTATATGATTCCAATAATACCAGTTAAGGAACATCGCTCCAATTATGACCGTGTTGGCATGTATTAAACAATCTCCTCATCTGTTCATATAAATGCGGAGTAAACTGTACACGCGTGTAGCAGAAAGTCATAGGAGTGGGAACTAATTGTGAGGATCGTACCTCCTGCTACTGTTCGTGCCCCACCTATCCCGTGTAGGTATAAAGTGCTCGTGAAATAGGTTGCATCTATTAAAAATAAAGATGAAGCACATACATCTATTTTTACAATTACGCTAGTTAGGCTGTAAGAAATCAATATGACAACCAAGTTCTCCCCATTTAGAACTGCAGCTATATCAAACCTATGTTACTTTTAAGTTTAACAAGGCTTCTCTATCTATTTAACTTACTTGTGACAGTCTGGTAACCACCAACTCAGATCATGATTTCAGCGAAGCCGTGTACGTATTAGTCTCGGCTTTTTAAATGCAGCGCCCGACAGTGTCAGTGTCACGTGCCCTGTGCGTCATTTAAAGTGTTTGTCAAAGGTGCTGGTGCAAAACTGTCGGCCATCTTGGAACAATGTAGAAATCCCGTATATTGTGAATATCGTCACATGCATTCAAATACTGAATGAACGCTAATTCAAATATCCTAAATAGCATAACAAGTGTGTGCTGCTTCTTATTGTAGTTA